>NC_092340.1:92763333-93441666 GCF_046630445.1 Rutidosis leptorrhynchoides | reverse complement strand
AGTAAGTCGAGTTGGTTTGTTAACCTTTTTCGGGTGTTCTTTTCTTGGTTCTTTCACTTCTACTTGAACTTCTTTTTCTTCATTTCTTGGAATGAGAGGTTTGTATAGGAATTCTTCTTCATCACTCCAATTTGAATCCTCCCTATTTTCCAATTTTGACTTTTCATTTGTTGTTGATAACATATTTATGTTTTCATTTTGAAGGTTTTCTTGAGTGGTGAAATTATGATTGACTTCATTGTCAACTTCCATCGAACCATGTATGTATTGTTTAACTCTGTGACCATTAACTTTAAATTCAATCCCATTTGAATTTATTAGCTCTATTGTTCCGTATGGGAAAACTCTTTTGACTATAAATGGTCCAGACCATCTTGATTTCAATTTTCCAGGAAATAGCTTGAATCGTGAATTGAAAAGAAGGACTTTATCTCCTTCCTTAAATTCTTTTGAACTTCTGATTCTTTTATCATGCCATTTCTTCGTTCTTTCCTTATAGATTAAGGAATTTTCATATGCCTCAAGTCTTAATTCTTCTAATTCGTTTAGTTGACTTAATCGTAGACGTCCGGCTTCATGTAAATCAAGATTACATGTCTTTAAAGCCCAAAATGCTTTGTGTTCAATTTCTACCGGAAGATGACATGCTTTTCCGTAAACGAGTTTAAAAGGTGTGGTTCCAATTGGAGTTTTGTAGGCTGTTCTAAAAGCCCAGAGTGCATCCTCCAATTTCATGGACCATTCCTTCGGATTTGATCCTACAGTTTTCTCTAGAATACGTTTTAAAGCTCGGTTGGTATTTTCAACTTGTCCACTTGTCTGTGGATGATAAGCAGTTGAGATTTTATGAGTTACTCCATATCTTTTGAGAACTTTCTCAAGTTGATTATTACAAAAATGAGTACCCCGATCACTTATTAAAGCTTTCGGTGTTCCAAACCTAGCAAAAAGACGTTTTAAGAAGTTGACTACAACTCGTGCATCGTTAGTCAGGAGATCTTGTGCTTCCGTCCATTTAGATACATAATCAATGGCAACGAGAATGTATAGATTATTATGAGATTTTGGAAATGGACCCATAAAGTCAATACCCCAAACGTCAAATACTTCACATACTTGAATGACATTTTGTGGCATTTCATCACGTTGACTTATTTTTCCGGCCCTTTGACAAGTATCACAGGATTTGCAAAGAAGGTGTGCGTCTTTGAAAAATGTAGGCCAATAGAATCCAGCATCGTAAACTTTTCTTGCTGTAAGTTGAGGCCCATAATGCCCTCCTGTTGGTCCTATGTGACAATGGTTTAAGATTTGACTAGCTTCATCTCCGAATATACATCGGCGTATTATTCCATCGGGACAACTTTTAAACAAATGTGGATCTTCCCAGAAATAGTGTTTTATATCACTAAAGAATTTCTTTCGTTTTTGGTACGACAACCCTTTTTCAAGGAATCCACATACTAAGTAGTTTGCATATTCTGCAAACCATGGAATTTCACTATAATCTATCTTCAATAGATATTCATCAGGAAAGTTATCTTGTATGGCCGATTCATTTAGAACTTCTAATTCGGGATTTTCAAGACGAGAAAGATGATCAGCGGCGAGATTTTCTGCTCCCTTTTTGTCTCGGATCTCAATATCGAACTCTTGTAAGAGTAAGATCCAACGGATTAATCTTGGTTTGGCATCTTGTTACGAAAATAAGTATCTAAGAGCAGAATGGTCGGTATAGACCACCGTTTTTGCTAGAACGAGATATGAACGAAATTTGTCAAAAGCAAAGACAATAGCAAGGAGTTCTTTTTCAGTAGTTGTGTAATTCGTTTGTGCTCCTTGTAATGTCTTACTAGCGTAATAAATATGTTGAAATCGTTTTTCAATCCTTTGACCTAAAACGGATCCCATTGCAAAATCACTTGCATCGCACATGAGTTCAAATGGTAGATTCCAATTTGGAGTTATCATAATCGGCGCATTAGTGAGTTTCTCTTTAAGAATATTAAAAGATTTGATACATTCATCCGAAAAGATGAATGGAGCATCCTTTTCTAGGAGTTTATTCATAGGAGTGGCAATTTTAGAAAAATCTTTTATGAAACGTCGGTAAAAACCGGCATGCCCTAGAAAACTCCTAACTCCTATAACATTGGTGGGATGTGGAATTTTAGCAATTACATATACTTTAGCTCTATCCACTTCAATTCCTTCCTTTGAAATTTTATGACCAAGAACGATGCCTTCTCTAACCATGAAATGGCATTTCTCCCAATTAAGTACTAGATTTGATTGTTCGCATCTAATAAGCATTCGTTCAAGATTAACTAGACATGATTCAAATGTATCACCAAAAACTGAAAAGTCATCCATGAAAACTTCCATGCATTCTTCTATCATGTCGTGAAAAATCGCCATCATGCACCTTTGAAAGGTTGCAGGGGCGTTGCAAAGTCCAAATGGCATGTGTTTGTAAGCAAAAGTACCATAAGGGCACGTGAATGTGGTTTTTTCTTGATCCTCGGGTGCTATTGGAATTTGAAAATATCCGGAAAAACCGTCAATAAAACAATAGTAACTATTTCCGGCTAATCTTTCCAACATTTGATCAATGAAAGGTAAGGGAAAGTGATCTTTTCTGGTGGCGTCATTTAATTTTCTATAATCTATACAAACACGCCATCCTGTTACAGTCCTAGTAGGAATAAGCTCATTTTTCTCATTTGTGATGACAGTCATGCCACCCTTCTTAGGTACACATTGAACTGGGCTTACCCATGGACTATCAGAGATTGGATAAATTAAACCTGCATCTAGCAGTTTAATAATTTCTTTTTTAACAACATCTTGCATATTAGGATTTAGTCTTCGTTGGCGTTGCACATAAGTTTTATGACCTTCTTCCATTAGGATTTTATGTGTGCAATACGAAGGACTTATACCTTTAATGTCATGAATCTTCCATGCAATAGCTGGTTTATGAGCTTTTAGCACAGAAATGAGTTGAGATTTTTCCTTTTCAGTAAGAGAAGACGATATTATTACAGGTAATTCAGATTCACCATGTAAATAAGCATATTCCAAATGGTTTGGAAGTGGCTTTAACTCTAATGTCGGTGATTCTTCTATCGATGATTTGTATCAATATCTGTCTTCTTCTTTTAGCATTTGAATTTCTTCTGTTGTTGGTTCATATCCATTAGCCATAAGTGTAGCTAACATTTCAGTTTCATCAATTGGTTCAGTTCCTTCTCCTAAAAAACATTCTCCTGTTCCTTGTAATTCTGGAAATTCTTCTAACAATTCTGCATGTGAATCTATAGTTTGAATATAATAACATGTATCATCTGCAGATTGCGATTGTTGCATGGCTCTATCAACTGAAAAGTTAACACTCTCGTCCTCTATACTTAGGGTCAGTTTCTTACTGAACACGTCTATTATTGCTTTAGCCGTGTTTAAGAATGGTCTTCCTAATATGAGAGGAACTCGAGAATCTTCTTCCATGTCTAGAATAACAAAATCTACTGGAAATACTAAAGTACCAACTTTAACTAGCATGTTCTCCATTATCCCTCTAAGATATTTTACTGATCGATCGGCTAGTTGTATACTTATTCTTGTTGGTTTCAATTCTCCAAGGTCTAGTTTAGCGTATAATGAATATGGCATTAAATTTAAACTAGCACCTAAGTCTGCCAATGCTTCTATTGAACTAAGACTACCCAGAAAACATGGAATCGTGAAACTTCCTGGATCTGATAATTTTTCTGGTATCTTATTTAACAGCACTGTAGAACAATTAGCATTCATAGTAACACCCGAGAGTTCTTCCATTTTCTTTCTATTTGTGATTAGATCTTTCAAGAATTTAGCATATCTAGGCATTCCTGAAATCACATCAATGAAAAGAAGATTAACATTTATTTGTTTAAACATATCCAAGAATTTGGATTGCTTGGCTTCAAGTCTTTCTTTTCTCATTTTACTCGGGTAAGGAAGTGGTGGTTGGTATGGTTTAACATAAGGTTTTGCCTTAACTGTGTTATCTTCATTAACCTTTTCAACTACCGGTTGTGTTTCCTTATCTTGCTTAGATTGTGGTTCTTGTGGAGTAGGAATAGAGTCATCAGAAATTACAGGCATTTCAGGTGGTTTAAGTGTAATACCACTTCTTGTGGTAATGACTTTAGCTGTTTCATTCCGGGGGTTAGCATTTGTATCGCTAAGTAGACTTCCCGGTTTTCTTTCACCTATCAACCTTGCTAGGTTACTTACTTCTTGTTCCAAATTTTGAATAGAAGCTTGTTAATTTCTAAATGCTTGTGCATTTTGCTCATTGGTTTGTTTCTGAGATGTAAAAAATTGAGTTTGAGATTCAACTAGCTTCGACATCATATCTTCTAAATTTGGCTTTTTATCATCGGTTTGTGGTGGTTTGTTTTGAAAAATAGGTCTTTGCTGATTGTAAGTATTATTAGATACTTGTTGATTGCTAGGACCTTGTTGGTTGTTTTATGGAACATTTCTGTTATAATTCTGATTTTGATTGTAAATTAGTCTTGGCGGTTGATAATTATTCTGATAATTATTTTCAGGTCTTTGGTTCATGTATGAAACATTCTCTCTTTGTTCCATTGTTTGTTCAATACTGAGACAATCTTTTGTCAAATGTGGTCCTCCACACTGCTCACAACTAATTCGTATTGAGTGAATATCTTTAGTCATCTTTTCCATTCGTCTTTCGACAGCATCTATCTTTGCGAAAATGGAATCAAAGTCATGGCTAGAATCGGCTCTAGCTGCTTTAGATGATCTAACGATATCTTTTTCTTGATGCCACTCATGTGAGTGGGAAGCAGTGTTATCAATAATTTTGTAAGCTTCAGTTGTGGTTTTCTTCATAATGGAACCACCAGCTGCTATATCGATGTCTTTTCGTGTAGTGATGTCGCATCCTTGGTAGAATATTTGTACTATTTGATAAGTGTCTAAACCATGTTGCGGACATCCTCTCAATAACTTTCCAAATCTTGTCCACACTTCATATAGAGTTTCGTTTGGATTTTGTGTGAACGTAACAATTTCTCCTTGAAGTCTCACGGCTTTAGATGCCGGAAAGAATTGTTTAAGAAAATTTTCAACTAAAACGTCCCATGTATCAATCGCCCCTTCAGGTAATGATTCTAACCAATCTTTGGCTTCTCCCTTTAAAGTCCAGGAAAATAACATGAGATATATCTGTTCATCCTTGTAAGACCCCAATATTTATTTTACACAGAGTTTTAAATGATGTACGTATCGTAGGTGAAGCGTGGTATGGAATAGAAGCTCAGAACCTGTACAGAGGGTTGTGCGCGCCGCGCACCTGGTCTGCGATAGAAATCTGACTTTTTCAAATTAGAGTTTAATGAGGGGCTTTTTGGTCTTTTCACTTGAGGCCGGATGTGAGGCCATATCAGCTGGTTGGATTCAGTTTTGGATCATATTTCACATCCACAAACACTCTCAAGTATCTTAGAGAGAGAGGGAGATTTCTAGAGAGAGATTTGGGGTTTTGGAGAAGAAGGAGCTTGAATTGATCAAAGTCTCGGGTTTTAAAGTTGTTCACCTCGTTCCTAGCTACATTTTGGTGGTTGTGGTAAGTTCTAACTCCGAATTTCATTGTTTGATTTTGATAATCAAGTTAGGGTTTGAACTTAAATTGATGAGAAACCCATTTAAACTCTTGAAATGAGTTTAGTGATGCTAGTAATCGGGTTTATTGCTATTGTTGGTGGATTATGGGTTGGTGAACAAATTGACCATGATTAGGACTTGAAATTGGGTTTAATCACTTAAGTTAGTGATTATGGAAGTATTGAAACCCATTTAGGGTTATTTGGTTGACTAGTTTTGACTTTGGGTCAAAATTAGGGTTTAGTGATGATTATGACCCAATTGGCGATTTAATGAGGTTTATAAACTTAAAATGGATTAAGTTGAAGTATAAAACCGAGTTAAAGGTGTTTTGGTGTCAAAACTTGTAAATGGTGAGATTTTGACCTTATGGGTCAAAATTAGGGTTTATGGGCAATTTGGAGATTTGTAAGTGTTTAACACTTGTGTTCGGGTTTAATTGGCGTGTTAGGACCATTCTCACTTGTGTTAGTGATTATTGGTTAATTTTGGGCGCGGTACTTGGAAGTGCATTTGGGTCCAATTTGCACTAAGTGTCAAATTGGGTTGGTTTGTAAATCCAATCTAAGTGTGTTGTTGAATTTGTGATAATGGAATAGGTACTTCCCATTGGCGAGGTGCGGATTACTTGGAAGCATTCATCAAGGTGACAAGGTGAGTGTTAATATCCTATGTGCATATGTATGTGTAGGATGGGTGCGGGTCGGGTGAGGTGGTTCTCGGTTATAGAGCTCACTTCACATATAGGTGGATTTGATGGACTTTTGTATGAGTCCAAATGGCACGGTTGTGCGTTTTGGTTGACCATC
The DNA here is from genome assembly GCF_046630445.1 of Rutidosis leptorrhynchoides. Classification (NCBI taxonomy): domain Eukaryota; kingdom Viridiplantae; phylum Streptophyta; class Magnoliopsida; order Asterales; family Asteraceae; genus Rutidosis; species Rutidosis leptorrhynchoides. Next base: position 93,435,178 of record NC_092340.1, on the reverse strand, counting down.
TTTGGCGAAGTACACGTTCGTGTGTACATTATCACACGTGGTTGTGATTTGGATGTTGTAGCCCCGATATGGTGGATTTTATAATCCCGTGACCGTGGGTTTAAGTTGGAGAAGTGAATCGCGTGTGGTTTCGGATTCACGATGACGCGTGTGGTTTCGGTCATCTTATCAAATGAATCTCGTGTAGTTCGAATTCATGGTGACTCGTGTAGTTCGGTCATCTTATTGAGGTAGTAATCTCGTGTGGTTCGGATTACTAAGGCTCGCGTAGTTCGGCCAACCTCGATGATGTGGAGATAGTAATCTCGTGTAGTTTCGGATTACTAAGGCTCGTGTAGTTCGGCCAATCTTCATTGTGGTACTTGGTTCTCGGTATTGGGTTAAGGGGTTAACCTTGTGCGTTATATATATATTGTTATATATTAATGTATTGTTGTAGTGTAGCTAACCCTCCGGGTGTAGCTTCTTGGCGTTGTTCACATCGTCGTTGGTGAGCTTATAATTGTTGTTGTATCTTTAGCTCGTTGCTTAGAGATCGTACGGTATGCTTAATGTAGTGCCTTATATATGGATGCTTCGGTATGCGGTATTTGTTATTTCGTGGCGTGTCCATTTTATGCATATATATGTATGTAGTATATTATCATTCACTAATCATTAGCTTACCCTCTCGTTGTTGACATTTTTATAGATTGCATGGATGCGGTGGCTCGGGTAAACGGGGACTAGTGGACTCGCATAGTTGCTTTAGAAGATCTTGCTTTTGGATTGATTAGGATTGGGTAGCGTATCCCCAATCGCCATGCTCGGTCTTTATTTTGTGTTAAAAATCATGTGGTCGAAACTTGTATTTTGTACGAAAGTCGTAAAACGGCCGATGTGGGCCCGGTCTCGTAAAACTCATTTTATTATTGGAACGTGTTAGTTTTAACTAATATAAATTGTTGTGAAAAGCGTTTGGTCTAAAAGTGTCGGGAAGTCGAAGATCTTTTCGCGAAAAATGGACATTTTGATCAGAACTGTCACAGGCCTTGTGCGCGCCGCGCACAGGAAGTGGTGCGCGCCGCGCACCCTTCTGTCCAGTTTAATTTTTTTTTTATTCCGCGTTTTTGGTTGGTTAACGGGTTGGGATGTTACAAGTGGTATCAGAGCATGGTCTAAGGGATTTAGGTGACTTGAGATAGGTGCCTAGACTTAGAATTTTGTGTGTGCTTAATTGTTGCGGGACTTGTAGGATTACGGGTCGGAATGAGTTATAGTTAGTGCCTTGATTGTAGGTGGACTAACGTTTATATTAGTAATGCGGATATTATTAATATATTATTTGTGTTGTGGTGTAATTCTCGCGTGTGTTTATATCGCGTAGAATTCTGTTTGTGTTTGTTTATATCATCGAACGAGGCGGTTGTTGTACTAACGAGTTGATGCGGCGTGTGTGCGTAATAAGGACTTGCAAACCTTATTAAGGGTGCAAATCTTGTCTAACAAGTGATGTACAATGAGTGTTTAGCAAGATGGGCCGGTGTTGTGTGTGTGGTTTTATACGTTCGTGATCTAATCGCTTTGCATTCCTTAGAATGGCGATGGGAAGTGGGATCGAGACGAACAATTTGGAGTTTAACACTAGAGTTGCGGCCGCCGTTGCGGAGCAAATGAGTGCGTTTCGAGAAGAAATGGATAGGAAGTATTCCGAACTTCAAAGTAGTAGCGAAATGGAGCGTTGTCTTAAGTGCTTCATGAGGACTAAACCTCCGATGTACGACGGAAAGCCGGATCCTTTGGTAAGCACAACTTGGATTTCGGACGTCGAAGGGTGTTTCCGTACTATTGATTGCCCTCCCGAGAGAAAGACGAGACTCGCTACTAGTTTGTTGCGGGGTAGGGCAAGGGATTGGTTGGATGGTAAGATTGATCTTGTCGGTGGCGAAACGTTTATGGCTTTATCGTGGGACGAGTTTAAGAAGGAATTCTTCGAGGAGTTCCGAACTTCAGCCGATTTATCAGAAATGCGTAATGAGTTACGAAATTTGCAACAGGGTTCTATGGATTTGAATACTCTCAAAACGACCTTTATGGCGAAGGCTCATTTTTGTCCGGAGTATTTAGGGAATGATCTTTTGTTGATGGGGGATTTCTATCGAACCTTGAATGATGACTTGAAGAGTAAAATTAGTCGGGGTCAAGCGAAATCGTTTTCGCAATTATTCGACTTGGCTAGAGGTTTCGAGTCGTATTCACGATCGAAGAAGGGTGAACCTTCAAGTGAGAGAAGGGTTGTTTCTTATGGTGCTCCGAGTAAGAGGACTAAGGGTCCGAGTGTGAGCACGGGTGGTACGCGAACGGGTATGTCGGATTCTAGTGCGGCTAGATGTTACAATTGTGGCGTGAGGGGTCACAAGTCTTGGGAATGTTCGGTACCAAAGGGTGATAGTATGGTGTGCTTCAATTGCCAAAAAGAAGGACATCGTAAGTCAGAATGTCCCAAGTTAGCGGGGACGGGTGCGGCAAGGAGACGTTAAGGTACGTTTCAATTTAATAAATATGTCTTTTGATTATTTATTAAGTGTCGTTTGAGTTTGAGTTTGTGTAGTATGCCTTTTGTTGTGCATGTTATTGTTGTGGGTAACGTTCCTAAAGGAAGTACCATATGTTGATGTTTGATTGACGGGCAAAGGGCGTAAGACTTGGTGCAACCAAGCATTCCTTAGTATTTGGGAAATATTTCTACCAAACCATGGAAGTGGGTTTTGGTGTTCGATTGTTAAGCGCGTGTTCGCTTTCGTGTTGAAGTTGATGAACCATGAGGTTCGTTGGGTGGATTGGAACCCGAAAAAGATCGAGTGTTTGATCTCGATGTATGTTGGTAAAGGAGTCTACGTGACGTGACACTAGGTGCCTCTTTTATACCTAATAGCGTGGTGTTCGACTCCGATTGTGTTGCGGTACACTTTTCGTTCAAAGTGTTTAAGGATTGGTTAAAATTCTTCGTGTGCTCAAGGTTGGAGCAAGATGTAGTGATGGGTCATGTGAGCCCAATTATTGGTAAAGTCTACCTTTGGTAGCATTGTGCAGTTGTACGAGTTGTGACATTGGAACGTAATTCCAAGTGGGGGAGTTACACTCCCGCACGAGGAGGCTTTGGTGGGAGATTTCGGATGATACTTTTGGTAGATCCCGAAATTTTTGGTCGATATGTGGTAGAGTACAATTTAGGATAAATTGTCCTTATGGTTTGGGATTTGTAAATTATCACCGAGGTGGTAAGTTGGTGAATCTCGTTGAGAGATAATGGACGTGTTTGGCGAGCAAGGTGAAATCCTTCGGTTAAGGGAGGTGTGTGCCGGGTTCTCTTTTGGAGAATTATTGTTCGGTACCTATGTTTGATATAGGAGGTTCTTGCTCGATTATGGATGGTTAGTGGTCTGCTAGGGTTCACTATAGTGTAGCAGAGCGCGATGTTGCACTACTCGTTGTTTGAGGCCGAAGGTGCGTATGTGATTGATGAAGCATGACCTTCGGGTCCGCTGACTTCATCGTGGTATTGTTGATTGATGAAGCATGACTTTCGGAGTCCGCTGACTTCATCATGGTATTGTGATTAATGAAGCATGACCTTCGGGGTCCGCTGACTTCATTATGGTATGGTTGATTGGTGGAGCATGACCTTTGGGGTCCGCTGACTTCATCATGGGAGTACGTGATTGGTGGAGCATGACTTTCAGAGTCCGCTGACTTCATCATGAGCGTGGTGTTATATCGGTGAAGCATGATCTTCGGGTCCGCTGACTTCATCCGGTGTCGAGATTGGTGAAGCATGATCTTCGGGTCCGCTGACTTCATCATGGTTGTGGATCGCGTGTGGTTTCGGATTCACGATGACGCGTGTGGTTTCGGTCATCTTATTGTGGAAGTGAATCTCGTGTAGTTCGGATTCACAAATGACTCGTGTGGTTTCGGTCATTGTGTGGAGGAGTGAGTCTCGTGTAGTTCGGATTCACAAATGACTCGTGTAGTTCGGTCATTCCTCTGGGATAGTGACTCTCGTGTAGTTCGGATTCACTATGGCGCGTGTAGTTCGGCCATTCCCGATTGTTGTTGTAGTGAAGGTAGTGAGTCGTGTGTAGTTCGGATTCACTAAGGCGCGTGTGTTTTCGGCCAGCCTTCGTGTGTTGCGTGATCCGCCGGTTGTTTTATACACCGATGGTGGGGTCGTAAGGACCGGGATGTTTGATCTATTGGTTGTTTTATACACCAATGGTGGGGTCGTAAGGACCGTGTTGTTTGATCTATCGGTTGTTTGATACACTGATGGTGGGGTCGTGAGGACCATGTTGTATGTTTAGTGATGCGTTAGCCGTGTTTCGCTCACATGTTTGTTACGGGTGTAACGATGGTTGATTTCGTACACCTTGGGTTTTGCGTTTCCATAGTCGTTTTGGGCGCTATCAGTTATAGCCGTTGGATTATGATGTTACGGTAGTTGCGTATTGGTCGTATGGTGCACTACAAGGGATGTTTAGTGATTGGTGTAATCCGTAAGGGTTCGTTTGGTTCGGTCTTCATCGTTTCGGGTTGTTGACCTTAGGTTCAGACTTGGTTGTTTTTCGCGTTTTACTCGGTAAGTGTACGCTAAGAGATCTATATCTCGGTATGAGATTTGGTTGAGTTTTCCCGATGTGAGGGAATGTGCATGGTTATAGTGCTCGTATTGTGATTTGATAAATCGCGTGTGACGATTTAGTTGCTTAAAGGCGATTCATTGGGAAGGATTGCTTAGGAAAGTCGGATTGGGACTTAGGCTTGAGGACCGTGGAGTGTGGTCTGTTTGGTTATGTGACAAGGATCACGAGGACGTGATCGATTATAAGTGGGGGAGAGTTGTAAGACCCCAATATTTATTTTACACAGAGTTTTAAATGATGTACGTATCGTAGGTGAAGCGTGGTATGGAATATAAGCTCAGAACCTGTTCAGAGGGTTGTGCGCGCCGCGCACCTTGAGGTGAGCGCGCCGCGCACCTGGTCTGCGACAGAAATCTGACTTTTTCAAATTAGAGTTTAATGAGGGGCTTTTTGGTCTTTTCACTTGAGGCCGGATGTGAGGCTATATCAGCTGGTTGGATTCAGTTTTGGATCATATTTCACATCCACAAACACTCTCAAGTATCTTAGAGAGAGAGGGAGATTTCTAGAGAGAGATTTGGGGTTTTGGAGAAGAAGGAGATGAATTGATCAAAGTCTCGGGTTTTAAAGTTGTTCACCTCGTTCCTAGCTACGTTTTGGCGGTTGTGGTAAGTTCTAACTCCGAATTTCATTGTTTGATTTTGATAATCAAGTTAGGGTTTGAACTTAAATTGATGAGAAACCCATTTAAACTCTTGAAATGAGTTTAGTGATGCTAGTAATCGGGTTTATGAACAAATTGACCATGATTAGGACTTGAAATTGGGTTTAATCACTTAAGTTAGTGATTATGGAAGTATTGAAACCCATTTAGGGTTATTTGGTTGAATAGTTTTGACTTTGGGTCAAAATTAGGGTTTAGTGATGATTATGACCCAATTGGCGATTTAATGAGGTTTATAAACTTAAAATGGATTAAGTTGAAGTATAAAACCGAGTTAAAGGTGTTTTGGTGTCAAAACTTGTAAATGGTGAGATTTTGACCTTATGGGTCAAAATTAGGGTTTATGGGCAATTTGGAGATTTGTAAGTGTTTAACACTTGTGTTCGGGTTTAATTGGCGTGTTAGGACCATTCTCACTTGTGTTAGTGATTATTGGTTAATTTTGGGCGCGGTTTATACTTGGAAGTGCATTTGGGTCGAATTTGCACTAAGTGTCAAATTGGGTTGGTTTGTAAATCCAATCTAAGTGTGTTGTTGAATTTGTGATAATGGAATAGGTACTTTCCATTGGCGAGGTGCAGATTACTTGGAAGCATTCATCAAGGCAACAAGGTGAGTGTTAATATCCTATGTGCATATGTATGTGTAGGATGGGTGCGGGTCGGGTGAGGTGGTTCTCGGTTATAGAGCTCACTTCACATATAGGTGGATTTGATGGACTTTTGTATGAGTCTAAATGGCACGGTTGTGCGTTTTGGTTGACCATCTTTGGCGAAGTACACGTTCGTGTGTACATTATCACACGTGGTTGTGATTTGGATGTTGTAGCCCCGATATGGTGGATTTTATAATCCCGTGACTGTGGGTTTAAGTGGAGAAGTGAATCGCGTGTGGTTTCGGATTCACGATGACGCGTGTGGTTTCGGTCATCTTATCAAATGAATCTCGTGTAGTTCGGATTCATGGTGACTCGTGTAGTTCGGTCATCTTATTGAGGTAGTAATCTCGTGTGGTTTAGATTACTAAGGCTCGTGTAGTTCGGCCAACCTCGATGATGTGGAGATAGTAATCTCGTGTAGTTTCGGATTACTAAGGCTCGTGTAGTTCGGCCAATCTTCATTGTGGTACTTGGTTCTCGGTATTGGGTTAAGGGGTTAACCTTGTGCGTTATATATATATTGTTATATATTAATGTATTGTTGTAGTGTAGCTAACCCTCCGGGTGTAGCTTCTTGGCGTTGTTCACATCGTCGTTGGTGAACTTATAATTGTTGTTGTATTTTTAGCTCGTTGCTTAGAGATCGTACGGTATGCTTAATGTAGTGCCTTATATATGGATGCTTCGGTATGCGGTATTTGTTATTTCGTGGCGTGTCCATTTTATGCATATATATATGTATGTAGTATATTATCATTCACTAAGCATTAGCTTACCCTCTCGTTGTTGACATTTTTATAGATTGCATGGATGCGGTGGCTCGGGTAAACGGGGACTAGTGGACTCGCATAGTTGCTTTAGAAGATCTTGCTTTTCGATTGATTAGGATTGGGTAGCGTATCCCAATCGCCATGCTCGGTCTTTATTTTGTGTTAAAAATCATGTGGTCGAAACTTGTATTTTGTACGAAAGTCGTAAAACGGCCGATGTGGGCCCGGTCTCGTAAAACTCATTTTATTATTGGAACGTGTTAGTTTTAACTAATATAAATTGTTGTGAAAAGCGTTTGGTCTAAAAGTGTCGGGAAGTCGAAGATCTTTTCGCGAAAAATGGACATTTTGATCAGAACTGTGTGCGCGCCGCGCACAGGAAGTGGTGCGCGCCGCGCACCCTTCTGTCCAGTTTAATTTTTTTTTTATTCCGCGTTTTTGGTTGGTTAACGGGTTGGGATGTTACAATCCTCAACTTCTCTAATTTTAAATAGTGTACAGATCCTATTAAAGGTAAGATATTCATTTGGATCTTCCTTCGGTGCACCACTAAATTGGCATTGATTAGTTACCATGTGTAGAATTTGTCCTTTGATTTCATAATCTGGCGCACTAATGTCTAGTTGAGTAAATGCATGACCTTGGCCAGTGCGTTTAGCTCTCATTCGGTCTTCCATAATTAGAGGTTCCAGATTCTCCATTATTGAATTTGTTGAATCTGAATCACTAGAGGATTCTGATTTAATGGTTTTTTCCTCGACAATCTCTGTTTGAATGATTGGTGGTTCAGGAGGAATGATTAGGGGTTCAGGATCTATGAATTGTCCTTGAATATCCTCGAAATTCTCAATTGTGAGGTCGGGTTCAAAAAATGGATTATCGGAAATTTGAATTGGAGTACTTGGTCGACTAGATGACGATTCTAAAGAAAAATCAACGGAGACAATATTGGCTAGATGTCTTGATCGAGTTACAGGTGGTGAACGTACGAAAGGTGGTGAACGTTTTGCTCGGTGCATTCACTGAATATCCTATTAGTTATAAAAGATAAAAATTATATAAGTTATCAAATTAATAGCCTTTTCTGATTTTGCCCACATTTCGAATAGCCAATAGATGCAGCAGGTAGCCAGGACCCTTTAAATCGGAAGTCCACAACTCGCCACTAACAAATCCAACTATTACTACGAACCAGAAAATTTTAGATGTCTATCAATTTAACCACTTAAAATAATTTTTAGTTGAAATTTAAAGAAATTTTAGAGAAGAAATAGAAAATTCTATGTCCTAAAAACTAGAGCGTCGAGAAATAAGAAAGAAAAAGAGCGCGTCGAAAAACTTCGAAAAATAAAAGGCCGAAAAAAATAAAAAGAAAGTAGCGCGTCGAAACTTAAAAGGAACAAAAATTTATAAACAGCGTCGCAAAATTCTAAAGCACCTAAATTTTAGTCTAAAGAAAAAGCACTTAAGGGATTTTACGGCAAAGCCTAAAAATCTAGAAATAAAAATAACTATGGCAAAAACTATGACTTAAAACTAAATACGAACGAAAAATATAAATATTACGTTAAAACAAATAAAAAGATACAAAATATAAAAATAAACTTAAAGTTGTAAAAAAAATACAATTTTTATAAAAATATTATTTATTTTATAAAAGTAATAAGTTTATAAATTAATAAAACTAATTAAAACTAAAAATGTAAAATTAAATAAACTTAAAACTAATTAATATTAAACCAAAACCTAATTATAATTAATTATATATAATTATAATCCCTAAATCGTAATTAATGCTGTACCAGGTCAGGCGTGTCAGAGGGGCTCAGCGAGTGCGGATTTTCAATACCCCCGAACTCCGCGAGTGTGGAGATTACAGTTTTAAATGAGAATGGTTCAATTTCGCAGGTTCAGTTTGTTTTATTAAATTTTTTTTTTTTACTTTTTATTTTAATTTTCTGTTTTATAAAATATTTATATAAATTAAATAAAAACTTATAATTTGAAAAATAGAAATAGAAATACTTTATAATTTTATATATTTTAAATAAATTCTTAAAAATATATAGATATTTTTTTATATATTTTTGTATTTTTAATATTTAAAACGTATTTTTACAAAAATAAAATAAAACTTAATAAAAATATTTTTTTATAGCGTTGCGCTTTCGGCGTTTAACTGTCCCCGGCAGCGGCGCCAAAAATACTTGATGTGCGTAGAGGTATATACGAAATAGATATATTTTTATTAGGAAATACTATTAACTACGATACAATTTTACACAAGTTATTTATTTATTTATAGAGTGGATATACTTAAACCTTGCTACAACACTTATAGGCAGTGTACCTAATCGTACAGTAGTGTAGTTTTTAGTAAGTCCGGTTCGTTTCACAGGGATCTAATAAACTAGTTCAATTCTATATTAGTTTTAACCTATAATTGTAAAAATACAAATATATAAATAAGTAGTATTATTATTATAAAAAGGGGGTTTTTACCGTTTAATGACCTGTTTGTCGATTTTAAAACTTAAGTCGCAGTTAAAACCTAATGTAAAATATTAAAAATAAAACTTAATTTAAAGCGTAAAATAAATGACAATAATTAAAGTACGATAAATTAAAATGCGATAAATAAAATGACAATAAATAAATTGCGATAATTAAAAAGTACGATAATTAAAATGACAATAAATTAAAGTACGATAATTAAAAGTGAAATTAAATATGAAATAAAGGAATTATGCTTATTTAAACTTCCGTAATCATGATGTTCGACGTGTTGATTTTAGTTTATTACCATGGGTTAATTGTCTTTTGTCCTGGATTATTCAATATGTCCATACGGATTTGTCTATAATAGTCCATCAGTCATAATCATAAAATGCGGAAGTCTTCGTCAAATTATCCTTATACCCGAAGTCAAATATTCCAACTAATTGGGGATTCGAATTGTAACAAGATCTTAATACTTTGTTTAATGAATACACCAGGTTATTGACTGCGTGTAGTCCAAGGTTTTACTACTTTGTTAACAATTACACCAATTACCCTTGAATGTAATCCACCCCTGTTTCAACAAGTCTATTAACTATTAATCCAGTTCCGTGTCCGGTAAAATGAACAATTATTGGTATTTATAGATATCCCGCCCACCGTACCCGATTAAGCGTATGTGGTTATTTATAGATACGTCAAATTATAACCTTTATTTTAAATTAACGAGGTATCGTTAAGTTAATATAAAACCCATTAATAGCCCATAGTCTAATTTCCACAAGTGTCTTTCTTTTATCCAAACTCCAATTATGGTACAAAGCCCAATTACCCAAATTTAATATTTAGCCCAACATCACGATTACTTCGGCATTAAATAAGCATAATAATAACTTCGCTACGAGACATTAATTTAAAAAGGTTGAACATAACTTACAATGATTAATAATAGCGTAGCGTTACACGGACAGAATTTCGACTTACACCCTTACAACATTCGCTAACATGCCCTTATTATTATTAAAATTAAAATTAAAATTATAATATATATATATATATATATATATATATATATATTTACGTAAGAGGAAAGAAAGAAAAAGATGTGTTTTTCGTTCAGAATTCGATGGCTTTTATAGGCCCACAATTTACTGTACAGCTCCGCGAGTGCGGAGATTTTGTTCTTCCAAACTCCGCGAGTGCGGAGGTTCGCATTCCAGCTCACACAAATTGGATCCTAGGCTGCCGAAGGTTTTAATATATAAATAATATATATATATATATATATATATATATATATATAATTTATATAATTAATTATATATTATATTATATTATATTTATATACATAATTAATTTGTAACTTTCGGTCCGTTGCGTTGTGCGTTATTAGTTGGTTCATGTCCTGGTTCCGGTTTTTCGAACACCTTTTCGTATGATTTAATATCTTGTACTTTGCGTTTCACGGCTTGTACTCTTGTCATTTTTAGGCATTTCTCATCAATATTTTGAACCTCTTTGATTGTACTTTGTACTTTTTAGCTTTTTGGTCATTTGCGTCTTCAATTCGTCGAATCTGCCTTTTGTCTTCACCTTTTATTATTTAAACGAATATCACTTGTAAATAGAACAATTGCAACTAAAAGCTTGTCTTTCTTGAGGGATAATGCTATGAAATATATGTTCGTTTTTAGCATTATCAATCTGATCCAACTGAAGAGCAAATTATGTGTATGACTTACAAGTCTTGATTTGCATTTTGTGATTACAGAGTACATTTTTTGTATAAACCAAATATGACTTACAAGTTGTTGAATATATAGACCACTGATGAGTTGGAGCTGAATTTATATGTAACTAAATTAAGAGTACCCATTTTGACACACCATATTGTGTATGCTTTTAAGAGAGAACAATGTGTATGCTTTATTATGACCAAAAATTACCAATTTTTGACACACCATACTGTCTATGCTTCATAATGAACAAAAACAGTATGCTTTATATAATGCCACCTTAAGTGTCATATGTCAACATTATGACCAACTTAGGTGACTTACATTAGACTAAAATATTACATTACAATTAACTGCATTAACCAAGTTAATCAATCAACTTAGTTTTGACTATCTTGACATGAGATTACAAGAGTTGACTCTTATTGACATTTTTTGACTTTATTTGACTAAATGACAACTAAACATACCTGTTTTGGACCATATCAATTTATGACTAACAATAGTCAACAATTAATCCATAGTCAATAATAGGATAACCTGATGAACAAATACAACTGTTTTGACCATATTTAAAAAGCAAAGGTCCATATTAACAGTCAACCAGTTTTTTTTTTTTTTTATTTATTTATTTATTTATAAGAAAGAGGTCCATATTAGATCATGACCATATCATTTAGTCAAAAGTCAATAAACATACCTTTTTTGGACCATATGAGTTTATGACTAACAATAGTCAACAAATGTCAAAACCCTAATTAATTTAAGAACATAGTCAACAATAGTAAATAAATCACCAAAATTCATAGATTTAAAGTTTCAGAACATATCCAAAAGACAGAATCCACAAGAAATTCAATTCAAACATTTTTAAAAGACAAATTTCCACCAAAACAAATAGAATCACCAATACTTGAAATTATTAAAACAAAATAAAATAAACAAACTACTTGGCCATTGACTTCCTCTTTGGTCCACTTGTTTGATCACATTTGACACCATTAATTGTGCAACCTCTCCTGTTATGCCCAAAACCTTTACAAAGTCCACATTATATCACTTGACCTTTCTTTGACAACTTTCAACCAGACACTAGCTCATCATTCTCATGTAGTCCCTTCCTTCTATTCTTCTTTGGTCTCCCAGCAGTGGCAATTTTTAAAGGTGGAAGTATTGGTATCTTCACATTTGACTTAGGCCACAAATTCCTTCCATTTACTGGTTTAATAGTGTACTCGTAAGTGTCACACCATCTTTTTAGGTGATGAACTTGGTGAACCCAAGCCTCTGATCTTGGAACTTTAGGATCATTTGCCCTCATATTCCAAATACAAGCAATGGCATGTTTACAAGGCATACCAGTTATTTCCCATTTTCTACAAGCACATGTCTCGTGACTCATGTCAACCACAACTTGATCATAATGTGGACCATAAACCTGATACATCATACTACCATTATATACCACGGTATACTTGTTTGCTTCTTTTATGATGTCTTCTAACACTTTAGTTGCTTTAGGAGTTAAAAGTACCTCAGATTTCATTATCTTTTTCTTCACTGTATCAATTCTTTTCATTAAATACTCCCTAATGAACTCCAGACAAGTAATAATAGGCTTATCTTTCCCATCAACTATCCACCTGTTGAAACATTCACACATGTTGCTCAGTAGGACATCAGAAACTGCCCTGCCTGTAAAAACGGAAATAAAATCACAAATTTTAGGTGTTTTATAACTGTATGCATAATAAAAAATAGAAATACAGTTATGTATACCAGTGAAATGACTTCTGGACCATTGTTGGGGTGGAATATCTGCTAAGTACTTCCAAGCAGATTGATCAAAAGCTTTAAGATCCAACATATTCTTTTCAAATTGGGGTACCGTTGTAGAAGTAGCACACTTCCAAAGGTGTTGCTTGTATGCAAGTCCCCTCCACTGCATAGATTTCATGTTTTCATGCATATGTCTCAAACAAAACCTATGTTCTGTACAAAGGAACAACCTCTCCAAAGCTTGCTTAAGTCCCTAACAAAATACATGAGACACAATTAATAAGAAAAATATATTTGAACCAAATGTTAACAACAGTAAAAATACCTTTTGTCTATCACTTATAAAAGTGAAATTGGACATTCTGGTAAGATTCAAATCGTCACCCAAACATTTTAAAAACCAACTCCAAGAGTTATAACTTCCTGATTCTACCATAGCATATGCCAAAGGGTAAATACCATTGTTTGAATCCACTCCAACATCACTTAAAATTTGTCCTCTTACTGGTTCTTTCATAAATGCCCCATCCAAACCTAGTAAATCCCTTGATAATGTTTTAAATCCTTCTTTTAAGGGACCTAAACATACATAACATCTCATAAAAATCCTAGTGGGTGCATCTTCAGAACATGGTTCATTTAACACCTTCACAGTACTACCAGGATTGCTTCTTATTAATTCTTCAAAGTAATCCCTTAACTCACCATATTGTCTTGCATAGTCACCTTCAACAACTTTTTTAGCTGCTTTTAGAGCCCTGTATGCCTTTGTTTTTGTAATATCCAACTCATATTCTTTCTCATACTGCACTTTAATTGCTGCTGGTGGAATTTTAAGATTTGATGGAATCTGGTGAACCACTTTAGAAGCAAGGAATTCATAAGTACATTGTTTGATCTTTCTTGAAGTATGACACTGATGTTCAGAATGAAATGTCTTAACTTTCCAAGTCTCATTGTTACCAGGTTTTGATACATATAGTTTCCATTCACAATCAAGTTTCAAATTCATTTTCTTCCATGTCTTCTTTTTGTCATCAGTATCAACCCTTTCACCTTTGCTTTTTTCATCAGTTTTAACCACCATTTTACCCTTCTTTTTTTCTTTAAGTTTTGCTACCACTTCTTCATCACATTCTCCGACACAACCAACTTGTAATCTGTTTCCCTCATTTTTGATAAACACAAGCTGCCTCCTAGTTTCAACTACATGCCTTCTCACTAATTCTTTAATCTCATCTACCAAACTCTTGCCAACATAAAAGTAAGTATTGCTAACATTTTCATCTCCTTTTTCTTGTAGTCTAGCTTCCTTAATCTTTTTCTTTCTTAATCTCTCATCACCATCTCCATCCTCTTGATCACTCTCAAACTCATCATTGTTCAACTCATCAACTTTAATGGATTTATCATTTGAGTGAATTTCTGGAACCTTTTGTCTACCATTACCCATGAACTCAACATCCTTATCTATTGAAAAATGAAAAAAAGACATGTCTATTTTATCTTCATCTACTAGGTAGTCCTCATCGTCATTATCAGATTCTTCATTATTGACAAGACTTGGATCCCGTGTGGTTTTTTGCAGCCCTTCATTATCATCTCCTTCAAGTACACTTTGAATTTGTGTTGCTATATCATCCCAACAACATACCTGACTTGATCCAACCACATCTTCCGAATATTCAATAAACATGCTAATCTCCTTATGAGTGACAACATAACTCCTTAATACATTCACGTCTTCATCATTGCCAAAACTATGTAATCCAGAATCCATATTGTTTTCAGGCAATAGAAAATAATAGAACATCTTCTTAGACAAATCATATCCTAAGCTCTCTAATTCTTCTTCAAGGCTTCTTACATTAAAGTTAAAAATATCAACACCATCAAATAACGATACCTTACCATTCAAATATTCAATTCCTGGTGGTTTACTCAGCACACCACCATGATGTAATTTCAAAGTAAACATTGAAGGATAATCAACTGCATAAAAAAATCAATAAAACTATTACAAACATGGCTTTTAGTTTTAACTGATCAATATCATATCATACTTAATGATTTACAGATGGGAAAAAATAAAGACATACCATATAACTCCATTAGTTTTTCAATCCCATACTCGCTTCTGATCCCATAAAAAGATTCAATCGACATTTTTTTTTGGTATCTGATCGTATTTTTTTAGTTGATTTTGACGAAGCAGTTGTACGTGATCAATATGGAGGTAGGGTTCAGTTTATTATTTTGATGAAACAGTTAATACGTGAGAATATGGAGGTAGGGGTTAAACCCTGATAAGGGAAAATGGATATGACAAAAATGCCCTCACACTTTTAGCATGTGACATATTTAACGGCTGAATGTTCACGGCATTTACCAAGAAGCTCATCCATGTCGTCTAATTGAAAGTTAAAGGTCATCTAGGTCGTAAAAATTGATTAAGGTTACTTATGTCGTTTTAGACAAAGATGAGGGACCAACCGCGCGATTTTGTCTTTTAGATACAAATACAATTTGTTTGGTATAATTGACGTTTTGATTATTATTTTTTTTCCTTCTTGCAGGAATGAAACGATTACGCGATGACGTGTATAGTAATTCTCAATTCAAGCAGCCGTTTGTTTCTCAATCTTAAGATTTCACCTTTGAGTTTATTTTATTTATTGATTATGTGTGTAATGTTTTTATATAGCAGAATGTATTGATGTGTTATTTTGATTATTTGTTTGACTTTGAATTTTTGCCACTCGGCGGTATCAATTGTGTACTTCATAAGCGGAAAAATTCCAATTTCCATATCTCGGGTGAGAGTATTAAAATGTGGTGGGGAACATGGGATTTTATTACCTTACCTTACGATAAGCACGGGCTAAATGTGGGATCCCTAAAAGCTAAAAATTTGGCTTTCTTATGGAAATGGTGGTGGAAGCTTAGAAAATGTGAAAACATATTGTTGGTTCGAATAATAAAGAGTATTTTTGGGATTGAGGGTGGGCTGGGAAATAATCAAGCTATCGTTCTTAAATCAAACAACTCCACTTGGAAACATATCGTGGAAACACTTAGAGTTGAACTTGACAAACATGGTATGGATTTGGACTCGGTGAAGTGTCCGGTTTGCGATGAGGATATAGAAACAGTCGATCACTCTATTACGAGCTTTTGACATATGGTCCAAAATCTATACATGGTGGCAGTTAGGAATTCCCTCAAACCATAGCATTACTGAACTGTTCAAGGGTAATAGCAGCAGTTTGCGATCAGCAGTGGGTTCTATGTTATGGCAATCAACCGAGTGCATCAGTGGTTACGTTATTTGGAAGCATAGAAACAAAAAAAACCTTTAACATGTATTACGAATACAGATTTTGAGTCACGTCTAGATTTCGAGCAGGATAAAGTATCAAACATTAGATTGGCATCCATGGTTATCAAATCCGAGATCCTCCTTTGATACATGTATTACGGATAAAACAGGAGTCGGTTAAATTACTTCTTTGTTAGTTTTCTATTTCTTCTCACTCACTGTAATTAGCATTTATAGCACTGTACAGCTCCTGTGTTGTGTTGGTTGACCTCGTTTCATCATTGGAAACAGTTGCTCAGCATTGTATATTTTGTTCATAGTTTTTTTTTTCCCTGATAAATATAATGTTGATTGATGATGCCTTTGAAAAAAAAAATCAAATGACATAAAAATTACACTTTGACTGTGTCCCTTTAGTCAAAACAGCCCTTGCCAGTTGCCTCCAAACTGTTAGACATATTATTTAAGCCCAAAGTTCAATATGCCGGCTTGGGTCCATTAGGTTTTAGATGTTTAGGGTTCTTGTACCCTATAAATACCGTATACTATTATCAATAATATTCACGAGTTTACATTCTCTTACATGGTATCAGATCAGATTCTCTAACCCTCAGACCTACCGCTTCCGCCTACTATCACCAAATATCCTTCGGTCATCGACTACTTGTCGATGATTCGGAGGGATCCCAAGCCATCGATGTTACTAATTTCTCTCCCTCAATCTTTAAACTTTTATTGGTATTATTACTTTGTGCATGCGATCGTCGCATCACCCATTCATGTAACCTCACATGCTGGCTGCCACTGACAAATCTTATGTAATTTCTTTTATCATTCACTTACTATTTATTCCTATCCCTAATATCTTGAATTAATTTTGCTATTTCTTAATATATAACATAATCATCATCGATGTCGTAGACCGGAGGAGCCGTCATACTTTGCATTTTATTTTTTCTTTTCCAATCCTATTTTCTTTTATATTAATTCTGATTGAAACAACTTTTTCAATAATAATCGGTGTGGGGCTGAGCCGCCTAGCGTGACTAGGTTCCAAACCCCGAAAAAAGAGAATATAGTCAAAAAAAAATTATTTGCAGCGTTGAAGAATACTGTTATCGTCGACAAAAGTAGCATATCAAAGCGGTATTTGATCCTTAGGCACAGCAAGCCACGACGTAAAAGAAAAAAAAACACTACGGAAAAGGTTAAGCCGTCAAGAAATCTGCAACTCTATCAACGAATATCAGGCTATTCGATGCAACAAATTAAAAAAAAAAAGTTACTTTTGTTTATTGTTTTTAGCATTTTTTCTATATTAACGTTTTCTTCCAGTCCGAGCTTTCGCGATTTCGCCGCTCAAGTCCAATATGCCGGCTTGGGTCCATTAGGTTTTAGATGTTTAGGGTTCTTGTACTCTATAAATACCGTATACTATTATCAATAATATTCACGAGTTTACATTCTCTTACACAAACATCGATATAAGGATCATTAGCAGCATTCTAAACTCCATGATGATGATGTAGGAAAGACTGACTTATTCTCCTTATGCTAACTGGAAATAAAGGGAACGATGGCCTCAGTTGAACCGGATACTATTTCACAAACATAAGTTTAAGAGAAGAATGTGTTTCACAATATAAAGGAGTTTATGTTTGCTGACCCTCTCTCTAGTTTATGACATGCACATGAATACATACATAGTCTAGTGACCTCATACTTAACGAGAATTATTATATATATATGATTGTTATCTACACAACACATCATGATTGCACATAAATAGTGTTGTAGGACTTGGTGAGTACTGGCTCAAACTCGGTGAAAACTTGGCCAAAACTCGGAAAACCAGCCTAAGCTTGGCAAAATTTTGGGATTACTCGAAAAATCGGTCAAAAACAACTAAAGTCAAAGTCGGTCAACATCATCCGAGAACTCCCTAAAAAGTTTAGACCAAGTAATCTCTGATTAGCGAGTTTTGGCAATAAATAACGAATAACCATAAAAAAAAATTAAAAAAAAAAAAAAAAACACATAAACATAAACATGTATTAAAATTAAGGCATTTTATTCGGGAATGATAGATAGAAATGAGTTACACAATTTAAGTAAAATTACACTCCAAACACAAAGATGCCAAAGCAGAAAAAACTTATCTATCAACCTACCACTACTGGTTTTTTATACTTTCCAACATTAACATTGTAGGCCGTTTCCTCTTTTTTCAACTTGGGAACAATTAGCTTTAACGATCCCTTACTTGTCCACAACTCTGCCTTAATTTCTCTACTGTTATAAATCTTGTCTGGTGAATCAATATCTGGTAAATCCACCCAACACATATACTTTATAAATTTGTCAAAATCTTTGCCTTCGATGAACAAAGTGTTGCCACTAACGGTTACATTCACACCCTCCCCATTCACGTTAGGCATGTCTACAGATACGTAGAGACATCCAGCATCTTCATCTGTCGATGCAGGTTGAATCCATACTGAAGTAGACTTGTCAACCTCAAGTTGTCTCTTGATTACTCGCCAGAGCCTCCTGGTTGATAATCGATTAAACACATCTGAAATAAGAATGAAAACATAAATTAAATCTATGCACGCGAATCCTGTTGGGATCATTATTACAAATCACAATCTTAGTAGCACAATCTTATTGCAATCTTATAAATATTACATTTATTTATATTATATTAAACATCTTCCTCCCACCCGCAACTTATTTAGACGACGATATCAAATCGAGGGACTTACAAACCAAATAATAGAACTTTTGTACCCAGATAAAGAAACTTATTACTCAACCTGACAGCAGCAATTATCTTACATAATAAGCTTCACTGTAAATAATGCCCACCATTCAACATAAATAAATAATATAGTAACAAAAATAATTTAACATATACTCATCTCAAAGT
The DNA here is from genome assembly GCF_046630445.1 of Rutidosis leptorrhynchoides. NCBI lineage: Eukaryota > Viridiplantae > Streptophyta > Magnoliopsida > Asterales > Asteraceae > Rutidosis > Rutidosis leptorrhynchoides. The sequence goes on along the minus strand of NC_092340.1, from coordinate 93,416,142 downwards.
TCATGCCAAAAAGACAACAATTTCTTCTTGACATATAGAGAGCTTAGTTTATTAAAATCCAAGATCTAACCAACCTTAAAACAAGCAAGCAATCATCATACGTATAGTATAACTAGACAAACAGCACAAGTTCAATAACAAATTATATATATATATATATATATATATATATATATATATATATATATATATATATATAGTGGTAGGATCAAGAGGGAAGTAACCAATCGGGGGGAAGCGAGGGGAAGCAAAATCTTTTTTTTTTTTCGTTTTTTGAAAAAACTTTGTTCACGAACATTATAGATTAGATAAAAATATGAACATTTAAAAAAGACACTTTGTGATGAATGTCATTATTTTGGCGGGAAAACGCTCGAAGAAAAAAATAAAAACATTCAATGCAATGAATGTTTTGCTGCTGAGTTTATTTGAATCGTTTTGTTTTCATCTTGTGTGAAGTGTTTTTTTCAAATTTAGCCCGATTTAGAGTTTAGGGTTTAGGGTTTAGGGTTTTCAGGTTTACTCCGTAAACCCGAAAACCGTAAATCCGAAAACCGTAAACCCGAAAACCCTAAACCCTAAACCCTAAACCCTAAACCCTAAACTCTAAACCGTTCGTGTTAAAATATTCAATCTAAACCCTAATTTCTAAACCCAAAACCCTAATTTCTAAACCCTAATAGCTAAACCCTAATTTATAACCCCCTAATTTCTAAACCCTAATTTCTAACCCCTTAAGAAAAACTCAGCAGCAAAATATTCAAAGCATTCAATGTTTTTATTTTTTTTCCTTCGAGCGTTTTCCCGCCAAAATAATGACATTCATCACAAAGTGTCATTATTAAATGTTCATATTTTCATCTAATCTATAATGTTCGTGAACAAAGTTTTTTCAAAAAACGAAAAAAATTACTTCCCCCCACTTCCCCCAAAAAAGTGATTCCCTCTTGATTAAATATATATATATATATATATATATATATATATATATATATATATATATAGTGGTAGAATCAAGAGGGAAGTAACCAATTGGGGGAAGTGGGGGGAAGCAATATGAGCCACAAAATCAAATTAAGCTAAATTTAGGCGGAGGGGTATTTTCCTCTCTGTCAAATTTTGGGGGTTTTCAAGAAACAAAATATCTCTCAAATCTCCTCCGTGACTTTCCTATTTCTCTCAATCAATTTTCCATTGCCTCCTCCATCACAACTCCTCTTTCATCGCAACTTTAATCGTGCCTTCTACCGCCGCTTACGCCGCCACATCCACTACCGCATCCACCGTCGATAATTAAAGGAGGTGACGAGGATGACGATATGAAATCGATTTGCTGAGGTCGTCGATGAATCGATCGGATGTGAGTAACTGGTAATGAGATGGCATAAGCATTGCTTTAGTGTACAGTGGCTGAAAAGGTTTGAGCTAAAGTAACACACCTTATATTGCTTTAGTTATTTATGCATCATTTAGTAACAAGAAATGAAAAGTTCATGCAGTATGTTACATAATTGAACCATTGCCTTTTCTCAAAGAATTAGTAAGTATGGTGCTTCATGCTTGTTATGTCTTCTAGATATTTAATACAAATTCCAATTTCCAGATTTGTTCTTTACTACACGTGAAAAAGGATTTGTTTACATATATGTTGTTGACGGTGGTGTGATTAGATACATTTTACATGGATATCTTGATGGAAAGGTAAAGGTATACTTGAATCCAATGGATCAGTTCAACTTGAATTTTAAATAGTACTCCGTATATTTTAAAAGGTAAAATTCAATTTGTTGACTTATAATTTGTTGTCTCTGTTTGGCCATTGTAAAATGATCTCATAAATTATACGGAGTGTGAAGTAACTTTAGCTTGTATTTTTTTTTTTTTTTTTTTGTTATGTTATTTTAAACTTGAGGTGTATATTCAGGTTTTTATAATACCAGTTTTTAGAATGAACTTTGAGTAAAATTAGTAAATATTTTGTTTTAGTTTTATAATTTTGTTGATCTACAGGCTTAAATTTGGAGATGAAGATGACATGAAGTTTTAGCATTCTTTTAAAGGAATATTATTCATAAGAAACTTTTTATAGGACACTTGAGATTGTTTTGTTGTTGCATTTCAAAAAGAAAAAGTTTTGTTTTGTAGATAACATCTGGTGCAGTTATATTTGTGTATGATATATGAATTAAATTTTTTTTTTTTTAAAATATTTTTTAGAAACAATATTATTCTTCTTATACAATTATTAAGTTCTTGGTAAAGGTTAGTTAATATACATCATAAATGATATATTATTGAGAAACTATATTTAATGTCTTGGCACAAATTAGTTACTCTTAAAAATATATATATATATATATATATATATATATATATATATATATATATATATATATATATATATATATATATATATATATATATTCTTTTAGAACAGTATATAAGTTATTGTTAAAAAAATATCCTTTTAAAAGAGTATTATTCTTCTGAAAGAATATTATTTTTATCAAACAATACTTATCATATGCTGCAATATAACAACATAATTAGTTATATTACATATTTTTATTTTATTTTAGTAGTATTCTTCATTAAGAGTAATATTTTTAAGTAAGATTATAATCATAATGGATAGTAAATTTGTAGTTTGAACTGATTCGTTAAATTCTTTTGTTTTGATTTGTTTATATAGATTTAACAGTGACCTACTTTGTGATTTTAATTGATATTTTATGGAAGATATTGTATTTTCAATTTGAAATACATATACTCCTTATTTGTTTGTGATTTATGTTTTAAAGTATAATAATTGCGGATGAACGTGAATATAGTAATTATTGTTTAGTAACAAGATTATTTTTGAAAAAGAAAATTAATTTTCTAGGCAAAAATCTGTGATATCCTACGTTAAGAATGATATTGTTTTCAAAGAATATTAAGTTTTTGAGCATAAAACTTCATATATGATGAAGAAAAAAAAAAAACGCTCAAAGAATAACATTCAGGAATAACATTATGCATGATGCATGCTATTGGTTTTTTTTTCGAGCGTTTTTCCGCTAAATTAATAACATTTATCAACAAGTGTCTTTTCTAAATGTTCATATGTTCGTGTTTTTTAATGTTGGAAAAGAAAAATTCGAAAAAACGAAAAAAATAAAAATAAATTTTACTTCCGCCTTCCCCTAAAAAAGTGTTTCCCTCTAGATGATGACCCTATATATATGTATGTGTGTGTGTATATATATTATATATATATAGTGAAAAGATCAAGAGAGAACTTAGCGTAGGAGAGAACTCTTGGAACTAACACAGATTGATGCCTGACGGAATGAGATAACGGATTTGGTGACAAGATGTTTCAGAACACACAAAGAAGCCATCTTTTTACGATCACTCGTAAAATTGATTCAAGAATTAACAAATAAAACCTTTACTTGCAAATTGAATTGAATGAATAAAAATAAATTACATATATGCACGCGAATACTGTTGGCATCATCATCACAAATCATAATCTTATCACATTTATCATAAAGATCTTCCCACCCACAACCAACTTAGACGAGATCAAATCGAGGGACTCACAAACCAAATAATAAAGCTTTTGTCCGCAGATAAAGAAATTTATTACTCAACCTGACAGCAGCAATTATCTTACATAATAAGCTTCACTGTAGAAAATGCCTAACTATGCAAATTTCTTATATCTGATATCACCAGTTACCATGAATAAATAATATAGTAACAAAAATAATTTAACATATACTCATCTCAAAGTTTATGCAAAAAAGACTAACAATTTCTTCTTGACATATAGAGAGCGAGGTTTATTAAAATCCAACATCTAACCAACCTTAAAGCAAGAAATCATCATATATATATATATATATATATATATATATATATATATATATATATATAGGGGCATGATCAATGGGGAAGTAACCAATCGGGGGAAGCAATATTTTTTTCTTTTTTTTTTTTTAAGAAAACTTTGTTCACGAACATTATAGATTGGATGAAAATAAGAACATTTAGAAAAGACACTTCGTGATGAATGTTATTATTTTGGCGGGAAAACGATCGCCAAAAATAACATTCAAGATAATATTGTTTGTGAAGAATGTTAACGCTTTTTTTTCATGTTTTGTGAAGTAAAATTTAGCCCGATTTAGAGTTTAGGGTTTAGGGTTTACGGTTTGGTGTTTTGGGTTTATTCCATAAACCCAAAACACCAAACCCTAAACCTTAAACCCTAAACCCTAAACTTTAAACCGTTCGTGTTAAAAACTCAATCTAAATCCTAAATTTAAACCCTAAATTTCTAAACCCGAATGTCTAAACCCTATAAACCCTAATATCTAAACCCTAATATCTAAACCCTAATGTCTAAAACCTCAACATACGCTCTAAAAACACGATAATTGTTATATATTACTTCTTCGAGCTTTTTTCCGCCAAAATAATAACATTCATCACGAAGTGTCTTTTCTAAATGTTATTATTTCCATCCAATCTATAATGTTCGTGAACAAAGTTTTTTCAAAAAACGAAAAAAAAAATTTTGCTTCCCCCCTCTCCCGATTGGTTACTTACCTGTTGACCCCTATATATATATATATATATATATATATATATATATATATATATATATATATACATGCACATACATACATACATACATACATACATATATAAAATAAGAAGACTGAAAGTACCAGCGAAGAAAGACGGCTTAGTAGCAAGAACACGGCGACTATCGACATCGAAGCTCCGATTACAATCATGGCGAATCGTTTCCGTGTTTAAAAAACTATAGGATGTTGCCACTGAGGACGCCGGCCGGAATGAAATAACGGATTTGGTAACAAGATGCTTCAGAACACTCAAAGAAGCCATCTTTTTATTTACGATCACTTGTAGAATTGACTCAAATTAAATAAATAAAACCTTTGCTCGCGGATTCAATTCAATAAATTTTTGCGTTAATTAAATTGAAGATAGAGCAGCGTTTATTATTATTAGGGTTTATTTATGTAGTTATGCTTTCATTCCTTATAAGAAAATCCCAAATACCAGAGTACTCCCACACACATCTCTTTTATACACGACTTAATTACACATGTGGTTTGTAATAAACTAGAAAAAATCCGACCTGCGTTGCTGCGGTTGTATTCGACGCGCGATCCAATTTGGATATACGATGTCCGTTTCGCGTATAGTTAGTCGTGTTGTATATGTATATATATGTATGTAATATAACCCGAAATATTTATTTTTTTTAACGATGTCCGTTTCGCGTATAGTTAGTCGCGTTGTGTTCATAAAATTATTTCGAGTTGAACGGTGGTCTCGGAAAAATTTAACTCGCACCGAGCGTGAATATAGGGCCCGTTATTTAGTGTTTTTTTAACGATGTCCGTTTTGCATATAGTTAGTCCCGTTGGGTTCGTGAGATTTTTTCGAGTTGAACGGTGGCCTTGGAAAAATTTAACTCGCACCGAGCGAGAAGATAGCACCCGTTATAAATTCGGGTGGAGTAAGGTTTTTTTATTTTAATTAAATTATAAATTTACGTTTTTTACCCCTGAAAAAAGTGTAAAGTTGAGGGGTTGTTGTGTAATTTGTGCGAAAGTTGGAGGACCATTTGTAGTGTGAACGCAAACTCAAAACGACAACGCGTTAAAACTGAAACGACTAAATTTGGGAGGAGGTTTAGTATATAAGTATTTATATTTATATTTATTTTAATTAAATTATAAATTTACGTTTTTTACCCCTGGAAAAAGTGTAAAGTTGAGGGGTTGTTGTGTAATTTGTGCGAAAGTTGGAGGACCATTTGTAGTGTGGACGCAAACTCAAAACGACAACGCGTTAAAACTGAAACGACCAAATTTGGGAGGAGGTTTAGTATATAAGTATAATATAATATAATAATATAATATAATATAATATAATTGCATGTTTGGTCACCATGGTTATCTTTTTACAAATTTGGTCACTGTGGTTTAAAATCTTTACAATTTTAGTCACTGAGTGTTACGGACGTTTATCTACACTGTTAGCCCTCATCATGTGCCGAGCACGTAAGGGGTATTGTTGTCAAATCCATAAAATTTTCAGCCTTATATCTCCCTTTTCCCTCATTTGAATTCACGACTATCTTTCTCTTTTCATTTGAAACCCTAATTTCATCATCTTTCTTCAAATTGGCCCGATGGTTCAATGCAATTGTGGAATGCTAGCTGTAATGCGAATTTCATCTACATCATGCAACTCAGGTCATAGTTTTTTAAGATGTGGAAACAAGGTAAAACGAACTTTCAGTCCAATTTCATATGTTGTTCATTGTATCGATGTATCTGAATAAAGGTATGGTTTGTTTTGTTTCAGTATTACGATTGCAAGTTTTTTCTATGGGTAGATCCACCAATTCCGAGGATTTATGTTGAACAACAATTGATTCATGCCGAACACATAGAATGGAGAAACAAGATGTTGTTAATTATTAGTTGGGTTGTATTTGTAATCTATGAAATTGTAAAATCATAGTGTAGTGTGTTTAAGAATGAATTAAAAAAGAATATCCTGATTTGTATAGATTCTAATGAAATTTTCATGTTTTGCAGTATATTGTTTGGCATTTTTACATGTTAAGTTTGTTTGTTGTTGTTGTTGGCATTTGAACATGATTTGCAAGTTACCAAATAAGCTGCTTGTAACAATTAAACATTACATGACCAAATAAGCTACTGAACATTACATGAAAAAATAAGCTACAAACATTACATTGGATTAAGTTAAGTTTAAAATATCATTACAAAACATTGGATCAAATTCAAAATACTATTAAAACTACTATCATCAATTTAAACAAAAAGTACCAAATTGACATTGTTCAAAAGACTTACAAAATACCATAATGAAAGTAGCAATAAACATAACATTTAAGTAACATTGTCCAAAAGACTAAACTGTAGTACCATCTATTTGCCACCTTTTTTTTTATTTCTTCTTGATTCCACTCACACCATCATCCTTCTTTCTTTTTGTAGTTTTCCTTGCATTGCTTGTACTTGCACCATCTTTCACTTGACAAGTTCTTTGATTATGATCATAACCTTTACACTTTCCACATATCAAACTCTTACACTTTCTTGTTAACTTTCCACTTTGACTTAAACTCTCATTCTCATCCATCTCCTTTTTCCAGTTCTTCTTTGGCCTACGAGCTTGAGGTCTCCTTATTGGTGCAGTTAGATTAGTAGTATCTTCAGATTTCACTCATTTAAATCTGCCATTAACTGGATTGATTGTATAATTATAAGTTTCAACCCAAATGTCCAACCAATGTACTTTATGCACCAATACCTCAGGTAAACCAACATCTTGATTGTTCTTTTCCATGTTCCAAAAAGTTGCAACATTATGTTTACATGCCATCCCTGTTAACTGCCATCTTTTACAGTTAAATTCTTTTTCTCTTTTGCTTTTAAATTGAAAAATTTATTCAAATTTTTAATTCCTTTATTTTTTTAAGGTATGTTTTCTTATTTATTTTAATTGCATCTCTTTAATTACATGTGGTTATTTTCGTCTCTATCTATGAGCTAAACGTTCATAGCGTTTATTTGGACGAAAAAGAGGAATCTGAGATTATTAGCATGAAGTCGCCGACCATGAAGTTACAGTCGCCGGCTGTACTCTTGGTAGCCGACGACTATGATGTCAAAGATACAATTTCTGGTTTTTAATCGAAACTGTATAATTTAGGTTTCTGTGATTTTTATTGATCTGTTTATTGTTGCTGTAATGTAAGACTTTATTTAAATGCGTAATGTAAGAGTGGATAAAAACCTTAGGTTAACACATCATCAATCCTAAGTTATTTGTTTACTTGATTTAATCACCTAGAAGGTTTGCCATATTGAATAAGTGTTTGAGTTGATTTTTGCATGAAATCTAGTTCGGAATTATTAAGAGTAATTTTATGGAAAAATGTTAATTACACTTATATAGTGAGAATTGATTTATTAGGCTTAATCAAAGAACCCTAATTTTCTTGAATTTGTATGTTGATTGCATGAGAATCGGGTTAGGTTAAATATTACCGCATCACTTAATTTTGATCTAATCAGGTTTATTAGTTTATCTATCTGTCAGTTTAATTGAACATTGTCTAAGTTCTCATCACAAAATCTAGATGATATATATTATGCAATTATATGAATTCTATGAAATCAGGATGTTAGCTTTTTATGTGCACTTAATTGATAGGTTTAACTCATCAATTAAACCAGATTAAATCCTAATAATTGATTTTTACGTGATAATTAGTTTTAGTATTTTTAATAAGAATAACAATCGGTTTATAATTGTTATTTTATTTTTTTAATTATTAATATAAGTTATGAACCTACAAAAACCATATAATCTCTAATGACTCGGAAAAAAACTTCTTTAATTATATTTGTATTAAAATAATCAGAATTCTATCTTTCAACATCGTTGAGATAATCTTATAAAAAAATTCTCTTAAACAGTAAACGAACCCCAACCATTAAGCAACTAGGTGAATGTTGTATAGTAGTTATTTACTTATTTTGTTTGTAATCTTGTAAAAAAAACGTCATTACATGAAGCATGTATGGCTGGAAACGTATCTAGAGGTCTGTTTTAATCTTGAGAGGTGATCCGTACATCACCTCTATTTTGCCATACACTACTAAATAATTTTTTTGGACATTTTTACCCTTCCTTTTGTTCACCACCAACTCCCCTTAACTTCTCAAAGGAAGGGTAAAACTGTCTAAATAATTGTTTTGGTGGTGTATGGCAAAAACAAGGTGGTGTACGGATCAACTCCCATTAATCTTCTACATGTTTAGTGTATGTTGCCTTACTTTTGAATTTTTTACTAAGGAGTAATTATTATATATTGTATTTATATTTATATATTGTATTTGAATATATGCATCAATCAAACCCATTTTTAAAAAGAGACGTTCCGACTAATAATAAGAAAAACATTATAGAAAAAAAAAAAAAAAAAAAAGGAGGATTAAATTAAGACAATTTATTCAGAAACGCTAGAACACAATTGCACAAGTTCAGTAACTATACTCCAAAAATACAATGGGAAGTAAGAAATCTATCAACACGCGCCTACGGGTTTGTTCTTAAACTCTTGAACGTTAACATTGTACGCCATCTCCTCTTTTTTCAACTTTGGAACAAATAGCTTTAAGGTTCCCACGTATGTCCACATCTCTACCTTGATTTCTCTAGGGTTATAGATCTTAACTGGTGAATCAATATCGGGTAAATCTACCCAACACCTATACTTTATAAATTGGTCTAAATCTCTGCCTTCGATGAACACTGTGTTGTCATTAACCCTTACCTTCACATTCTCCCCAATCACGTTAGACATATATATGGTTACGTACAAGCCTTCATCATTTTCTACTGTGTCGGCAGGCCGAATCCATGATGAATCAGTACGGATTACCTCGGTCGTTCTCTTTATTACTCGTTGCAGCTTCCTGGTGGTTGAAAATCGATTAAACACATCTGGGAAAGAAAAAAAAAAGGTTAGATTTATATGCACGCGGTTCCTGTTGGGATCATTATCACAAATCACAATCCTTAATACAACATGAATAAATCGTATAAGGTCAACACCTGGAACAATTCAACTATGAAAATTTCATATGTTCAACCAATACATACACATACATGCATACTATTGCTGAGTTCTAATTACCGACATCTAATAATTGCGCTTGCAGGTAATTATCTGACATAAAAATGCGCTTACAGGCACCATGATAGAGAAAAAGGTCAACAATTCCCTCTCCGTCTCCACTACCCTCACGAATTCCGATCAAAGTATAAAAGGGTAAAACTTGGGATGGCAAAGTACAAAAAACAGTTTGTTCGTAACAGGCAGGAGTTTCGTAGTAATCATACATTTGAGAAGAGGAATTTTGATTCGAAACAGCAATAATGGTCTAATAATAATAAAGGGAAAGATAGTACTGTATATATAAACATTAATATGAGGGTCTAGATGAAATTATGGAATACATTAATATTGCAGTAAGGGCAAGCAAATAAAAGAAAGAAACACAATGCAAATGATATTTCAAGTTCTTTGGAACTAGAAAAACAGAATGGCAAAGTAGATGATGAGCATATCAAATTCGACCACGCCACTGGACAACCGCGCAAACCCGTGAAGTCTAAAGGTAAACTTCTTAACCCACCCTAAGAAGATTAATAAATGTGCGAATGAAATAGAAAAGCCTGGTAACTTTATCTGAGGGTATGTTCGATAGTGCTGAAACAGCAAAGAAACATTAATGTCATGAGTAGACCTAGAAAACAAGACCCAAAGCTTAAATAATGGGTCCATTGGGTTTTTTACTTGAAAACCCAAATGGGTCCAAGCACATAATATCAAAAATTACTTCAAGACCCAAATGGGTCCTATCACATAATAGAAAATTACTTGAAGACCCAAATGGATCCAAATGGGTTTACTTCAAAAGATTCAATTTCGACACGCGATTTCAATATTTGGACGGCTTTGTTTATTTGGTGGAATGTGTCTTGGGTCATCCCTTCTTCGCTTTTAGAACTTTCTAACGACTGGTGGTTTGAAGGTTTGGGTCTAATTTGGCATATAATTTGGCCCGTCTTCTATTTGGGCGATTTGGATTTCAAGAATCAAGGTCGTGTTTAATAGTGATTTCTCGTGTTGGGCTTCTTTAGTGATGCACATCAGATTAAAACTTTTCAATGACTAGTGAATCTCGTTGAAAATGTGTGAATCTCGTCAATTTTATGTTTGGTCCCAACCATGGTTGCTGTTCAATGGGGATAATAAATTTAATTTTAAAGTCCTCATGATGCTCTGTTTGTGTCTTTTTTTATTTTTTCACAACTTGGTGAAAGAATCTTATAAATTTAATTTCTAGTTTTTCGCTAAAAAAACCCCCAGAGAAATAGGTCAACATGGTCACAGATACGGAAAACTTCAGCTGCCATATCACCATTATGATCAGCTAACCAGATTATATTACCTCAAAAAATTAGATTGTTTCAAAGCTAGTTACCCTGAATCCAATTTTTGTAAGTTTAATGGGTTCCTGAAATAGATATTTAATACAATCATAGGGACTCAAGCAGGAAGCTACATAAGTTTCACTGTAAATAATCCCTAAATACGAAAATTGGTTTATTATATCTTCTAAGCCATAAAATTTAGACATCGTCATTTATTTTAACATATCTAATAAAAATACTGTAATAATTAAAAAAATAAAAATAAAAAAAAGGGCAGGAGACTAACAATTGATCTACATATAGAGAGCTACATTCTTTAAAATCGAAGATTTAACCAACCTTAAGGCAAGCAATCAGATGTACAGTATAGCAAATACAAACTTGTAGTGTAATAACACCAAAAAATACCTGGGAAGAAAGACGGCTTGGGAGAAAGATCACGGAGATTCCCTACATCGGAGTTCAGATCGCAATTACGGTGAATAGCTTCCGAGTTTAAAAACCGATAGGATGTTGCCACAGAGGACGCCGGACGGAATAAGATACCGGATTTGGTGACGAGATGTTTCAAAACACGCAAAGAAGCCATCTTTTTCCGATCACTTGTAAATTTGATTAATTGAAACAAAAAACCTTTACCTGCGAATTCAATTTAATGAATTTTTGTAGTTATTTGAAGAGATAAATAAGGGCTTCTATTATTAGGGTATATCACTTTCCTTTAATTTAGGGATAGGGAATAGGGATCGGCAAAAATACTACCCATCAACTGAAACCCGATATTTTTTGTGGTCCGGGTCCGAGGTATACGGGTCTATGACTTAATATGGAAAATGGTTTTAAATTTGGGATAATTGTTTGAAAAGGAAATATTTAAATGAAACCAATTTTTAAATTGAGATTGAAGGGATCAATCAGAGTGTAACACGTGGCGCGATAATCATATGTGATTGGAAAAAATTTAAAAAAAATAAAAATTTCAAAAAAAAAAGAATTTAATTTTTTTTCAATTTTTTTTCGAAATTTTTTTTTTCCGAATTTTTTTTTTGAATTGTTTTTCAATCACATGTGATTGGATTTGACATGCAGTAAATCAAAACCTAATCACATATGATTCTGCATGTCAAATCCAATCATATGTGATTGAAATTTTTTTTTTTTTAGTAAAATGACGAATTTCAGTTAATTTGTGCTAAAATCTTTAAACACCTAGTTTTTTTTAATCAAAACTTGATTAAATCACCGAATTAAAGTCTGAAATTTTGAAGATATAATCACGAAACGCTAACAAACTTGATTAAATCACTGAATTAAAGTCGCTTTCCGGTTGAATTTTTTTTGAAAATTTTTTTTTTTGACATGCAGAATCAAATGTGATTGTGTTTTACAATCACATGTGATTGAGCTTTATAATCACATGTGACTAAATTTGAAATGCTAACTTTTTAAAAAAAAATTAAAAAAATTATTTTTTCAAAAAAAGAAAATATTATTTAATTTTTTTTTTTTTTTGAATCTTTTTTTTCCCAATCACATGTGATTGTTGCGCCACATGTCGCGCTCTGAATGGTCCGTTGAATTTCAAGCAAATTATTGGATTCAAGGGATTACAACTCTTGTTTGAAAATGCATCGAAGTTTCATTAAATTCTTATTGTATGCATCAAACTTTCAAATTTTCTATTGTATGCATTCAACTAGTTAAATTGTTCTATTGTATGTATTTAACCTATTATAACAGGTAAACTAGATCACCTCAATTTCAAATTTAGAAAAAAATTACTCGATTAGTCCCTCATATTTATAAGATATTGCAAGTTAGTTATTTATGTTTATTTTTGACGCCATTGATCCCTCATACTATCTATCTTTCTATTTTCAGAAATCAAAATATAAATAGATTCGTATTCAGCTTTCGTGTATGCATAGTAGTGGTGTTCTTCAACATTATCACATCTCAAAATCTCAAATCAAAAAATGTTAAAAGTATACACTTATTAAATCCAAATCTGTGCTCTTAAAGCTAAACCGAACACTCTACATTCATAGAATTCGATCACCAAACTCAGATTCATGTTCATCACGAGTCAACAAAAGTTAACAAATCAATTGGAGTGTTTCTGTGATTTCCAGGTGTTAAATGATAGTGTCGAGTGTTTGATGGATTATTTTGGAGTTTTGCAAAGATTTCATGTGGGTACCGAATATGTTTTTAATTCAACATTGAAGGTAGACCAAAACAATAATCAGATACCGGATGATACCGGATTTTCTAAAACGGAAATATTAATATCAAATACGTTGTCGTTTCGTTCTTTGGGAAATTATTTTTTTCCATTTTCACGATCTTCAAATATTAGACTTTATTGTCTATATATTTCCACTATTAAAAGCATTAATTAAGCTTTATAACTTCTTATGATTATGATGATGCTGCCCAACTTTGCTTTAAAGAATTTTCGTTATTCATCATTACCAACATCCATTCAGTTAAATATTTTTTTTTTTTATACATTTTTAGACATCATTGTGTCATATGTTGCTGCATCAGTTTGTGAAGGTTGTTAAAAGAAGCAAATCAAACAGGAAATTGGCTCATAGTTGTGCAGCTAATATATCCCCTAAAACTTGTTAAAAATTGTACTCCATAGTTAATAAGATGCCAATCAAACAGGTTAAAACTTGAATACAAATGCTGTTAAAAATAAACATTAGTGGCAAACGTGTAATATTTGACAAACATGAAGGACCAAATACGTAACTTTTTCTTAATATTAACAGGTTACCTAATATATAAGTTACTTGATACGTACAATAGTACAATTTAGAAAGTTGAATGCATACAATAGAAGATTTTAAAGTTGAAAGCATACAATAGGAATTTGATGAAAGTTCGATGCATTTTTAAATAATTTTCCCTTTAAATTTTTATGCGAGTTCGGATATAATGCGTATTTTTCACTTTTAAAAATGCACTTTCGTTCAAGCTTTCTTCAACAATCAAATTTGAACAAAACCCCGAAATTTGTAACAGCAAAACCCATAAAAACATAGAATAAACTCTAAAAATAAGAACACAAATGATAAAGAATCTAAACTCTAATTCATAAAGATCCCACCACAACCAGAAATCTAGAAACACTTCAAACCTTCAATTACAGCTGATAAAGATTACACCGCAACTCTAATATCATAAATGAATATTTTGATTTTCACCACAATGCTTGATAAAGTAACACCAGGAAAACCTTGTGTTGTAGCTCGTTTGTTGGTGGCATGTCTCACTTAGCGAGAAGTCAAGAGAGTTGGACTCCCGTGGGGTGCAACATTGCACACAAGGTTGCCCCTTAACCCTTGATACCACCCAAGGGTGTCTTCCGCACATCGCGTTGCAGGGGCAGTGGGGGTTTTACCGCCCATGCCCTCGGACTGGGCCGAGATTTCTCCTATGCAGCAGTAGGGGGCGGGTTATGCAACTGCGGGAGATGAACATGTGGGTAGTTTAGTTCCCCCTATGTGATCTCAAACTACTGTTAAAAAAAAAGTAACACCAGAAACACTGATAAAGTAACCACTCATAGTCACCATAATCAATGATTCGTAAAGACACAGGGATTTTTGTAAATAGATAAGCTTTATCAAACTATAATTCATTCATCAACTGAATTTGTACATTACAAGAGCTCTCTATTTATAGAGGAAACATAACAGCTACTTTTTAGATAAGACAAAATACAAAAGGAAAAGGGGACAAAAAGGGCAAATGTCTACAAATCAGCCAATAGGAATAAATGACATAATCTTCAAAAGCCTTCCCATTTATAATGTTCCTCCCATGATAAACGCAGTCATTGATATATGAGAATCTTTTTAGACAGTCAAACATTCGAGAATAGCCTCCCGTGTGATACGCACATGACTTGACCGGTTTATTGAAAGCATCAGTTAAACTTTGAATCGTAGATTGTAGAATTGATGTAAATTGACTTTCAAATTACTATCTTTGTGAGTTTACTTAGTGTGATATTATCCTTTGAATTGTCTTAGGATTATCATCACTAAAAGAGTGAATCTTGTACTTTGTAATATAAGCAAAAGCTAGCTTAGGGAGCATCTTCCTTAAAGGGAATTAGGAGGTTGATCAATTCTATTGAGAATTAATACTTGTCCAAAGTGAAGACAAGTTGATCTAAGTTAGAATTAATCTTTCAAAGGGATAAAAAGATTAGATGTGTTGTCTACAAGGGGTACAAGATTTGTAAATCGGATCTCCACCGGATTTGGAGAAACGCTTAGTGAAGCAACCTCTCGATAAGAAGTATTGAGGAGTGAACGTCCACTTGAACCACTATAAATCCTTGTGTTTATGTTCTTTACCTTACTTTCAACATTGCTTTAAACATAAACATTATACACATTGAGTTTAAGCTGGTTAAGTTGATCAAAGTTGATTAAATCATGTTAATCATCGAAAAAGTTTATAAAAAAATATATTAAGTAACTATTCACCTCCTCTAGTTACTTACAGACGTCGTTGCTTAATATTTTGGCTTTTGGTGTAGTGTTCTGCAAGCTTATTCATGTTTTTTTCCTGGTAATTAAAGGTTCTATTTATTATCTTTACGTATTGTCTCTGCTTTCGCTGATTTTCATTTGATGTTTTCGATTGTCACTATTCGTGTGAGTTTTGACATATAATTTGTTACGCAAGGGTTCTTCGATTTATGCACACACAACTAAAATCTACTGATTGAGATCATATAATTTACACGCAATCCATTTGTTGTTTTTGATTAACTTTTTTATGTTAGTGATTTTAGTGTCGTCGGTCATTTTGTGTGATGGTGATTTACTTGAGACAAGTGGATTTCGAGTTATGATTTATAACAAGTTAGGAGAGTGTGGAGTGCATACTTGTTTAAGTTAACTAGAGTCATTTAATTAAAAGATATGTTTGTTAGTTGATGTCTTTTTGGCCAAAAGCCACAACTCTTCATAAATTGGTGCCACTTTTAATGAAATGGTGTAACTTCATGAAATGGTGTAACCATGTTACCTTTACACCAAAAGGTGTGACATTTCATGGAAATCTTTACACTAAAAGATGTGACTTTTCATATTGACTTTTCATAGTGACCTTAACACAGGGCTAACATGTCCCTGCCGATACACATATTTTGCAACAATATAGATGATGCTTGTCTCAATTACAAATGATAAAAACATGAACACTCACAATATGAAAAATGCACTTTGTTCTTGACTTCAAATTTTAATCCCTTCCTCACATAAAGCATGATGCTTACATCCAATGTGTCAGACCCACATTTCCATAACTTTTCCATTCGCCACGTGTCTAACTTCTCTGATTTTTCCCTTTTTTTTAATTAAACCATCAAAAATTAAGGAAAACCCTCCGTTCCACATTTTGTTTCAACGATTCAGCCATTCCTCTCCCTTTTTCCCATTTTCTTCAACCGCTGAACTGCATTTTTCGCCGGAAACGATTTCCCAATGGTTTTGAGAATCCTTAAATTACCGCACGGCATGTCTCCTTCATTACTAATTTAATCGTGATTCAATTAGTACCCATTCGTTTCAATTCCTCTCATCAAACCCTAATTTAATTGATTTCACAAAATAAAACCAAATCCGGAACCCTCATTACACCATCCTATCAAGCTTCATTGTGATTTTTCATGAATCTTGATTATGATTTTACAGAATTCCGAATACAGGTAATTTACTATTTTGTTTATGTTTCTATTACGATTTGTTAAACTTAAGATTTCCTTACGTTCGTAAGTCGATTCATAGCGTATTTGAATTTCATAATTTAAACTTGATATTAAAAATAATTCATACTTAGATTACACACTATAAAAAAAATTAATTATCAACCTACTTGAATCGCTGCCAAAATAATTGAATATGTTTTTTGCTTAATAAAATTTATAGAGAATGATTTTTTTTTTATAATTCCTTTCGGTTGTTTATAATTCCTTTAGGAATATCATGTAGATTTACAAGTTTTTTTTTTTTGAATTATTTTTTAAATTTTTCATATTTGAATGAATAGATATGTCAATTTGTTTACTTACTTAATTTTTGTCCATATAATTTTTATTTTTTTTAACATTTGATAGTAAGTGGAACTGTATAGATTTGTTGTTTAGCATTTTTTCTAATTATGTTAGATACAATATTGAAACAGAAAGTTACGACACATTTTTTTATGCAAATAAATTTAGTTTCAAATCGATGAATCAAATATTTTAGTCAACAATATTGCATTGACTATTACATGTTTGTGCAAGATCCAGGACCTATTCAACAAAGATACTGTTAACCAGTTCAGATTGTGCAGGGTTTCAGGTTCGATCTCCTAAAAGTTTGAACATTTTACGAATTGGCGCTTTAGCGTTTGAGATATATGCGATTACTTAATAAAATAGGTTCTATAATATAACATCAAAAGTATCTATTGGTACTTATACAACTTATATATGCTATGCAGGTTTTGATATTTAGAATATATCTAAAGTGTTATAATTTATAGTTACATATTAAGTTGAATTTATTTTGTTTGTATAGGCGAAGAATATTGCGTTCACCGGGGTTTTTAGATTGATATTCAACCCATTAGTCAATAAATTTCCTTGCTTTGGAGCTGTCTCATTTTCTTTGACAGAGAAGGTACTTCCATTTTTTTGAATGCTAAAAGTTATAAGTGGGATTGAGGTCCAATTTAGTTACTTGAGGTCCCATTTAGGTACTTGCTTTGGAGTACTTGGCTTGAAGTTATAAGTGGGATTGAGGTCCCATTTACTGTCAGTCCAGTCATTGAGGTACCTTTTTCATTAGTTTTTAATACATGTGCTGAACGCTAAAAGTTATCATCTTAATTCAGTTGACTTTAGGCCACTTATTTTGTGAAATGGGCGGTTTCTTTCAAACAAGAATAACTAACAGACAACTGTTAAGGTAAATTAGCATCCTTAATGTCCGGTTACCCAATTTGACAGCATTTGACCCAAAATGTCATATGTCCAAATAGTCACGACAATTAACATTTAACAATTTTTCATAAATTATGTTGTTAAATAAAACTCTTTTTAGATTTCATGATGTTTCATTTGTGAATTTGTTGATTGCATGTTACTGCCTTAAATATAATCTAATTAACTTTAAACATCATAAGTGGCAGCAACATCAAATGGTGCTTTATTAGTAAACTGAGAAATTTTATGCTATTGGTGATGAGGTCTCACCAATTTAATGTTGTATTCTGGGTTTAACGGGTCAGCTTGACTATATCAAAGTTTTAAATGTTGGATACAAAGAAAGAATTTAGTTCTTCTACTTCTGATTAAAAGTCTTCTATGACACTCCCAGTTGTTGCAGGTCATATGTTGCAGACCTTAATCTATAAAGATCAAAGTCCCAATCATGAATTCTATAAAATGTGAGAGTACTTTTAATTTAATATGTGACTTTTTGCTTTATGCCATAATACAGGTCTGCAATTTTAGTTGCTTATCAAAGTGGTGTGCTATAATTTTACATATTTGTTATTATTATTCGGATATTGGAAGCTGTCTCTTAAAGTTCAAAATAGTTGAACATCCAAAAGCCAACAAAGTTTTTTTCAAGTTGTATAAAGCTTTTAAGGATCTCAATTAGATCCTATCAAAGTTTCGTACTCGATATTGCCTAACAAATACAGATCCATAAAAAATGGTTTAACGGTTGTCAACACATCGGTCTTAACGAGATCAGACCTTAATTGGTATGTTTAGTTATAACTGGGTTTAATTTACTAATATCAATATATTTTAGTCACGCAAGTGTATAATATTATTCATTGAAAAATTCGTACATGTCAGTTCTATATTGTGTACGTAACGATTATAACAAATAAGCAAGGATGCAAATTTTCAATGCGTTATTCTGATTGATATCTTTAGCCATATTTTGTTATATGTGTAAATTTATAAGTTGGTTACGTAAAGGTACCCAACATTGGGCAGATCATTCTATCACATAATCTGGCTGAGAGGCAACCATTAGGTGTGTATATATATATATATATATATATATATATATATATATATATTGGGTAGATCATTCTATCACATAATCTGGCTGAGAGGCAACCATTAGGTGAAGGGTTCAAATTTTTCGTGGCTTCTACCAGAGCATATATATATATATATATATATATATATATATATATATATATATATATATATATATATATATATATATATATACCCAACTCAGATGAGACTGTCTCTTAATATTGGTTCGTATATTTTCCAAAGTTACACTATTATTTACATGTCATGAAATTTATACCACTGAGCTTTTTATTGTTGTGCTACAGACACATCTACTACTGCCTTGATCGAGCCACTACCAGTGATTGAGTTTGTTCTCAGCTCCTAAACAGGGATGCCATAGCTAGACCATTATCTGATGATTCTGACCAGGTAGTGGCTAAAATCTTTTATCAAGTTGACATATGGTAATTGGTTCGAAGTGTAATGGTTTGGAGTAAATGTACTTTCACAACGAGTTTAAACTAAAATTATTTAAGTCTAACAAACAATATGGTGCACTTTTCTAAGTTCATTTGTATCTTTGTATGAAATCTAAAGTTGAACAGGTTATTATGTTAACGAATTATAAGTTATTTGTCATGTAAAATCTACAGTCAGAAAAGAATGACGGGTTAGGGAACCCGATGGGACCCGCTGTTTGAAATGTCCCGTTCTTATTGATTAAAAACGTTCCATATTAATTGATTTCGTTGCGAGGTTTTGACCTCTATATGAGATGTTTTTCAAAGACTGCATTCATTTTAAAACAAACCATAACCTTTATTTCATCAATAAAGGTTTAAAAAGCTTTACGTAGATTATCAAATAATGATAATCTAAAATATCATGTTTACACACGACCATTACATAATGGTTTACAATACAAATATGTTACATCGAAATCAGTTTCTTGAATGCAGTTTTTACACAATATCATACAAACATGGACTCCAAATCTTGTCCTTATTTTAGTATGCAATAGCGGAAGCTCTTAGTATTCACCTGAGAATAAACATGCTTTAAACGTCAACAAAAATGTTGGTGAGTTATAGGTTTAACCTATATATATCAAATCGTAACAATAGACCACAAGATTTCATATTTCAATACACATCCCATACATAGAGATAAAAATCATTCATATGGTGAACACCTGGTAACCGACATTAACAAGATGCATGTATATAAGAATATCCCCATCATTCCGGGACACCCTTCGGATATGATATAAATTTCGAAGTACTAAAGCATCCGGTACTTTGGATGGGGTTTGTTAGGCCCAATAGATCTATCTTTAGGATTCGCGTCAATTAGAGTGTCTGTTCCCTAATTTTTAGATTACCAGACTTAATAAAAAGGGGCATATTCGATTTCGATAATTCAACCATAGAATGTAGTTTCACGTACTTGTGTCTATTTTGTAAATCATTTATAAAACCTGCATGTATTCTCATCCCAAAAATATTAGATTTTAAAAGTGGGACTATAACTCACTTTCACAGATTTTTACTTCGCCGGGAAGTAAGACTTGGCCACTGGTTGATTCACGAACCTATAACAATATATACATATATATCAAAGTATGTTCAAAATATATTTACAACACTTTTAATATATTTTGATGTTTTAAGTTTATTAAGTCAGCTGTCCTCGTTAGTAACCTACAACTAGTTGTCCACAGTTAGATGTACAGAAATAAATCGATAAATATTATCTTGAATCAATCCACGACCCAGTGTATACGTATCTCAGTATTGATCACAACTCAAACTATATATATTTTGGAATCAACCTCAACCCTATATAGCTAACTCCAACATTCACATATAGAGTGTCTATGGTTGTTCCAAAATATATATAGATGTGTCGACATGATAGGTCGAAACATTGTATACGTGTCTATGGTATCTCAAGATTACATAATATACAATACAAGTTGATTAAGTTATGGTTGGAATAGATTTGTTACCAATTTTCACGTAGCTAAAATGAGAAAAATTATCCAATCTTGTTTTACCCATAACTTCTTCATTTTAAATCCGTTTTGAGTGAATCAAATTGCTATGGTTTCATATTGAACTCTATTTTATGAATCTAAACAGAAAAAGTATAGGTTTATAGTCAGAAAAATAAGTTACAAGTCATTTTTGTAAAGGTAGTCATTTCAGTCGAAAGAACGACGTCTAGATGACCATTTTAGAAAACATACTTCCACTTTGAGTTTAACCATAATTTTTGGATATAGTTTCATGTTCATAATAAAAATCATTTTCTCAGAATAACAACTTTTAAATCAAAGTTTATCATAGTTTTTAATTAACTACCCAAAACAGCCCGCGGTGTTACTACGACGGCGTAAATCCGGTTTTACGGTGTTTTTCGTGTTTCCAGGTTTTAAATCATTAAGTTAGCATATCATATAGATATAGAACATGTGTTTAGTTGATTTTAAAAGTCAAGTTAGAAGGATTAACTTTTGTTTGCGAACAAGTTTAGAATTAACTAAACTATGTTCTAGTGATTACAAGTTTAAACCTTTGAATAAGATAGCTTTATATGTATGAATCGAATGATGTTATGAACATAATTACTACCTTAAGTTCCTTGGATAAACCTACTGGAAAGAGAAAAATGGATCTAGCTTCAACGGATCCTTGGATGGCTCGAAGTTCTTGAAGCAGAATCATGACACGAAAACAAGTTCAAGTAAGATCATCATTTGAAATAAGATTGTTATAGTTATAGAAATTGAACCAAAGTTTGAATATGATTATTACCTTGTATTAGAATGATAACCTACTGTAAGAAACAAAGATTTCTTGAGGTTGGATGATCACCTTACAAGATTGGAAGTGAGCTAGCAAACTTGAAAGTATTCTTGATTTTATGTAACTAGAACTTGTAAAATATATGAAGAACACTTAGAACTTGAAGATAGAACTTGAGAGAGATCAATTAGATGAAGAAAATTGAAGAATGAAAGTGTTTGTAGGTGTTTTTGGTCGTTGGTGTATGGATTAGATATAAAAGATATGTAATTTTGTTTTCATGTAAATAAGTCATGAATGATTACTCATATTTTTGTAATTTTATGAGATATTTCATGCTAGTTGCCAAATGATGGTTCCCACATATGTTAGGTGACTCACATGGGCTGCTAAGAGTTGATCATTGGAGTGTATATACCAATAGTACATACATCTAAAAGCTGTGTATTGTACGAGTACGAATACGGGTGCATACTAGTAGAATTGTTGATGAAACTGAACGAGGATGTAATTGTAAGCATTTTTGTTAAGTAAAAGTATTTTGATAAGTGTCTTGAATTCTTTCAAAAGTGTATGAATACATATTAAAACACTACATGTATATACATTTTAACTGAGTCGTTAAGTCATCGTTAGTCGTTACATGTAAATGTTGTTTTGAAACCTTTAGGTTAACGATCTTGTTGAATGTTGTTAACCCATTGTTTATTATAACAAATGAGATGTTAAATTGTTATATTATCATGATATTATGATATATAATATATCTCAGTATGATGTATATACAGTTAAATGTCGTTACAACGATAATCGTTACATATATGTCTCGTTTCGAAATCATTAAGTTAGTAGTCTTATTTTTACATATGTATTTCATTGTTAATACACTTAATAATATATTTACTTATCTTTTAACATAATTAACCAAGTGTATCAATATCTTAATATGATTCATATGTACCTAGTAAGACGTTGTTATAACGATAATCGTTATATATATCGTTTTCGAGTTTCTTAAATTAATAGTCTCATTTTTATGTATATAACTCATTGTTAAAATACCTAATGAGATACATACTTATAATAAAAACATGTTAACTATATATATAACCATATATATGTCATCGTATAGTTTTTACAAGTTTTAGCGTTCGTGAATCACCGGTCAACTTGGGTGGTCAATTGTCTATATGAAACATATTTCAATTAATCAAGTCTTAACAAGTTTGATTGCTTAACATGTTGGAAACATTAAATCATGTAAATATCAATCTCAATTAATATATATAAACATGGAAAAGTTCGGGTCACTACAGTACCTACCCGATAAATAAATTTCGTCCCGAAATTTTAAGCTGTTGAAGGTGTTGACGAATCTTCTGGAAATAGATGCGGGTATTTCTTCTTCATCTGATCTTCTCGCTCCCAGGTGAACTCGGGTCCTCTACGAGAATTCCATCGAACCTTAACAATTGGTATCTTGTTTTGCTTAAGTCTTTTAACCTCACGATCCATTATTTCGACGGGTTCTTCGATGAATTGAAGTTTTTCGTTGATTTGGATTTCATCTAACGGAATAGTGAGATCTTCTTTAGCAAAACATTTCTTCAAATTCGAGACGTGGAAAGTGTTATGTACAGCCGCGAGTTGTTGAGGTAACTCAAGTCGGTAAGCTACTGGTCCGACACGATCAATAATCTTGAATGGTCCAATATACCTTGGATTTAATTTCCCTCGTTTACCAAATCGAACAACGCCTTTCCAAGGTGCAACTTTAAGCATGACCATCTCTCCAATTTCAAATTCTATATCTTTTCTTTTAATGTCAGCGTAGCTCTTTTGTCGACTTTGGGCGGTTTTCAACCGTTGTTGAATTTGGATGATCTTCTCGGTAGTTTCTTGTATAATCTCCGGACCCGTAATCTGTCTATCCCCCACTTCACTCCAACAAATCGGAGACCTGCACTTTCTACCATAAAGTGCTTCAAACGGCGCCATCTCAATGCTTGAATGGTAGCTGTTGTTGTAGGAAAATTCTGCTAACGGTAGATGTCGATCCCAACTGTTTCCAAAATCAATAACATACGCTCGTAGCATGTCTTCAAGCGTTTGTATCGTCCTTTCGCTCTGCCCATCAGTTTGTGGATGATAGGCAGTACTCATGTCTAGACGAGTTCCTAATGCTTGCTGTAATGTCTGCCAGAATCTTGAAATAAATCTGCCATCCCTATCAGAGATAATAGAGATTGGTATTCCATGTCTGGAGACGACTTCCTTCAAATACAGTCGTGCTAACTTCTCCATCTTGTCATCTTCTCTTATTGGCAGGAAGTGTGCTGATTTGGTGAGATGATCAACTATTATCCAAATAGTATCAAAACCACTTGCAGTCCTTGGCAATTTAGTGATGAAATCCATGGTAATGTTTTCCCATTTCCATTTCGGGATTTCGGGTTGTTGAAGTAGACCTGATGGTTTCTGATGCTCAGCTTTGACCTTAGAACACGTCAAACATTCTCCTACATATTTAGCAACATCGGCTTTCATACCCGGCCACCAAAAATGTTTCTTGAGATCCTTGTACATCTTCCCCGTTCCAGGATGTATTGAGTATCTGGTTTTATGAGCTTCTCTAAGTACCATTTCTCTCATATCTCCAAATTTTGGTACCCAAATCCTTTCAGCCCTATACCGAGTTCCGTCTTCCCGAATATTAAGATGCTTCTCCGATCCTTTGGGTATTTCATCCTTTAAATTTCCCTCTTTTAAAACTCCTTGTTGCGCCTCCTTTATTTGAGTAGTAAGGTTATTATGAATCATTATATTCATAGATTTTACTCGAATGGGTTCTCTGTCCTTCCTGCTCAAGGCATCGGCTACCACATTTGCCTTCCCCGGGTGGTAACGAATCTCAAAGTCGTAATCATTCAACAATTCAATCCACCTACGCTGCCTCATATTCAGTTGTTTCTGATTAAATATGTGTTGAAGACTTTTGTGGTCGGTATATATAATACTTTTGACCCCATATAAGTAGTGCCTCTAAGTCTTTAATGCAAAAACAACCGCGCCTAATTCCAAATCATGCGTCGTATAATTTTGTTCGTGAATCTTTAATTGTCTAGACGCATAAGCAATCACCTTCGTTCGTTGCATTAATACACAACCGAGACCTTGCTTTGATGCGTCACAATAAATCACAAAATCATCATTCCCTTCAGGCAATGACAATATAGGTGCCGTAGTTAGCTTTTTCTTCAATAACTGAAACGCTTTCTCTTGTTCATCATTCCATTCAAATTTCTTCCCTTTATGCGTTAATGCAGTCAAGGGTTTTGCTATTCTGGAAAAGTCTTGGATGAACCTTCTGTAGTAACCAGCTAGTCCTAAAAACTGGCGTATGTGTTTCGGAGTTTTCGGGGTTTCCCACTTTTCAACATTTTCTATCTTTGCCGGATCCACCTTAATACCTTCTTTGTTCACTATGTGACCGAGGAATTGAACTTCTTCCAACCAAAATGCACACTTTGAAAACTTAGCGTACAATTCTTCCTTCCTCAATACTTCTAACACCTTTCTCAAATGTTCACCGTGTTCTTGGTCATTCTTTGAGTAAATAAGTATGTCATCAATGAAAACAATGACAAACTTGTCAAAGTATGGTCCACACACTCGGTTCATAAGGTCCATGAACACAGCTGGTGCATTAGTTAAACCAAACGGCATGACCATAAACTCGTAATGACCGTAACGTGTTCTGAAAGCAGTCTTTGAAATATCATCTTCTTTCACCCGCATTTGATGATACCCGGAACGTAAGTCAATCTTTGAATAAACAGACGAGCCTTGTAGTTGATCAAATAAGTCGTCGATTCTCGGTAGTGGGTAGCGGTTCTTGATGGTAAGTTTGTTCAACTCTCGGTAGTCGATACACAACCTGAATGTACCATCTTTCTTCTTGACAAACAAAACAGGAGCTCCCCATGGTGATGTGCTTGGTCGAATGAAACCACGCTCTAAAAGTTCTTGTAATTGGCTTTGCAGTTCTTTCATCTCGCTGGGTGCGAGTCTGTAAGGAGCACGAGCTATTGGTGCAGCTCCTGGTACAAGATCTATTTGAAATTCAACGGATCGATGTGGGGGTAATCCCGGTAATTCTTTCGGAAATACATCGGGAAATTCTTTTGCAATGGGAACATCATTGATGCTCTTTTTTTCAGTTTGTACTTTCTCGACGTGTGCTAGAACAACATAGCAACCTTTTCTTATTAGTTTTTGTGCCTTCAAATTACTAATAAGATGTAGCTTCGTGTTGCCCTTTTCTCCGTACACCATTAAGGGGTTTCCTTTTTCTCGTATAATGCGAATTGCATTTTTGTAACAAACGATCTCTGCTTTCACTTCTTTCAACCAGTCCATACCGATTATCACATCAAAACTCCCTAACTCTACTGGTATCAAATCAATCTTAAATGTTTCGCTAACCAGTTTAATTTCTCGATTCCGACATATATTATCTGCTAAAATTAATTTACCATTTGCTAATTCGAGTAAAAATTTACTATCCAAAGGCGTCAATGGACAACTTAATTTAGCACAAAAATCTCTACTCATATAGCTTCTATCCGCACCCGAATCAAATAAAACGTAAGCAGATTTATTGTCAATAAGAAACGTACCCGTAACAAGCTCCGGGTCTTCCTGTGCCTCTGCCGCATTAATATTGAAAACTCTTTCGCGGCCTTGTCCATTCGTGTTCTCCTGGTTCGGGCAATTTCTAATAATGTGGCCCGGTTTTCCACATTTATAACAAACTACATTGGCATAACTTGCTCCGACACTACTTGCTCCGCCATTACTCGTTCCGACACCATTTGTTCCTTTCGTTCTATTAACCCCTGGTCCGTAGACCTCACACTTCGCCGCGCTATGACCATTTCTTTTACACTTGTTGCAAAATTTGGTGCAGAACCCCGAGTGATACTTTTCACACCTTTGGCATAGCTGCTTCTGATTGTTGTTGTTGTTGCAGTTATTATTGTTGTTGGGATGATTGTTGTAGTTGCTGTTGTTGTTGTTGTTGTTGTTGGGCCGTTTGTTGTAGTTGCGATTGATGTTGCGATTGTTGGGATAATTGTTGCGATTATTTTTGTAATTGCTGTTGTTGTTGTATTGGTGATTCTTATCACCGTTTTCCTCCCACTTTCTTTTGACTTGCTTCACATTGGCCTCTTCAGCAGTCTGTTCTTTAATTCTTTCTTCAATCTGGTTCACTAGTTTGTGAGCCATTCTACATGCCTGTTGTACGGAGGCGGGCTCGTGTGAACTTATATCTTCTTGGATTCTTTCCGGTAATCCTTTCACAAACGCGTCGATCTTCTCTTCCTCATCTTCGAATGCTCCCGGACACAATAGGCACAATTCTGTGAATCATCTTTCGTACGTGGTAATATCAAATCCTTGGGTTCGTAACCCTCTAAGTTCTGTCTTGAGCTTATTGACCTCGGTTCTGGGACGGTACTTCTCGTTCATCAAGTGCTTGAATGCTGACCACGGTAGTGCGTACGCATCATCTTGTCCCACTTGCTCTAGATAGGTATTCCACCATGTTAACGCAGAACCTGTGAAGGTATGCGTAGCGTACTTCACTTTGTCCTCTTCAGTACACTTACTTATGGCAAACACCGATTCGACCTTCTCGGTCCACCGTTTCAATCCGATCGGTCCTTCGGTTCCATCAAATTCCAAAGGTTTGCAGGCA
Source organism: Rutidosis leptorrhynchoides (assembly GCF_046630445.1). Classification (NCBI taxonomy): domain Eukaryota; kingdom Viridiplantae; phylum Streptophyta; class Magnoliopsida; order Asterales; family Asteraceae; genus Rutidosis; species Rutidosis leptorrhynchoides. The sequence goes on along the minus strand of NC_092340.1, from coordinate 93,388,439 downwards.
GTGAATTCTTTGTAGGTGCATCCTACACGATTTCCTGTACTGCCAGATCCAAGGTTATTGTTGGTATGTAGCGCAGCCTGTACTGCGGCTATGTTTGAAGCTAGAAAAGTACGGAATTCCTCTTCATTCATATTCACGGTGTGTCGAGTAGTCGGTGCCATTTCCTTCAAAATAGTCAAATGGAACAAGTTAATCATACAGAATATTAAGAGTAGTTAATAGTATTTCGTAGCATAATATGAACTCATTTATAAAAGCTTTTTCTTCATATTAGCGTTTTATAAGTTTAAATTCGGGTAGTACCTACCCGTTAAGTTCATACTTAGTAGCTAATATACAATTCAACTACTACAATTCTATATGAAAAATTGATTATAATAATATTTCGCGTTCAAACTTTTATACAATATTTTACAAACTTACAATACCGCTTATTTTACATAAAGCATGAAATATAGCACACAATAACTTTGATACAAGATAGTTGTGAAGATAATTCTAGCTAGTACACAAGTCGTTCAGCAAAGGCAATAAAGACACGTAATTCATATGTCCAGAAACAAGTCATGCATTCTGGTTTTACTAGGACTACTTCCCATCCTTGGTCTTGTGGAACATAACCGTTATGGCCGTTGATAAGACAGCGTGTTGTAACGTCGTCAAAGGGACGAGGGTTACGTAATGTCCAACAGTCCCGTAATAATCTAAAAACCTCATTTCTTACCCCAATTACCGACTCCGTCACTTGTGGAAACGTTTTGTTTAATAGTTGTAGCCCGATGTTCTTGTTCTCACTTTGGTGAGAAGCGAACATTACTAATCCGTAAGCATAACATGCTTCTTTGTGTTGCATGTTAGCCGCTTTTTCTAAATCACGAAGTCCAATATTCGGATATATTGAGTCAAAATAATTTCTTAACCCGTTGCGTAAAATAGCATTTGGGTTCCCCGCAATATATGCGTCAAAGTAAACACATCGTAACTTATGGATTTCCCAATGTGATATCCCCCATCTTTCGAACGAAAGCCTTTTATAAACCAAGGCATTCTTGGAACGTTCTTCGAATGTCTTACAAACTGATCTCGCCTTAAATAGTAGTGCCGAAGAATTCTGACCGACTCTAGACAAGATTTCATCAATCATGTCTCCGGGTAGGTCTCTTAAAATATTAGGTTGTCTATCCATTTTGTGTTTTTATACTGTAAAATAGACAAGAGTTAGATTCATAAAAAAATACTTATTAATACAAGCAATTTTTACGTATATCATAAAGCATAAGCACACTATATTACATATATTACACCACACGAATACAACTATCTTATTCCGACTCGCTCGTTTCTTCTTGTTCGGTTTTGGTTCGTTTTGCCAAGTTTCTAGGGATATATGATGTTCCCCTAATACGAGCCGTCGTTGTCCACATTGGTTTAGAAAAACCTGGTGGTTTAGAGGTTCCCGGGTCATTGTTACAACTTAAGGACTTCGGGGGTTGACGATACATATAAAGTTCATCGGGGTTGGAATTAGATTTCTCTATTTTTATGCCCTTTTCCTTATTATTTTCTTTTGCCTTTTTAAATTCAGTTGGGGTAATTTCTATAACATCATCGGAATTCTCGTCGGAATCCGATTCATCGGAGAATTGGTAATCCTCCCAATATTTTGCTTCCTTGGCGGAAACACCATTGACCATAATTAACCTTGGTCGGTTGGTTGAGGATTCTCTTTTACTTAACCGTTTTATTATTTCCCCCACCGATTCTATTTCTTCTTCCGGTTCCGATTCTTCTTCCGGTTCCGATTCTTCTTTCGGTTCTGACTCTTCTTCCGGTTCCTCTTCGGGAACTTGTGAATCAGTCCACGAATCATTCCAATTTACATTTAACTCTTCATTATTATTAGGTGAGTCAATGGGACTTGTTCTAGAGGTAGACATCTATCACATAATATCAAACACGTTAAGAGATTAATATATCACATAATATTCATATGTTAAAAATATATAGTTTCCAACAAAAATGTTAAGCAATCATTTTTAAAGAAAACACGGTCGAAGTCCAGACTTACTAATGCATCCTAACAAACTCGATAAGACACACTAATGCAAATTTTCTGGTTCTCTAAGACCAACGCTCGGATACCAACTGAAATGTCCCGTTCTTATTGATTAAAAACGTTCCATATTAATTGATTTCGTTGCGAGGTTTTGACCTCTATATGAGACGTTTTTCAAAGACTGCATTCATTTTAAAACAAAATAAAGGTTTAAAAAGCTTTACGTAGATTATCAAATAATGATAATCTAAAATATCATGTTTACACACGACCATTACATAATGGTTTACAATACAAATATGTTACATCGAAATCAGTTTCTTGAATGCAGTTTTTACACAATATCATACAAACATGGACTCCAAATCTTGTCCTTATTTTAGTATGCAACAGCGGAAGCTCTTAGTATTCACCTGAGAATAAACATGCTTTAAACGTCAACAAAAATGTTGGTGAGTTATAGGTTTAACCTATATATATCAAATCGTAACAATAGACCACAAGATTTCATATTTCAATACACATCCCATACATAGAGATAAAAATCATTCATATGGTGAACACCTGGTAACCGACATTAACAAGATGCATATATATAAGAATATCCCCATCATTCCGGGACACCCTTCGGATATGATATAAATTTCGAAGTACTAAAGCATCCGGTACTTTGGATGGGGTTTGTTAGGCCCAATAGATCTATCTTTAGGATTCGCGTCAATTAGGGTGTCTGTTCCCTAATTTTTAGATTACCAGACTTAATAAAAAGGGGCATATTCGATTTCGATAATTCAACCATAGAATGTAGTTTCACATACTTGTGTCTATTTTGTAAATCATTTATAAAACCTGCATGTATTCTCATCCCAAAAATATTAGATTTTAAAAGTGGGACTATAACTCACTTTCACAGATTTTTACTTCGCCGGGAAGTAAGACTTGGCCACTGGTTGATTCACGAACCTATAACAATATATACATATATATCAAAGTATGTTCAAAATATATTTACAACACTTTTAATATATTTTGATGTTTTAAGTTTATTAAGTCAGCTGTCCTCGTTAGTAACCTACAACTAGTTGTCCACAGTTAGATGTACAGAAATAAATCGATAAATATTATCTTGAATCAATCCACGACCCAGTGTATACGTATCTCAGTATTGATCACAACTCAAACTATATATATTTTGGAATCAACCTCAACCCTGTATAGCTAACTCCAACATTCACATATAGAGTGTCTATGGTTGTTCCGAAATATGTATAGATGTGTCGACATGATAGGTGGAAACATTGTATACGTGTCTATGGTATCTCAAGATTACATAATATACAATACAAGTTGATTAAGTTATGGTTGGAATAGATTTGTTACCAATTTTCACGTAGCTAAAATGAGAAAAATTATCCAATCTTGTTTTACCCATAACTTCTTCATTTTAAATCCGTTTTGAGTGAATCAAATTGCTATGGTTTCATATTGAACTCTATTTTATGAATATAAACAGAAAAAGTATAGGTTTATAGTCGGAAAAATAAGTTACAAGTCGTTTTTGTAAAGGTAGTCATTTCAGTCGAAAGAACGACGTCTAGATGACCATTTTAGAAAACATACTTCCACTTTGAGTTTAACCATAGTTTTTGGATATAGTTTCATGTTCATAATAAAAATCATTTTCTCAGAATAACAACTTTTAAATCAAAGTTTATCATAGTTTTTAACTAACTACCCAAAACAGCCCGCGGTGTTACTACGACGTCGTAAATCCGGTTTTACGGTGTTTTTCGTGTTTCCAGGTTTTAAATCATTAAGTTAGCATATCATATAGATATAGAATATGTGTTTAGTTGATTTTAAAAGTCAAGTTAGAAGGATTAACTTTTATTTGCGAACAAGTTTAGAATTAACTAAACTATGTTCTAGTGATTACAAGTTTAAACCTTCGAATAAGATAGCTTTATATGTATGAATTGAATGATGTTATGAACATAATTACTACCTTAAGTTCCTTGGATAAACCTACTGGAAAAGAGAAAAATGGATCTAGCTTCAACGGATCCTTGGATGGCTCGAAGTTCTTGAAGCAGAATCATGACACGAAAACAAGTTCAAGTAAGATCATCACTTGAAATAAGATTGTTATAGTTATAGAAATTGAACCAAAGTTTGAATATGATTATTACCTTGTATTAGAATGATAACCTACTGTAAGAAACAAAGATTTCTTGAGGTTGGATGATCACCTTACAAGATTGGAAGTGAGCTAGCAAACTTGAAAGTATTCTTGATTTTATGTAACTAGAACTTGTAAAATATATGAAGAACACTTAGAACTTGAAGATAGAACTTGAGAGAGATCAATTAGATGAAGAAAATTGAAGAATGAAAGTGTTTGTAGGTGTTTTTGGTCGTTGGTGTATGGATTAGATATAAAGGATATGTAATTTTGTTTTCATGTAAATAAGTCATGAATGATTACTCATATTTTTGTAATTTTATGAGATATTTCATGCTAGTTGCCAAATGATGGTTCCCACGTGTGTTAGGTGACTCACATGGGCTGCTAAGAGCTGATCATTGAAGTGTATATACCAATAGTACATATATCTAAAAACTGTGTATTGTACGAGTACGAATACGGGTGCATACGAGTAGAATTGTTGATGAAACTGAACGAGGATGTAATTGTAAGCATTTTTGTTAAGTAGAAGTATTTTGATAAGTGTCTTGAATTCTTTCAAAAGTGTATGAATACATATTAAAACACACATGTATATACATTTTAACTGAGTCGTTAAGTCATCGTTAGTCGTTACATGTAAATGTTGTTTTGAAACCTTTAGGTTAACGATCTTGTTGAATGTTGTTAACCCATTGTTTATTATAACAAATGAGATGTTAAATTGTTATATTATCATGATATTATGATATATAATATATCTCAGTATGATGTATATACAGTTAAATGTCGTTACAACGATAATCGTTACATATATGTCTCGTTTCGAAATCATTAAGTTAGTAGTCTTATTTTTACATATGTATTTCATTGTTAATACACTTAATAATATATTTACTTATCTTTTAACATAATTAACCAAGTGTATCAATATCTTAATATGATTCATATGTACCTAGTAAGACGTTGTTATAACGATAATCGTTATATATATCGTTTTCGAGTTTCTTAAATTAATAGTCTCATTTTTATGTATATACCTCATTGTTAAAATACCTAATGAGATACATACTTATAATAAAAACATGTTAACTATATATATAACCATATATATATCATCGTATAGTTTTTACAAGTTTTAGCGTTCGTGAATCACCGGTCAACTTGGGTGGTCAATTGTCTATATGAAACATATTTCAATTAATCAAGTCTTAACAAGTTTGATTGCTTAACATGTTGGAAACATTTAATCATGTAAATATCAATCTAAATTAATATATATAAACATGGAAAAGTTCGGGTCACTACACTGTTTTTGCAGCGGGCATTGGGATGTCTTCTCCAAGATATAAAAGTTCACAGCCTCGATCTCCAAAGACTGCTGGAAACTTTTTTGAGTTGTTAACTGTGAAGACCCGTCCTAATCCATCCGAACGAAGTCCATATCGATTATAAACATTTCACAACAGTTGATTACATCGCGAGGTACTTGACCTCTATATGATACATTTTATAAACATTGCATTCGTTTTTGAAAAGACAATATTTCAACACATCGAAAGTTGACGGCATGCATACCATTTCATAATATATCTAACTATAATTGACTTAATAATAATCTTGATGAACTCAACGATTCGAATGCAACGTTTTTTGAAATATGTCATGAATGACTCCAAGTAATATCTCTAAGATGAGCAAATGCACAGCGGAAGATTTCTTTCATACCTGAGAATAAACATGCTTTAAAGTGTCAACCAAAAGGTTGGTGAGTTCATTAGTTTAACATAAATAATCAATTCATAATTTTAATAGACCACAAGATTTCATATTTCCATTTCTCATAAACATACGTCCCATGCATAGAGACAAAAATATCATTCATATGGATTGAACACCTGGTAATCGACATTCACATTATGCATATAAGAATATCCCCATCATTCCGGGATCCACCTTCGGACATGATATAAATTTCGAAGTACTAAAGCATCCGGTACTTTGGATGGGGCTTGTTGGGCCCGATAGATCTATCTTTAGAGTTCGCGTCAATTAGGGTGTCTGTTCCCTAATTCTTAGATTACCTGACTAAAAAGGGGCATATTCAATTTCGATCATTCAATCATATAATGTAGTTTCGATTACTTGTGTCTATTTCGTAAAACATTTATAAAAATTGCGCATGTATTCTCAGCCCAAAAATATAAAGGGTAAAAAGGCAAATGAAACTCACCTAATGTATTTTGTAGTAAAAATACATATGACTATATTGAACAACTGAACAATGCAGGGTTGGCCTCGGATTCACGAACCTATATCATTTGTACATTTATTAATACACATATTTGTAATCGAATAAGTTTATATATTCTTTTTAGTGATGTACTTGTTATATTTAATAATTTGTAAGTTTTATTAATTATTATTTATATATTTTCATTTGTATATATATATATTTGATTATTAATGTAGTTAAGTTATGTAATTTAAATATAATTTCATATCTATTCTCTTTATCTTAACAAGGTCAATAAAAAAAACTTTTATTTTCATGGATAATATTACCTTAATAATAATAATATAGATAATACTTGATAATAATAATATTGGTAATGATACTAATAATAATGGTAATCATAATTCGTAATTAATAATAATAAATGGTACTTCGTAACTAATACCTTTGTTAATAATAATAACAGTAATAACTAATACTCCTAATACTTAATATTAATAATAATAATTCTAATAGCTAATGATACTAATAATAATAATCCTAATCATGTTAATAATAATAATAGTTATACTAGTAATAACCATAACAATAATACTTGTAATTATTCTAATAAACATGTTAATGATTTTAGTAATAGTAATAATTAACAACAACAATAATTAATGATAATAATAATATTTATGATACTTATTAATACTAATGATAATATTGTCCTTAATGTTTATAACTATAGATATGATATTAGTAGTAATATTAATTATAATATTTAACAATAACAATAACAATAAATAACAATAATAATAATAGAAATAGTAATAAAATAAAAAAAATAAAATATTGATAAACTACCTCTAATGAAAATCGGCCCAAAAATAATATTGCCCCAACAGGGACTCGAACCCCCGACCCCTCGAACACCCGTCACTTCTTTAAACCATCCAGGCAGTTGCTTGTTTTCTGATTTATACAGAAACCATAAATATATAACCCTTAAAGTAAAAGCTTTTCCTTCTTCATGATAGTTAAGATCGAACCAAGGCAAAATAATGTCCACAATCAGAAAGGATTTGAATTAAGACTCTTATTTGTAACAGCCACAAATTACAATGTATAATTTGATTAAATAAAAAAATATATATATATAAATATACTTGCTTCAGTCGTGAAAACATAAACACCAACTCAAACTTTGATTTTGAAATCGAAGCTGTTTTAGACTATGATTACAACATAACATATGTTGCAAATAACTAATAGAAACTTTCTAGCTCATCAATTTATCAGGAATCATCGAAACAATTACGAATTTTGTGATGAACACCTAGTTTGACTTTTTGAATTTTAAAGTTTGACTTCCGAATTCGAACTCGTTTTGAAAAATTGGGATTTCAGACTCTCCAGATAGTTTGAGTATAAAATTTATAACACGACTGCATTTTTCATTTTTAAAATTTGATTCATTTTCGGAGTTTTTGAAAAATGAGTTAAGAACAGGGATGAACGACTTATTACTCAGTTTATTTGTTTTTAAATTTTGTGAATTGCAGTGGTGTAAACTGGTAATTGATATTGGAGAACAATAACTGAATGATTGTGATTGAATACGACCCATAACAAAATCCGACATGAAGGACGAATTAAATCAGGAAAAGAATAATAAAAAAAATAATACAATAAAGCAGATAGTGAAAATTCGATTCGTACAGTTCCTGGATGTTAACATCTAACAATATCAGATAGATACAAAGATTTGTTATAGTTCGATTGTGAAGTTAAAGCAGAGTCGTACCCCTTCTTCTTTTTAAAAATAATAATAATATTAATAACTTTATAAATATATCTTTTTATATAATTAGTATTAATAATTAATAATACAATTATTAGTAATTTTAATAATAATAATAATATTATAGATAAGATAACAATAATAATTTAAAAGGGCTACTAATAACAATATAATGATATTGATAAATCAATATTGATAGTTTTTGATAAATATAATAAGTTAATTAATAATAACGATATTAGAAATAAAAATTTTTGATAATGAAAATTTTTGAAATAATATTAATAATAATTATAATAATAACTAGAGTTATATATTACTATTAACTATAATAATAATGATATTAATAATGTTAATAATAATAATATTGGTAATAAGTACAATATCTACATGTAACAAGTTTCATCTCTATATATTTTATATTTAGTAGTATTAATAATACTGATATCAATATTAATATTAAATGTTTACTTTAAAAAAAATGAAAGTAATAAACTACTTACAATTATATTTCAGCTTTTAATTAAATTTAATATCTTAATATTATATTTTATTAATTATAACATATATATTATATAATAATATATACTGAATATTTAATCTTTATACATTTTACATATATATTATTATATGATTGTATTTGCATATTAGTTATATCATAAATATATTACTGTTGTTATACATATATTTATTTACTATAGTATGTTGTTTCAACATAACAATAGATTTTATAATTTTTAACACATAATATTTATATCTTTTGTATTCATTACATATAATATTAATTATACATAGAATTCATATATATATATATATATATATATATATATATATATATATATATATATATATATATATATATATATATATATATATATATATATATATATATACATATATATATATATATATATACATATATATATATAAGATCATTTTAAATTGCACTTAATTATTTTGTATCTAATTCCTAATGTTTAAATTGTATTTTATAATTTCAGATTATTACATATATTTACATTTATATACATATACATATTTATTTATAAATAATTGTTCGTGAATCGTTAGGAATAGTCAAGGGTCAATTGAACACATGAATATAGATTTCAAAACTTTCGAGACTCAACCTTACAGATTTTGCTTATCGTATTGAAATCATATAAAGATCAAGTTTAAATTTGGTTGGAAATTCCCGGGTCATCACATTAACTTCATCTGATTTCTATACAAATACAAAGGTTTTACTTCTACCTTTTCTTCTTGACTTTTTTATGTTCATATTCCTTTATTTGCTTTGTATGATGATTTTATTAAATTAAAATGCAGGTTAAAGACATATTGGGATCATTTCGTTGGGCCCCGTTTCTTGCATTACAGACATCAAACTCCTTTTTAACTATGCTTTTACTACTTTCAAAGTACAGAATGAAGAGTGTCTCTGTAGTTGATGCAGGGGACCAGAAGATAGACAACATCATAGAAATCAACCTGTTGTGATCCACATGTTGGAGGAATGTGCAGATCAACAATGGTTCAAAAGCTGGAGATCATCGAAAATATGTGATCTTGGTCTTCCTTTGATGAACACTGATAAAGTTATAAAGGTACACAACTTGATTTCACTTAAATTACTTTCATGGTTGAGTTTGATATATGATTCAAGTGTTGTTATAGGTCGAAGAGGATGAACTGGTGCTCCAAGCATTTAAACTCATGAGGGAAAAGGGTATTGGTGGATTACCTGTAGTTAGTGGCGAAAATAAACCATTTGCTAATATTAGTATCCGAGACATTCAGTTTAACGAGGAATTGCTCCCGAGATATACAAAGATTACAGGTTATTTATTTGAACTTTTTTTCCGTTCCTAAAATTAATGACACAAAATCAGTTCCATCAAAGAAAGTAGAAGACTTGATGTTTTGTGAAACTATATCTTAAAGAGTGATGTGTTATTGGCAATTTTTTAGTGTCGCCTAATTGGGTCATGCAGGCGGGATGGACCCTTTCTTAGTAAGCCTGGAAAATGGGTCGTGTTGGTTTGGGTAGAGACCCAAATGGGTTTGGGTCAAAACGTGTCATGGTTCGAACACGTCTCGGCATTCAAACAAGTCGAACGGGTCGGGTCCAAACGGTTGGGTCGGGTTGAGACCCATTTTTTCTTATAAAATATTTTCTAAAAAAAAGTTTATTTAAATAAAAAAGAATTAATTTAAAAAGAAAAATATTACTTTAAAAAAAATAAGTTTACTTTTTTACAAAAAAAAAATTATTTTTATTTTTTTAGTCTTGCTAAATTTTTACTCCGTATTTTTTAATTTTTTTTTTCATATAATGGGTTGGAAATGGGTTTAACGGGTCTAGATGGACCTTATAACATATTGACGGACTAAAGATGGGTCAAATATGGACCCATTCCCTTTGCAATCTCGAGACCCAATGGACCCAAATTTTGGCGTATGGGTCTTCGTTGCCAGATGTATTTCTTAGTAAGTTTTCAAACATGATTTCAAAGAGGTTTTGGGCATTGGAGTACACTTTGGGTGATATTTGACCTGTATGGCATATTTCAGTTTCACATCATTATCTAATTTTACTCATTTGACATTTCAAGATTCTAATTTTGTTATGGTCATGGAATTTGACTGCAGATCCATTACTGCCTTGAACTTTGTAACATCAGTTAAAAGTTATCTTGAGGAGAATCAAAAAACATCAATTAGAGGTATAATTTCGCGAATTGTACACGAGCCTGGTGGACACTTTGGTGACTTCTTTAATGTGTGTCGTATGGATGAACCCGTTTTCGAAAAGAAAATCGGCTAAAGCCTGGCACAAAATGTTTATTCAATTACCGCTTTAAAGAGTGTTCTTTTTATCTGTTTTATGTGTGCAAGAATGAATAAAGGTAATACAAATTAGGATGACATCTTTAGTAGATTTTGGCATTCACAAAAACATACATTTTTTACTGAAAAGTGAAGGGTCATAACATGTTACGGTGTGTGATAATGCTAAAAACGAACATATATTTCATAGCATTATCCCTCAAGAAAGACAAGCTTTTAGTTGCAATTGTTCTATTTACAAGTAATATTCGTTTAAATAATAAAAGGTGAAGACAAAAGACAGACACGACGAATTGAAGATGCAAACGACCAAAAAGCTCAAAAGTACAAAGTACAATCAAAGAGGTTCCAATTATTGATGAGAAACGTCTCAAAATTACAAGAGTACAAGACACGAAACGCAAAGTACAAGATATTAAATTGTACGCAAGGACGTTCGAAAATCCAGAACCGGGACCAGAGTCAACTCTCAACGCTCGACGCAACGGACTAAATATAATATAATATCAAGTTAACTATGCACATAAATATAATATAATATTTAAATAATCCTTATAATTATTTATATATTATATTTATTTAATTAAAACATCGACAAACAAGAAAACAAGGAACTTTGAGCTGTCACCGACGGCCATGCGATCGCATGGCCTGGAGGAAGAAACCCCATGCGATCGCATGAGCCCTTTTTCCAGGCCTGTCCTATAAAGTTCGCGAGTTTTGGACTCAAAAACACATCTTTTTCCTTCTTCATTCATCAACGTATTATATATATATATATATATATATATATATATATATATATATATATATATATATATATATATATATTATAATTTTAATTCTAATAATAAGGGTATGTTAGCACATATTGTAAGGGTGTACGTCGAAATTCTGTCCGTGTAACGCTACGCTATTTTTAATCATTGTAAGTTATGTTCAACCTTTTTACATTAATGTCTCGTAGCTAAATTATTATTATGCTTATTTAAAACGAAGTAATCATGATGTTGGGTTAAATACTAAAATTGGGTAATTGGGCTTTGTACCATAATTGGGGTTTGGACAAAAGAACGACACTTGTGGAAATTAGACTATGGGCTATTAATGGGCTTTATATTTGTTTAACTAAATGATAGTTTGTTAATTTTAATATAAAGATTTACAATTGGACGTACCTATAAATAACCATATACACTTGATCGGACACGATGGGCGGGATATTTATATGTACGAATAATCGTTCATTTAACCGGACACAGGAATGGATTAATAGTCACTAGAATTATTAAAACATGGGTGAAATTATGTACAAGGACACTTGGCATAATTGATAACAAAGTATTAAAACCTTGGGTTACACACAGTCGATAACCTGGTGTAATTATTAAACAAAGTATTAAATTCTTGTTACAGTGTAAGTCCCCAATTAGTTGGAATATTTGACTTCGGGTATAAGGATAATTTGACGAGGATACTCGCACTTTATATTTATGACTGATGGACTGTTATGGACAAAAACCAGACGGACATATTAAATAATCCAGGACAAAGGACAATTAACCCATGGGCATAAAACTAAAATCAACGCGTCAAACATCATGATTACGGAAGTTTAAATAAGCATAATTTCTTTATTTTCATATTTAATTGCACTTCTAATTATCGCACTTTTATTTTATTGTCATTGTATTTAATTGCACTTTTAATTATCGTACTCTTTAATTATCGCAATTTTATTTTATCGCACTTTTATTTATCGCAATTTTATTAACGTTATTTACTTTACTCTTTAAATTAAGTCTTTTATTTATTTAATATTTTACATTAGGTTTTAACTGCGACTAAAGTTTTAAAAATGACAAACCGGTCATTAAACGGTAAAAACCCCCCTTTATAATAATAATATTACTTATATATATTTGTATTTTTATAAAATAAAACTAATATAGCGTTAAGCTTTGTTTAAAAGATTTCCCTGTGGAACGAACCGGACTTACTAAAAACTACACTACTGTACGATTAGGTACACTGCCTATAAGTGTTGTAGCAAGGTTTAAGTATATCCATTCTATAAATAAATAAATATCTTGTGTAAAATTGTATCGTATTTAATAGTATTTCGTTGTAAAATATAAGCTATTTCATATACACCTCACATAACATCAAGTATTTTTGGCGCCGCTGCCGGGGATTAATTTCTGCTTAAACACCGGAAGCGCAACGCTATATAAAAAAAAAGATTTTTATTAATTTTTAAGTCTACCTTTGTAAAAATACGTTTTAAATTACAAAAATATAAAAAGAAAAACAAAAATTATAAATATTTTTAAGAGTTTGTTAAATATTTAAGTTTTATAAAGTTTCTTTATTTTTATTTTTTAGTATTTAAAAATATAAATTTTATTTAAATATTGTGTTTTTTTTTTATAAAACAGAAAAACAGCAAAATAGAAAACAGAAAAAATAATAATAATAAAAACTCTCATGGCCTGGTACTGTAGCAGCCCAGATCGTGGCCCAAAATCCAATCTCATGCGATCGCATGAGCCCGAAGGCATAACTTCATGCGATCGAATGAAGGCACCTGACACGCCACAGTAAAACCCTAAACAGCATTAATTACGGGTTATTATTATTATTATTATTATTATTAATTAAACCCTAACTAGGTTATTATTATTATAATATTTAGTTTTAATTTTATTATTATGTATTATTAATTTTAATTAGTTTAATTAAGTTATATAAAATTAATAGTTTTATAAAATAAATAATATAAAAATAATATTTTTATAAAAATTGTACTTTTTACAACTTTTAGTATATTTTTATATTTTGTCTCTTTTTAATTATTTTAGCGTAATATTTGTATTTTTCGCTCGTATTTAGTTTTAATCCATAGTTTTTGCCATAGTTATTTTTATTTCTAGATTTTTAGGCTTTGCCGTAAAATCCCTTAAGTGCTTTTTCTTTAGACTAAGATTTAGGTGCTTTAGAATTTTACGACGTTTTTTTAGTTTTTAGTACCTTTTTAAGATATTGCCATTTGGGATATAGTTTTACTTGTAAGCTTTAATATTTTTAGACGCAACTTTTAATTCTTAGTTTTTAGTTCCTTTTTAAGTTTCAACGCGCTACTTTCTTATTTTTATTTTTCGACGCCTTTTACCTATGTATCAATTATCACTTCAATTAGTAATCTCAATTTGCAATTTTAATTTTAAGTTAGTGATAATAATAAGGTTGGGTTAGTCGAGTGTTTTAAAGTTTTATAAGTCACTCTTTTTCTTTCTTATTTCTCCAATTTTAATACCGACGCGCTCTTTTTCTTTCTTATTTCTCGCCATTCTAGTTTTTAGGACATAGAATTTTCTACTTCTTCTCTAAATTTCTTTAAATTACGAAAAATTATTTTAAGCGGTTAAATTGATAGACATCAAAATTTTCTGGTTCGTAGTAATAGTTGGATTTGTACGTGGACCGGGTTATTGGAGTCAAACAGTACTCAATTATATTGAGACCAAACGAATCCTGCCCCTCTGCTGCATCTTTTGGCTATTCGAAACGTGGGCAAAATCAGAAAAGTCTATTAATTGGATAACTTATATAATTTTTCTTTCTTTTTAAAAACTAATAGGATATTCAGTGAATGCACCGAGCAAAACGTTCACCACCTTTTGTACGTTCACCACCGGTAGCTAGATCAAGACATCTAGCTAATATTATCACCGTTGATTTTTCTTTAGAATCGTCATCCAGTCGACCAAGTACTCCAATTCAAATTTTCGATAATCCATTTTTTGAACCCGACCTCACAATTGAGAATCCGGAGAATATTCAAGGACAATTCATAGATCCTGAACCATTAATTTTTCCTCCGGAACCACCAATCATTCAAATAGAGATTGTTGAGGAACCAACCATTAAATCAGAATCCTCTAGTGATTCAGATTCAACAAATTCAATCATGGAGAATATGGAACCTTTAAGTATGGAAGACCGAATGAGAGCTAAACGCACTGGCCAAGGTCACGCAATTACTCAACCTGACATTAATGCGCCAGATTATGAAATCAAAGGACAAATCTTACACATGGTGACTAATCAATGCCAATTTAGTGGTGCGCCGAAGGAAGATCCAAATGAACATCTTCGTACCTTTAATAGGATCTGCACTCTATTTAAAATAAGAAAAGTTGAGGATGAACAGATATATCTCATGTTATTTCCCTGGACTTTAAAGGGAGAAGCCAAAGATTGGTTGGAATCGTTACCTGAAGGGGCGATTGATACATGGGACGTTTTAGTTGAAAAATTTCTTAAACAATTCTTTCCGGCATCTAAAGCCATGAGACTTCAAGGGGAAATTGTTACGTTCACACAAAAGCCAAATGAAACTCTATATGAGGCATGGACAAGATTTGGTAAGTTATTAAGAGGATGTCTGCAACATGGTTTAGACACTTGTCAAATAGTACAAATATTCTACCAAGGATGCGACATCACTACAAGGAAAGACATAGACATAGCAGCTGGTGGTTCTATTATGAAGAAAACAGAAATTGATGCTTACAAAATTATTGATAACACTGCTTCCCACTCACATGAGTGGCACCAAGAAAAAGATATCGTTAGATCATCTAAAGCAGCTAGAGCCGATTCTAGCCATGACTTAGATTCCATTTCTGCAAAGATAGATGCTTTCGAGAGACGAATGGAAACGATGACTAAGGATATACACTCAATACGAATTAGTTGTGAGCAGTGTGGAGGACCACATTTAACAAAAGATTGTCTCAGTATTGAACTAACAATGGAACAAAGAGAGAATGTTTCATACATAAACCAAAGGCCTGAAAATAATTATCAGAATAATTATCAACCGCCAAGACCGATTTACAATCAAAATCAGAATTATAACCGAAATGTTCCATACAACAACCAACAAGGTCCTAACAATCAACAAGTATCCAACAATACTTACAACTAGCAAAGACCTAATTTTCAAAACAAACCACCACAAACCGATGCTAAAAAGCCGAATTTAGAAGATATGATGACGAAGCTAGTTGAATCTCAAACGCAGTTTTTCACATCTCAGAAACAAACGAATGAACAAAATGCTCAAGTATTTAGAAATCAACAAGCTTCTATTCAAAATCTGGAACAAGAAGTGAGCAACCTAGCAAGGTTAATAGGTAAAAGAAAACAGGGAAGTCTACCTAGTGATACAAATGCTAACCCCCAGAATGAAACAGCTAAAGCCATTATGATGTCATAGCGTGGGGTTACGAAATATACTATATTTTTAATACGGAATGCTACAAAATTTAACAAGTTTTAATTAAATATTTACAAAATGGATATACCAAAACCTTGCTACAACACAATAGGCAGTGTACCTAGTCGCGGAGTAGTATAGTTTTTAGTAAGTCCGGTTCGTTCCACAGGGAGACGGGCTTATGAAACACTTATTTTTATATAATTATATTTGTACAAAAATATATAAATATATATATAATAATATATAAAAGTGGGGGTTTTACCGTTTAATAACCGGTTTGTCGATTTATATTTTAAGCGAAGCGTATAGTAAATGATGATATTTAAATAACAATAAAATAAATAACAATAATTAAAATGACAATAAATAAAAGTACGAGGAAATATGAAATAAAATATATTATGCTTATTTAAACTTCCGTAACCATGATGGTTGACGTGTTGATTTTAGTTTTATGCCCATGGGTTAATTGTCCTTTGTCCTGGATTATTTAATATGTCCGTCTGGTTTTTGTCCATAACAGTCCATCAGTCATAAATATAAAATGCGAGTGCCCTCGTCAAATTATTATTATACCCGAAGTTAAATATTCCAACTAATTGGGGATTCGAATTGTAACAAAGTTTTAATACTTTGTTTAATGAATACACCAGGTTATCGACTGCGTGTAAACCAAGGTTTTACTACTTTGTTAACAATTACACCAATTACCCTTGAATGTAATTTCACCCCTGTTTTAATTATTCTAGTGGCTATTAATCCATTCCCGTGTCCGGTTAAATGAACGATTATTCGTACATATAAATACCCCTCCCATCGTGTCCGATCGAGTGTATATGGTAATTTATAGGGACGCCCAATTGTAAATCTTTATATTAACATTAACAAACTATCATTTAGTTAAACAAATATAAAGCCCATTAATAGCTCATAGTCTAATTTCCACAAGTGTCGTTCTTTTGTCCAAACCCCAATTATGGTACAAAGCCCAATTACCCATTTTAGTAATTAGCCCAACATCATGATTACTTCGGATTAAATAAGCATAATAATAACTTAAGTACGAGACATTAATTTAAAAAGGAGAACATAGCTTACATTGATTATTTATCGCGTAGTGGTACACGGACAGAATTTCGACTTCAAACCCCGTAAAAATAACTTTTACATAACCCAAACTAATCTAATATAACACTAATCTATACTATATATATATATATATATATATATATATTTATTTATTACATTATTCTTACAGAGTATTATTATGTATTTGTGTGTGTGGTGTGTGTAAAAACGAACGAAAACTGGCAAATTTATAGACCAGGCCTGATTCTGATCCTCATGCGACTCGCATGGGAAATAGGCATAAATCCATGCGAGTCGCATGGCCGTCAGAATCCAGCTCAATCATTTTTGTTTTCTTGTTCGTCGACATAATTTAAAATAAATTTAAATATATAAATAATTAATATAATTATTTATATATTATATTTTATTCTTGTGCATAGTAGACTAGATATTTTTGGTCCGTTGCGTCGGGCGTTTCTTCTTGGCTCGGGTCCCGGTTCCGGATTTTCGAACGTCCTCTCGTACTATTTTATATCGTGTACTTTGTGTTTCGCAACTTGTACTTTTGTAATTTTGAGACGTTCCTCATCAATAAATTGAACCTTTTTAATTGTATCTTGTACATTTGAGCATTTTGGACCTTTGCGTCTTTAATTCGTCGTTTTCGCCTTTTGTCTTCGCACTTATTAAATATAAACGAATATTACTTGAATATGGAACAATTACAACTAAAATCTTGTCTTTCTTGGGGGATAATGCTATGAAATATATGTTCCTTTTTAGTCTTATCAATATCCCCACACTTGAGCGTTGCTTGTCCTCAAGCAATACAGTCTTGAAATAAAAACATACAAATCACTTCTTTATTCTTCACACTTTGTACATCAGTGATTTTGATAGAGTGGTATAAACAATGATAGTAACAATATGATTAAAGGTGGGTGTGTCTTTTATAGTTGCCTCGGGTTTAGGTCAACGACACTGGCAATCAAATAGCCGATTTACTTTCGGTTTCCAAAGCAAAGTGCACATTTGAAAGGCGGTTTACAGTCCCACATGACTATAAAAATTTAGATCCTTTAGGAAATTGGATCTTTATGAAAACATTTGATCTTTTGAAAATTCAAGCTAGATTTTACCCTGAACAAGTTTTCTGATTTGATCCATCATCGGTGTTTGCAGAATATATTTGTGGATCAATATTTTGGCTTAAAACTTTTAGGTTCGTGTAATCCACTGCTATCCTGGTATAGGAAAGCACACATCCAGTTTACTTGTTCCGTATATTACCTTTCGGTAAACTACCGTCCGGTTGTAAAGGAAAGCGATGAACAAGAAACTGTTAACGCAATGTCTAATGACATGCATTTGTTCATGGTCTAAAAACGTGTCGGATGCTAGAACTATCCTTGGTAGGAGCAATAGTAAAGATCATCCTATGATTTTTCGGTCTGGCACAAGGTCCTGTCTTCGACCATGCTATGCAACCACCGTTCTTACGGTTGACACCCGATTTGGTTCAGGTGACCTAATGAATTCTAGGTGAATTCCTAGGATTTTACGTTCAATGGTAATGAACGCATTGAAAATGGGTTTTCAGAAAACAAATCGGTTTGTATTTTTGATCAAAATATTTTCTCGTTCAAGCTCGAGTTTAGATATCATCGAATTCCATGAGTTTGTAATTCTCAATCTTTAAGGTCAATCTCAAGGATTGAGTAATATCAGGCTTAAAAGCTGATTTTTGATCTTTAAAGGAGATTATCCTTTCTGGGGATCTGATTCATTAGTCTTATCAAGCTAATTTGCACGGTGCCTCCCCATTGTACGAGATAAATCCTTCTCATGGTTAGGATAAATCTGACCACTTGGCGACCCTGTTTGATGCTGAGGTCCGTGGATTTCCTGCTGATTTTAGAAATGACTTTTCTAGATTTTTCGTCAACCTACAGCTGGTCTGGACGACAACTTCTTGACCTAAATCAAGAAGCGCGTGTCTTTTTCGGAAGACTTTACTTCCTTTTAATGATGGAATTGATTCATCGTGTAGATCCATCTCTCATTACAGTAAATCGGGTAAAACAGTTAATTTAGTTCAAAACAAAACACCTGCAATAACTTTACAGAAACATGTGATAGATAGTTCTTAATTGAATGACTTGGTATATTCTCCCCACACTTAGTTTCTTTCTTTGCCTTTTTATTCTCCTTTATTCCATTCTTAAATGAATTCAAGCATTTTGGGTTGTTTCTCAATTTATGTCCTTTTCGAGGTAACGATAATTTCGGTATTAACACCTAGTTTTCATCGTTCATAAATATATATAAACATGATTTTGACTTCATTTAATTGAAAATTTTTCAAATTTTCACAAAATTTGGCAAATAAACTAAGTGTAAACCCGAGAGAATTTATAACCCTTCCCCACACTTGAGATCATGCAATGCCCTCATTTGCATGAAATCAGACTATAATTATAAATTCATGAGGGTGATTAGTGTAGAAAAGTGATTAAGAATACCTAGTTTGTACTTACAAAGCTCGTCGAATGATAGATGGCGCGCCTCATCGTTCATTCCTTCTTATTTTATCACACATGTTTTTCTTCAAAAATGGTTGCTTTTTTGAACAGTTTGCTAATCTTTGAAAATGCGTCTTTTACCCTAACTTATCATGCATGTTTATTAACAAGTTATGCACTAACCCGAACCCCTAATTTAATGTTAAGTGGGGTTAGACTTCCCTACACTTTAGCTGACGATATGTGAAGTCGGTGGAATAAGTTCCTCGAATTAAAATAGTGAGCCAGTTATTTATATCTCGGGTGGTGTATAATATATCAATGGGTTTAAAGTTTAGACTCACCCGTTGATCGTCACTACTTAATTCTTTTTTAAGTGTAGCTTTTAGTAAATGGATATGTCTCTTTTCTGGTTCTTGGTCAAATGGATCGTTATATACTGACATACATATTCCTATAGGGTGGTCAATTCCTAACATTTCCTTCCGTTCATTCTCGGGATCAAAGTTTTCACCTCTATTACCCATTTGGGTAAAATTTGAGGTGTCATTATCTATTACAGTTCTTAGTTCATCTTCGGTAGATGATTTGTCTATTGAGAATATTGGGTTGGAAGGTTGTGGAATGGTGAATTTCGGGATCGAAGTAGATTCTTCTTCATTAATGGTACTTATCGGTCCCACCACTTTGGTCTCGGGGGTAAAATTTTCAACGTTATCGTTTTCCCAAGAGTACCAATTTGTCACCCTTACTTCTTCTTCATCCATTGGTGGATCGATGATTTCGTCGGTAGAGGCTAATGTGTCGATATGTTGTGAAATTGGTAAGGCTGAATAAGAATTATCATCGGGATAGTTGGTGATTTCGGAGCTCTCGAATTCATCAAAATTCGATGATTTGAGATTTTCTTGCACAATACTCCTCAGATCAACAGGTGTGTAATCTGATAGAGTTTCAGCTTGCCTATTTACAAACTCTCTCATTTGTTCCTTTTGAGCATTAAGTTCTTCGAGTTTGATTCTCATATAATCTAAAGAATCTTCAAGTTCTTCTGGTTGTTGAGTTTGAATATCTTCTTGGGAATAATCCCAATTAGAATTGTGTTCTTCATAATCGTTCCATTCAGGTTCTGTGGGTGCGTAATTTTCAGTAGGAACGTAATAGTAACATTCCCATGTTGAGTGATAATCTCCACAGATTTCACAACCAGTTATTGTTTCGTCGTTCGCGATCCAAGATTGACTGACCGAATTGTCATCAACACTCGGTTGAGAGTATTGATTTAATTGATTTTGGAGTTCAAAAAGAGTTTCCAAGGCCTTGTTTTCAAAATTTTCCATTTTATTGCGATGGCCAAATTTTAGCTACAATGTGGTGCATTCACGAATTATCCTATTAGTTATAAAAATAGAAAAACTTATATAAGTTGTCCAATTAATAGACTTTTCTGATTTTGCCCACGTTTTGAATAGCCAAAAGATGCAGCAGGTAGCCAGGACCCTTTAAATCGGAAGCCCACAACTAGCCACTAACAAATCCAACTATTACTACGAACCAGAAAAATGTCAACGTCCATTAATTTAACCGCTTAAATAATTTTTCTTTCTGTTTGAGATATTAGATAAGGAATAGAGAAAATTCTAGGTCCTAAAAACTAGAGTGTCGAGAAAATAGAAAGAAATAGATTGCGCGTCGAAAAGTGTCGAAAAATAAAAAGGTAGAAAAATAGACGTCAAAAAATAAAAGTAAGAAAGTCGTACGAAAAATGGCGTCGCAAAATTCTAAAGCACCTAAATCTTAGTCTAAGGAATAAGTACTTAAGGGATTTTACGGCAAACCTAAAAATCTAGAAATATAAAAATAAACTACGGCAAAATCTATATTTAAAACTAAGTACGAACGACAAAATACAAATATTACGCTAAACGACTAAAAGATACAAAATATAAAAATATATAAAAAGTTGAGAAAAAGAATAATTTTTATAAAAAAAAAATATTATTTTTATATTATTATTTATTAAAGATATTAATTTATATATTAATAAAACTAATTAAAAGTAAAATACAAATTAATTAAGAATTAAAACTAATTAATATTAAATTAATAAACTAATTAGGGTTTATATTAATAATAATAAATAAAATACCGTATTTAATGCGAAAGTAGGGTTGTATGTGGCCCTGTCAGACCCCTCATGCGACTCGCATGGGGTTCAGGCTAAGGGTCATGCGAGTCGCATGACCTCCAGAGCCGGTTCAAATGAGGGGGGTCAAATGACAGGCTCAACCGTATTATTTATATTTATTTATATTTTCTGTTTTAAATATTAAATAAAATATATATATAATTTAAATAAAAACTTAATATTTTTATAAAACTAAAAATAGAAATATTTGATAATTTTATAAATAAAAATCTTAAAATTATATAAAAATATATATTTTTTTTCCTTTTCGGTTTTAATTTTTTAAATTTTTAGATTTTTAAATTTTTTAATTTTTAGGATTTTATATTGTTTTTCTAAAAATGTAAATAAATATTTCGCCGACTCCCCGGCAGCGGCGCCAAAAACTTGATGTCGTAGCGTGGGGTTACGAAATATACTATATTTTTAATACGGAATGCTACAAAATTTAACAAGTTTTAATTAAATATTTACAAAATGGATATACCAAAACCTTGCTACAACACAATAGGCAGTGTACCTAGTCGCGGAGTAGTATAGTTTTTAGTAAGTCCGGTTCGTTCCACAGGGAGACGGGCTTATGAAACACTTATTTTTATATAATTATATTTGTACAAAAATATATAAATATATATATAATAATATATAAAAGTGGGGGTTTTACCGTTTAATGACCGGTTTGTCGATTTATATTTTAAGCGAAGCGTATAGTAAATGATGATATTTAAATAACAATAAAATAAATAACAATAATTAAAATGACAATAAATAAAAGTACGAGGAAATATGAAATAAAATATATTATGCTTATTTAAACTTCCGTAACCATGATGGTTGACGTGTTGATTTTAGTTTTATGCCCATGGGTTAATTGTCCTTTGTCCTGGATTATTTAATATGTCCGTCTGGTTTTTGTCCATAACAGTCCATCAGTCATAAATATAAAATGCGAGTGCCCTCGTCAAATTATTATTATACCCGAAGTTAAATATTCCAACTAATTGGGGATTCGAATTGTAACAAAGTTTTAATACTTTGTTTAATGAATACACCAGGTTATCGACTGCGTGTAAACCAAGGTTTTACTACTTTGTTAACAATTACACCAATTACCCTTGAATGTAATTTCACCCCAGTTTTAATTATTCTAGTGGCTATTAATCCATTCCCGTGTCCGGTTAAATGAACGATTATTCGTACATATAAATACCCCGCCCATCGTGTCCGATCGAGTGTATATGGTAATTTATAGGGACGCCCAATTGTAAATCTTTATATTAACATTAACAAACTATCATTTAGTTAAACAAATATAAAGCCCATTAATAGCTCATAGTCTAATTTCCACAAGTGTCGTTCTTTTGTCCAAACCCCAATTATGGTACAAAGCCCAATTACCCATTTTAGTAATTAGCCCAACATCATGATTACTTCGGATTAAATAAGCATAATAATAACTTAAGTACGAGACATTAATTTAAAAAGGAGAACATAGCTTACATTGATTATTTATCGCGTAGTGGTACACGGACAGAATTTCGACTTCAAAACCCGTAAAAATAACTTTTACATAACCCAAACTAATCTAATATAACACTAATCTATACTATATATATATATATATATATATATATATATATATATATATATATATATATATATATATATATATATATATATATATATTTATTACATTATTCTTACAGAGTATTATTATGTATTTGTGTGTGTGGTGTGTGTAAAAACGAACGAAAACTGGCAAATTTATAGACCAGGCCTGATTCTGATCCTCATGCGACTCGCATGGGAAATAGGCATAAATCCATGCGAGTCGCATGGCCGTCAGAATCCAGCTCAATCATTTTTGTTTTCTTGTTCGTCGACATAATTTAAAATAAATATAAATATATAAATAATTAATATAATTATTTATATATTATATTTTATTCTTGTGCATAGTAGACTAGATATTTTTGGTCCGTTGCGTCGGGCGTTTCTTCTTGGCTCGGGTCCCGGTTCCGGATTTTCGAACGTCCTCTCGTACTATTTTATATCGTGTACTTTGTGTTTCGCAACTTGTACTTTTGTAATTTTGAGACGTTCCTCATCAATAAATTGAACCTTTTTAATTGTATCTTGTACATTTGAGCATTTTGGACCTTTGCGTCTTCAATTCGTCGTTTTCGCCTTTTGTCTTCGCACTTATTAAATATAAACGAATATTACTTGAATATGGAACAATTACAACTAAAATCTTGTCTTTCTTGGGGGATAATGCTATGAAATATATGTTCCTTTTTAGTCTTATCACATTACCACAAGAAGTGGTATTACACTTAAACCACCTGAAATACCTGTAATTTCTGATGAAGCTATTCCTACTCTACAAGAACCACAACCTGATCAAGATAAGGAAAAAGAACCGGTAGTTGAAAAGGTTAATGAAGATAACACAGTTAAAGCTAAACCTTATGTTAAACCATACCAACCACCACTTTCTTACCCGAGTAAAATGAGAAAAGAGAGACTTGAAGCCGAGCATTCCAAATTCTTGGATATATTTAAACAGATAAATGTAAATCTTCCTTTCATTGATGTAATTTCAGGAATGCCTAGATATGCTAAATTTCTGAAAGATCTAATCTCAAATAGAAAGAAAATGGAAGAACTCTCGACTGTTACTATGAATGCTAATTGTTTAGCAGTGCTGTTGAATAAGATACCAGAAAAATTATCTGATCCAGAAAGTTTCACAATTCCATGTTTTCTGGGTAGTCTTAGTTCAATAGAAGCATTGGTAGACTTAGGTGCTAGTATAAATCTAATGCCGTATTCACTATACGCTAAACTAGACCTTGGAGAATTGAAACCAACAAGAATAAGCATACAACTAGCCGATCGATCAATAAAATATCCTAGAGGGATAATGGAGAACATGCTAGTTAAAGTTGGTACTTTAGTATTTCCAGTAGATTTTGTTGTTCTGGACATGGAAGAAGATTCTCAAGTTCCTCTCATATTAGGAAGACCATTCTTAAACACGGCTAAAGCAATGATAGACGTGTTCGGTAAGAAACTGACCCTAAGTATAGAGGAAGAGAGTGTTACCTTTTCAGTTGATAGAGCAATGCAACAACCGCAATCTGCAGATGATACATGTTACTATATTCAAACTATAGAATCACATGCAGAATTGTTAGAAGAATTTCCAGAATTACAAGGAACAGGAGAATGTTCTTTAGGAGAAGGAACTGAACCAATTGATGAAACTGAAATGTTAGCTACACTAATGGCTAATGGATACGACCCAACAACAGAAGAAATTCAAATGCTAAAAGAAGAAGACAGATATTGATATAAATCATCGATAGAAGAACCACCGAAATTAGAGTTAAAGCCACTTCCAAACCATTTGGAATACGCTTATTTACATGGTGAATCTGAATTACCTGTAATAATATCATCTTCTCTTATTGAAAATGAAAAATCTCAACTCACTTCTGTGTTAAAAGCTCATAAACCAGCCATTGCATGGAAGATTCATGATATTAAAGGAATAAGTCCTTCGTATTGCACACATAAAATCCTTATGGAAGAAGGTCATAAAATGTATGTGCAACATCAACGAAGACTAAATCCTAATATGCAAGATGTTGTTAAGAAATAAATTATTAAACTGCTTGATACAGGTTTAATTTATCTAATCTCTGATAGTCCATGGGTAAGCCCAGTTCAATGTGTACCTAAGAAGGGTGGCATGACTGTCATCACAAATGAGAAAAATGAGCTTACTCCGACTAGGACTGTAACAGGATGGCGTGTATGTATTGATTATAAAAAATTAAATGACGCCACCAGAAAAGATCACTTTCCCTTACCTTTCATTGATCAAATGTTGGAAAGATTAGCCGGAAATAGTTACTATTGTTTTCTTGATGATTTTTCCGGATATTTTCAAATTCCAATAGCACCCGAAGACCAAGAGAAAACCACGTTCACATGCCCTTATGGTACTTTTGCTTACAAACGCATGCCATTTGGACTTAGCAACGCCCCTGCAACCTTTCAAAGGTGCATGATGGCGATTTTTCACGACATGATAGAAGAATGCATGGAAGTTTTCATGGATGACTTTTCAGTCTTCGGTGATACATTTGAATCATGTCTAGTTAATTTTGAACGAATGCTTATTAGATGCGAACAATCAAATCTAGTACTTAATTAGGAGAAATGCCATTTCATGGTTAAAGAAGGCATCGTTCTTGGTCATAAAATTTCAAAGGAAGGAATTGAAGTGGATAGAGCTAAAGTAGATGTAATTGCTAAACTTCCACATCCCACCAATGTTAGAGGAGTTAGGAGTTTTCTAGGGCATGCCGGTTTTTACCGACGTTTCATAAAAGATTTTTCTAAAATTGCCACTCCTATGAATAAACTCCTAGAAAAGGATGCTCCATTTATCTTTTCAGATGAATGCATCAAATCTTTTAATATTCTTAAAGAAAAACTCACTAATGCGCCGATCATGATAACTCCAAATTGGAATCTACCGTTTGAACTTATGTGCGATGCAAGTGATTTTGCAATGGGAGCCGTTTTAGGACAAAGGATTGAAAAACGATTTCAACCTATATATTATGCTAGTAAGACGTTACAAGGAGCACAAAAGAATTACACAACTACTGAAAAAGAACTCCTTGCTATTGTCTTTGCTTTTGACAAATTTCGTTCATATCTCGTTCTAGCTAAAACGGTGGTCTATACCGACCATTCTGCTCTTAGATACCTATTTTCGAAACAAGATGCTAAACCACGATTAATCCGTTGGATCTTACTCTTACAAGAGTTTGATATTGAAATCCGAGATAAAAAGGGAGCAGAAAATCTCGCCGCTGATCATCTTTCTCGTCTTGAAAATCCCGAATTAGAAGTTCTAAATGAATCGGCCATACAAGACAACTTTCCTGATGAATATCTATTGAAGATAGATTATAATGAAATTCCATGGTTTGCAGACTATGCAAACTACTTAGTATGTGGATTCCTTGAAAAAGGATTGTCGTACCAAAAATGAAAGAAATTCTTTAGTGATATAAAACACTATTTCTGGGAAGATCCACATTTGTTTAAAAGTTGTCCCGATGGAATAATACGCCGATGTGTATTCGGAGATGAAGCTAGTAAAATCTTAAACCATTGTCACACAGGATCAACAGGAGGGCATTTTGGGCCTCAACTCACAGCAAGAAAAGTTTATGATGCTGGATTCTATTGGCCTACAATTTACAAAGACGCACACCTTCTTTGCAAATCCTGTGATGCATGTCAAAGGGCCGGAAAAATAAGTCAACGTGATGAAATGCCACAAAATGTCATTCAAGTATGTGAAGTATTTGACATTTGGGGTATTGAATTTATGGGTCCATTTCCAAAATCTCATAATAATCTCTACATTCTCGTAGTCATTGATTATGTATCTAAATGGGCGGAAGCACAAACTCTCCCGACTAATGATGCACGAGTTGTAGTCAATTTTTTAAAACGTCTTTTTGCAAGGTTTGGAACACCGAAAGCTTTAATAAGTGATCGGGGTACTCATTTCTGTAATAATCAACTTGAAAAAGTTCTTAAAAGATATGGAGTAACTCATAAAATCTCCACTGCATATCATCCACAAACAAGTGGACAAGTTGAAAATACCAACCGAGCTTTAAAATGTATTCTAGAGAAAACCGTAGAATCAAATCTGAAGGAATGGTCCATTAAATTGGAGGATGCACTCTGGGCTTTTAGAACAGCCTACAAAACTCCAATTGGAACCACACCTTTTAAACTCGTTTACGGAAAAGCATGTCATCTTCCAGTAGAAATTGAACACAAAGCATTTTAGGCTTTGAAGACATGTAATCTTGATTTACATGAAGCTGGACGTCTACGATTAAGTCAACTAAATGAATTAGAAGAATTAAGATAAGAAGCATACGAAAATTCGCTAATCTATAAGGAAAGAACAAAGAAATGGCATGATAAAAGAATCAGAAGTTCAAAAGAATTTAAAGAAGGAGACAGAGTTCTTCTTTTCAATTCACGATTCAAGCTATTTCCTGAAAAATTGAAATCAAGATGGTCTGGACCATTCATAGTCAAAAGAGTTTTCCCATACGGAACAGTAGAATTAATAAATTCAAATGGGATTGAATTTATGGTTAATGGTCACAGAGTTAAACATTACATAGATAGTCCGATGGAAGTTAACAACGAAGTTAATCACAATTTCGACACCACAGCTAACTAAGTGTGGGTAGAATCAAGTCTTTAAAGGATAATATGTATTTCTGTTAGAGTTAGATTTTCTGTTTTCGTGTAGTTCTCGAAAATGGAACCCGAATGGTCTTTCCCTAGCAGACCCTAAAGAACTAGTCTTCTTCCCCCATTCTGAATTTTATTTTTTTAGGTTTTACGAGATGAAGACTTCCTGTGAACTAAACCATGGTCTAATGCTACACGCTTTGATTACTAAACGAAATAATGACACCCTTCCAAGTGAAATAGTATCATTAATCAGAGGCAAATTGGACGGAGTAAGAAAAGAATCCAGATGCGAAGATAATAAGTTACAATTTGGTAAAGGAAAATCAAAATCCGCACGAAAAGAAGAGCACGACACCTTGAAAAATGTCACAAATGCGGAAAATGGTCACACGAAGGTAAATGTTCAAATAATCAAACCTATTCAAACACCGAATTTGTTACTTTATGCAGAGACGGACCGTTCATATGTTTAGAAGAAAAAAACGTTAAATGCTCTAGGTTACACCTATGTAGCTATGGAAAACCAATTAGTCTGACTATCTTATGAGTGGGCTAGAGTATATCATTAAGAAATCTCTTTCACAGGTAAGTTTGTACAGTTTTCATTTTTATTTTTATTTTTATTTTTAACCTTTTGATAATAAATGCTAAATTGTTCGCTATAAAGTATTAAATTGGTATTCGATAAAATTAGGTCTTGCGACCGAAATTATTGTTATCATTCAAAAATTTATTACATCACTGCGAAATTTAACGTTTATTCTTAAGGTATAAATATCTTTAATCAATCAACCCAAAATAATTCAAAAATTTGTCATGAGTTAAATTAGGTTATTGAACCAAAATTACTTTACCGAAAAGAGGGGCGCATATTTTTGATTGATTAAAGTGGGATAAAAGCCAAAAAGATTTTTAATTTTATTTTTATTTTGTTTTTAAAATTAATATTAAAATAATATTGTAAACTTGTTAAAATTAATATATATTTAAAATTGTAAATATTTGAAAAATTAATATTTTTAATATAAGTTTGTATGTATAAATACAAAAATATAATTTAAGTTTGGTGTGAATTTTTAATATGAATTTTTAATTTTATGCATTTTGAATTTAAGTTTGGTGTGATTTTTTTTAAAAAAAAATAAAAATTTACTTTATTTCGTTAAGTTAAAAATTTGATTTTTAAAATTCGTCGTGAGTTGAAGACTAGGTCATTGAACCGAAATTGCTTTACCCGAGGGAGGGACGAGAACTTTTATTATCATTATTTTTAATCTTATTGAATTAAAGTATGCCAAAAACATTAAAAAACCCAAAAATCTTTACTTTTAAAATCGCGCTTTAAATTGACAAATTTTAAAATTTTGTCGAGGGACGGACTAGGATAACGATCCGAAAAGCCCTCATCCTAAAAAGAAACAAATTTTTAAAATTTTATTAATTTTATGTTTTATAAAGTGTAAGGTTTTATATAAAAAAAAAAAGTCAAAACACTGTAGCCGGCACCCCATGCGATCGCATGGGGTTTAAACTCCAACCTCATGCGATCGCATGAGGCTGGAAATCAGGCTAGACACAAAAGGGCAGCGAGCTGTTCTTCAACACCACAACACACACATACACGAAATTCTCTCAAAATCTCACCAATTTTCATCAAAAATTCACCATAATTCATCAAATTTTTCGCTCTAATCATGCCTAGATTCTCATTCTTTAACAAAAAGGTAAAAATTACACCCCTAAACTCTATAAATTCCTAGTTTTTGTGATAATTACCAATATTTTACCTAATGCAATTTTGTTAATTTCTAGTATAATTAGTGTTAAATTGTTAGTATTTTATGCATGTATAACCTAGATTGATGCTATTTAACATGATTTGAAGCCAATAACTTCAAAATTTTTAGAAATCTAGGGTTTGTGTTCTTGAGCAATTTGGGGCTTTTTGATATAAACAGGTTATGGCCGATTTTTGTCATGAATTATTGCTAAATTGAGTAGTGTAACATGTTTAGGTTGTTAAATGATCCAAACATTGATCCTAAACATGATTTTTAAAGATTAAAGTGGACTTTTTAGGTACAAAATTCATGAACTTGATTAATTTGATATAAGTGCCAATTGAGACTTGTTTAATTGTTAGTAATGACTATTTTGACATGTTATTTGAGTTAAATGCTTATGAACTTTGTATACGTTTTCATATGTGCTTATTTGGAAAAGTGTAGAATTGTGAAAAATTGTGAAAATGTGTATAAGTTTAATTTTGATTTAACATGTTATTGTGATTGTTTTAAGTTGCTATTTTGCTAACACTAATGCATATTTGGATGCACAAATTTTGTGTTTAATGTGTTTTGCAGAAAGCCGATACTGGAGGTTCAGGATCATCATCATCTAGACAGCCTGCTCCAGCTCTAGAACCAGAACCAGAAATGCAATATGAACCTGAACAACAACCACAACAGGAACCACAACATCAGCCTGATCAGCACGTACCTTATTATGATCCGCTACAGTTACCTAATGAATTCACAGTATTTCCCCCGCATCCGCCTGTCGAATACCCAACAATTCCGAAACACACGTTACATCCTAATCTGAGATTCGATAGACGATGGAGAGATTACCCGGCATATCAAAGTAATAAATTTAAATTGGTAACAAAAGAGGTAGAGGTGCCGAGGGTAATTGATTGGAATCCTTTGGAAACGGTCCATCTGGCTGACCGTGTTAGACAGCAAATGATTCAAAGGTATGGCAGTTCTTCTTTTACAGATTGGGAACGTCTTTTCACCATTCGTAGACCTGTATATAAGGAATGGTGTGTTGAGTTGATGAGTACTATAGCGTTAAATGTAGATGTAGATAGGTTAGATGATAGAAGTTTTCTTAGATTTATATTTGGCGGTAGGATGTACAGAATGTCCATGATGGACATGGCCAGGGCATTACAGATTTACACTCCTAGTGAATTGTTACTACCCGATTGTATGAGTTTGATTTATCGTGGTGAAAGGGTAGATAGGAACTTTGACGCGAACGCCGTTTGGAGGCGTATGTCAAACTATAATGTTTTTACACTGGGAGGAAAACACTCCCACTTACATATTAACAAAGCCGAGCTTCGTGTAATTCATAGATTTTTGGCTAACTCGATTACACAGAGAGGTCACAATAAGGAGAAAATGACCTTACATGATTTATTTTACCTAAAGTGTATTCAAGACCCGAGAAGCTTTGTTAATATCCCTTACTGTGTTGGTTTTTATTTATCTAAAATGGTAGAAGGAATGCAGGACGGGAGTATAATAGGAGGAGGTATTTTTGTTACTCTCATTGGAGAGTATTTAGGTGTTGATAGGAACCAAGGGGGTTAATTACAGATTTGTAGAGAACAGGATGAGACTATAGGATTGCGAGTTTATGTGGGTGCTAAAGTATTGAAGAGTAGACGCAATCAGGCATTGCCCTATGAAGGTAATCATCCTCAGGTAGAGAGAGGGTCAGACGAGGAAATAGAGGAAGCGGAAGACATTAGGGATGTCTTTCGAGATGCTATTCTTGACGTCCACGTTCATATAGATGAGGAAGCAATGACGAGCGCGGCAAGACATAGTATGTATGAGCAGTGGAACTCCGAGCTAGTATACGAGGATTATAGGTGACGCCAACACGATAGGTGGTTAGTTCATCAGCACCAAATCATGAGCCAACTATCATATCAGGTACCAATTAATTACGTGCCTACTCGACCTGCTCATTTTTCGCCACACAACCCCGAGATCCGACCACCCTTTAACCGGTATGACTATAACCAAGCCTATCAGGACACCTATAACCAACAATGGAACCCACCTGAAGAGATGAACTGGAACCCCTATCCAGACTGATTTAGTTCCATTGGTTATTTTTATGATTTTTATGTTTTTATCTTTCTATTTTTTCATGTTTAAACTTATGTTATTGGATATATTTATGTAATTTTTATCATTTTTATTATTATTGTGTACTAATATTTCACATTTAGGATTTGAAAGTGGGATTTTAAGTCCCATTTCATATTGCCATGCATGTTTATATTTGTATGTATGTATATTGTTAATTGTACAAAACAGGGTAAAACAGCGCATTTTCAAAGACTGGCATTAAGTTCAGCAAAAGCTAGTTTTGACGACAAAACGAAAAACAAACATGATGAAACAACAAGATGGAATGAACAAATGATGTACACCATTTATCATCCAGCAAACAAACGCCAATATGTTTGGAAACTTTGGTAAAATTTAATCATTTTTCTACGCTAATCACCCTCAATAATTTAAATTGTTACTGATTTCTTGCAAATGAGGGCATTGCAAGATCTTAAGTGTGGGAAGGGGTTAAATTCTTTCAGATTTTAAAATTTTTATCTTAAACACTTGGTTACCATTAAAAATACTAGTAAAACAGTAGTTGTATTAGAATCTAGTGCTCTCTGATAACAAAGAACATCCCTAGTCTTATATACTGACTACCCAATTCTAGTAAAATTTTTTAAAATTTTCAATTAAATGAACTCAAAATCATGTTTATACATATTTATGAACGATAAAATTAGGTGTTAACACCGAAATTATTGTTACCTCGGAAAGGACATAAATTGAGAAACAAACCAAAATGTTAGAATTCATTTAAAATGGAATAGAGGACAATAAAAAGGCAAATAAAAGAAAATAAAAGCCAAGTGTGGGAAAATTTACCAAGTTATTTAAAACATAAGTCACATATTTTTGTAACAAATAACTGAAGATACTTTTGTTTTGGACGATTTTAATCAGTTTTACCCGATTTACTATTTGAAAGAAAGATAGATCTACACGATGAATCAATTCCATCGTTAAAAGGAAGTAAAGTCTTCCGGAAAAAAAAAACGCGCTTCTTGATTTAGGTCATGAAGTTGTCGTCCAGACCAGCTGTAGGTTGACGAAAAATCTAGAAAAGTCATCTCTAAAATCAGCAGGAAATCCACGGACCTCAGCATCAAACAGGGTCGCCAAGTGGTCAGACTTATCCTAACCATGAGAGGATCTGTCTTGTAAAATGGGGAGGACGCCGTGCAAATTAGCTGGATAAGACTAATGAATCAGATCCCCAGAAAGGATAATCTCTTTAAAGATCAAAAATCAGCTTTTAAGCCTGATATTACTCAATCCTAGATATTGACCTTAAAGATTGAGAATTACAAACTCATGGAATTCAATGATATCTAAACTCGAGCTTGAACGAGAAAATATTTTGATCAAAATTACAAACCGATTTGTTTTCTGAAAACCCATTTTCAATGCGTTCATTACCATTGAACGTAAAATCCTAGGAATTCACCTAGAATTCATTAGGTCACCTGAACCAAATCAGGTGTCAACCATAAGAACGGTGGTTGCATAGCATGGTCAAAGACAGGACCTTGTGCCAGACCGGAAAATTATAAGGGTGAGCTTTACTATTGCTCCTACAAAGGATAGTAATTGCATCCGATACGTTATAGACCATAATTAAAAGCATGTCAGGGGACATTGCGTTAACAGTTGCTTGTTCAACGCTTTCCTTTACAACCGGACGGTAGTTTACTGAAAGGTAATATACAGAGCAAGTATACTTGACGTATTGCTTTCCCAATACAAGGTTAGCAAGTGGGTGACACAAAACCATAAGTTTTGAGCTAAAATTTTCAAATCTGAAACCCACCAAACCCACAAAAATAATTTGCAAACACCGGTGAAGGGTTATTCTGGAAAACTCATCTAGGGTAAAAGCTAGATTTAATTTTCAAAAGATCAAATGTTTTCATAAAGATCCAATTTCCTTAAGGATCTAAATTTTTATAGTCATGTGGGACTGTAAACCACATCGTTACTACCATTGTTTATACCGCCGTATAGAAATCACTGATGTACAAAGTGTGAAAAATAAAGAAGTGATTCTAGTATTTCAAGACTATATTGCTTGAGGACAAGCAACGCTCAAGTGTGGGAATATTTGATAATGCTAAAAACGAACATATATTTCATAGCATTATCCCTCAAGAAAGACAAGCTTTTAGTTGCAATTGTTCTATTTACAAGTAATATTCGTTTAAATAATAAAAGGTGAAGACAAAAGACAGACTCGACGAATTGAAGACGCAAACGACTAAAAAGCTCAAAAGTACAAAGTACAATCAAAGAGGTTCCAATTATTGATGAGAAACGTCTCAAAATTACAATAGTACAAGACACGAAACGCAAAGTACAAGATATTAAATTGTACGCAAGGACGTTCGAAAATCCGGAACCGGGACCAGAGTCAACTCTCAGCGCTCGACGCAACGGACTAAAAATTACAAGTCAACTATGCACATACATATAATATAATATTTAAATAATTCTTATAATTATTTATATATTATATTTATTTAATTAAAACGTCGACAAACAAGAAAACAAGGAACTTTGAGCTGTCACCGACGGCCATGCGATCGCATGGCCTGGAGGAAGAAACCCCATGCGATCGCATGAGCCCTTTTTCCAGGCCTGTCCTATAAAGTTCGCGAGTTTTGGACTCAAAAA
Source organism: Rutidosis leptorrhynchoides (assembly GCF_046630445.1). Classification (NCBI taxonomy): domain Eukaryota; kingdom Viridiplantae; phylum Streptophyta; class Magnoliopsida; order Asterales; family Asteraceae; genus Rutidosis; species Rutidosis leptorrhynchoides. The sequence goes on along the minus strand of NC_092340.1, from coordinate 93,353,359 downwards.
CACATCTTTTTCCTTCTTCATTCATCAACGTATTATATATATATATATATTATAATTTTAATTTTAATTTTAATTTTAATTCTAATAATAAGGGTATGTTAGCGCATATTGTAAGGGTGTAACTTGAAATTCTGTCCGTGTAACGCTACGTTATTTTTAATCATTGTAAGTTATGTTCAACCTTTTTACATTAATGTCTCGTAGCTAAATTATTATTATACTTATTTAAAAAGAAGTAATCATGATGTTGGGCTAAATACTAAAATTGGGTAATTGGGCTTTGTACCATAATTAGAGTTTGGACAAAAGAACGACACTTGTGGAAATTAGACTATGGGCTATTAATGGGCTTTATATTTGTTTAACTAAATGATAGTTTGTTAATTTTAATATAAAGATTTACAATTGGACGTACCTATAAATAACCATATACACTCGATCGGACACGATGGGCGGGATATTTATATGTACGAATAATCGTTCATTTAACCGGACACGGGAATGGATTAATAGTCACTAGAATTATTAAAACAGGGGTGAAATTATGTACAAGGACACTTGGCATAATTGATAACAAAGTATTAAAACCTTGGGTTACACGCAGCCGATAACCTGGTGTAATTATTAAACAAAGTAATAAAACCTTGTTACAGTTTAAGTCTCCAATTAGTTGGAATATTTGACTTCGGGTATATGGATAATTTGACGAGGATACTCGCACTTTATATTTATGACTGATGGAATGTTATGGACAAAAACCAGACAGACATATTAAATAATCCAGGACAAAGGACAATTAACCCATGGGCAAAAAACTAAAATCAACGCGTCAAACATCATGATTACGGAAGTTTAAATAAGCATAATTTCTTTATTTTCATATTTAATTGCACTTCTAATTATCGCACTTTTATTTTATTGTCATTGTATTTAATTGCACTTTTAATTATCGTACTCTTTAATTATCGCAATTTTATTTTATCGCACTTTTATTTATCGCAATTTCATTATCGTTATTTACTTTACGCTTTAAATTAAGTCTTTTATTTATTTAATATTTTACATTAGGTTTTAACTGCGACTAAAGTTTTAAAAATCGACAAACCGGTCATTAAACGGTAAAAACCCCCCTTTATAATAATAATATTACTTATATATATTTGTATTTTTATAAAATAAAACTAATATAGCGTTAAGCTTTGTTTAAAAGATTTTCCTGTGGAACGAATCGGACTTACTAAAAACTACACTACTGTACGATTAGGTACACTGCCTATAAGTGTTGTAGCAAGGTTTAAGTATATCCATTCTATAAATAAATAAATATCTTGTGTAAAATTGTATCGTATTTAATAGTATTTCGTTGTAAAATATAAGCTATTTCATATACACCTCGCATAACATCAGTGTGTTAGTTGGTATGCTGACATGTATGTTCTACTTAAATAAACGTTACTATATTAAATTTGTTCACAAATACTTTTTATATAATACTATGATGAGCAATTCATAGCATTTTACGGTGTGTTAGTTGGTACATCAAGTATATCAATTTGCTCGAGATAACCTACGGGATATTTTTTAATATATACTATTTCTTCATTTAAATATACAATGATCATATAATATCGATATTGAATATATGTCGGCAATGTATTATATAAAGTTTTCGTGAATGTAAGGCCTACTTGTTCTTCCTTGTATTTCTCAATTTTTCACTTTTTTCGTGAAAAATTGCTATTTATTTAATTTCAGTTTTTTACCAAAAAAATAAATAAATAAAAAAATATAAAATAAAATAATAATGGAGTAATTCGCATATTTAAAGTTCTTTATCTTAAAGGGTGATCACAAAGAAACGATTCTCGGAGTTATGGATAGGCTACTGGACGAACCTCCACTGCAAACAATAACTGCTAAACCGTTGAACACCTCATCTTCACATATTCAGCCACCCCACACAGGTCACGATGACACCCTCATGAACCTTTTTTATTTCCTTATCCCTCTATTCATTCAGATTATTACTTTAAAAGCTCTAGAATCCCACTTTAGCTACTGTGCACATGTATGTAATTGATTATATAACCATCTGACCCATTTATTGTATTTACATGTCATTTGGGCTTCAACGTAACAATATAATACATTGTTACGAGTATTTTAGAATCACTCAAGGTCATAAGAGTCAGCAAGTATGGACCATTTTATCTCAGTGGTTAATCATAATCACCATTTATTTGTGAAGTAAATAAAAGAGCTTCACGGACAATAGAATGAATGCTGATTCAACTTTTTCAAAGGAAAGCATGTCTGTTAATTTCTCGATGTTTACTTTTAACTAAAAGCTAATTTATATTTTCATAATGTTGTGTACTACATTTCTAAAAGTTCAATCAGGTTCAATCGCGATCACAACCCCGCTGTCAACAGAACAGCCTAAAGAACCGGAACCAGCCAAGGAAGTGTTGGAAAACCGTGTGTACTTTTAAATCAAATTAATGCAGCGGATAGTGTAATACCCCGTCAGAATCCACTAACGGAATATTAACTCCTGGTCCCACAGTTTAGCGGTCACGCCCTCTGAGATGACCCGTCCTAATCCATAAGGACGAATACAATAACATATGATTACATTTGAGGTATTTGACCTTTATATGATACATTTTACAAACATTGCATTCATTTTAAAAGACAAACTTTCATTACATCGAAAGTTGATAGGCATGCATACCATTTCATAATATCCAACTATAAATGACCTAATCTATCATTTGTTTAATCATAATCCTTAATGAACTCAACGACTTGAATGCATCGTCTTTTGAAATATGCCATGAATGACTCCAAGTAATATCTTTAAAATGAGTAAATACACAGCGGAAGATTTCTTTCAATCCTGAGAATAAACATGCTTTAAAGTGTCAACCAAAAGGTTGGCGAGTTCATTAGTTTATCATCAATATTCATTTCCATCATTTTTAATAGACCACAAGATTTCATAATTTTATTTCTCATAAACATCATGCATGCATATAGCCATCTGCATAAAAATCATTCATATGGATTGAACACCTGGTAACCGACATTAACCATAATGCATAGAATATCCCCACAGACATCGACGTCTGTATAATAATAATCTCGAAGTACTAAAGCCATCCATAGACATGAATGGGGGTTGTTAGGCCCAATAAATCTATCTTTAGGATTCGCGTCAATTAGGGGCCATTTTCCTAATTCTTAGGTTACCAGAATTGAAGGGCGATATTCGGTTTAATAATCCAACCATAGAATGTAGTTTCGCATACTTGCGTCTATTTTGTAAAACATTTATAAAAGAGCGCATGTATTCTCAGTCCCAAAATATATATTGCAAAAACATTTAAAAAGGGAGCAAATGAAACTCACAATACTGTATTTCGTAGTAAAAATACATATGACGGCATTGAACAAGTGCAAGTTTGGCCTCGGATTCACGAACCTATATTAATTATATATATTTATATATTGGTCAATATCTGTCTAACAATTTAGCTCAAACCGTAGTGTATCACAATCCTAATGCTCGAGACTAATATGTAAAAATCAACAAAAGTCAACTTGACCCTAAATGACTTCCAAAATCTATACATGATTATTATATAAATTAAATATAGTCGTTTTATATATTTAAATATATTTAACAGATTTTATTAGAGTAAATAATATAAATCATTTATTAATAAATAAAAATTTATATTAAAATCTATATATAATAAAAACATACTTCTATATATTTTAGGTAAATAAATTTATAAAGTTCACTTAATATCATAAAAATATAGTGGTATGTATTATTAATGTAATTATATTACATGTGGTAAAATATCTTTGTATCACATATTCATTTGATAAAATAATATTGATAATAATAATAATAAGTAAAAGTTGTATTATTTTGTAATAATAATAATTATGACTATTCTAATAATAATAATAATACTTATTTTTACTAATAATGATATTAATTATAATAACGTAATAATTCTAATCATGATAGTTTTAATAATAACGATACTTTTTAATATCAACTGTAAAAATAATAAGTCCATTAAAAATGATAATTTTTAATAATAATAATACTAAAATGATAATAATAATGATATTTTATAATAACATTGATATTTCTATTAAAATGATAATTTTAATAAGAAAGATAGTTTTAATATTACTAACACTTTTAATAATAATAATAATAATGATAAAAATAATAAAAACGATATTTTTATTTAAATGAATATCTTACAATATTTTAATTTCATCATGATACTTATATTCATTATTTCCCAATCGATTTGTTTAATAGCTTTTAGTCCTCTTTTATATCGCATTCATAATAATGATAATAATAATAATCATAATAATTAGATGATACTAATATTAGTTTTAATTATAATGATACTAATAATAATAAATATTATGATAATACTAATAACTACTTTAATGATAATAATAATAATAATAATAATAATAATAATAATAATAATAATAATAATAATAATAATAATAATAATAATATTAATTATAACCTTAACGATAATAACGATAGTAATAATAATAACAATACCAATTTTTAATGATAATACATTTATTAATAATGACAATGATAATAATAATAATAATAATAATAATAATAATAATAATAATAATAATAATAATAATAATAATAATAATAATAATAATAATAATAATAATAATGGTTATTAGATAATAATAATAACGATGATAATAACGACGATAATAATAATAATAATCATTTTAATAATAATGCTAAACTTCAGTTGATCGTATCTTTTAATCCGTTCATCGAAATATCACGAATTCTAAATGAAAAGTTCTTAATTTTTTGTCAACTTTCCAACGACATGCATATCATATACCTTATCTCAGTAGCATATGTATTTAATTCAGGATTCATCATAACCTATCTAACGACAATATCAATCGTACAAGCATGCATAATCCTATATACTCGAGCACTAGTCAGGGATACACTAATAATATATAAAAGTTAAGCTATGAGAGCTCACATATCAATATTGTGTTTCAATATTGCAGGAAAGTACGTAGACGCAACGGAGATGATAATCACTAGATTGACCTCACGAGCATACCCCCGAACCATACACATAACCTCCATAGCTATAACCCATAATTTTCTTAGCTCTATCCCGCTCGAAAACCCATTTTGAAATAACTCGCTCATGACCTCGTCGTAGTATTTCATGTATAATAATAATAATAATAATACTAATAATATTATTAGAATTATTAATAATAATATTAATAATAATAATATAAATAATATATATATATATATATATATATATATATATATATATATATATATATATATATATATAAAGATCGAGAGATGATAAATAAGAAAATGAATTAGAAACTGAATTCGTTCAACTTATAAAGGAATGTAATCTCACCTACCCCCTCATGCACTTGCATGAGGTTTGTGAGGAGAAGTCATGCATTTGCATGAGGACTTTTTCAAGTTCATATTGCACCAAACAAGCTGCCGACACACTCGCTTATTTATATTTTATATATATTTATATTTAATATATCTAATTAATTATATATTATATTATATTATATTATATTTATATTCATAGTTTAATTATAATTTTTGTTCCGTTGTCTCGATCATTGACGCTCGACTTGTGTCCCGGTTCCGGTTTTTCAAACATCCTCTCGTACGCTGAGAAAACTTGCACTATACGTTACGCGACGTGTACCTTTATCAATAATTAGACTTAAATCAATCTAAAACTATCCCACTCAAAGTGTAACTTATTCATTTGAGTGTTTTGGTCATTTATTTCTTTATTTCAAAGTCTCGTCATTTATTAATACATATATTAATTTGAATCCAAACATTTTGTATCTAGTTAATATTATATTTTATCACGTTGTAAAATATATATATATTTTCATTTAAAAATATAAACTTGTACATATCGTATGTAATGAAAATATTTATGTAATAATATAATATTTAGTTTTTCAAAACTAATAATATTTCAAAGTTCATTTTAAATTTGTTTAGAAAATATTATAACACGTAACGTTTACACTATAATTCGTTTATGCTCCATCGTTTATTTTTAACACCTTACAAGTTTTAAAACACGTTTTTATTTCTAGTTATTTCGATCTATATTTTATTGAATCACGGATCATTGTTATGGATAATTTGTCAAAAGGTTTCTAGAAATATTCTGAAATTCAGGATGACGTTAAAACCTTTATCTTTATCATAATGGCTCAGTAATAATTGTCAAAAAGTGGTTCTAGATATTTATAAAGTTATATTTGTTTTTAAAGAAGACGTGACACTCTATTAGTTATATATAATTCTTAAGATTTATAATCATAAAAGGTAATGATAATAACTTTAATAATATACATCTTGACATATTGTAAAATGTGATAACTTTTCAAAATATATCGTAATACATTTTATATCTTTGAAACTATATATATATATATATATATATATATATATATATATATATATATATATATATATATATATATATATATATATATATATATATATATATATATAAATTTTATAATATAAAGCTTTAATTAAGTTTTATATACATATTCAAATTTTATTATAAAACGTTGTAGTAACAAAGTTCTTTTTTTTTGGCTGAAAACGTTCTCGTACATTTGAAATTAAATCAAATAACTATTATAACATTTATTCTTCTAAAATTAATTATATTCAAATCGCATAATCTATTATAGAACTTATGTTTATTTTAAATCCTTATAAGTTTATTTTTATAACGACCCGTCCTAATCCATCTGGACGAATACATTACATTTGGTTACATCGCGAGGTACTTGACCTCTATATGATACATTTTACAAACATTGCATTCGTTTTTAATAGAAAAACTTTCATTTCTTTGAAAATTGACAGCATGCATACCATTTCATAATATATCCAACTATAATTGACTTAATAAAAATCTTGATGAACTCGACGACTCGAATGCAACGTATTTTGAAATATGTCATGAATGACTCCAAGTAATATCTCTAAAATGAGCAAATGCACAGAGGAAGATTTCTTTCATACCTGAGAATAAACAGGCTTTCAAGTGTCAACCAAAAGGTTGGTGAGTTCATTAGTTTATCATAACAATCATTTCCATTAATTTAATAGACCACAAGATTTTCATTTTATTTCTCATAAACATCATCTCATATCAGGCATTTCGCAAACTGCATAGAGATAAAAATTATTCATATGGTGAACGCTTGATAACCGAACTAACAGGATACATATAGAATATCCCCATCATTTCGGGACTCTCATCGGACATGATAATCGAAGTACTAAAGCATTCGTAACCCGAATGGGACGTGTCAAGGTCCATAGATCTATCTTTAGGATTCACGTCAATTAGGGGCCATTTCCCTAATTCTTAGGCTACCAAGCTAAAAAGGGGCATATTCGATTTTGATAATCCGACCATAGAATGTAGTTTCGATTACTTGTGTCTATTTCGTAAAACATTTATAAAAGCAGCGTATGTATTCTCAGTCCCAAAAATATATATTGCAAAAGCATTTAAAAAGGGAGCAAATGAAACTCACCATACTGTATTTTGTAGTAAAAATACATATGACGACATTAAACAAGTGTAGGGTTGGCCTCAGATTCACGAACTTATATCATTTGTATATATATTAAAACGTATATTTGAAAGCAAACAAATTTATATATTATTATTAGTGATGTAATTGTTATTTTAATAATTTATATGTTTCATTATTTATCTTTATATCTTTATTTTATATATAGTAATATTAATATAATTAAGTTATGTATATAAGATCATTTGTTTATGAAATTAATAATTATAATAATAATAGTATTAGTAATAATATTGATACTATATAATGATAAAAGTGATAATAATAATGTTAATGAAAATTATGATATTAATAATGATAATAATACTAAGTTTTATAAAGATAATTATGATAACATATAATTATAATACTTTTAATAATTCCATTAAAACATACTTTAATTAAGGTTTTAATCATTTCCATAATAATATTTATATCCAAAATTTCTATATTTATTATCTTATCGATATTATTAAAACCTGTATAATCATAGTTATAATAATCATAACCTTCGCGTTTAATTTATAAACTAATGATGATAGTTTCTTTTAACATTAATTTGTAATCATAATTATAATTTTTACATGTTTTCATATAATTATAATCAATTTCCTTAATCTTTAATATAACATCTTTTATTATATAATTGTGATATTAACATGTTTAATAACCTTAAATTCATAATAATAAGACAAATCAATAAAAACACAATAATAATAATGCTAATAATGTCAATAATATTAGAAATGATAACACTAATAAATTTTTAAATGATAATACTAGTAATAATAATGATAATATCATAAATTATTTTAATAATTGTTTTGTTGATAATATTATCCAACATAATAACAATAATACTAATTAATGATAATAATAATGATTATAATAGTAATAATAATAATAACAATAGCAATAACAATAATAATAAGGAAAATAATAATGATAATAATAATACTAATAAAAACTACCTTAGAGAACCCTCTTTAAAAAAAATGGCCAAAGTCGGGCTCGAACTCGAGACCTCTTGCTTAACCCGAAACGATCATAACCATCTGACCATTGTTGTTTTTCTGATTTAATATACAGATGGTTAAATATAACCATCCTTATTTCTGTTTAATATTTTCTTCTTCATCATCAAAAATCAAATCCATTGTAACTAATCCAAAATCATAACAGCTTAATCACGATGGTTTTAAAATATATAAATGAAACAAAATGGCAAGTGATTGATTTGCTTAATTAAAACAACCGATTGAAATAAAAAAATTACCTGAACAGACCTTTATCACACGCTATGAACCCAAAATCAAATCTCAAATTTTAGTTCGTTTTAGCGTAAATTTATAACATGAAATATGTAGTAAAACGTTCGTAAAAACTTTCTGGATCTTCAATTGCTCCTAAAACATCAAATAGAGTTTGAATTTCACGATGAACACTTTGGTTGACTTTTTAGAAATCAAGTTTGACTCAAAAATTCTAACTCGATTCGTAAAATTGAATCTTGAGACTTTACAGATAGTGTTAGTGGAAAATTTACAACACAATTGTATTAATACATTTTTAAAATTCATTCAAACTCTGATTTTGACTGGAAATATGAAGAACAGAGATATACGCTGTTCAGTTATATTTCTGTTTTAAATTCAACCATTTGAGTTATTTAAAATTGACACTTGATAAAGAGGATGATGAACTGAATGATTTTCCACCATATCATTGACTAATTCGTATGTTATATGCACATGGATGATCGACAGAAATAAACCTCAAGGACAGAAAAAATAAAAAAAATAAAAAGAGGAAAATGATTTGTAACGGATTTTGTTTGGTTTATGGGTTAGGTCATTGATTGGTACGAATGGGATTCCATTTACAGACAGGAACAAAAAAAAAGAATCACAATTTGATTGTGATTAAAACAGATTGTACGAATTAATTGATTTTTTTTAATTATCTTTAGTTAATATTTAAAATTTAATTAGTAATAATAATATTGATTTTATTATTAATAATAATAAAAAATTTACTAATAATAATGATGGTAATAATAATAACAATATTAAAATACATTCAATAACAATAAGTCTAATGGTAAAAGTAATAATGAAAATAATAAAAATTTATAATTTTTAGTAATAATAATGGTAATGTAAAAATAATATGATAAGTCTTACTAATGGTAATTAATTTATTTTAAATGTAAATTATAGTTTTAATTATTCTCCTAATAATGTTTATATCTATAATTATTATTTTCATTATCATAACTTTTATTAGAATTTTTAATATCTATATTATAATAATTATATCAATAATACTAATATTGATAATAATATAAATATGATGATATTAGTGTTAATGAGACAACTATACTTTAATTCATACTTAAATTTAATGTATTAACATTATATATTGCTACTTATATATTACATAATAAGATATCTTGTATATTAATATTTATACAATTTGATTTAATATAATATAGTCAGTAATCATTTTCAGAAATCCTATACATGTATATATATATATACAATTAAAATAATATAGATTTATAATTATGTTTTAAATATCGAGTAGTTAAATATATTAATCATGCATTGATACAATTATCTCATATTATATTAATTAATACTTTGTAATTGTTTTGGAAATTGTTATATGTATGTATGCTTATCTAATCGTAAACTACTGTTCATGAATCGTCGGGATTAGTCAAAGGTCAAATGTATGCATGAACACAGTTCAAAGTTTTTGAGATTCAATTTAACAGACTTTGCTTATCGTATCGAAATCATATAAAGATTTAGTTTAAATTTGTTCGAAAATTTTCGGGTCGTCACAGTATCTACCCGTTAAAGAAATTTTGTCCCGAAATTTGAGTGGGATGGTCATGGCTAACAATAAGTATGTTTTTCATGACTCATATGAGTTGAAAATTAGTGTTTTATCATCAGTAAGTAATATGGATAAAACAATTTGATTACGCGAAAAGTATAGGTGAAGCTATCACAAAAGAGTGAAATGAGAAAAATAATGTTTCATCATATCCCTTGACGTAGATATGGGTGATTTCCGGAGTTCAAGGAAATTAAAGAAAATCTTCAAAATCTAAAAGATTTGATTCTTCGGCGAATAAGGAAATTAAGATCTCTATAATTAAATTCAGTGATCTGCCTCGATTGCTCTGTCTGGTATTTCACAATAATTAACTTCTTCCGTTACATTACTTTTACCATTCCTATACTCAATTTCCAAATTCAAAAGATTGTGAAAATGCTTAATCCAGTTCTGATCCTTGTCCTTATCCTGACTATCGCAACAATCATTCTCCTTTATATTTCAGAGCATCATGCTTTTGTTTTCTTTTTTCGATTTTAAGTTAAGCGAATAATGGTCCAGAATTCATAGGTATGGAGTTTTGAATGAACATGACTAACGTTCTAAGAGAGAAATTGTAATAGTACGATCTTGATTGGTTAAATTACCATAATTCAAGAGAAAAGATAGGACTATCAAGAAAATATGTTTTTGATGTGTTTATAGATTAGATGGAATATAAGAGTCATGTAACATGGCACATGATGATGTTATGGTCTGTGAATCATCACGTTTCATTAGAAACTCAGCATGACTTACTGTAATATAATCACGTTGATCAAGTGTCATTATATTATACTAACTCATGCATCAATTTCCAACACTACTTCAAAACATTCATAATTTAAACTCGAAGGTTTACAGAATATAGAAACTAAACAGTTTCCTTTATGATGTAATACAGATAACGCGAAGAGATAGATGATTTCAGATAAGAATAGTTATGAAAATATTTTCAGAAATATCGAGGATATTTATAATAAAAGATACGATGATATCTTAGAATTTCTATTATCGATGGGTAATGATGAGGATTTGTCCGTAAAAGTGTAGAATCAGGAGTAAGGTATTCGCTAATGACTTCATCAGATACTGAATCATTTGGATTCTTTGAAGGCAGGTTTGGTCTTTGTGATTTGTCCATAGCCTCCTTCATGGTTTGCTTAATCCGTTTTCCAGTTCCAACTTTTCTAAGCTTTGCAAACACACTTATTCTTTATCTTTATACCTTCGACTGTTAAGGTAGTGTACAGTTTTTGTTGCTGTATTCAGCTTTTTCAGAATTTCAGAATGGAAGATCAAAATTCTAAGAGATAAAGATTATATGTATACTTATAACTGTTGATGTAGACATGCTGCGAGATTTCAAAATACTGATTGCTAATTCCTGGTAATTGGTATAGTAATTCTCGTTATAAGATGTAAATGAGTAAATGATAGGATTTCACTGAATGTAATGATTTTTCGAAAAGTCCAAGATCAATGAAGTTGCTGGTAAGTTTACTGCTAATGTGGTGGAATATAAACGGTTCCTTGGTAACGATGATGAAAGGCAACTTATATATCAAGGTTATAATAGAGCTTATTCGAATGAAAAGTCAAAATTGATTTGCTGAAGCTGTGACAAAATTGGCTACTTTGGAATGGGATTGCAAAGTGATTTTCGGTAATAACAACGCCAAAGGAGCTAGCACAGATACGTGTTAAATGTTTACTCAGGTTCTGAGTGTTTTCAAGTGCATAACTATATGCATCAATCTTTTCTTCTGTGGATGAAGTGTGGTTGGTTCATCCTCTCGATTGAGGTGTTTTCAAAAATCATGAAAGGTTTGAACGCAGACTGTAATCATCAAGATACAAATGAGGTTTAAGAAGAAATCAAGTGGCAAACTTGAAGAATTATTTAGTTTCATCTGTTATAATCAATATTTTAATTCATTTTAATTGTCCAATGTTGGCAGTCCACAGTTGATAGTCCATAGTTAGCAGTTCAATATTTCATATATATAATATTCGAATTAATTAATACGTATCGTGACCCATTGTATACATGTCTCAGACTTGATCACAACTCAAAGTATATATATTATTGTAGAATCAACCTCAACCCTGTATAGCTAACTCAAGCATTACTACATATAGAGTGTCTATGGTTATTCCAAATAATATATATAGATGCGTCGATATGATATGTCAAAACCTTGTATATGTGTCCCGATATTTAAAATGCGTAAATAACAGTATTTAAATGATGATAAATAAAGTGCGTAAATTAAATAACAGAAATTAAATGACGATAAATAAAATTGCGAGAATTAAAATTGCGATAATTAAATTGCGATAAATGTAATTAGTTAGCTAGGAACAGTTAGCGTGGATTCTTAACAAAATTTCTCATAGTTAATTTGTCTGTTTCTAACAAATTTTATTTTGTCAAGTGTTTTCTTCATTATGCCACTTGTTGGATTCCGATAAGTCAAAATCCAAATATGAAATTGAATGAAAATGGTTATTCCGTGGTGAATGGATTCGTATATCTTGTGGATGTAAGTAGGATAGTAAATGACTATTGAATCAGATTGGAAGAATGTACAATGTAAGTTATTAATGTGAAATCTAAATATTCCTCGAGTATTACCTACCCGTTAAAATATTTTCACCATTAACAGTTTGTACGAAAGAATTTTTAATTACAATCTTTATGAAAATATACTTACATATATATTTTCTTCAGATGTAATCATAGATTTAATGAGTTAATATAATATTAATCTCATTTGATTTACCTTTCGAACTAAAATACATAATCTCTAAAACATTAGAGATTACATAATCGCCATGAAGAACGAAGATAATTGATGTAGAACGATACGTAGAACGATACGTAGAACGATGATTGTACTCGAGGTACATAATGAGATGTTGAGGCATGGATTGCTGATGGTACTGGTGCTGTTTATTGATGGTACTGTTGGTGCCGATAATGTTGTTGAAGCTGGTAAATTTTGCACCATATTCTCCAAATTGATTACTCGAGCGCGAAGTTCGTGACTTCTTCGATTACTTCAGGATGATTGTCGGTCGGAACAAGCGGGTGAATAAGGTTTAGAATTGAAAGTATGATATAGTCGTGGCGAGATACTCTGGAAATGAAAGTGAAGATGGTGTTTCGAACTGGTTCACCGGTAAGTGCTTCTAGTTCTTCGCCAAGAGGTGAATTCGGTTGGTGGAAAGGATCGCCTTCTTCTCATCTCCATTGATTAAGTCGACTACGAACCCATCAGATGAATTGGGGATGGCTGATTGGTTGAATTAATTCTCGTGACGCTGCTTCCGGAGCTTAAGTGAACATCCATGTCGGAATAGCTGTCGTGTTCCGAAGAACTTGAACTAGTGACGAGTTCCATTTCGTACAATCAGATGAAAGATTTTCGATATGAAAAAGATTATAGGATGTAGATTAGTACCCTGCAATACATGATTTACATATGCATATATAATACTAAAATCCCATAAGTTACGGAGGAATCTATGGAAGCTGTCAGGAAAAGTCTATAGTAACAGATACGCTAAGGTATGAATTTTGTCTATACGCTATCGATGCTCTAAATGCAGTAAGACGTGTCTAGACTAAGAATGATAAGCAGGTAATTTTTTGACATGAAATGATAAGCAAAACTTTTGACATGCAGACACGGTCGAAGTCCAGACTCACTAATGCATTTTAACAACTATAAGTTAGATACACTAATGCAAGACCTGGTTCGCTAAGACTACCGCTCTGATACCACCTATAACGGCCCGTCCTAATCCATCTGGACAAATACATTACATTTGGTTACATCGCGAGGTACTTGACCTCTATATGATACATTTTACAAACAATGCATTCGTTTTTAATAGACAAACTTTCATTTCTTTGAAAATTGATAGCATGCATACCATTTCATAATATATCCAACTATAATTGACTTAATAATAATCTTGATGAACTCGATGACTCGAATGCAACGTCTTTTGAAATATGTCATGAATGACTCCAAGTAATATCTCTAAAATGTGCAAATGCACAGCGGAAGATTTCTTTCATACCTGAGAATAAACATGCTTTCAAGTGTCAACCAAAAGGTTGGTGAGTTCATTAGTTTATCATAATAATCATTTCCATTAATTTAATAGACCACAAGATTTTCATTTCATTTCTCATAAACATCATCTCATATCAGGCATTTCGCAAACTGCATTGAGATAAAAATCATTCATATGGTGAACGCTTGATAACCGAACTAACATGATGCATATAGAATATCCCCATCATTCCAGGACTCTCATCGGACATGATAATCGAAGTATTAAAGTATTCGTAACCCGAATGGGACGTGTCAAGGTTCATAGATTTATCTTTAGGATTCGCGTCAATTAGGGGCCATTTCCCTAATTCATAGGCTACCAAGCTAAAAAGGGGCATATTCGATTTCGATAATCCAACCATAGAATGTAGTTTCGATTACTTGTGTCTATTTCATAAAACATTTATAAAAGCAGCGCATGTATTCTCAGTCCCAAAAATATATATTGCAAAAGCATTTAAAAAGGGAGCAAATGAAACTCACCATACTGTATTTTGTAGTAAAAATACATATGACGACATTAAACAAGTGTAGGGTTGGCCTCAGATTCATGAACCTATATCATTTGTATATATATTAAAACGTATATTTGAAATCGAACAAATTTATATATTATTATTAGTGATGTAATTGTTATTTTAATAATTTATATGTTTCATTATTTATCTTTATATCTTTATTTTATATATAGTAATATTAATATAATTAAGTTATGTATATTAAATATATCTTTTATATGAAGATCATTTGTTTATGAAATTAATAATTATAATAATACTAGTATTAGTAATAATATTGATACTATATAATGATAAAAGTGATAATAATAATGTTAATGAAAATTATGATATTAATAATGATAATAATACTAAGTTTTATAAAGATAATTATGATAACATATAATTATAAGACTTTTAATAATTCCATTAAAACATACTTTAATTAAGGTTTTAATCATTTCCATAATAATATTTATATCCAAAATTTCTATATTTATTATCTTATCGATATTATTAAAACATATATAATCATAGTTATAATAATCATAACCTTCGCGTTTAATTTATAAACTAATGACGATAGTTTCTTTTAACATTAATTTGTAATCATAATTATAATTTTTACATGTTTTCATATAATTATAATCAATTTCCTGAATCTTTAATATAACATCTTTTATTATATAATTGTGATATTAACATGTTTAATAACCTTAAATTCATAATAATAAGACTAATCAATAAAAACACAATAATAATAATAATGCTAATAATGTCAATAATATCAGAAATGATAATACTAATAAATTTTTAAATGATAATACTAGTAATAATAATGATAATATCATAAATTATTTTAATAATCGTTTTGTTGATAATATTATCCAACATAATAACAATAATACTAGTTAATGATAATAATAATGATTATAATAGTAATAATAATAATAACAATAACAATAACAACAATAATAAATAAAATAATAATGATAATAATAATACTAATAAAAACTACCTTAGAGAACCCTCTTTAAAAAAATGGCCAAAGTCGGGCTCGAACTCGAGACCTCTAGCTTAACCCGAAACGCTCATAATGATCTGACCATTATTGTTTTTCTGATTTAATTTACAGACGATTAAATATAACCATCCTTATTTCTGTTTAATATTTTCTTCTTCATCATCAAAAATCAAATCCATTGTAACTAATCTAAAATCATAACAGCTCAATCACTATGGTTTTAAAATATATAAATGAAACAAAATGGCAATTGATTGATTTGCTTAATTAAAACAACCGATTGAAATAAAAAAAATTACCTGAACAGACCTTTATCACACGCTATGAACCCAAAATCAAATCTCAAATTTTAGTTCGTTTTAGCATAAATTTATAACATAAAATATGTAGTAAAATATTCGTAAAAACTTTCTGGATCTTCAATTGCTCCTAAAACATCGAATAGAGTTTGAATTTCACGATGAACACTTTGGTTGACTTTTTAGAAATCAAGTTTGACTCGAAAATTCTAACTCGATTCGTAAAATCGAGTCTTGAGACTTTACAGATAGTGTTAGTGGAAAATTTACAACACAATTGTATTAATACATTTTTAAAATTCATTCAAACTCTGATTTTGACTGGTAATATGTAGAACAGAGATATACGCTATGCAGTTATATTTCTGTTTTAAATTCAACCATTTGAGTTATTTAAAATTAACACTTGATAAAGAGGATGATGAACTGAACGATTTTCCACCATATCATTGACTAATTCGTCTGTTATATGCACATGGATGATCGCCAGAAATAAACCTCAAGGACAAAAAAATATAAAAAAATAAAAAGAGGAAAATGATTTGTAACGGATTTTGTTTGGTTTATGGGTTAGGTCATTGATTGGTACGAATGGGATTCCATTTACAGACAGGAACAAAAAAAGAATCACAATTTGATTGAGATTAAAACAGATTGTACGAATTAATTGATTTTTTTTAATTATCTTTAGTTAATATTTAAAATTTAATTAGTAATAATAATATTGATTTTATTATTAATAATAATAAAAAAATACTAATAATAATGATGGTAATAATAATAACAATATCAAAATATATTCAATAACAATAAGTCTAATGGTAAAAGTAATAATGAAAATAATAAAAATTTATAATTTTTAGTAATAATAATGGTAATGTAAAAATAATATGATAAGTCTTACTAATGGTAATTAATTTATTTTAAATGTAAATTATAGTTTTAATTATTCTCCTAATAATGTTTATATCTATAATTATTATTTTCATTATCATAACTTTTATTAA
Organism: Rutidosis leptorrhynchoides; assembly: GCF_046630445.1. Classification (NCBI taxonomy): domain Eukaryota; kingdom Viridiplantae; phylum Streptophyta; class Magnoliopsida; order Asterales; family Asteraceae; genus Rutidosis; species Rutidosis leptorrhynchoides. Next base: position 93,335,806 of record NC_092340.1, on the reverse strand, counting down.
AATTTTTAATATCTATATTATAATAATTATATCAATAATACTAATATTGATAATAATATAAATATGATGATATTAGTGTTAATGAGACAACTATACTTTAATTCATACTTAAATTTAATGTATTAACATTATATATTGCTACTTATATATTACATAATAAGATATCTTGTATATTAGTATTTATACATTTTGATTTAATATAATATAGTCAGTAATCATTTTCAGAAATCCTATACATGTATATATATATATATATATATATATATATATATATATATATATATATATATATATATACAATTAAACTAATATAGACTTATAATTATGTTTTAAATATCGAGTAGTTAAATATATTAATCATGTATAGATACAATTATCTCATAGTATATTAATTAATACTTTGTAATTGTTTTGCAAATTGTTATACGTATGTATGCTTATCTAATCGTAAACTACTATTCGTGAATCATCGGGATTAGACAAAGGTCAAATGTATGCATGAACACAGTTCAAAGTTTTTGAGATTTAATTTAACAGACTTTGCTTATCATATCGAAATCATATAAAGATTTAGTTTAAATTTGGTCGAAAATTTCCGGGTCGTCACAATTTTAACTTGTTTGATAACAATCAAGTGTTACTATATCTATTAATTGTATTCGAAACCGCTTATATATATTCAATATACTTTGTCTATATATACACATTTCACATAACACGTTTTATTACGTAGATGTTTATCTTAAAATGAAAAAGTATAACGTTATACGCTTAATACTTTGTTAACATTTTCAAGTTATATAATAATTTCATAACTTATTTTCATATCAACCAAACCGTTAACTGTTTGCTAATATTACTCAACTTAATATTCACACATATGTATATATTCATACATATCTGTTTACATATAATTGTTCGTGAATTGTCAAGAACAGTCGAAGGGTAAATGAATACATGAACACAGTTCAAAGTTTTTGAGATTTCAACATTACAGACTTTGCTTATCATGTCGGAAACATATAAAGATTAAGTTTAAATTTGTTCGGAAATTTCCGAGTTGTCACAGTACCTACCCGTTAAAGAAATTTCGTCCCGAAATTTGATTGGGATGGTCATGGCTGACAATAAGTATGTTTTCATGACGCATACGAGCTGAAAATTAGAGTTTTATCATCAACGAGTAATATGCATAAAACAATTTGCTTAAGTGAAACGTACGAGTGAAGTTATCACAAAAGAGTGAAATGAGTAAGTGTAGATTTGTCATATCTTTTTACGTAGATAGGATTGATTTCCAGAGTTCAAGGGATTTGGAGAAAATCTTCGTAATAAGATTTGATTCTTCAGTAATCAAGGAAATTAGGATCTTCTTTGGTTAAATGCGATGATCTGTCTCGATTGCTCTGTCGGATATTTCACTATAAATCCACTCCCTTCGTTTCCTTATTTCCACAGCTCACACCTTCTATTCTTTTTCCCTTAATTCATATTCTAAAGCATTCGTCGATATGCTCTATCCAGTTCTGCTTCTTAATATACTCCTAACATTCATATCTGTCATTCTTCTTTTTCATCTGCCGTCGAAAGAATCTATTTACTTCTACTATACTCTTGGTTTTATAGTGTTCTTAGTTCTCCCGTGTCTTTATATTGCTATATCCATCGATATATACGGTTTGTAATTTCTGGTTTGTCGTTAGGTTTTGTATCTTCCCTTATACTTCGATGTCTCTGCTTCTGTCTTTCTATAATCATTGACATCCACAGTTAATGTTGTCTCCTATTTGCTGCGATTTATACCCCCTTTCTATTTCGGAGCTTCATGCTTTTGTTTTCTTTTCGCAAGTAATGGTCCAGAATTCGTAGGTATGGAGTTTCGAATTATCATAATATACAAAGTAGAAAGGAAAGGTAGTAGCACGATTTGATTCGTCAAATTACCAGAATATACGGAAAAGACTGAATCATCAAGAAAATATTTTATTGATATTTTTAGAGGTTAAATAGAATGAAAGAGTTATGTAACATGGTTCATGATGAGGGTATGATCTGTGAACCTTTATCACGTTCCATTTGAAACTCAGCATGACTTACAGTAATATATTCACGTTGATCGAGTGTCATTATATTATACTAACTCATGCTTCAGTTTCCAATACTACTTCAAAACATTCATATTTTAAATTTGAATTTCTCAGAATTTAGAAACTAGAACAGTTTCCTTTATGATATAATACTGATAGCACGAAGAGATAAATAACCTCAGATGAGAGTAGTTATGAATATGTCTTCAGAATATCGAAGATATTTATAATGAAAGATACGATGATATCTTAGAATTTCTAATATCAGAGGATGATGAAGAATATTGTCCGCAAGGGTTTAGAGTCAGGAGCAAGGTATTCGTTAATGACTTTAGCAGATATTGAATCATTTGGATTCTTTGAAGGCAGATTTAGTCTTTGTGATTTGTCCACAGCCTCCTTCATGGTTTGCTGAATCCGTTTTCCAGTTCCAACCCTTCTCTTTTTCTGAGCTTTGCCAACACACTATTCTTTATCATCAAACTTTTTACTATTAAGGTCGTTTACAGTTTTTGCTACTTCATCAGCATTTTTTCAATTTAGGAGAACTAATTCGTAGTCTGGGGTGTTTTTCAGAAACTTCACATTCGAAGTATGTAAGTCCAGAAGATAGACGTTATATGTATATATATAACTGTTGGCGTAGAAATACTACGAGTTTCAAAATACTGATTGCTATTTTTCGGTAGTTGGTATGGCAATTATTGTTACAAGATGTGGATGAGTACTTGACAGTGTTTCAATGAATAAGTATAGTGATTTTTCGGAGGGATCAAAGAAGTTGTTGGTAAGTTTACTGTTAATGTGGCGAGATATAAAAGGTTCCCCGATAACAATGATGAAGGGGTAATCGTTATAATTAGGTTTATTCGAATGAATAATTGAAGTTGATTTGCTGGAGCTGTGACAAAACTATCTATTTTGAAAACAGATTGAAAAGTTATTTCTGCTAATAAATGCCAAAGGGTCTGACACGGATACTATGACTTTGGTTTCTAGGGTTTTTCAGGTGCAAGATTGTGGGTAATATGTGGTTGGATCATCATCTCGATTATTCATTATTTGAAGTGTCTTCAGGAATTTCGAAGGGTTTGAACACATATTGTAATCATTAATATACATATGGTGTTCTAGAATTTTGAATGATACGAATATTTTTTTCTGGGTTTATGAATAGAAGTGATGTTCTATCACAGTTTTGAAGTCAAAGTATAGTTATGAAAGATGTAAGAATATAGGAGTGATGATACCGGTTATATCTCAAATTGAGTTCTGAGATTTCAAAATCAAAATATGTAATTTGATTTGAATGAGTATGGTTGTTTTGATTTCTATAAAAGAATGTATATTATTGTGAGAATAAAGAGTATAATGGATGATTTGCTGAACCAGAATCTAAGAATGTAACCTATTAATTGTGAATTTATATATCTTTCGGGTATTACCTACCCGTTAAAAGTTTCACAAGTAATCTTTTGTACGAGAGAATTTTATTACAATTTTTATGAAAATATTAATATGTATATTTTCTTCAAATGTAATACAGATTTAATGAGTTAATATCATATGAAGCTCATTTGATTTTCAGCTGGAACTAGAAATGAATAATCTCTAAAACTTTAGAAATTTCATAATCTTCGTGGATTATCACTTCGACGTTAATGAAATTATGAATCAATACTTCATTATTCATCTTTTATTGATATTTACTCGATGAATGATGTTGGTGTTCGTGCGCTTCTTGTGAATTTCGTAAGGTACGAATGATGTTTCTAGAAAGGTTTCGAGCATATCGAAAATGAAAGTGTAAAATCAAACATATAATTGAATAATACACTTGGTTTGTTATGAAATGGAATATATTGAGTTGAAACAGAGATTGTAGTTAACGATGGTTAAGTTGTTGACGAAGGATGTACATTATAGCATATTAGTAATATGAATATGAATTAATCCGAGTAGTATCAACCCTTTTTCAATTCATACATAATAGCTTAGTACGAAAAGATTTATTTTGATCTCAAAATTCATATATATAAAATATACATGTGATTTCTTCAGGGGAAATGAGTTAATACTTCATAACTCATTGATATGACATACTTGTTGTTGATTAGTGATGTTGTTCGTGGTAATTTCAGAGCTTGTGATATTGTAGGTGCTGTTGATGCTGGCGATGCTGACGGCACTGACGGTGCTGGTGATGTTGACGGTACTGTTGATGTTGTTGGTAAAATAAGTCTTGCTTGTAATTAGTGCACCATCCTTGTCAGGGTTTCTATTCTTCCCTGTATCATTTCTATCCATCCATTCATCTTGGTTTACGGTTATGATTAGAATAAATAATCTCTAATACTTTAGAGATTACATAATCACCGTAGAATATTTCTTTGATGAAGTTATGAATCAATACTTCATCGTTTATTGTTGTTGATACTCCTTGGTATCTAATGTGTGTGTGACGTTGATGCTCGAGGTACCGATTGTGATGTTGAGATGTGGGATGCGGATGTTGTTGTTGGTGGTGGTGATGGTACTGTTGGTGTTACTGATGGTGATACCGTTGATGCCGGTGGTGCTGCTGGTGCTTGTAACCTTTGCACCATATTCTCTAAAGCCACTACCCGAGTGCGAAGCTCGTTGACTTCTTCTATCACACCGAGATGATTGTCGGTTCGGATGAGCGGATGAATAAGATCTAGAATGTGAGATAGTATATAATCGTGACGAGATACTCTAGAAATGAGGGAGAAAATGGTGTCTCGAACAGGTTCGCCGGTAAGTGTTTCAGGTTCTTTGCCAAGAGGGCAATGGGGTGGATGGAAAGGATCACCTTCTTCTTGTCTCCAATGATTAAGTAGACTATGAACCCATCCCCAATTCATCCAGAATAGATGATGGCTAATTAGTTGATCCATTCCGGTCACACTTCTTTCGAAGTTCGAGTGAAACTCCATATCAGAATAGCTGTCGGAATCCGGGGAACTAGAACTGGTTGCAGAATCCATCTCGTGCAGAGTAGGGAAATGATTTTTCGATATGAGGAAGATTATAAGACTTAAATTTGGTATTCTTTAATACATAAATTACATATGTATATATAATACCAAAATCCCATAAATTACGGAGGAATCTTTGAAATATGTCAGGCAAATTTACAGTAACAGATACGTTAAAATATGAATTAGCAGATACGTTAAAATATGAATTAGCAGATACGCTAAGATATGAATTTTGTCTATACACTATTTATGCAATCAATGCAGTAAGATGTGTCTAGACTAAGAATGATAAGCATGTGAATTCCAACAAGAAATGGTAAGCAAAACTTTTTGACATGCAGCTAAGGTCAAAGTCCAGACTTACTAATGCATCCTAACAACTATCAGTTAGATACACTAATGCAAGACCTGGTTCGCTAAAACCACCGCTCTGATACCACATGAGACGACCCGTCCTAATCCATAAGGACAAATACAATAACATATGATTACATTGCGAGGTATTTGACCTCTATATGATACATTTTACAAACATTGCATTCATTTTAAAAGACAAACTATCATTACATCGAAAGTTGATAGGCATGCATACCATTTCATAATATCCAACTATAAATGACCTAATCTGTCATTTGTTTAATCATAATTCTTAATGAACTCAACAACTTGAATGCAACGTCTTTTGAAATATGTCATGAATGACTCCAAGTAATATCTTTAAAATGAGCAAATACACAGCGGAAGATTTCTTTCAATCCCGAGAATAAACATGCTATAAAGTATCAACCAAAAGGTTGGTGAGTTCATTAGTTTATCATTAATATTCATTTCTATCATTTTTAATAGACCACAAGATTTCATAATTTTATTTCTCATAAGCATCATGCATGCATATAGCCATCTGCATAAAAATTATTCATATGGATTAAACACCTGGTAACCTACATTACCCATAATGCATAGAATATCCCCACAGACATCGACGTCTGTATAATAATAATAATAATCTCGAAGTACTAAAGTCATCCATAAACATGAATGGGGGTTGTTAGGCCCAATAGATCTATCTTTAGGATTCGCGTCAACTATGGGTCATTTCCCTAATTCTTAGGTTACCAGACTTGAAGAGCGATATTCGGTTTAATAATCCAACCATAGAATGTAGTTTCACATACTTGTGTCTATTTTGTAAAACATTTATAAAAGCAGCGCATGTATTCTCAGTCCCAAAATATATATTACAAAAGCATTTGAAAAGGGAGCAAATGAAACTCACAATACTGTATTTCGTAGTAAAAATACGTATGACGGCATTGAACAAGTGCAAGTTTGGCCTCAGATTCACGAACCTATATTAATTATATATATTTATATATTGGTCAATATCTGTCTAACAATTTAGGTCAAACCATAGTGTATCACAATCCTAATGCTCGAGACTAGTATGCAAAAATCAACAAAAGTCAACTTGACCCTAAATGACTTCTAAAATCTATACATGATTATTATATAAATTAAATATAGTCATTTTATATATTTAAATATATTTAACAGATTTTATTAGAGTAAATAATATAAATCATTTATTAATAAATAAAAATTTATATTAAAATCTATATATAATAAAAATATACTTCTATATATTTTACGTAAATAAATTTATAAAGTTCACTTAATATCATAAAAATATAGTGGTATGTATTATTAATGTAATTATATTACATGTTTTGTATCACATATTCATTTGATAAAATAATATTGATAATAATAATAATAAGTAAAAGTTGTATTATTTTGTAATAATAATAATTATGATTATTCTACTAATAATAATAATATTTATTTTTACTAATAATGATGTTAATTATAATAACATAATAATTCTAATCATGATAGTTTTAACAATAACGATACTTTTTAATATCAACTGTAAAAATAATAAGTCCATTAAAAACGATAATTTTTAATAATAATAATAATAAAATGATAATAATAATTATATTTTATAATAACATTGATATTTCTATTAAAATGATAATTTTAATAAGAAAGATAGTTTTAATATTACTAACACTTTTAATAATAATAATGATAAAGATAATAAAAACGATATTTTTATCTAAATCAATATCTTACAATATTTTAATTTCATCATGATACTTATATTCATTATTTCCCAATCGATTTGTTTAATAGCTTTTAGTCATCTTTTATATCGTATTCATAATAATGATAATAATAATAATAATCATAATAATTAGATGATACTAATATTAGTTTTAATTATAATGATACGAATAATAATAAATATTATGATAATATTAATGATAATACTAATAACTACTTTAATAATAATAATAATAATAATAATAATAATAATAATAATAATAATAATAATAATAATAATAATAATAATAATATTAATTATAACCTTAACGATAATAACGATAGTAATAATAATAAGAATACCAATTTTCAATGATAATATATTTATTAATAACGACAATGATAATAATAATAATAATAATAATAATAATAATAATAATAATAATAATAATAATAATAATGGTTATCAGATAATAATAATAACGACGATAATAACGACGATAATAATAATAATAATAATCATTTAAATAATAATACTAAACTTCAGTTGATCGTATCTTTTAATCCGTTCATCGAAATCACACGAGTTCTAAATGAAAAGTTATTAATTTTTTGTCAGCTTTCCAATGATATGAATATCATATACCTCATCTCAGTAGCATATGTATTTAATTCAGGATTCATCATAACCTATCTAACGACAATATCAATCGTACAAGCATGCATAATCCTATATACTCGAGCACTAGTCAGGGATACACTAATAATATATAAAAGTTAAGTTATGTGTGCTCACATATCAATATTGTGATTCAATATTGCAGGAAAGTACGTAGACGCAACAGAGATTATAAACACTAAATTGACCTCACGAGCATACCCCTGAACCATACCCATAACCTCCATAGCTATAACCCATAATTTTCTTAGCTCTATCCCGCTCGAAAACCCATTTTGAAATAACTCGCTCATGACCTCGTCGTAGTATTTCATGTATAATAATAATAATACTAATACTACTAATAATATTATTAGAATTATTAATAATAATATTAATAATAATAATATAAATAATATATATATATATATATATATATATATATATATATCGAGAGATGATATATAAGAAAATGAATTAGAAACCGAATTCATTCAACTTATAAAGGAATGTAATCTCACCTACCCCTCATGCACTTGCATGAGGTTTGTGAGGAGAAGTCATGCACTTGCATGAGGACTTTTTCAAGTTCATATTGCACCAAACAAGCTGCCGACACACTCGCTTATTTATATTATATATATATATATATTTATATTTAATCTATCTAATTAATTATATATTATATTATATTATATTTATATTCATAGTTAAATTATAATTTTTGTTCCGTTGTCTCGATCAGTGATGCTCGACTTGTGTCCCGGTTCCGGTTTTTCAAACGTCCTCTCGTACGCTGAGAAAACTTGCACTATACGTTACGTGACGTGTACCTTTATCAATAATTAGACTTAAATCAATATAAAACTATCCCACTCAAAGTGTAACTTATTCATTTGAGTGTTTTGGTCATTTACTTCTTTATTTCAAAGTCTCGTCATTTATTAATACATATATTAATTTGAATCCAACCATTTTGTATCTAGTTAATATTATATTTTATCACATTGTAATATATATATATATATATATATATATATATATATATATATATATATATATATATATATATATATATATATATATATATATATATATATATATATATATATATATATTTTCATTTAAAAATATAAACTTGTACAGATCGTATGTAATGGAAATATTTATGTAATAATATAATATTTAGTTTTTCAAAACTAATAATATTTCAAAGTTCATTTTAAATTTGTTTAGAAAATATTATAACACGTAACGTTTACACTATAATTCGTTTATGCACCATCGTTTATTTTTAACACCTTACAAGTTTTAAAACACGTTTTTATTTCTCGTTATTTCGATCTGTATTTTATTGAATCACATATCATTGTTATGGATAATTTGTCAAAAGGTTTCTAGAAATATTCTGAAATTCAGGATAACGTTAAAACCTTTATCTTTATCATAATGGCTCAGTAATAATTGTCAAAAGTAGTTCTAGATATTTATAAAGTTATATTCGTTTTTAAAGAAGACGTGACACTCTATTAGTTACATACAATTCTTAAGAATTATAACAATAAAATGTAATGATAATAACTTTAATAATATACATCTTCACATATTGTAAAATGTGATAACTTTTCAAAATATATCGTAATACGTTTTATATCTTTGAAACTATATATATATATATATATATATATATATATATATATAAGCTTTAATTAAGTTTTATATACATATTCAAATTTTATTATAAAACGTTGTAGAAACATTTTTTTTTTTGGCTGAAAATGTTCTCGTACATTTGAAATTAAATCAAATAACTATTATAACATTTATTCTTCTAAAACTAATTATATTCAAATCGCATAATCTATTACTAGAACTTATGTTTATTTTAAATCCTTATAAGTTTATTTTAACTTGTTTGATAACAATCAAGTGTTACTATATCTATTAATTGTATTCCAAACCGCTTATATATATTCAATATACTTTTTCTATATATATATACACATTTCACATAACACGTTTTATTACGTAGATGTTTATCTTAAAACGAAAAAGTATAACGTTATACGTTTAATACTTTGTTAACGTTTTCAAGTTATATAATAATTTCATAACTTATTTTCATATCAACCAAACCGTTAACTGTTTGCTAATATTACTCAATTTAATATTCACACATATGTATATATTCATACATATCTGTTTACATATAATTGTTCGTGAATCGTCGAGAACAGTCGAAGGGTAAATGAATACATGAACACAGTTCAAAGTTTTTGAGATTTCAACATTACAGACTTTGCTTATCGTGTCGGAAACATATAAAGATCAAGTTTAAATTTGTTCGGAAATTTTCGGGTTGTCACACCCTCTATATGTGACGTTTTCGAAAAGTATTCCCATTAATTATCAAATCAAATCATTTATTAAAGAAAATGTAACTGGAAAACATTTGACATAAATAACTAAGGTTTATGAACCCAAAACATCTTGAAATAAAGTAGTTTAAATGCAAATGTTTGTTCTTAAAATAAAAACGATAAATATGCTGGACGCCGTCCAGTTCTAGCAGAAAATAGCACAATAACTTCTGATAAGCGAAAGCACTACCTCTAAGTACCTGAGATGAAACATGCAAAATGTCAACGAAAAACATTGAGTGAAACTACAGGTTTAGTAAATCATTTCATAAGTTAGGCCACAAGATTTTCTTAGAAAACATCATAGGAAAAGTATACATTATCATGAGCACTTGATTATAAAACTTTAACCTTTGCGTAGATCGAGCCCACATATTTAGTTTACCCTATACATTGCATACACCGATCAAGTGTACGAGTAACAACAGAATAGACGCCTGCTATGTTTTAGGCAAGGTTTGTCAAACCTAACGGTACCGTCCCTATAAGTCGAGCTTACAAAGTAACTAATATAATCAAGCTAAGGGATTTTTGATCTGAACTCATATGTATAGTCATTTAAGTTACTTGTGCCTAATATGTAAAACATTTGTAAAAAGCATGCATCTCATCCCTGTAAAAATGTAGTAGGGACTGTATACTCACCTTAGCAAAAGCACTTGTAATTTCTTAGCAAAACGTAATGTTGTCGAACAATAACGACTTAACAACGTAACCTAAATAAGTAAATCATCTTAAGTATATACTTATAGGTCAAAACATGCCAACCCATAGTGTACGTAAAGTCCGAGTGCTCAGACTGACTCAACGAACAAGTAAAAGTCAACTAATCCAAGCAAGTCAACAAAAGTCAACCAAAGTCAACCCTAAAGTCAACTCGGTCTAAGTGGTCAACTAAAGTCAAACATCTCAGTAGGTCATGCAAACATGGTCAACAAGTCAAACCTAGGTCAAGTATCACTTTACTAGTCATAATTAAGCATATTGCACATTTGCACCTTAAAGCATGCCTTAGAAATCCGTACGTCGTAGAAAGATCCTACTATAGATCATAGCACATAAATCATTAATTCATGACCAACTCCAGATCTTAACTACACTTAAAATAAATTCTAAAAAGTCCAGCCTAAGCCTCATACGATAAATAAAAGTCCAATATCAGAAAGGATCTTTTCATAGTTCATTACAGAAATTTCTGCCCGCGCGTCAGTTTTTAAAATTTTTTCATAAAATATAGAAAATAGATTTTGGCGAACGGCCAATTGGAGTCATCTCAAAACATCTCAAAATTTGTGTGATAAAATAATCAGAAACATTGCTTTAGCCAATTTGTAAAGTTTCGCAAAGCTTTACAGACTCACCAGTTTTGTTCATCAAACAGACATGTCATTTAGACGAGCATATATCTCATGGAAAATCATGCTCTCGCAAGTTCCCATACAAATTAAACATGTCAAGTAACATATAAACTAACATATTACAGAATATCAAAGTCTCAAATAATTACTAGCTCACTCTAGCAATTTTTATGTAACTTTGAAAAATGATTCAGCTCACTTAATGACACGAAAGTTCGTTTTGACATAACGGGATAACGGGAGCATTACATAACCTTTTAATGCAAATATTTAGTCTAAATTGCATAAATTTTCACAAGGAATACAGCAGTACACTTTATATAAGCTAAAACACAAAGCATACAACTCAGAAAATTCGGATTACACACAAAACCTAATCAAATCTTCGATTAAACATAACTTAAGCATACGGTAACGAAATCATGCAAAATCGGAGTCTAAAATTAATAAATTTTTGATATATTTCTATTTAAACATATTACAAAGTCAGATATCATATCAATTAAATCAGATCATCAATAAACAAATTCGTTTTTCGTACATACAATGTTAATTACGCAATCAAACAATAAATAACGACACTAGACACCATTAATTGAGCACTATACTCCAATACACTATGTAATTGAACAAAATTCAGATTTAGAAAAGTTAGGGTTTGCAATTATACCTCAAACAATTGAATAGCTTATACTATCGCGTAGAACAACGTTCGTGTTTAAGATTTGATCTAATTTTGAGTTTTGGTGATGATGGTGGTGTGGTGGTGATCGACGGCCAAAGGGGGAAAGGGAAGAGAGCAAAAGTAGACTAGCACTTGTGGGGAATGAGGGTTCCTTCTCTAAATTTTCCTTTTATATCCCATTAGGCCCTAAATCCCATACTAATGACCCAACAAGCCAAGCTTAAGTCCACTAAGGGAATGGGGAGGGGGGGTTCAGCCGATGGCCCTTCTAGAGGGGTCATTGGGCTCATTTTGCTTAATTGCTTGTACGCGCGTGGTCCGTTTCGAATGCCGTTAACCGTACCGGGTCTCCGAAACGTTAACTAGTCGTTGAAACAAAATCACCGGGTTTAGTTCATTAAATAAATAATAAATTAAATTAGTTTTTCTTAAAGTCAATAATTATCGAAAATAATTATTTCGTCATTCCGTAAACTGAAAAGCATCCTAGGCGATAAACTTAATCATAACGTTTTATAGTTATTTCACTTTCTGAAATAAATTCATAAATTAATATAACCTATTAATTCAAGAATCTCATTAATAAGCTTGTATTTAATTCTATTAAACATATAAGTCTAAGTAATCACCGTTAAATACTTAACGGATAAGTAACGATAGTAAACGGAAAAGTCAGGTTGTTACATTACCCACCTGTTATGAAAAATTTCGTCCCGAAATTTTAGTGTCCATCCGCCGTAGTCGTCTCCTCGGAAAACAGTCGGGGATACTTAAGTCTCATCTGATCTTCACGTTCCCACGTGAATTCTGGTCCTCTACGGGCATTTCATCTAACCTTAAGAAGTGGAATTCTACTTTGCTTGAGTTGCTTAATCTCGCGATCCATAATCTCAGTAGGTTCTTCAATGAAATTAAGCTTAGGATCAACTTGCACTTCGTCTAAAGGAATTATCAAACTCTCGTCTGATAAACATTTCTTCAAATTGGAAACATGAAATGTATCATGAATCGCACTAAGTTCCTGCGACAACTTCAGTCTATACGCTACTGGACCAATTCTTTCGGTAATCTCAAACGGTCCAACATACCTCAGACTTAACTTTCCTCTTTTGCCAAAACGCACTACACCCTTCCAAGGTGATACCTTGAGCATAACTTTATCTCCAACCTGAAATTCCAAATCTTTCCTTTTAATGTCGGCATAACTCTTTTGACGATCTCGCGCAATTTTCATTCTCTCTCGTATCTGCGCGATCTTCTCAGTCGTTTCGTGTACAATCTTAGGACCAGTTAATTGACTATCTCCTAACTCAGTCCGACATATAGGTGATCTGCACTTTCTGCCATACAGTGATTCAAAAGGCGCTGCCTTTATACTTGCGTGATAACTATTGTTGTAAGAAAACTCTACTAACGGTAGATGTCTATCCTATCCAATTCCAAAGTCAATCACACACGCTCTTAACATGTCTTCCAACGTCTGAATGGTTTTCTCACTTTGATCATCAGTCTGTGGGTGGTATGCTGTACTCATATCTAAATGGGTTCCCATGGCATCTTGCATAGCTTGCCAGAATCTAGATGTAAATCTACTATCTCTGTCGGAAATAATGGATAGTGGCACTCTATATCGAGAAACTACTTCCTTGATGTAGATCTGCGCCAACCACTCCATCTTATCCGTTTCCTTAATCGGTAGAAAATGAGCAGACTTCGTAAGACGATCAACGATAACCCAAATCGTATCATATCCTCCTACCGTTTTAGGTAACTTTGTGATAAAATCCATTGTAATATTCTCCCACTTCCATAGTGGAATCTCTGGCTGCGTCAATAATCCTGACGGTTTCTGATGCTCTACCTTAACTTTAGCACAAGTCAAGCACTTACCGACATAGGTAGCGATATTTGCCTTCATATTAGGCCACCAATATAGTGCCTTAAGATCTTGGTACATCTTGTCAGATCCAGGGTGAATAGAATACCTTGTCTTGTGTGCCTCTTCTAACACTAGTTCCCTTAATCCGCCAAAATTCGATACCCAAATTCTGTCGACGAAATATCGGGTTCCATCATCTCGAGTAATGAACTTCTTATCAATTCCTTGAAGTGATTCATTAGCAACGTTCTCTTCCTTCAACGCCTCTAATTGTGCATCATGTATCTGTGTAGTAAGGTTCCTTCGAATAGTCAAGTTCAATGCTCTAACTCGAATAGGCTTAACTCTCTCCTTCCTACTCAAAGCATCTACCACTACATTAGCCTTACCAGAGTGATAGCTAATGTCGCAGTCGTAGTCGTTCAATAGTTCAATCCAACGCCTCTGTCTCATATTAAGCTGTTTCTGATCGAAAATATGTTGCAAACTCTTGTGATCCGTGAAAACAGTAAACTTAGTACCATACAGATAATGTCTCCACGTCTTCAACGAAAAGACTACAGCTCCAAGTTCTAAATCGTGAGTCATATAGTTCAACTCATGTATCTTCAACTGTCGTGATCCATATGCAATCACTTTCGCACGTTGCATCAACACGCAACCAAAACCCTGTCGAGAAGCGTCACAGTAAACTATGAAATTCTCGGTTCCTTCGGGTAAAGACAAAATCGGTGCAGTTGTTAACTTCTATTTTAACAACTGAAATGCAGCTTCATGCAACTCTGTCCATTCATTCTTCTTACCCTTGTGAGTCAATGCTGTTAACGGTCGGGCAATGGTAGAAAATCCCTCAATGAATCTTCTATAATAACCGGTGAGACCTAAGAATTTTTGTATCTGCGTTGGCAACTTAGGAGTCTCTCATTTCTTAATCGTCTCTATCTTTGCAGGATCAACTTGAATACCATTGACACCTACGATATGACCCAAAAATTGCACTTCTTGCAGCCAAAAGTTACACTTCGAAAATTTCGCGTACAACTGCTCCTTCCTCAGCATCTCTAGTAACAAACAAAGATGATGTTCATGTTCCTTCTCACTCTTAGAGTATACCAGAATATCATCGATGAACACAATAACAAACTTGTCTAGATATGGCTTACACACACGGTTCATGAGATCCATGAACACAGCCGGTGCGTTCGTTAATCCAAACGGCATTACAGTAAATTCATGATGACCATAGCGTGTCCTAAACGCTGTATTTGGTATATCTGTCTCCTTCACTCTCATCTGATGATAACCTGATCTCAGATCGATCTTATAGTAACATGCAGATCCTTGCAATTGATCAAACAAATCACCAATCCTCGGCAACGGGTATCTATTCTTGATAGTTAACTTATTCAACTCCCTGTAATCAATACAGAGTCTCATAGATCCATCCTTCTTCTTCACAAAGAGTACTGGAGCTCCCCATGGTGAAGAACTCGGTCGAATGAATCCTTTGTCTAAAAGCTCTTGCAGTTGACTAGACAACTCTTGCAATTCTGGTGGTGCAAGTCTATACGGTGCACGCGCTACTGGTGCTACTCCGGGAACTAAATTGTGATGACCCGTCCTAATCCACCTGGACGAAGTCTTCAACATTTGGTCCCAGTGCGAGGTGCTGACCTCTATATGCCATGAACGACTCCAAGTAATATCTTTAAATTGAGCAAATGCACAGCGGAAGATTTCTTTCGTACCTGAGAATAAACATGCTTTAAAGTGTCAACCAAAAGGTTGGTGAGTTCATAGGTTTATCATAAACATTCATTTCAATAATTTTAATAGACCACAAGATTTTGTTTTTCATAAATAACCTTACACTCGCAAGTGTATAAAAATCATTCATATGATGAACACCTGGTAACCGACATTAACATAATGCATATAGAATATCCCCCGCATACTCGCAAGTATGCCATATACCGGCAATCGCAATCACCATTTAAATCGAAGTACTAAAGCAGTTCAAATTCTCTGACTGGGGCTGGTCAGTGCCCGTAGATCTACCTTTAGGATTCGCGTCAATTAGGGGCCATTTCCCTAATTCTTAGGTTACCAAGTTAAGGGGCAATATTTGGTATAGTAATCCAACCACAGAATGTAGTTTTGAGTACATGTGTCTATTTCGTAAAACAGATATAAAACAACGCATGTATTCTCAGTCCCAAAAATATATACTGCAAAAGCATTTAAAAAGGGAGCAAATAAAACTCACGATACGATATTTTGTAGTAAAAATATGCATACGACATAACTGAATAATGCAGGGTTGTCCTCGGATTCATTAACATATATCAATTATATATATTAACACATGTAATCATAATCGAACAAGTTATATATATATATATATATATATATATATATATATATATATATATATATATATATATATATATATATATATATATATATATATATATATATATATATATATATATATATATTATTTCAGTTGTGTATATTTTTATCTCTATATGTATACTTTTATATATGTTTTATATAAGTATTTTAATAAAAATTTATTGTAATAATAATAATAATAATAGTAATATTGTTGATAATAATAATATAGTTCTTATAATGATACTAGTAATTAGTAAAAATGATAGTAATGATAATAATAATAATAATATTAATGTTAATAATAATAATAATGACGATGATAATAATTATTATAATCATATTCATAAAATAATAAAAAAGATAATAATGATAATTCTAATAATAATACTAATGATATTTTTTAAAAATGATAATTTTAATAGTCATGATAATAAAAATACTTATACTCATAATGATAATAATGTTAATGGTAATAGTAATATTTTTCTTTAATAATAATAATGATGTGATAATAATACTATCAATAATAATAATAATAATAATAATAATAATAATAATAATAATAATAATAATAATAAAATTAATAAAAGTAATAATAATAATAATAATAATAATAAATAAATAGAGAATACTACCTCAAAGTAAAGGCTTTCTAAAAATAATGCCCCTGCCCGAGCTCGAACCCGTGACCTCTCGCTTAAACACTCACACCCTTAACCATTACTCCGCCTTGTATCTTTCTGATTTAACTCGTACGATTTATTTAATTAACCAATAATGAACTGTTTATTATCTTTATCTTCTATCTTTTTCATTTATCATTTTTACATACCCACCATCATCATCAACGATCATAATCAACATATTAACATCATTTAATCTATTGTTATCATAATCACTAATATCTCAACCCACATAAAATCACGATCATAGTATCACCTATCATCATCAAATCATCATCACTTTCATTATCGTTATTCATCATCCGCCATTACTTCATCATCACCATTCATCAACTATTATCATCATAATTATGCTCACGTTTAAAATAGTAACAGAAATAGATTAATAATAGCTGCAAGTTTATATGGAGGTTCACGAAAAATATCAACTATTCATCATCATCTTCGTCAATAACTCTTCACTGTTCACCTTCCTTTTCAACATTTCATCACCATTCATTTAGATCTAGCAATAAATAGAAACATAATAGAGAACTGCAGCAGCAGTTCTAGTATAGCAGTAGCATCGACAGATAGAAACCGAAGACACGAAGCAGCAGCAACAGTTCTGGGTCTGCAGTTTAATTCGAACTGAGCAGTAAGCAGATGCAGTAGCAGGTTATTGTTGGTGTGGCTGTAAACAGGAAACAGAAACAAACTTTGTAGCAGTAGCTGTAACAGCGTAGCAATTAATAAGGTTTACGGGGGGTGGTGTTCTTCGTGTAGTTGTAGGGAAATAAAACAAGGGTGATGATGGTGGTCATGGAGGTGTACCGAAGACAGAATGAACCGAGCAGTAGCAAAAACGCAGATGGTTTGTTCGATGGTAGTTAAATGGGTGGTGGTTGAATATGGTGGTCTTGAGTGGGTTTTTGGTTTAGGCCGAATAGTATAAGGTGGCTTTGGTGATTTTGTAGTTTGCTCGAACAGAAAACTAGAACAAAGGATAATGGTAACTTGCTTGTGTGTGTGGTTCCTTGATAGTTTGATAGTATAGAGAACAAGGAGAGAAAATAAAGAAATTTAAAGTGGTAGTGAGGGTGATGTCGATGGTGTTTGAAATCACAGAAGGTGATTGAGTGTATGGTGGATACATATATGCATATCACGTGTATATATATGTATAAATGTAAATCGTTGGTAAGAAAGGAAACAAGGAAGAAACAGTAAACCAATTATTCTCTCAATTTTTAAATGTAGGAAGACAACACACAGTATCTCACATAATTCACATGCATAGTTAGCCATCGGGTATATATGTATATTCTTATATATATGGAATATATAATAGATAGTGGAGGACAACCCTAGTACAACCATGAAATCATAGACTCAATCAATTATAACTATATAATATAATAATGTAACTAATAATCAAACTTAATATCTTCCCAACAGTTTTCACGAAGTATTATATCGCGCTCCGTTAACAATCAGTAGCGGATAAAAGTATTTAGAAAAATCCCAAATTTTTACAGTAAATATATTTATTTATTTTGTTCATTATGGTATAAAATTCGGTCATTAACTATTAAATAAAAATTACATGAATTATTCACTCCCAACCCCAAGTAAAATATAAAAAGTTTTAAAATTCAACAAATAGTTTCTAAATATATTCTAAATAAGCCTATAATTTATATAACTCATTTTCGAATCACCGTTTATTTTAAAATCATATAAGTTCCTTTTTAACTCTTTAATCGAATGAAAATTGAGCTTTACCTTTGCTTACTAAATAACTTCGAAATTACAAAATATGTATATTATATATACTTTGTTTATATATAGATATATTTTTTTATATTATTATTATTTTTACAAATTTAATTATAACAATTACGATATATACTATTTCATATTATTATATACAAATATATATGCACATCCATTTACAAGCAATCGTATCGTGAGTCGTCGGAAATCGTCAAAGGTCAAATGGATTCGTAAAATAGTTCAAAAATTTTGAGACTTAATATAACAGACTTTGCTTATCGTTTCAAAATATTAAATCGTATCGAGAGTTTGATTTAAAATTAGTCGAAATTTTTCGGGTCGTCACAGTACCTACCCGTTAAAGAAATTCGTCCCGAAATTTGATTGAGGTCGTCATGCCTAACAATAAAAAAATGTTTTCATGTCGAATATGAGTTGATAGAGTTTTATTACTGTTGAGTAATATGGATAAGATAATTCGATTACTCAAAGAGTATGAGTGAAGCTATCACAAAATAGTGAAATGAGGAAAGCCAAGTTTGTCTTAACTTTTGACGTAGTAATGGTGGATTTCCGAAATTCCAGGGATTTAGAGAAAATCTTCGTAATCTAAATAAGATTTGATTCTGGGTGAACAAGGAAATTTGGATTTCTCTAATTAAATGCGATGATCTGCCTCGACTGCTCTGTCAGGTAATTTCATTATAAATTGACCTCTTCCGTTTTATTATTTTCACCATTCCTATATTTTTTTTTCCATTCATGCTTCCAAAATATTGTGGAAATGCTCCATCCAGTTCTGATTCTTGATATTTTCCTAACTATCGCATCTGTCATTCTTCTTTTCCGTTTACCTCCAGAGGAATCTATTCACTTCTACTATTACCTTGGGGTTATAGTATTTTTCATTCGCCCGTGTCTTTATATTGCTATACGCATTGATATACACGATTTGTAATTCCTGTGTTGTTATTGGGCTTTGTATTTTCCCTTATATTTAGAAGTTCCATGCTTTTGTTTTCTCTTCCCGACTTCAAGTCAAGCGAATAATGGTCCAGAATTCGTAGGTATGAAATTTCGATTGATCATAATGTTCTAAGCAGGAAGGAACATAATAGCACGATTTGATTTGTTGAATTACCAGAATCTCTGAGGATGAAACTATCAAGAATATATCTTCTTGATATGTTCAGAGGTTAATTAGAATGAAAGAGTTATGTAACATGGCACATGATGAGGGCATGATCTGTGAACCATCATCATGTTCCATTAGAAATTTCAGCATGACTTACTGTAACATAATCATGTTGGCCAAGCGCTATTATATTATACTAACTCATGCTTCAATTCCCTACACTTCTCTAGAATTCATTCATAATTTATGCTTAGGTTTTACAGAAGTTTCCAATATAATGTAATACAGATAGCACGAAGAGGTATATAATTTCGAACGAGAATATTTATGAAAATATCTTCAGAAATATTGAAGATATTTATGATGATATTTTGGAATTTCTAAGTTCAAAAGTTGATGAAGAAAAATTTTTCGCAAGATTTTAACATGACTTCGGAGCAAGATATTCTCAAAAGATTTCATCGGATCTAGAATTACCCGGATTCTTTGAATATAGGATTTGGTCCTTGTATTTGTCCGCGGTCTCCTTGATGGTGTGCTCAATTCGTTTTTCAGTACCAAATTTTCTATCGAGCATTCCCAACACTCCATTCTTTATCCTCAAACTTTTGGCCATTAAGACCATCTACAATTTTGCTATTTCCTCTGCATTTAATGCTACCATGTCTGAATCATTGGTTATCAATCAGAGGTGGTTTCAAGAGAATTGTGTTTTTAGATGATTAAACGCTGATTGTAATCGTCAAGATACAAAGGATGTTTAAGATGAAATCAAGTGGCAAACTTGAAGAATTGTTTAGTTTCATATGTTATAATCAATATTTTAATTTATTTTAATTATCCAATGTTGGTAGTCCTCAGTTGATTGTCCACAGTTAGCAGTTCAATAATTCATATATAGTTTAGTATATAATATTCGAATTAATTAATACGTGTCATGGCCCATTATATACATGTCTCAGACTCGATCACAACTCAAGGTATATATATTATTTGAGAATTAACCTCAACCCTGTATAGCTAACTAGGTCATTATCGCATATAGAGTGT
The DNA here is from genome assembly GCF_046630445.1 of Rutidosis leptorrhynchoides. NCBI lineage: Eukaryota > Viridiplantae > Streptophyta > Magnoliopsida > Asterales > Asteraceae > Rutidosis > Rutidosis leptorrhynchoides. The sequence goes on along the minus strand of NC_092340.1, from coordinate 93,314,591 downwards.
CTATGGTTATTCCAAATAATATATATAGATGCATCGATATGATATGTCAAAACCTTGTATACGTGTCCCGATATTTAAGGTACGTAAAATAAATAACAGAAATTAAATGACGATAAATAAAATTGCGAGTAATAAATTGTGATAAATAAATTGCGATAAATAAAATGTAATAAGGAATTAACAGTTAGCTAGGAACAATTAGCTAGGATTTGATTAGCGTGGATTCTTAACAAAATTTCTCATAGTTAATTTGTTTGTTTCTAACAAATTTTATTTTGTCCAATGTTTTCTTCATTATGTCACTTGTTGGATTCTTATAAATCAAAATCCAAATATGAAATTGAATGGAAATGGTTATTCTGCGGTGAACGAATACGTATATCTGTGGATGTAAGTAGGATAGTAAATGACTGTTGAATCAGATTCGAAGAATGTACAGTGTAACTTATTAATGTGAAATCTAAATATTCCTCGGGTATTACCTACCCGTTAAAATATTTTCACCATTAACAGTTTGTACGAAAGAATTTTTAATTACAATCTTTAATGACAATATACTTAGGTATATATTTTCTTCAGATGTAATCATGGATTTAACGAGTTAATATGATATTAATCTTATTTGATTTACCGTTAGAACGAGAATATATAATCTTTAAGACTTTAGAGATTATATAATCACCATGTAGAACAAAGATAATCAATGTTGATTGATATGTAGAACAAAGATAAAGTAGATAGAACGATAGGTAGAACGAATATTATGCTCGCGGTACAGATGGTGATGTCGAGGCTGGTGATGTGGATGTTGCTGTCGGTGGTACAAGTGCTGTTGGTACTGAGATTGGTGATGATGTTGGTGTAGTAAGTATGGTTTGTAAATCACGCACCATTCTTGTTAGGGTTTCTATCCTACCCTCTATCATTTCTATCCACCCACTCATCTGATTCAATAGATCTTGATTATCAATTCGAAGTTCCCTAACTTCTTCTAATATTCCCCTTTGATTGGTATTCGAAAGTAGAGGTTGAATATTTTCTGAGATTGCAGTAATGCGACCTTCGAGGTAGAAAAGTTTGGCAAGAAGAGTGAAAACAGTGTTGCGTACAGGTTCACCGGTGAGTACATCGTTTTCTACGATGTTAGGAGGTAAGTTTGGTTCACGGTAGGGTTCGCCTTCTTCATTTCTCCATCGAGTGAGTAAGTCTCTGACCCACCCCCATCTCCCCAGAAAGAAAAATAGCTAAACGGTTGAGACACTTCTGGTTTATTGACTTCGAAGTCTATTTCAATATACATCTCAAAATCGCTCCTGGAACTAATGGAATCCAGGCTAGGTGTAGGATCCAACTTTCACGATCAGTTAGAGGATTTTGATATGAAATGATTTTCGGATATCGGATGATATTCTAATTACATAGAATATATATATATATATATATATATATATATATATATATATATATATATATATATATATATATATATATATATATATATATATATATATATATATATATATATATATATAATACAGAAGATTCCGTAGATTACGGAGGGAATTAAGGAAATGTGTTAGACAAGGTTTAATGTGATGGGATATGAATTTGTCTGTACACCATCTATGCAATAATTGCAATAAGATGTGTCTAGACTTAGGAATGATAAACATGTGATTTTCCACTAGAAATGATAAACAAAATTTATAATATGCAGCTAAGGTCGAAGTCCAGACTCACTAATGCATCTTAACAACTATCAGTTAGACACACTAATGCAAGACCTGGTTCCTGAAGACCACCGCTCGGATACCACCTGTGATGACCCGTCCTAATCTACCTGGACGAAGTCTTCAACATTTGGTCCCAGTGCGAGATGCTGACCTCTATATGCCATGAACGACTCCAAGTAATATCTTTAAATTGAGAAAATGCACAACGGAAGATTTCTTTCATACCTGAGAATAAACATGCTTTAAAGTGTCAACCAAAAGGTTGGAGAGTTCATAGGTTTATCATAAACATTCATTTCAATAATTTTAATAGACCACAAGGTTTCGTTTTTCATAAATAACCTTACACTCGCAAGTGTATAAAAATCATTCATATGATGAACACCTGGTAACCGACATTAACATAATGCATATAGAATATCCCCTGCATACTCGCAAGTATGCCATATACCGGAAATCACAATCACCATTTAAATCGAAGTACTAAAGTAGTTCAAATTCTCTGACTGGGGCTGGTCAGTGCCTGTAGATCTACCTTTAAGATTCGGGTCAAATAGGGGCCATTTCCCTAATTCTTAGGTTACCAAGTTAAGGGGCAATATTCGGTATAGTAATCCAACCATAGAATGTAGTTTTGAGTACTTGTGTCTATTTTGTAAAACAGATATAAAACAGCGCATGTATTCTCAGTCCCAAAATATATACTGCAAAAGCATTTAAAAAGGGAGCAAATGAAACTCACGATACGATATTTTGTAGTAAAAATATGCATACGACAGAACTGAATAGTGCAGGGTTGTCCTCGGATTCACGAACCTATATCAATTATATATATTAACACATGTAATCATAATCGAACAAGTTATATATATATATATATATATATATATATATATATATATATATATATATATATATATATATATATATATATATATATATATTTATATATATATATATATATATATTATTTCAGTTGTTTATATTTTTATCTCTATATGTATACTTTTATATATGTTTTATATAAGTATTTTAATAACAATTTATTGTAATAATAATAATAATATTAATAGTAATATTGTTGATAATAATAATATAGTTCTTATAATGATACTAGTAATTAGTAAAAATGATAGTAACGATAATAATAATATTAATGTTAAAAATGATAATAATAACAATAATAATAATAATAATAATAATAATAATAATGATGATGATGATGATGATGATGATGATGATGATAATAATTATTATAATCATATTCATAAAATAATAATAAAGATAATAATGATAAAAATAATGATAATTCTAATAATAATACTAATGATATTTTTTAAAAATGATAATTTTAATAGTCATGATAATAAAAATACTTATACTCATAATGATAATAATATTAATGGTAATAATAATATTTATCTTTAATAATAATAATGATGTGATAATAATACTATCAATAATAATAATAATATTAATATTAATAAAAGTAATAATAATAATAATAATAATAAATAAATAGAGAATACTCCCTCAAAGTAAAGGCTTTCTAAAAATAATGCCCCTGTCCGGGCTCGAACCCATGACCTCTCGCTTAAACACTCACACCCTTAACCATTACTCTGCCTTGTATCTTTCTGATATAACTCGTACGATTTATTTAATTAACCAATAATGAACTGTTTATTATCTTTATCTTCTCTCTTTTTCATTTATCATTTTTACATACCCACCATCATCATCAACGATCATAATCAACATCTAAACATCATTTAATCATCATCTAATCTATTGTTATCATAATCACTAATATCTCAACCCACATAAAATCATGATCATAGTATCACCTATCATCATCAAATCATCATCACTTTAATTACCGTTATTCATCATCCACCATTAGTTCATCATCACCATTCATCAACTATTATCATCATAATTATGCTCACGTTTAAAATAGTAACAGAAATAGATTAATAATAGCTGCAAGTTTATATGGAGGTTCACGAAAAATATCAACTATTCATCATCATCTTCGTCAATAACTCTTCACTGTTCACCTTCCTTTTCCACGTTTCATCACCATTCATTTAGATTGAGCATTAAACAGAAACATAATAGAGAACTGCAGCAGCAGTTCTAGTATAGCAGTAGCATCGACAGACAGAAACCGAAGACACGAAGCAGCAGCAACAGTTCTGGGTCTGTAGTTTAATTTGAACTGAGCAGTAAGCAGATGCAGTAGCAGGTTATTGTTGGTATGGCTGTAAAGGGGAAACAGAAACAAACTTTGTAGCAGTAGCTGTAACAGCGTAGCAATTAACAAGGTTTACGGGGGTGGTGTTCTTCGTGTAGTTGTAGGGAAATAAAACAAGGGTGATGATGGTGATCATGGAGGTGTACCAAAGACATAATGAACCGAGCAGTAGCAAAAACACAGGTGGTTTGTTCAATGGTAGTTAAATGGGTGACGGTTGAATATGGTAGTCTTGAGTGGATTTTTGGTTTGGGCCGAATAGTATAAGGTGGCTTTGGTGATTTTGTGGTTTGCTCGAACAGAAAACTAGAACAAAGGATAATGGTAACTTGCTTGTGTGTGTGGTTCCTTGATAGTTTGATAGTATAGAGAACAAGGAGAGAAAACAAAGAAATTTAAGGTGGTAGTGAGGGTGATGTCGATGGTGTTTGAAATCACAGAAGGTGATTGAGTGTATGGTGGATACATATATGCATATCACGTGTATATATATGTATAAATATAAATCGTTGGTAAGAAAGGAAACAAGGAAGAAACAGTAAACCAATTATTCTCTCAATTTTTAAATGTAGGAAGACAACACACAGTATCTCACATTATTCACATGCATAGTTAGCCATCGGGTATATATGTATATTCTTATATATATGGAATATATAATAGATAGTGGAGGACAACCCTAGTACAACCATGAAATCATAGACTCAATCAATTATAACTATATAATATAATAATGTAACTAATAATAAATGTGAATCTAACTTAATATCTTCCCAACGGTTTTCATGAAGTATTATATCGCGCTCCATTAACAATCAGTAGCGGATAAAAGTATTTAGAAAAATCCCAAATTTTTACAGTAAATATATTTATTTATTTTGGTCATTATGGTATAAAATTCAGTCATTAACTATTAAATAAAAATTACATTAATTATTCACTCCCAACCCCAAGTAAAATATAAAAAGTTTTAAAATTCAACAAATAGTTTCTAAATATATTCTAAATAAGCCTATAATTTATATAACTCATTTTCGGATCACCGTTTATTTTAAAATCACATAAGTTCCTTTTTAACTCGCTTACTATTAATTGAATAAAAATTGAGTGTTACCTTTGCTTACTAAATAACTTCGAAATTACAAAATATATATATTATATATACTTTATTTATATATAGATATATTTTTTATATTATTATTATTTTTACAAAATTAATTATAACAATTACGATATATACTATTTCATATTATTATATACAAATATATATGCACATCCATTTATAAGCAATCGTATCGTGAGTCGTCGGAAATCGTCAAAGGTCAAATGGATTCATAAAATAGTTCAAAAATTTTGAGACTCAATATAACAGACTTTGCTTATCGTGTCAAAATATTAAATCGTATCGAGAGTTTGATTTAAAATTAGTCGAAATTTTTCTGGTCGTCACATAAATCAATATGGAACTCTACATCTCTATGTGGAGGTAATCTAGGTACCTCATCGGGAAAAACATCGGGAAATTCTCTAACAATGGGCACATCTTCGAGTTTCTTGCCTTTAGATTAAGTTTTGCTTACGTGAACCAGCATAGCAAGACAACCCTTTCTCATGTGTTTTTGCGCCTTCAAACAGTTGATAAAATGTAACGGCGTATTGCTTCGTGATCATATACATAGCATTGTATATGTATATTTTATTTGCTAAAAGCCAAAGGCAGAACTACGCGAGTTATAAGGCAAAGCTATGCAATATTCGCTGAAAATAAGCACAGCAGTTATGTTTTCGCATTAATACAAGACCGCGGTTTAATCCGCTGAGTTTCCACGGATAGTTAAGTAACTCGCAGACCGTGGATATTTCGAATCCTATAAATAGGGAGCTTGGCCTCTCATTTAGAGGTTGTTGATTCTCTGCCATTTTGCCTATGCCTTTGTAATTTCCACTTGTGATCTTGCCCAAGGGATTTTTACACCGCGCAAAGGTGAATTAAGCTAATTAACAATCAAGACCGGGTCGGGGTGGTTGATCACTTGATAGTCAAAGTGAAAGACGATCATCGGGGCCCAAAATAATCATCAAACATTCCATCCTCCATTACAATCTTATTGCACTCAATCCTTAATTAAGTAACATCATTAATTAAGGATTGATCAATTGGCGCCATCCGTGGGACACGTTTTACGAATTAAACTGAAAATTTTTTGTTTTACGCCGTTAAACAATTAATTCGACGGTTTAATTTCAATCGTGTTTTTGTTGTGATGATTTGCAGGTGCTTTTGGAATAAGCAATCAGTCAATCTGCTAGACAATCAGGATGACAAATGCAAAGCAAACTGGCGTTTCTGCGAATGCTGATGCACTGCCTGGTGATTCGCAGAACGTTATAATATTTCCATTGCAAACAAATGCTAGTATAACTGCGGGAAAATTGGTTCAAGAGCTGATCGCTAAAACATCTGCTGAAAATAATGATAGTGACTCGCAGCCAGAAGTTGCTGCTGAAAAAATGATTGCGCGAAGAAATTTGCTACAAAATCGCAGTGAAATAACCGCTGATGGGAATCGACCAAAAGCTTTGGCTGGAAAATCTAGTTTGCGAACTGACAAAATTGTTGGTACTGCAATCGAGCAAGCTAAGAGAGATGCTAAGCGTAATTGTGAATCTCGCATACCGCGCACTTACTTATGGCCATTGAATGATTCAGGATCACAAGTTGATCGTCTAGTTATTGAGCATAATGATAGCGATAGTGATAATGCAGAAGATTGCATTCATTTGAACTCTGTGTATAAATCAAAAATGGCAAAAACGCCAAGAGAAGAGTGCGAATTTTCTGATGATTCGGACAGCGTAGAAGAGTTTGTTAAAAATCCACAAATTAAGCGAAAGCGACCACCAATACCTTTCCCTCGCTATGGAGAAGAAGGTGACGCATCTGACGCTGCTCGCAGAGAAAATTCCCAGAATGTTTTGGCAGATGCTTTCAGAAGCATTGCGCCAAAGTCCATGCAACATAAGTTTGATCAGCCAAACTTTTTGCAAGACATGCTTACCAAGTTTTGTGCGGAGAATGCAGATACTCGCACAAAGAAGGCAACAGAAATCGCTACTGCTGCGGACAAGTTTGCCCAGCATATTTCTGACTATCCAATTATTTCTCCGTCGATCGTGCCAGCAACTTTGGGAGTCTATTCGGGTCTAACTGATCCTTTGGATTTTCTACAACGCTTCGAAGGCGTTGTGAGCACTTATAACTGGGATGAACCAGTCGCGTGTAGAGTATTCCCCATGGCCTTGCAAGGGTCAGCAAGGGAATGGTTCCATAGTTTGCAATCTCGCAGTATCATTGGCTTTGTAGATTTGCGCGAATTTTTTTTGCTGCAGTTTCAAAATCTATTACCGCAGAAAAAGACGCACATAGAATGTCACGATATTAAGCAAGGCAACAAGGAGTCTTTGAACGCATTACTTACGCGGTACATCTACGAATGTCAAAAGATTCCAAGCCTGCATGAAGATAAAAAAATCTCTGGATTTTTGCATGCTATTAATCCGCAGAGACATCCAACTCTGGTGCGAAGGCTGCGAAGCGATGTCCCGCACACTTTTGCTAAAGTTCAACAGGAAACATATGATTACCTCCGTGGTGGAGAGGATAGCACTATAACCCCTGCGTGTGGGTGGGGTAGAGACAAAAGTTGGCGAGATGATAATGACTCTTTTCGCTATGGTAACAGTGATAATTACCGCGGATCAGGTTTTTCGCGAAGAAATGGCGACGGTGGATACCCGCGAAATGACAGGTTTCAAAGCCAAAATGAAAACCATAGATATGGACGCCGTGATCGCTATTCTACGTGAAAGTGGAGCAATGAATCATTCAACATCATTCAGACGCTAATAAAAACACCCAAGAAAATTTTGTTGCTAGAAAGAGTTGCTAAGTCTTTTCCTGATCTGCAACCTTTGGGAGAAAATTGCAGGCGCGATAGATCAAAATTTTGTGTTTTCCATGACGATTACGGTCATGACACCAATCATTGTAGAGATTTGGCGGAATTCATTGCAGAAGCATACGAGCAAGGCAAGCTGGACCATTTAATCGCACCAAGCACCACGAATGCGATTATAATGCGATTATAATAAGGTAAACTTGATCAATTGATCAATATCGATTCAATATGATACTTGGGCGCACAGCTTTGCGCATGTTTGGCGCTATACCATCTACCATACACGGTATGCTAAAATTTTCTGCAAACAAGGGCATTGGCACGCTGATTTCTGCAGAAGTGGAGCCATTCTGCGCCATGATTATGGCAAATGCGAATTTGAGTATTGAAGGATGTTCAGTTAATCCTGAGTAGTGTGAAAATTTAACAAATTGTAATAAGATGCTAAGGAAAAATTCATAAATGCATGATATTAAGATGCGAATATGATAGTTGTGTTTATGTTTCGAATGCGAAATAGTAATGAATAAAGCAAAGTTAATTTCAGTGTTAGTAATTATTTCTTTAAAAAGCGAAAACACTGCGTGTGGCCACGCGTAGTGCTTATTTCGCAGAATACAATTATTTGTTTTTTACAACACTAAATTAATGTTTGTTCTGCGGATATTTTAAGTAAGGTACCATGATTTTCGCAAAGCATAGCCTGCTTAAGTGTTATGAAAATGCAAAAATGCATTGTGAAATAATTTGCTAAAAACCAGGTGATGAAATTTCCCGCTTGTGTTAATTTGAAAATAATTGCGAAAGGATAACATTTCCTAAGTATTTGATCTTGCCAATACTTAGATGCTTCTCAATGCTAAATTTGCCTAAGGATCGTTATGGTGGACTTAGAAGATTCATAACGTATAAGTATATACGCATACAGATTGTTTCGCAAAAGTACACATTTATTATGTGCACAATAATAAAAGTTGGAAATTGCAAAGGACAAGTCCGTGTTATGAATATTGATAATAAAGCGCTATATAAATAAAAGAAATTGCAACTGCTAACTGTGAAAAAAGTGATTAATATTAAGCGCGTACGCAACGCAGATTCTTACAGCAAACGCAATTTGTAATTGCGAAAATACATTCAAAAACAAATTAGTTAAGGCAAAACTAAAGTTCTAATGCTTTAATATCTGCAAATGAAATGCCTTCCCGCTGACTGAGCTCCTCAAGAACAGGTATGCTAATCTTCTCAACCTCCTTCTTCGCCCTCTCGAGTATTTCGCGAGCATCATCGGTGGCGCATATTTCTTTCGCCATGTCAGAAGGAAGAGGTTGCGAAAGATCACCAAGTTTGCATAATAAATCATACCACTCGGAGCGAGTGGCAAGCTTTGCTGCTTGAGCATATGTTTGAAATTTTTCAGTGACTGGCTCGGAGTCCATCACTTTATCCGCGAATGTTGGGAGATACTTGACTAGCTGTGCGAACTCATGTTCCGTGACTTCTGCCCTTCTTTTAAGTTTGGCGTTCTCTTCCATCACCTTTTCAAGACGCGTCTCAGCCTTTCGTGCCCTTCTCTCTTGTGCATTGGCAGCTTTCACTGCTTTCTCATACTCGTCTGACATCTCCGTGAAATGCTCCATGCTGTCAACTGTTAGATAAATTTCATTGTAGCAATTATGTAGTCGTTGTCTGGCAGCCTTGGGATAAGACAATTTGCGATATTGCTCCCTTGTTTCTTCAGGAACAAATTTATAAAGCCTTTGGTATAGTTTAAAGGCCCGATTTGCTGCTGCAGTTTCTTCCGGATTAGCTTCTCCTTCCTCTTCCTGGTTGGACGCTTCTGCGTCAGATGGAAGAGATAAATCTTCATTCCCGGGTTCATTAAGAACATTTGTAGGGATTCTCCCTCTAATGTTGTAAAGCAGTGTAGCTTCAGCGGATGACTCTGGAAGAACAGCTATAAACAGATAAGCAAATATAGCAAGTTTATGCTAAAATAAATAATGCGTAATCAAATAAATACTGCGAAATAGCATTTGCTTACTTGATTCTTGTTCAGAATGAGAGCACAGACGTTTCTTGCGTGGAGTGGGGGTAATTTCTGCAACCTTACGCTTGCCGCGGTCCTCGCCTCCAGCAATATAACATGTATTGATGATCAGTTCATCAATAAGAATAATGTCGCCGTTTCCATTCTTTAGGCGACGGGCAGGGCTAATCCTGCTTATATTAGCGGACCTCATGATCAGGTCAAGTGGAACCACTGTAAAAATAAAAGCGCATAGTGTTATGCAAAGCAAAAATATTGCGAAAAATGTAAGTGTATTATGTTAATATACTGCGATAAATTTCAGCGGCATACCATTTTTTGATTGGTCAACCAAAAGCGCATCATGGTCGCTCCACGGCCATTGAATTGACACTCTGCTAATGTACAGTGGTACATTCGAGTAAGGTCGTAGAAATATGCCTGCGTTTTTTAGTGTCTTGAGAGTGTCATTCTCAAGATCATCGAGTACAGGCCTCTCATTGAGGTCGGGATTAAGCTCTGTACACCACGTTTTTGGTATGTTGCTATTCACATACGTGGTGTCGTCAATATAAAAGAAGGAACTGCGCCAATTGCCAATTGAATCTTTTGGTGAAGTCATTACACCAAGTTTACTGCGAAAAGAAAACCACCCCACATCGTATAGCACCAGGCTATTGCACATACGAAAAATGTTCAGCAGCAGTGGTTGGCTGGTGGCATTGCAGTACATCTCGAACAGCGCAATCTTGTTAATCGCGTTAGGATGCAACTGTGCCATAGCGATATTATAGTATTCGCAAACACTACGGAAAAAGGAGGTAAGTGGAAATCGAAGGTTGCCTTGAGAAATGGCAGCCTCGTAAATAGAAATCATCCCTTTAGGGGGAGTATCGGCTCGCTGTTCTGCCGCAGGCGCGGTAGGAACAAATTGGGTAAGTGGCGGATACCATTCTTGCAGGGTTTGAAGTTTTGTTTCCGTCATATAGGAAACATAACCTTCGGGAGTATGCATAGAAGAAGACGACGCCATTTGCAATAAGGAAAATAAATTGGATGATAAAATTGAAGAAATTAAAGGTTGGAATTGTTAATTGCACGGTACGATTGTGATTCGACGAATTTGATTGCAGATGAAATTGAAAGAGAAAGAGTAAAGTTTTTATGCGGATTATTGCATTATTTATAATTGGAAGTAGGGCGAGTAAGATGGAAAGGTAATGATTACATTTAAACGGCTAAAATTACTGCAACGTGTAAACGCTAATTTTGTAGGCGTCACAGCATATTGATTTGACAGAATGGCGAAAAATTACCGTTGTAATTACGTGTTGAGCTTGACAAAAACAAAGGTAATAAATGGGCAGTAAAAAATATTAAATATTGTTTGCGAAATATTTTAAGAAACACTTCTTTATTTTTAGAGTTTATCATGATGCATTGGCTTCGCGAAAATGTATCATAATAAACTGGGGGACTTGATCATATACATAGCATTGTATATGTGTATTTTATTTGCTAAAAGCCAAAGGCAGAACTATGCGAGTTATAAGGCAAAGCTATGCAATATTCGCTGAAAATAAGCACAGCGGTTATGTTTTCGTTTTAATACAAGACCGCGGTTTAATCCGCTGAGTTTCTGTGGATAGTTAAGTAACTCGCAGACCGCGGATATTTCAAATTCTATAAATAGGGAGCTTGGCCTCTCATTTAGAGGTTGTTGATTCTCTGCCATTTTGCCTAAGCCTTTGTAATTTCCACTTGTGATCTTGCCCAAGGGATTTTTACACCGCGCAAAGGTGAATTAAGTTAATTAACAATCAAGACCGGGTCGGGGTGGTTGATCACTTGATAGTTAAAGTGAAAGACGATCATCGGGGCTTAAAATAATCATCAAACATTCCATCCTCCATTACAATCTTATTGCACTCAATCCTTAATTAAGTAACATCATTAATTAAGGATTGATCACTTTGCTCTCCATACACCATTAGAGATTCACCTTCAATAACAGGAATACGAATTGCCTTCTGATGACAAACGATGTTGGCTCTATTCTCGGCTAACCAATCCATTCCAACAACAAGGTCGAAACTTCCTAGCTTAATCGGTATCACATCTATCTTAAATGACTTTTCAGCTAAAGTCAAAGTACAATCACGGTAAACCTTATCAGCACTCATTAGATTACCATTTCCTAGCTCTATTGAGTATAATTTTTCGAATGACGATACATGATTCTTAAGATTATGGCAAAAATCTCTAGACACAAACTTCTATCAGCTCCGGAATCGAAAAGTACATAAACATGTTGATTATCAAGAAGAAACGTACCCGTGACTAGCTTAGGATCATCACGAGCTTCACTAGAGTTAATGTTGAAAGCCCTTCCTCTAGCAGGTTCAGCAGTCTTACTAGCAGTTGGGCAATCCTTCTGGAAATGACCTTCCTTTCCACATCCATAACATATATTCGTACCAGCTCTACACTCGGCAGCCACATGTCCATTCTTCTTACACTTATCACACCTCTTCGTACAATATCCCGAGTGATGCATATTACACTTAGCACACAACGGTAACCTTCCCGTATAACTAGAACTAGCATTCAGGGTTGCAGCGTTGCCTTTAGCAGTATCTTGTTTCTTAAAAGGTTGCTGATTGAAATTCCTCCCCGAGTTGTTGTTATTATTGTTGTTCCATTTCCTCTTGTTATCATAAGTTTTAGTCTCGGTCGAGGCAGGAGTCTTTCCTTGTTGTTCAACTTGGTCTAACAACTCACTAGCCATCTCTACAGCCTCTTGTATAGTTCTCGGCTTAGAAGTAGTCACAATGCTTTGAATCTTCTCGGTCAGACCTTTTGCATAAAGAGTGATCTTGCGACATTCGGGAGTAACCATATGTGGACACATGAGAGCAAGCTCAAAGAATCTCCTGTTGTAACTGGCCAGATCAGTACCCACTAGTTTCAAGTTTTGGAGTTCCCTCTCCATCTTAACAGTTTCTGTGTAGGGACAATACTCTTCGATCATCCGTCATTTCAAATCCTCCCATGGAGTCTCAAAAGCCTGATCCATACCTATGGAATTTTCATAAGTATTCCACCATGTCAAGGCGACATCTGATAACTTAGAAGTTGAAAACTTCATTCTATCCGCATCTCTACAACTGCTGATACAGAAAACTGACTCAAGCTTTTTAAACCATCGAGTCAAACCAACTGGACCTTCGGTGCCATTAAACGAGTGTGGTTCACAACTTAAGAAGGTCTTATACGTACACCCTGCTTGTTCATTATTCTGAGTATTGGTTGTATCCTGGTTTCGCTAATTGGTAGCGTTCACATTGTTGCTGTTGGTTCCATTACGGAGTTCTGCCACGGCCTCGATCAATCCTTCGGTAATCCACCGACGAACATCAGCTTGAGAGACTTGCTTAGGCGGCATTATCTTTCTGGTCAAGATAACACATTCGGTTAGCGTCAATGAAATCGACTTATAAAAATTATACTAGCAACGGAATGATGCATAGTAGATAATATTAAATCATAGAATAAGTAATAGCGATACATAGCGTGTAGTAATAGCAGTAGTAAGGGCAATGTATACTAGTAGCAACACTAAGCATGATCAACTATTAATAAATCCAACACTTAATGTAATAATATTCTCGTTCAAACATCATGCATAACCAACAAAAGTAACATAACTTCTCATGTCATAAACAAAACCACATAAGTAAAATCACGTCTAGCAATGTATGTGCAAATATCAAATAATAAACAGTAATATTCAAATAGTAATCAATAACGTGGAACGAGTCTAAACGAACGATCTCTATTTGTGTTTTTGAAGCTCCTTCAACAAATACTCGACCACCTTCTTCAAATTCTCGACTCGCAATGTGAGGTCATTAGGGTTGTTGTCATTCGCAGCAGCTGAGGAGGTACTAGGTTTAGAAGTAGATGTAGAAGCATAATAGGGATGGTAACGTTGACACATCTTTAGCGACTGACTGTCATAGCGAAAACTCTTACAAAATGGGTTATTGCCTCGAGCAGGTCCTTTCGGTATCCTATAGTGGCCTCTCGGTCTGTAGGGGTTAACATAATCGGGTTTAACAAAAGGTGACTGGGGCAAATCAGGTAAGTCGGGTTCAGATTCGGATTCGGGTTCCGAGTCTTCCTCGGGATCCTCTTCTGGTTCTTTTCCCTTGGGCTCATTCTCGTGCTTGGTTTCCATCTCAGGTTCTGACTCGATATCATCTACAAACTCGAGTATCGTATTTCCTTGTGCTTGCACGGTTTCCTCAGATTCCATGTCAGAATCGGTAAGAATAATAGGATTAGAAGAATTCATCTAGCACTCAAAGAAACACAAAGCTAGTTCATCTAGTAATCATGTCATTATAGAAATCAAATAAGATAATAACTAACATAACTAGGGTTCATGCAACTTAACAAGTCTAAGGTTACAGTCTAGACTTAATAGAAGTCCTATCGTTCGACTCTCTAATGCAGCCTAGTCCTAGGTAACCGATCTGCTCTGATACCAAATGTAATACCCCGTCAGAATCCACTAACGGAATATTAACTCCTGGTCCCAAAGTTTAGCGGTCACGGCCTCTATATGAGACGTTTTCGAAAAGTATTTGCATTAATTATCAAATCAAATCATTTATTAAAGAAAATGTAACTGGAAAACATTTGACATAAATTACTAAGGTCTATAAACCCAAAACATCTTGAAATAAAGTAGTTTAAATACGAATGTTTGTTCTTAAAATAAAAACGAAAAATATGCTGGACGCCGTCCAGTTCTAGCAGCAAACAGCACAATAACTTCAGATAAGCGGAATCACTACCTCTAAGTACCTGAGATGAAACATGCAAAATGTCTACAAAAACGTTGAGTGAAACTACAGGTTTAGTAAATCATTTCATAAGTTAGGCCACAAGATTTTCTTAGAAAACATCATAGGAAAAGTATACATTATCATGAGCACTTGATTATAAAACTTTAACCTTTGCGTAGGCCGAGCCCACGTCTTCAGTTTACCTTATACATTGCATACACCGATCAAGTGTCCGAGTAACAACAGAATAGACGCCTGCTATGTTTTAGGCGAGGTTTGTCAAACCTAACGGTACCGTCCCTATAAGTCGAGCTTAGAAAGTAACTAATATAATCAAGCTAAGCGATTTTTGATCTGAACTCATATGTATAGTCATTTAATTTACTTGTGCCTAATATGTAAAATATTTGTAAAAAGCATGCATCTCATCCCTGTAAAATGTAGTAGGGACTGTAGACTCACCTTAGCAAAAGCACTTGTAATTTCTTAGCAAAATGTACGGTTGTCGAACAATCACGACTGAACAACGTAACCTAAATAAGCAAATCATCTTAAGTATATACTTATAGGTCAAAACATGTCAACCCATAGTGTACGCAAAGTCCTAGTGCTCAGACTGACTCAACGAACAAGTGAAAGTCAACTAATTCAAGAAAGTCAACAAAAGTCAACCAAAGTCAACCCTAAAGTCAACTCGTTCAAAGTGGTCAACTAAAGTCAAACATCTCAGTAGGTCATGCAAACATGGTCAACAAGTCAAACCTAGGTCAAGTATCACTTTACTAGTCATAATTAAGCATATTGCACATTTGAACCTTAAAGCATGCCTTAGAAATCCGTACATCGTAGAAAGATCCTACTATAGCTCATAGCACATAAATCATTAATTCATGACCAACTCCAGATCTTAACTACACTTAAAATCGATTTCAAAAAGTCCAGCCTAAGCCTCATACGATAAATAAAATTCCAATATCAGAAAGGATCTTTTCATAGTTCCTTACAGAAATTTCTGCTCGCACGTCAGTTTTTAAACATTTTTCATAAAATATAGAAAATAGAGTTTGATAAACGGCCAATTGGAGTCATCTCAAAACATCTCAAAATTTTAGTTATAAAATAATCAGAAACATTTCTTTAGGAAATTTGTAAAGTTTCGCAAATCTTTACAGACTCACCAGTTTTGTTCATCAAACAGACATGTCATTTAGACGAGCATATATCTCATGGCAAATCACGCTCTCGCAAGTTTGTATACAAACGAAACATGTCAAGTAATGTATAAACTAACATATTCCAGAATATCAAAGTTTCAAATAATAACTAGCTCACTCTAGCAATTTTTATGTAACTTTGAAAAACGATTCAGCTCACTTAACGACACGAAACTTCGTTTTGATATAACGGGAGCATTACATAACCTTTTGACGCAAATCTTTAGTCTAAATTGTATAAATTTTCACAAGGAATACAGCAGTACACTTTATATAAGCTAAAACACAAAGCATTCAACTCGTAAAATTCGGATTACGCATAACTTACGCATAACTTAAGCATAACTTAAAATTTGATTAAACATAACTTAAGCATACGGTAACGAAATCACGCAAAATCGGAGTCTAAAATTAATAACTTTTCGATATATTTCTATTTAAACATATTAAAAAGTCAGATTTCATATCAGTTAAATCAGATCATCAATAAAAAAATTCGTTTTTCGTACATACAACGTTAATTACGCAATCAAACAATAAATAACGACACTAGACACCATTAATTGAGCACTAGACTCTAATACACTATGTAATTGAACAAAATTCAGATTTAGAAAAGTTAGGGTTTGCAATTATACCTCAAACAATTGAATAGCTTATACTGTCGCGTAGAGAATGATGCGTAGAACAACGTTTGTGTTTAAGACTTGATATAATTTTGAGTTTACATTGGTGATGATGGTGGTGTGGTGGTGATCGACGGCCAAAGGGGGAGAGGGAAGAGAGCAAAAGTCGACTAGCACTTGCGGGGAATGAGGGTTCCTTCTCTAATTTTTCCTTTTATATCCCATTAGGCCCTAAATCCCATACTAATGACCCAACAAGCCAAGCTTAAGTCCACTAACGGAATGGGGAGGGGGGTTCGGCCGATGGCCCTTCTAGGGGGGTCATTGGGCTCGTTTTGCTTAATTGCTTGTACGCGCGTGGTCCGTTTCGAATGCCGTTAACCGTACCGGGTTTTCGGAACGTTAACTAGTCGTCGAAACAAAATCACCGGGTTTAATTCATTAAATAAATAATAAATTAAATTAGTTTTTCTTAAAGTCAATAATTATCGAAAATAGTTATTTCGTCGTTCCGTAAACTGAAAAACATCCTAGGCGATAAACTTAATCGTAACGTTTTATAGTTATTTCACTTTCTGAAATAAATTCATAAATTAATATAACCTATTAATTCAAGAATCTCATTAATAAGCATGTATTTAATTCTATTAAACACATAAGTCTAAGTAACCACCGTTAAATACTTAACGGACAAGTAACGATAGCAAACAGAAAAAGTCGGGTTGTTACAGATAGTTAAAATAATAGTCAATTATTATTTTATAAACCATTTACAAAATTAAGTATTCATATATTTAAATTTAATAAAACATGCACATGATTAACGATCCCAAAGATCCACCACTAATAATTGTCAAAATATGTAATTCACAAAGTGAGTAAACGATATACCTTTCTTGAAGAAACTGATGAACGGGAAGAAACCTATGATCAAAGAGTATGATCATCTCTTTGGATAGTCCACTACACTTTCAAACAACGCCAATGGATGCTAGTCCAAAACCAAGCAACTCTTATTACAATAATCTAATTATTATAATAAAATAAATAACACTCCGTAATACTTCTAGGTTTCGTTTTGAAAAAGACCAAACAAGCAAACGTGATGTTTGCTTTTCATTCTTATGCATGAACAAAAGAACTTGTTCTATTATATGTGTTATTAATTAAAAAGTGATCCAATAACAAAAATGAGTATTTATAATATTTGTTTCTCTGAATTCTTTAATAAAACAAAAACTCACGTCCATTTCACCTTTTTACAAAATAAGTATTTATGGTGCTAAAGGAAACTACATTTGCATTACTATTTATAGATGATGAGCTGTATGACATTTTCTAATGAGTTCCAGGTTGTTCCTTTATTCAATTTTCTCATATTCAACTAATCATAATTAATTAATTCAAAATTAATTAATCATTCAATTAATTTATAACAGAGTATTTTAACTTGTTTTGTCATTCGAGTAATATATATACATCATATATATATTTCATTTAACGTCTATGTGTATATATGTGTGACCCCGAAGGCTCAAATAAATTTAGACATATAGTTATATGTTGTACCTTACACATTAATCCTACAGACTCCCACTTGTGCATGGCACAACACCAAGTAACTATACAAACAATGGTAAGCATCTAGCAACATGTCATTATCCCCAAATTCATGTGAGGGTAGTTTCTCAAAACTGTTTATGGTAAGTTTTAAAATCTCATTCGTCCTTTTGTTTCAGATACTTTAGTTGAACTTGAGATATGGATCATCGGTCATTCTCATTTATTTAACATTTCTCGATCTTAGAACTGAATTAGATCACCAAATTAATTAAGTATCATCTTAACTACATCTGGGTGCGGCCACACAAATATCTTATTCATTCATCGAGGAGCTCAAAAAGTATCTAATTCTAAACATTTTAGAGGAACAAATCCTATATTGCATACACGTGTCTATCACGAGCTTTACATTATACCCAATAATGGCCTTTATAACAGCCTTATTCAGGACAACGTTTAACCATATCAAAGTACAATGTTTCACACATCAAAAATGGTGTGCATCTTAAGTCTAAGGACATAAAGACATAATCACTAAAAGATTCACTACTGACAATGATCCATGTGGTGACATCTCGGTTGGGTCATTCCAATATTCATCATCAATGAATACACATGAATTTTGGTCTCTACAAGTTAACTATTTATCATCAATAAATATAACCAAAACTTCATATTAATCTTAATTCATGTTATTCCCATAACATGATTGATTATAGAGATTTTGAATAATCAACAATTACTCATGGATTAAACATGCTAATATAGAACACAGTGATATACATGAAAACGATCATACCAAATCCTTTTCTTGTGTCGAAATAATAAAGATTCTTTATACTGTTCGTCAAACATTCCTAGTGTGATTTTTTATATATCAATTCATTATGATAAAACTGTTTAATGTTCCAAAAATATCCAAATAGTAAATTACAAATTAAAAATATCAGCAGCATAACGAAGTCCAATACTACTAGCATGATCATCATGTGTGACGACCCGAAAATTTCCGACCAACTTTAAACTTAATCTTTATATAATTCCGGATTGATAATAAATGAATTTTAATAAATCTTGAACCTTCGGAAAGAGTTTTACACAAGCTTTTGGTCACCCTTTTATTCCGACGATTCACGAACGTCATAACTTGATTTAATTGTTTAATTGTTTAATTATTGTGTATATATATGGATTTATATATATTTAACTTGAAAATATGATAATTAAATATCTCATTAAGTATATTAACAAAGTATTGTATATATATATATTTTCATACTACTAATTTAAAGAGTTTTCAAACAATATATATATTACTATTTAAACGACGTAATTAACTTATATTAAAATGTATTTACATATAATGTATTACGAGTGTAAATACATCCTTACAAGTATTGAATACACTTTATAATATACCAATACATATAAAGGATAGCTATACTCGTATTTCCGTTCAATTTTCTCAAGAATTCTACTCGCATTCATATGGTATTTTTACCCGTATTATACACAGCTTCTAGAAGTATTTACTATTGATATATACCAATAGAAATCTGTAATTATTTGTGTAATATGTCATCCATGACCTAATCAATTTAATATGTCATGAATGACTTAATACAATTTAACTTATCTTAGATATTTTCACTAAAAGCCAAAATTATAAGCTTATAAATAAGGACCATTTTAACTCATTTTTACTCCACATTTTCTTAAACTAAAAATACACACTTGAATGATCTTATATCATACTTTAATCTCAGCAAATTTTTTCTTCATAATCAAGGTAAAATACTTCTCAAAATCCTTGTTCAATTCCTTGTATAGTTGCTATCTTATTATAATTATAAAACTTGTAAAAACTTGAACTTGTTTTGGTGAACAACAAGCTTGTTTGAAAAACTAATCTAATCTTTCTAACTTAACTCTAATAACACTTATTTATATGTATTGTGATGTTATATTAAGTTAATATAAGAACTTATAACTTGTACATATGAAGAACACCTTGAAACTTAACATATATCCTTTAATCTCCATTCGGTAAAAAGCGGGCTGTTTTGGGTTGGGAATTAAAAACCTATATTAGACTTTGAGTTCGAGGCTAAGACTTTGAAAATATGTTAATATATGTAAATAAGACTTCCAGTATTTTTTTCATGATTTTAGACAAAGTGTAAGTATTACCTGCTTATCTTGCATTAGTGTGTCTAACGGATAGTTATTAAGATGCATTAGTGAGTCTGGACTTTGACCTTAACTGCATGTCAAAAGTTTTGCTTATCATTTCTAGTCAGAAATCATCTGCTTATCACCCTTAGAAAATTACCTGCTTATCATTCTTAGTCTAGACACATCTTACTGCATTGATTACATGAATAGTGTATAGACAAAATTCATATCTTAGCGTATCTGCTAATTCATATCTTAGCGTATCTGTTACTATAAACTTTGCCTAACATATTCCGTAAATTCCTCCGTAATCTATGAAATCTTTTGCTCTATATATATAGATATTCAATGTAATTAGAATACCATCCGATAGCTGGAAATCATTTCATATCGAAAAATCCTTTATTCAATCGTACGAAATGGAACTCTCCACTAGTTCAAGTCCCTCGAATTCCGATATGGAGTTTCACTCAAGCTCCAAAAGCAGTGTGACCGGAATGGGTCAACCAATTAGCCATCATCTATTTTGGATGAATTGGGGATGGGTTCGTAGTCTACTTAATCATTGGAGACAAGAAGAAGGTGATCCCTTCCATCCACCACATTGCCCTCTTGGTGAAGAACATGAGGCACTTACCGGCAAACCCGTTCGTAACACCATTTTCTCTATCCTTTCCAGGATATGCCGCAACGAGTATAATATTACTAATATTATTAAGGCTATCTGACCTTTACTCCGTATCTTGCATGATGAATTATTTAGTAAAAAAAAAAATTACTGTCATGAAAAGTAAAACTTCATTAGCAAGTGCATCATATATCATTTCATTCCCTTTATAAAGCTCTTGACCTCTCTTTTTATTCAAGAAACTTTAAACATCTTCTTTCACAATACAAAACAAAACAAATTCTCATCATCTATACTCACATCAAACCACTACCAGCAGCAGCAGTACCAGCAACCTCACAAGCCTCAACATCGCAAGCCGCATTACGAGTATCAATATCATACGCACCGCAGGCACTGAGGGATACCAACAATAATAAGTGATGAAGTATTAATTCATTATTTCATTTACGTTGAAGAAATATTCCGCGGCGATTATGTAATCTCTAAAGTTTTAGGGATTATTCATTTCTAGTTCCAACCGTAAACCAAATGAGATTAATATAATATTAACTCATTAAATCCATATAACATCTGAAGAAAATATACATACATATATTTTCATAAAGACTGTAATAAAAATTCTTTTGTACAAAATATTACTTGTGAAATTTTATTTTAACGGGTAGGTAATACCCGAGAAATACTTAAGTTCACATTAATATGTTACACTGTACATTTTCAATGATGTTTCGACAGTCGTTAATTATACTCTCTCCTTTCATAGCAATATACATCATTTCACAAAATTCAAGATAACCATTTTCCATACCAATTCAATTACATATTCTAATTTTGAGAGATCAAAATTCAAGTCAAGATTTAAGAAGTGCCATCAATCTTAAATTCCCACATCCTTCAAAATCATACTTTAAATTCAAACTATACTAGAACATCACTTTCATTCACAGAACTCATAAAGATATTCGTATCATTTAAGATTCACGACGAATTCATTATACGGATATTGACGATGATAACCTGCGTCTAAACCCTTCAAAATTCTTGAAAACATCTCAACTAAGGAACAATCGAGAGAATGAACCAAACACACGATACATACGAAGAATATATGCATATAGATATGCATTCGGAGGACACTTGAACCTAAGCAAAGGTTCAACACGTATCCGTGTCAGATCCTTTAGCATTATTATTACCCAAAATAACTTTACAATCCCTTTTCAAAATAGCAAATTTTGTCACAGCTCTAAAAAGAAAACTTCGACTTTTCATCCGGAGTAGCTCTATTATAACCTTGATATATACGTTGTCTTTTCGCCATCGCTACTGGGGAACCTTTTATATTCCACCACATTAGTAGTAAGCTTACCAGCAACTTTATTGCTCTTTGACTTAAATCTCTCTGAAAGATCACTATAAAACCTTGTCATGTACCCATCTACATCTTGTAACAATAATTGTCATACCAAACCCCAGGAAGCATCAATAATTATTCTTGAATCTCACATCATTTCTGCATATACATATAACGTTATTTCCTGGAATTATAATTCTGACACTTGATCAACGTGACACTTAATGGACGTTATGGTCTGTGAATCATTTAGTTCCATTTAGAAACTCAGCATGACTTACTGTAATATAATCACGTTGATCAAGTGTCATTATATTATATTTTCAAGTTAGTATAATATAATGACACTTGATCAACGTGATTATATTACAGTAAGTCATGCTGAGTTTCTAAATGGAACGTAATGATTCACAGACCATAACGTCATCATGTGTCATGTTACATGACTCTTACATTCAATCTAATCTCTAAACATATCAAGAACATATTCTATTGATAGTTCTATCCTTTCCTTTGGATTCTGGTAATTTCACAAGTCAAATTGTGCTATTACAATTTGTCTCTTAGAGCATTAGCTATGTTCATTCCGAATTTCATATCTATGAATTCTAGACCATTATTCGCTTGACTTGAAGTCGAAAAAAGAAGACGGAAGCATGAAACTCCAAAATATAAGGAAAAATATAAGCACGAAGACAACGCAAAAATTACAAACCGTGTATATTGATGCGTATAGCAATATAAAGACACGAAAAAACTAAGAACACTATAAACCCAAGAGCATAGTAGAAATAACGGATTCCTCCGGTGGAAGATGAAAAATAAGAATGACAGATGTGATAGTCAAGAATATATCAAGAATTAAAACTGGATGGAGCATATTGACGAATATTTTGGAAGTACGAAGAAAGGAAGAAAGTATAAAAGATGGGAGATGTGGAAATAAGGAAACTTAGGAGGTTGATTTATAGTAAAATATCTGACACAGAAATCGAGACAGATTATTGCATTAAATTGAAGAGGATCATAATTTCCTTAATCACCGAAGAATCAAATCTTATATAGATTACAAAGATTTTCTTTAATCTGGAGATCAGCCGTGATGACGTCAAAAGATAAGACGAATCCCTATTTTCTCATTTCACTCTTTTACGATAGCTTCACTCATACGTTTCGAGCAATCGAATTATTTTATCCATATTTCTCAATCATGATAAAACCCTATGAATCAACTTATATTCGTCATAATAACATTCTTATTGTTAGCCATGACGACCTCGATCAAATTTCGGGACAAAATTTCTTTAACGGGTAGGTACTGTGATGACCCGAAAATTTCCGACCAACTTTAAACTTAATCTTTATATAATTTCGACTTGATAAGAAATGAATTTTAATAAATATTGAACCTCCGGAAAGAGTTTTACACAAGCTTTTGGTCACCCTTTTATTTCGACGATTCACGAACGTCATAACTTGATTTAATTGTTTAATTGTTTAATTATTGTGTATATATATGGATTTATATATATTTAACTTGAAAATATAATAATTAAATATCTCATTAAGTATATTAACAAAGTATTATATATATATTTTCATACTACTAATTTAAAGAGTTTTCAAACAATATATATATATATATATTACTATTTAAACGACGTAACTAACTTATGTTAAAATGTATTTACATATAATATATTACGAGTGTAAATACATCCTTATAAGTATTGAATACACTTTATAATATACCAATACATATAAAGGATAGCTATACTCGTATTTCCGTTCAATTTCCTCAAGAATTCTACTCGCATTCATACGGTATTTTTACCCGTATTATACACAGCTTCTAGAAGTATTTACTATTGGTATATACCAATAGAAATCTGCAATTATTTGTGTAATATGTCATTCATGACCTAATCAATTTAATATGTCATGCATGACTTAATACAATTTAACTTATCTTAGATATTTTCACTAAAAGCCAAAATTATAAGCTTATAAATAAGGACCATTTTAACTCATTTTTACTCCACATTTTCTTAAACTAAAAACACACACTTGAATTCTCTCATATCATACTTTAATCTTAGCAACTTTCCTCTTCATAATCAAGGTAAAATACTTCTCAAAATCCTTGTTCAATTCCTTGTATAGTTGCTATCTTATTATACTTATAAAACTTGTAAAAACTAGAACTTTTTTTGGTGAACAACAAGCTTGTTTGAAAAACTAATCTAATCTTTCTAAATTAACTCTAATAACACTTATTTATATGTATTGTGATGTTATATTAAGTTAATATAAGAACTTATAACTTGTACATATGAAGAACACCTTGAAACTTAACATATATCCTTTAATCTCCATTCGGTAAAAAGCGGGCTGTTTTGGGTTGGGAATTAAAAACCTATCTTAGACTTTGATTTCGAGGCTAAGACTTTGTAAATATGTTAATATATGTAAATAAGACTTCCAGTATTTTTTTCATGATTTTAGACAAAGTGGAAGTATTTTATCAAAAATCATATATTGGGTGAATGCCGGGATTTTTCCAAATCTGTCCACCGACACAAAAAGAGGGTAAAGCTCTAAAAATTACTACTTGGGATGAAATTTTCGAATTTGTTTTGTAAAATTTACTTCTTAATGAATTAATAGCAATTTGATTCACTTTAAACGGAGTTGTAATGAATATTTAGCGAGCAAAACAAAATCTGCTAAAATTAACGTTGTATGGACGAAATTTATATTATAAAAACTATATTAACCATATCCTTGTTAACTTTTCCTATATCCTATATATATTTGGACATGTTATCAGTAGTATCACAAAATATTATAATCTTGGCTAATTCTGTGATTGTATATATGTATAATAATATTCTTGGTACGTCCTAACACAATAAGTATACAATACGTTTTGATAAATCCTAAGACAATACGTACACAATACATCTTTGTTAATTCTAAGACAATACGTATACAATACGTCTCTGAGTTGATGCAAAGACAATATGTATACAATACGTCGTGGGGTAATTCTAAGATTATATATATATATATATATATATATATATATATATATATATATATATATATATATATATATATATATATATATATATATATATATATATATATATATATATATGTATATATATATATACCGATTATTGGACTGTTGGACTTTTCGGACTATTTTGGACTACTAACAAAGGACTACTAACAATGGACTACTAACATAAAATGTTAAAAATTATTATATAAGTATTCTATGAACTTGCTTTATTTTATTCATATGTCGTATTATTATCTGAATCATTATTATTGTTATAGGTTTGTGAATCCAAGGACGACGGTCATATTTTTGATAAGTTGAAAACTTATTATTAATATACTTTTACTACTGTGAGTATATAGTCCCATTTTTAAATTCTAAAAATATTTTGGGATGAGAATACATGCATTTTATGTTTTACGCCATAGACACAAGTACTTAAAATATATTCTACGTTGAGTTGTACCACTTTGCATATCTTCCCTAATAGCTTGGTAACTAATATTTACATGTTGTAAGAACATGTAAGCGCGAATCCTATTGATAGATCTATCGGGTTTGACAACCCCAACCGGGCTAGTCGCTCTAGTATCATAAACGATTACATAGTACTTCGTTTTTACTACACTTGGTACAGTGTAGGGAGATTTCATAATAAAGGGAATATGCCACATTAATGGTTAAGTATGATTACCGAAGCGCTCAACAACTTATAGAATACTTTTATACACTTGCGAGTGTACATATATTTATAACTATGAAATCTTGTGGTCTATATTTATATCGATGATAAACCTATATATCTCACCAACCTTTGTGTTGACTGTTTACGCATGTTTATTCTCAGGTCCTTAAGAAAGTCTTCCGCTGTTGCATTATCTGAGCAAGCTGTGCATCGAGTCTCATACTTTTATTTAAATAAAGTGTTGCATTCAATAAAATCTTTGTCATGTATTATATTCGACTGTTACGTCACGTGTGTAGTATTTGGAAACCGATGTATTTTGGGGATTATTTCTTAAATAATCACCCACTTGTTTAAAACATGCATTATGTATAATAATGATGTGCTTTTTATGAAACGAATGCAATATTTTCTAAAACGTATCATATAGAGGTCAAATACCTCGCTATGGGACCAATGAGAACGTACTGTGTTTATAGTAATATGAACGGGTCGTTTCATCATGCTTGTTGTGTGTCATGGGCTTCGTGAACGGGTCAGCCACATTATCATCTGTATGAACCTTAAGAATACTAATATCATTCCTCTCAACGACTTCTTGAATGTAATCAAACTTTCGAAGAATGTGTCTGCTACCTTTACGTACACGTGATTCTTTCGCAAGTATAATAGCACTTGAATTATCACAGTACATTTCCATAGGGGATTCAATGCTGGGAATTACTCCGAGTTCAGCAATAAACTTCCTAATCCAGATAGCTTCTTGAGCAGCTTCTGAGGCAGCAATGTATTCTGCTTCCATTGTAGACTGTGCAACTGTGCTCTGCTTTGAGCTTCTCCAATAAACTGCCCCGCCATTCATGACAAAGACATACCCTGACTGGGATCGAGAATCATCTCGATCAGTTTGGGAACTAGCATCTGTATAACATCTAATACTCAACTCTTCTTCCAAACCACCGTAAACCAAGAACATATCTTTAGTTCTCCGCAAATATTTAAGAATGATCTTAACAGCAATCCACTGTTCTTCACCTGGATTATGTTGATAATGACTCGTCAAACTCAAGGCTAACGAGACATCGGGTCTAGTACATAACATGGCATACATAATGGATCCTATAGCCGAAGCATACGGAACACATTTCATTCGTCTTATCTCATCAGGTGTGATAGGACTTTGAGACTTGCTCAAGGTTATGCCCTTTTGCATGGGCAATGCTCCGCGCTTGGAATTTTGCATGTTAAATCTTCGTAAGATTTTGTCAATGTTTGTACTTTGACTCAAACCAATAAGCCTTTTGGATCTATTTCTATAGATCCCGATTCCTAGAATATACTTAGCTTCTCCAAGATCTTTCATGGCAAAACATTTTCCAAGCCAAGATTTGACATCTTGCAAAGTTAGAATGTCATTTCCAATAAGTAATATGTCATCAACATACAAGATCAAGAATAGAACTTTGCTCCCACTAGCTCTAATGTAAACACAAGGCTCATCTTGGTTTTGAGAAAAATCAAACTCTTTGATTTTCTGATCAAACTTAAGATTCCAGCTCCTGGATGCTTGCTTTAATCCATAAATGGATTTTAGAAGCTTGCATACTTTAGTAGGATGCTTAGGATTCACAAACCCTTCCGGCTGAACCATATATACGTCCTCGCTTAGGTCGCCATTTAGGAAAGCGGTTTTGACATCCATTTGCCATATTTCATAATCATGAAAAGCAGCTATGGCAATAAGTATCCTAATTGATTTAATGCTCGAGACTGGTGAAAAAGTTTCATCATAATCAATTCCTTGAGTTTGAGCATAACATTTTGCCACAAATCGATCCTTAAAAGTGTTTACATTACCGTCCATGTCAGCCTTCTTTTTGAAGACCCATTTACTCCCCACTGTTTTGCAATTGGGTGGAAGATCAATCAAGTCCCATACTAGATTATCTTTCATAGACTGCATCTCTGCCTTCATAGCATCTTGCCATTTGTTAGATTCTGGATCTGATATGGCTTCACCGTAGCTATAGGGTTCATCATAATCCCCTAGATGAGATTCATCTGAATTAATCAGAAGATTTAACCTCTCAGGTTGATGAGGAGTTCTACTAGATCTACGAAGTATAGGTGCAACACATTCTGGCTGACCAACAGTGTGTTCAGCTTCAACGTGCAGTTTGGCTTGTGCCTTCAGAAGGTATGTTACTTTGTAATTCTTGAATTTCCTCAAGATCTACTTTACTCCCACTGACTTCTTGTAAGAGAAGATCTCTTTCAAAGAATTCAGCAAACTGAGCAGTAAACACTTTGTTTTCAGCTTGGTAGTAAAAGTAGTAATCCATTGTTTCCTTTGGGTATCCCACAAAGTGACATTTGATACCTCTGGGTTCTAACTTGTTTGAAGTGTCACGTTTCACATACGCTTCACAACCCCAGACTTTCAAATAAGACAACTTAGGACTCTTTCCATGCCATAACTCATATGGTGTCTTTTCTACCTTCTTGGTTGGAACCATATTGAGTATGTGTGCAGCAGACTCTAATGCATAACCCCAAAAAGACATCGGTAGAGTAGTTAGACTCATCATAGATCGAACCATATCAAGTAAAGTTCGATTCCTCCATTCCGACACACCATTGTGTTGTGGTGTATTAGGTGGAGTGAACTGTGAGACAATCCCATGATTCTTCAGGTGGTCCAAAAACTCTTGACTCATATATTCCCCTCCCCGATCAGAGCGAAGGGCTTTAATGGTCTTTCCAAGTTGATTCTCTACTTCATTCTGGAAGATTTTGAATGTTTCAAAAACTTCATGTTTATGTTTCAGCAAGTAAACATAACCATATCTACTATAATCATCAGTAAATGTAACGAAGTATGATTCACCATTTCTAGACACAGTTCTAAAAGGGCCACACACATCAGTATGTATTAGTCCTAAAAGATCTTTAGCTCTTTCACCTAAACCGGAGAAAGGAGCCTTTGTCATCTTTCCACATAGACATGACTCGCATATATCAAATGACTCAGAGCCAATTGATTCCAAAATCCCATCCGATTAGAGTTTTGAAATGCGTTGTTTATTTATATGACCAAGACGACAATGCCATAGATAGGTCTTGTTCAAGTCTTGCTTGAATCGTTTAGCAGTACAGGTATATACAGAATTTTTATTTGCAATCACACCATGCATATCAATTTCAAAAATACCATCACGTGGAATAACATTAAAATAAAATACATTATTCTTAGAAACTGAAATACCAGAGTGCGTAAATGTAAGTTCAAAACCAAGATTTTTCAAAAGAGAAACTGAAATTACATTGCTCGTAATACTAGGAGCATAATGACATTGTTCCAACAAAACAATAAGACCACTATAAAATGCCCTGTTCATATCGATTGTAAACGATTCATAATAGTTGATTACATCGTGAGGTATTTGACCTCTATATGATACGTTTTACAAACATTGCATTCGTTTTTAAAAGACAATCTTTCATTTCATCGACAGTTGACGGCATGCATACCATTTCATAATATATCCAACTATAATTGATTAGATAATAATCATGATGAACTCAACGACTCGAATGCAACGTCTTTTGAAATATGTCATGAATGACTCCAAGTAATATCTCTAAAATGAGCAAATGTACAGCAGAAGATTTCTTTCATACCTGAGAATAAACATGCTTTAAGTGTCAACCAAAAGGTTGGTGAGTTCATTAGTTTATCATAATCAATCATTTCCATAATTTTAATAGACCACAAGATTTTATTTATTCAATAATCATACACTCACAAGTGTTTAAAATTTCATTCATATGGATTGAACACCTGGTAAAAGACATTAACAAAATACATCTAGAATATCCCCAAACATATAAACATCGAAGTACCAAAGCAGTTCAAATTCTCTGACTGGGGCGTGTCAAAGCCCATAGATCTATGTTTAGGATTCTCGTCAATTAGTGGCAATTATAATAAACACCAATTCTTAGGCTACCAAGTTCAACAAGGGCGATATCCGGTATAACAATTCAACCATAGAATGTAGTTTTGATTACTTGTGTCTATTTCGTAAAGCATTTATAAAAGCATCGCATGTATTCTCAGTCCCTAAAATATATATTGCAAAAGCATTTAAAAGGGGAGCGAATGAAACTCACAATACTGTATTTTATAGTAAAAATACATATGACGACATTGAACACGTGTAAGGTTGGCCTTGGATTCACAAACGTATATCAAGTATGTATATTAACACATATAATAATATTCAAATAAATATATATTTTGATATTAGTAATATACTTGTGATATTAAATTTAATATTAATAATTACTTAAATATTTTTATTTTATATATTTTATTAAATTATCATAATAATATATTATATACTTTATTAATATATTTTGAGTAAATATTTAGTATTAATATTTTTAAATACTCATAATTTTTAATATGATAGTATTTTTAATAAATTCGAGTTATATTAAAACGTAAATGAAGAAAAAGTATTTTATTAGTAAAAGTAGTATACTTATTATATATACTTCTACATATCTAATATTTGTATCTAACTTATAATATCTATCTTTTTAGTTTAAGATCATAAAAATATAGTTATATTTTGTATTCAAAATACATTTAAAACTAAAGTTATAGTTAGTAATGTTAATATTAATAATAATAATGATATTAATAGTAATAATAATAATAATATAGTTGTAATAATAATAATAATAATGATATTAGTAGTAAAAATAATAATGATAATGATAATAATATTGATATTAGTAATAGCAATACTTATTTTAATAATAATAATAATAATAATAATAATAATAATAATAATAATAATAATAATAATAATAATAATAATAATAATAATAATAATATAAAAATAATAGGAATAATAAGTATACTACCTTAAAGAAATAGCCTAAAAAAAAATAGTGTCACAGCCCAGGCTCGAACCCGAGACCTCTCGTTTAAACCAATTCCTTCCAAGCCATTGGTCCATTAATTTGTTCTTGTTTTAATTTGCTCGCTAATGTAGTTAACCTATGAAACTGTTTCATCTAATCACCGCTAAACATTATCATAATCCTTTTTACTTAGTTACATCATCATTATCATTCGAATCATCCGCCATTTATTATCATCATCAAATCATACACCATGATCATAATCACCATCAGATTATCATCTTCAATTATCATCATCTCGATCATCGCATCATCATCAACCCATCATCATCCTCAACATCGATCAACATAACCATTATCATTACGTATTATTGCTGGGCTTGCAATGGATGTTGGGCCGGTTGTGGCTGAGTAACAAGTTTTAAATTAAATATATAATGGGCTTGAATATTTTCTCTTGGGCTATGGTAATTACATAAAAAAATCTAACATTTTAAAGTAAAGGGGCTGTTGGTTTGAGTCTGGATCGCCACAGAGACAAGGAACAACAAACGTATGTCCTCAACTGCCCCAAATTATTTTATGTGTTATTTGAAGAATGTAACTTACATGGGTCCTAATCGTGGGGTTTTTATCACGTCATCATCCATTCATCCACATGTATTCATCATCCAGTCCTTATCATCATTATTAATCTATTCTCTTAATCACTATCATCATCTATGAAACATCATCCAAACCGCCATCATTATAATCAATATCACCACATCATTTAAATACATCATCATCGTTATCGAAACAGAAAGCATACATAAGTATCGCTATAGTCTTCGAACTAAAATTAGACGTAAAAAAAATAACAGAAAGATACCAATATAACTTCAATTTGTCTTCGATGGTTTGTCCGAACATCAGAACAACAACAACAACCAAAAATATATTGCAGGTGTGTTCGAAAGTGTTGGATTGCTTTGATGGATTTGTGATGGTTTAAGTTGATGTTGGAGGTGTTTGATGGGTGACCAATAGAAGTGGGTTTCGAGCAATGACAAACAGGATCAAATATATTTGTGTGGTGTTAGGGCTATATTAGTGAGGATGGTTGTTTGATGTACGTTAAATAATTAGGTGGTAGTAATAAACAAAAGTGGTTCACGACATTGAAGTAGAGAGTAGAACATGGGTGGTCAATGATTGAAGAAGAAGAAGATAATTGAATGAATATTAGGTGGTGGTTGTAGTGGACGATGGTATTGATAGTTGGAAGTGAGATATAGGTGGTGAAGTGATGGTCGTCGAGGGTGGTAGCCGGTGATGAAGTGGTGATGGCGGCTTCACATGAAAGGTGAGGGTGTCAAAGTGGTGATTCAAGAAAAAGAAGATACAGAAAGTGGAATTGGGTGTTGTGGTTAAGACGGTTGCCGATGGTGATCAAGAGGAAGAAGAAAGGTGGGTTGCAACATGAGAATAAAATAAATAAATAGCTAAAAAGGTGGTGCGATGGTCTATTGGTGATGATCCGGTGGAGTGGTGGCGTGGAGGGTAAAGATGGCGGTTTTGTGGTGTGCCTCAAGTCGACAGAAATGAAAGGAACATCACTAGTTGTGTTTCAAGTTTTTGCAGTGGTTATGTAATTGCATAACTCTTATATCTACATGTGTAAAATGAAAGAACAAGTTGTGGAAAACAAACAAAGAAAAGCACAGTAATTTTATTCATATTTTAATTATCACGGGAGTTTAAATTATTAGGCTGCCGACGGTTTTGACGGGTGTTGTATCGTGCGAAATTAGTGGCGGATAAAAGTGTTCAGAAAAATTCCATATTTTTAAATTAACTATATTTATTTATTTTGGTCATTATGGTATAAAATTCGATCATTAATTATTAAATAAATTTTACATTAATTATTCACTCCCAACCCCAAGTAAAATATAAATATTTTTAAAATTTATCCAATAACTTCTAAATGTATTATTAATAAGCTTATAATTTATAAAACTCATTTTTTTATCACCGTTTATTTTTAAAATCATATAAGTTCGAATTAAACTTCTCTAAATAATAATCGAAACGTCCAACGGGTATTACAATTATTAAATAATTATATATATATATATATATATATATATATATATATATATATATATATATATATATATATATATCTAGATTTATTAGCAATTTAATTATATCATATATTATTATTTTTAGTTATTATATATATATACATATATTTATATTTATATATATATTTATATGTATACACCTTTATTTACAATTAATGGTTCGTGAATCGTCGGAGATAGTTGAAGGGTAATTGCATATATGAAACAGTTCAAAATTTTTGGGACTCAACCTAACAGACTTTTCTTATCGTGTCAAAACATATTAAATCGTATCGAGAGTTTGATTTAAATTTAGTCGAAATTTTCCGGGTCGTCACACAATAGGTAGAGTAAACTCATAGGTGCCAATAGTTTCGACAGCAGCTTGAGCCCCATTGCCCACTCTTAAGTCTAGTGTGTTGTTCTTCAGTCTCTTACTTCTTCTCATTCCCTGCATATTGTTACAGATGTGAGTACCACAACCAGTATCAAAAATTCATGAATCACTAGAAAAAGTATATAACTGTATATGAAATATACTTGATTTGCTGGTCTGGCCAGCTTTGTCTTTTCTCAACTCAGATAGGTAGGAAGGACAGTTCCTCCTCCAGTGGCCAACTTTTCTACAGTGAAAACATTCGGGCGTCTTTTGCTGGGTTTTCTTTCTTGGGAGGTGGTGGAATTTTCATCTTAGCAATTGACTTGCCTTTTCATTTTTCCCAAGTTTTCGGCTTATTCTTTTTCACCTTACCATCCCTAATCATCAGGACACTTGGATTGAAAACCTTATATGGAATATTCTGTTCAGCAGTTTTGAGCATCGAGTGTACCTCTGCCAGAGATTTCTCAAAACCTTGCATATTGTAATTCCTCACAAATTGGTGATACGATTTTGGTAATGAAACCAAAACCGTGTTCACAGCCAAGTTAAGCGGTAAGGTAGTTCCAAGTTTTTCCAATCGATCAATGTAGCTTTTCATTTTTTAAGACATGAGAGCTCACTGATTGACCCTCCTCCATTTTACATGTTTGAAGAAGCTTATAAGTTTCATATAACTCTTGACTAGCCTGTTTCTGAAACATATTTTTCAGCTCAGTCATCATATCATATGCTGTACGATCTTCCATTTCCTTTTGGAGGTCAGAAGTCATACTAGCAAGCATGATTAAAGCTATCTTCTCTTGCTCATCAAACAACTTCTGATAAGCATTCTTTTGAGCAGCAGTAGCTGTCTCAGTAGGAGAATCGGGTAAGGGTTCTTCAATTTTGTTCAACTTCCCTTCATATTTGAGAACAATTCTCAGGTTGTGGTACCAATCGAGGAAGTTTGAACCATTGAGTTTGACACCGCTATTTTTTTTTTTAATAAATACGTGGCGGAAGCATAATATTAATTAAATATGATATCGACATTTGTACAAACCGATGTCACGTGTCATTAAAAAAATTTACATATTAACAGGAAGAGACGTAAATACATTCTGTTTTCAAAAGTACACGGTTCATATTCTAAAAGACCACATCAGAGTTAATCCTGTCAAACATAACATCATCATGCCCGTCTTCTCCCAAAAGCACTATCAACAAAAGCTAACAACCTGCAGGGAGGAGATGGAGGGGAATTAGCACGAAGCTAAGTGAGTACGACTAACTACAGGCCATAGCATACACAAGTGTTATACTAATCATGTCACTTAGTCTAACACACAAACATCACCCAAGTGCCGTCTACAGAGACTCTAGCGCTCGGCCAAACCATTAACCACCAGCTGATCGGACTTGGGCTTACCAGAAGTTCCTCCTCCACCGTATGTATATACATAATCCACACGTGATGGACGCGTCATTCACATATATATACACCACGATTGTCTAGGCCACCACATGAGGAACCCAACCCGCAGGTTGATCTCTCCTACCGAGGCCACCACACAATAGGGACGCACTGGGCTCCAGCAGATAAGCATCAACCAACATGCAGTCATCACAATGTACTAACTATCCACAACAATAAGTATATCTAACAAGCATGGCAATCATAATATAACATGCTTCTATATACTATATTCTCCAGTTAGTCTCACTCACCAAATACCAGCAAACGAGAAGGTATTCAGCTATCTAATCACTGAACCTTCTCTTTCTCCTTTTCTCCTGAGAAAAACATATACACAAGTTAGTTTCTATCCGATAGCACAAAACAGCACAATACTGAAATTTTTGTCAGAAAAAATATCCGGTAAAATTTTTTGCTTAACACTTATGCACTTTCAAAATTTACATCAAAATCATCAAAATAAAAACGGGCAGCATAACGGCTAAAAATCAACACTTAGTAAAAATTTCTACTGCATAGACCATCGGTCGATCGTCAGAGACTATCGGCCGATCGTCACTACACCATCGGCCGATCAACCACACTATCGGCCGATCGTTAAAATTACAACCGTTGGTCGAAGGACTTCCACCATCGGTCGATCGTCTAGTCCATCGACCGATCGTCACACACCATCGGTTGGTGGTCAGAGACCATCGGCTGATGGTAGTTCATCTGCAGCAGCAGCTACCAAAGTGACGGGTTTCTCACCAAACTCACCAATTCTCGATCTAGAGCTCGTTTTTAACCTCAAAACTCACCAAATCGAAGACACTAAACATTAAGAAACATAAACCCACAAGATTTGGACTCAAACAACATCAAATCTAACCACTTTGACCCGAAATACACACTTTATAAAAACTAGCACAAAAACCCCATTTTCTTGAAGATTAAAGCATGAAAACTTGTGATTCTTACCTTGATAGAATCAGTAAAACACAAGGAACAAGATAATGTAAATGATTCGAGCTCTAAAACAAGGATTAGAAATTAGGGTTTGATGTAGGTGAAGAACGAGGTGTTTAGTGTGTGTTTGTGGAAAAGTCTAGAAAGTGAGGAGAGAAGCAGCATTATAGTTATTTAATTGGGTTAAAATCTCACACTGTGCAACACACGAGTATTTATCAGTTATCTGATATCTTTCGTACATCATTTGGCAACCCAAACGAAGTCCAAATTGAATAAACAAACCTGTTCTGTGACCCTTGTCACAAACTGGTCCTAACCACATCATTAAATAATAATAAACATTAAATAAAAATAAAAGCATATAATAACACAATACTAACTTAAGGGCACTTTAGTAATCTTACATCTAGGCCCGATTGAGGATGTTACAAATCTACCCCCCTTAAGAAGATTCCGTCTTCGGAATCTGGTCAAGGTCAAACAACTGGGGATAGCGCGCCCTCATTAACTCCTCGGTTTCCCACGTCAAGTTAGAACCTAAACTGTGCCGCCATTCCACTAACACCATTGGAATCTATTTCTTTCTTAACTTTGTGACTTTCTTGTCCACTATTCTAACCGGCTCTTCTACTAGTTTCTTAGTCAAGCCGACTTTCAAATCTTTCAATGGAAGAATCTGACTTTCATCATCTACTTTACACTTTCTCAGATAGCACACGTTGAACGTGTTGTGAATTCCTGCTAACTCTGATGGAAGATCTAAAACAACAGTTTGATCATTCAGAATTTCTATGATTGGAAATGGCCCAATAAATCTCGGCGCTAATTTACCACGTTTACCGAATCTGATCACCCCTTTCCATGGCGAAACTTTTAGGTATACACGATCACCTACATTAAATGTTACCGGACGTCTGCGCGGATCAGCATACATCTTTTGCCGGTCTCTGGCTGCTTTTAACTTCTCTCGTGCAATTTCAACCTTTTCTACAGTTATCTGAACAATTTCGGGACCTGCAAATTGTTTCTCACCTGCTTCTAACTAACACGTAGGAGTTCTGCATTAACTTGCGCACAAATATGACATTTTTTGACAAAATTCGCAACATCTGTCTTCATTGTCGGCCACCAATACAATGTTTTCAAGTCTCTATACATCTTTGTACTACCTGGATGCACTGATAATCTCGATTTATGCGCTTCAGTAAGGATTAAATCCCTCAAATCTCCAAGCATAGGCACCCAAATTCGGTCATTATAGGTCTTTAATCCTCTAGAATCATTGCATAAGTCAAATTTTCTTTTAGTCATTTGTTCAGTCTTTAGGTTTTCATCATTCAATGCTACTAACTGAACTGTTTTCAATCGATCGATCAAGTCTGAAACTATCTCAATTCTCATAAATCTAACATTTTCGACTGTCTTCTTACGACTTAGAGCATCTGTGACCACATTTGCTTTACCCGGATGGTACTTAATCTCATAATCGTAGTCTTTAATCAATTCTAAACATTGACGTTGATGCATATTTAATTCTTTCTGCGAAAAGATATACTGAAGGCTCTTATGATCTGTATAGATTTCACAATGTGTACCATAAAAATAGTGTCTCCAAAGCTTCAAATCAAACACAACTACAGTTAACTCTAAATCATGAGTAGGGTAATTTCGTTCATGATTCTTCAACTGTCGTGAAGCATACGCTATAACTTTATTTCTTTGCATCAAAACACAACCTAGACCTGCACATGACGCATCGCAGTAGACCACAAAATCTTTTGTTCCCTCTGGTAAAGCTAAAACCGGCGTTTGACATAACAACTTTTTGAGAGTCTGAAAAGCCTTTTCTTGTTCATCAGTCCATCGGAAGGCTACATCTTTTCTGGTTAACTTATTCAACGGACCTGCTATTTTAGAGAAGTCTTTGATAAATCGGCGGTAATAACCTGCTAAACCCAGAAAACTCTTAATTTTTGTCGGCGTTTTCGGTGAGTTCCAATTCATTACAGCTTCTATCTTAGACTGATCTACTTTAATACCCTGTTCACAAATTACATGACCCAAAAAATGTACTTCCCGCAACCAAAATTCACACTTAGAAAACTTGGCGTACAACTGTTCCTGTTTCAGAAGTTCTAATACCAATCTCAAATGTGTAGCATGATCTTTCTCGGTTTTCGAATATATCAAGATATCATCTATGAAGACAATCACAAACTTGTCAAGATACTGACGACACACCCTATTCATGAGATCCATAAACACTGTTGGCGCGTTTGTTAACCCAAATGGCATAACTAAAAATTCATAATGACCATATCTAGTTCAGAACGTTGTTTTCGGTATATCACTCTCTGCAACACGTACCTGATGATACCCTGAACGTAAATCAATCTTTGAAAAGTAAGAAGCACCCTGTAGCTGATCAAATAAATCATCTATTCTTGGTAACGGATACTTATTCTTGATTGTTCTCTTATTCAAATCACGGTAATCTATACACATACGAAGCGACCCATCTTTCTTTTTCATAAACAACACAGGAGCACCCCATGGTGAAGAACTTGGTCGAATAAACCCCTTATCTAACAATTCCTGAATCTGAGACATCATTTCTCGGATTTCTGATGGAGCTAATATGTAAGGAGCTTTTGCAACTGGTGTAGCACCCGGAACAAAATCGATTTTATACTCTACTTCACGTACTGGAGGTAACACTGGTAAATCATCTGGAAACACTTCGAGAAATTCTGACACAATGGAAATATCGGTCACCGGCTTCTTTTCTTTCTTAACATCGATCACGTAGGCTAAGAACGAATCACACCCTTTCGATATCGCCTTCTGAGCTTTCATTAGGGAAACCATAGGGAAGTTAAATCCACTGCGCTCTCCCCTAGCTATCACTCGGGATCCGTCGACCAAACGGAAAGAAATCATCTTCTTATCACACTTAATATTAGCCCTATTAGTTCTTAACCAATTCATGCCTATGACTACATCAAAGCTAGGTATAGGCATCAATAAACAGGTTAAAGGGAAAGAATGGCCGTCAATTTCGATGGTAATTCCAGACACAGATGATGTGCATGGAACCATTTTACCATCAGCTTCTTCTATTCCCAAAGGCTCATCTAACATCCTAACAGGCAACTTCAACTTATCACAGAAGTCTAAGGTCATAAAAGAACGATTCGCTCCAGAATCAAATAACACACGAGCTGGCAAGGAATTAACCAAGAACATATCGGTAATGACGTCATCAGTAGTGTTTACAGCGTTTACCATCATTTGGAATGCCCTTGCCTCTGCTGTTGAAGGATTCTTTCTCTTCTGCCCGGCGGTAGAAGCAGAAGATCCCCCAGAAGTTGCTGACCTCGCCCTTGACCCTGCCCCAGAACCGGCTCTTGATGCAGATGGACAATTCGCTGATCTATGACCTACCTGATGACAAGTCCAACACACATCGGACTTAAAGGAACAAGTTATTGTTTCATGACCTAGTACTCCACATCTCAAGCATCTTCGGGTCATTGGAGAACATGGACAGGCATGAGTCGACTTACAAACATTACACCAACCAGACTGACTAGAATCCAATACACTCATACCAGACTTACTTTTCTGTTTAACCCCACCTGACTTCTTACCACAAAATCCTGATTGCTTACTTGATTGCTGACTAGACTGACCACCTGTTTGACCCTCTGGTTTTCCCCCAAAAGATCCACCTTTTGAACTTTCTCTTTTCGCTGCCATTATATCACCTTCAGTAACTTTAGCCATCTCATGAGCCCGTGCCAATGTGGTTGAAAATCTTGCAACTGTCCTATATTCTGGCTTAATCACTCGCATAAAATGCTGAATCTTATCCTTTTCAATCGGTACCCACTGTTGAACAAACCTTAACTTCGATGTAAAATCTCTAAAAACCTCATCAATTGTCATGTTTTCGGTCATTTTCATACTCAGAAACTCAATTTTCAATCTTTCCATCTCATACTCAGAACAATACTGCTCACGAACCTTAGCAGCGAACTGTTCCCAAGTTATCTGACTGATCTGTTCTTTGGGTAAATATGCAGTGATAGAGTCCCACCATTCCATTGCTTCACCCTTGAGAAGCCTACTTGCAAACAGTACCATAGATTCAGGCTCACAGAAACATGCTTCTAATGCTCGTTCCACTTCTCTTAACCAATTGAGCATCGCTGTAGGGTTTGTGTGACCAATGTACTCAGGGGCTTTACAGTCCATAAACTGTTTATAGGTACACTTCCTTTTTATCTCAGGGAGTTGAAATGGGTACATCATTTGATTAGGAAAAGTCTGGTTAAACGGAAATGGCATTTGATAGTTTTGATAGGTATTTTGTGGAAATTGTGACTGAGAACTACCACCGGCTTGATTATAAAAGTTAGGAGGAAAGGTTGTATTTAACGCAGTAGTATTAGGGTTCCATTGCGCCCGTTCTTGTTCCAATTCCTTAATTTTCTCCTGAGCTTCTAGTGTAGTGACCCGAACTTTTCCATGTTTATATATATATTAAATGAAATTGTTATTTACATGATTAAGTGTTTCCAACATGTTAAGCAATCAAACTTATTAAGACTTGATTAATTGAAATAGGTTTCATATAGACAATTGACCACCCAAGTTGACCGGTGATTCACGAACGTTAAAACTTGTTAAAACTATATGATGACATATATATGGATATATATATAGTTAACATGATATTATGATAAGTAAACATATCATTAAGCATATTAACAATAAACTACATATGTAAAAACAAGACTACTAACTTAATGATTTTGAAACGAGACATATATGTAACGATTATCGTTGTAACGACATTTAATGTATATATATCATATTAAGAGATATTTATACATCATAATATCATGATAATATAATAATTTAAAATCTCATTTGATATTATAAACATCGGGTTAACAACACTTAACAAGATCGTTAACCTAAAGGTTTCAAAACAACACTTACATGTAACGACTAACGATGACTTAACGACTCAGTTAAAATGTATATACATGTAGTGTTTTAATATGTATTCATACACTTTTGAAAGACTTCAATACACTTATCAAAATACTTCTACTTAACAAAAATGCTTACAATTACATCCTCGTTCAGTTTCATCAACAATTCTACTCGTATGCACCCGTATTCGTACTCGTACAATACACAGCTTTTAGATGTATGTACTATTGGTATATACACTCTAATGATCAGCTATTAGCAGCCCATGTGAGTCACTTAACACATGTGGGAATCATCATTTGGCAACTAGCATGAAATATCTCATAAAATTACAAAAATATGAGTAATCATTCATGACTTATTTACATGAAAATAAAATTACATATCCTTTATATCTAATCCATACACCAACGACCAAAAACACATACAAACACTTTCATTCTTTAATTTTCTTCATCTAATTGATCTCTCTCAAGTTCTATCTTCAAGTTCTAAGTGTTCTTCATAAATTCCAAAAGTTCTAGTTTCATAAAATCAAGAATACTTCCAAGATTGCAAGTTTACTTCCAAGTTTTCTAAATCCATTCCAAGTAATCATCCAAGATCAAGAAACCTTTGTTACTTACAGTAGGTTATCTTTCTAATACAAGGTAATAATTATATTCAAACTTTAATTCAATTTCTATAACTATAACAATCTTATTTCGAGTGGAAATCTTACTTGAAATTGTTTTCGTGTCATGATTCTGCTTCAAGAACTTTCAAGCCATCCAAGGATCCTTTGAAGCTAGATCCATTTTTCTCATTTCCAGTAGGTTTATCCAAGGAACTTGAGGTAGTAATGATGTTCATAATATCATTCAATTCATACATAAAAAGCTGTCTTATTCAACGTTATAAACTTTTAATCACTAAAACATAGTTTAGTTAATTCTAAACTTGTTCGCAAATAAAGTTAATCCTTCTAACTAGACTTTTAAAATCAACTAAACACATGTTCTATATCTATATGATATGCTAACTTAATTATTTAAAACCCGGAAACACGATAAACACCATAAAACTGGATATACGCCGTCGTAGTAAAACCGGGGGCTGTTTTGGTTGGGATAATTAAAAGCTAAGAAGAACTTTGATTTAAAAGCTATACTTATAGAAAAATGATTTTTCTTATGAACATGAAACTATATCCAAAAATCATGGTTAAACTCAAAGTGAAAGTATGTTTTTCAAAATGGTCATCAAGATGTCGTTCTTTCGACGGAAATGACTACCTCTTTCAAAAATGACTTGTAACTTGTATTTCTGACTATAAACTAATACTTTTTCTATTTAGATTCATAAATTTAAGTTCAATACGAAATCGTGGCCACTGGAATCACTCAAAACGGATTAGAAACGAAGAAATTGCGAGTAAAACAAGATTGATAAAAACTACTCATTTTACCTACGTGAAAGTTAGTAATAAATCTATTCCAACCATAACCTAATCAACTTATATTGTATATTATGTAATCTTGAGATACCATAGACACGTATACAATGTTTTGACCTATCATGTCGACCCATCTATATATATATTGCGGAACAACCATAGACACTCTATATGTGAATGTTGGAGTTAGCTATACAGGGTTGAGGTTGATTCCAAAATATATATATAGTTTGAGTTGTGATCAATACTGAGATACGTATACACTGGGTCATGGATTGATTCAAGATAATATTTATCGATTTATTTCTGTACATCTAACTGTGGACAACTAGTTGTAGGTTACTAACGAGGACAGCTGACTTAATAAACTTAAAACATCAAAATGTATTAAAAGTATTGTAAATATATTTTGAACATACTTTGATATATATGTATATATTGTTATAGGTTCGTGAATCAACCAGTGGCCAAGTCTTACTTCCCAACGAAGTAAAAATCTGTGAAAGTGAGTTATAGTCCCACTTTTAAAATCTAATATTTTTGGGATGAGAATACATGCAGGTTTTATAAATGATTTACAAAATAGACACAAGTACGTGAAACTACATTCTATGGTTGAATTATCGAAATTAAATATGCCCCTTTTTATTAAGTCTGGTAATCTAAGAATTAGGGAACAGACACCCTAATTGACGCGAATCCTAAAGATAGATCTATTGGGCCTAACAAACCCCATCTAAAGTACCGGATGCTTTAGTACTTCGAAATTTATATCATATCCGAAGGGTGTCCCGGAATGATGGGGATATTCTAATATATGCATCTTGTTAATGTCGGTTACCAGGTGTTCACCATATGAATGATTTTTATCTCTATGTATGGGATGTGTATTGAAATATGAAATCTTGTGGTCTATTGTTATGATTTGATATATATAGGTTAAACCTATAACTCACCAACATTTTTGTTGACGTTTAAAGCATGTTTATTCTCAGGTGAATACTAAGAACTTCCGCTGTTGCATACTAAAATAAGGACAAGATTTGGAGTCCATGTTTGTATGATATTGTGTAAAAACTGCATTCAAGAAACTGATTTCGATGTAACATATTTGTATTGTAAACCATTATGTAATGGTCATGTGTAAACAGGATATTTTAGATTATCATTATTTGATAATCTACGTAAAGCTTTTTAAACCTTTATTTATGAAATAAAGGTTATGGTTTGTTTTAAAATGAATGCAGTCTTTGAAAAACGTCTCATATAGAGGTCAAAACCTCGCAACGAAATCAATTAATATGGAACGTTTTTAATCAATAACAACGGGACATTTCAGTTGGTATCCGAGCGTTGGTCTTAGAGAACCAGAAAATTTGCATTAGTGTGTCTTATCAAGTTTGTTAGGATGCATTGGTGAGTCTGGACTTCGACCGTGTTTTCTTTAAAATGATTGCTTAACATTTTTGTTGAAAACTATATATTATTAACATGTATATATTATGTGATATATTAATCTCTTAACATGTTTGATATTTTGTGATAGATGTCTACCTCTAGCACAAATCCCATTGACTCACCTAATAATAACGAAGAGTCGAATATATATTGGACTGATTCACAAGTTCTCGAA
Source organism: Rutidosis leptorrhynchoides (assembly GCF_046630445.1). NCBI lineage: Eukaryota > Viridiplantae > Streptophyta > Magnoliopsida > Asterales > Asteraceae > Rutidosis > Rutidosis leptorrhynchoides. The sequence continues at coordinate 93,270,541 of NC_092340.1, read as the reverse complement.
GAGGAACCGGAAGAAGAATCAGAACCGGAAGAAGAATCAGAACCGGAAGAGGAGGAACCGGAGGAGGAAATAGAACCGATGGGGGAAATAATAAAACGGTTAAGTAAAAGAAAATCCTCAACCAACCGATCAAGGTTAATTATGGTCAATGGTGTTTCCGCCAAGGAAGCAAAATATTGGGAGGATTACCAATTCTCTGATGAATCGGATTCCTACGAGAATTCCGATGATGTTATAGAAATTACCCCAACTGAATTTAAAAAGACAAAAGAAAATAATAAGGGAAAGGGCATAAAAATAGAGAAATCTAATTCCGACCCCGATGAACTTTATATGTATCGTCAACCCCCGAAGTCCTTAAGTTGTAACAATGACCCGGGAACCTCTAAACCACCAGGTTTTTCTAAACCGTTGTGGAAAACGACAGATAGTATTAGGGGAACATCATATATCCCTAGAAACTTGGCAAAATGAACCAAAATCGAAGAAGAAGAAACGAGCGAGTCGGAATAAGATAGTTGTATTCGTATGGTGTAATATATGTAATATAGTGTGCTTATGCTTTATGATATATGTAAAAATTGCTTGTATTAATAAGTATTTTTTTTATGAATCTAACTCTTGTCTATTTTACAGTATAAAAACACAAAATGGGTAGACAACCCAATATTTTAAGAGACCTACCCGGAGACATGATTGATGAAATCTTGTCTAGAGTCGGTCAGAAGTCTTCGGCACAACTATTTACGGCGAAATCAGTTTGTAAGACATTCGAAGAACGTTCCAAGAATGCCTTGGTTTATAAGAGACTTTCGTTTGAAAGATGGGGGATATCACATTGGGAAACCCATAAGTTACGATGTGTTTACTTTAACGCATATATTGCGGGGAACCCAAGTGCTATTTTACGCAACGGGTTAAGAAATTATTTTGACTCAATGTATCCTAACATAGGACTTCATGATTTATAAAAAGCGGCTAACATGCAACATAAAGAAGCATGTTATGCTTACGGGTTAGTAATCTTCGCTTCTCACCAAAGTGAGAACAAGAACATCGAGCTACAACTATTAAACAAAACATTTCCACAAGTACCGGACTCAGTAGTTGGGGTGAGAAACAAGGTTTTTAGATTGTTACGGGACTGTTGGACATTACGTAACCCTCGTCCCTTTGACGACGTTACAACACGCTGTCTTATCAACGGCCATAACGATTATGTTCCACAAGACCAAGGATGGGAAGTAGTCCTAGTAAAACCAGAATGCATGACTTGTTTCTGGACGTATGAATTACGTGTCTTTATTGCCTTTGCTGAATGACTTGTGTACTAGCTAGAATTATTTTCACAACTATCTTGTATCAAAGTTATTGTGTGCTATATTTCATGCTTTATGTAAAATAAGCGGTATTGTAAGTTTGTAAAATATTGTATAAAAGTTTGAACGCGAAATATTATTATAATCAGTTTTTCATATAGAATTGTAGTAGTGGAATTGTATATTAGCTACTAAGTATGAACTTAACGGGTAGGTACTACCCGAATTTAAACTTATAAAACGCTAATATGAAGAAAAAGCTTTTATAAATGAGGTCATATTATGCCACGAAATATTATTAACTACTCTTAATATTCTGTATGATTAACTTGTTCCATTTGACTATTTTGAAGGAAATGGCACCGACTACTCGACACACCATGAATATGAATGAAGAGGAATTCCGTACTTTTCTAGCTTCAAACATAACCGCAGTACAGGCTGCGCTACATACCAACAATAACCTTGGAACTAGCAGTACAGGAAATCGTGTAGGATGCACCTACAAAGAATTCACTGCCTGCAAACCTTTGGAATTTGATGGAATCGAAGACCGATCGGATTGAAACGGTGGACCGAGAAGGTCGAATCGGTGTTTGCATAACTAAGTGTACTGAAGAGGATAAAGTGAAGTACGCTACGCATACCTTCACAGGTTCTGCGTTAACATGGTGGAATACCTATCTAGAGCAAATGGGACAAGATGATGCTTACGCACTACCGTGGTCAACATTCAAGCACTTGATGAACGAGAAGTACCGTCCCAGAACTGAGGTCAATAAGCTCAAGACAGAACTTAGAGGGTTACGAACCCAAGGATTTGATATTACCACGTACGAAAGACGATTCACAGAATTATGCCTATTGTGTCCGGGAGCGTTCGAAGATGAGGAAGAGAAGATCGACGCGTTTGTGAAAGGATTACCGGAAAGAATCCAAGAAGATATAAGTTCACACGAGCCCACCTCCATACAACAGGCATGTAGAATGGCTCACAAACTAGTGAACCAGATTGAAGAAAGAATTAAAGAACAGACTGCTGAAGAGGCCAATGTGAAGCAAGTCAAAAGAAAGTGGGAGGAAAACGGTGATAAGAATCACCAATACAACAACAACAGCAATTACAACAATAATCGCAACAATTATCCCAACAATCGCAACATCAATCGCAACTACAACAAACGGCCCAACAACAACAACAACAACAACAACAACAACAACAATTATCCCAACAACAATAACAACCGCAACAACAACAACAACAACAACAATCAGAAGCAGCTATGCCAAAGGTGTGAAAAGTATCACTCGGGGTTCTGCACCAAATTTTGCAACAAGTGTAAAAGAAATGGTCATAGCGCGGCGAAGTGTGAGGTCTACGGACCAGGGGTTAACAGAACGAAAGGAATAAATGGTGTCGGAATGAGTAATGGCGGAGCAAGTAGTGTCGGAGCAAGTTATGCCAATGTAGTTTGTTATAAATGTGGAAAACCAGGCCACATTATTAGAAATTGCCCGAACTAGGAGAACACGAATGGACAAGGCCGCGGAAGAGTTTTTAATATTAATGCGACAGAGGCACAGGAAGACCCGGAGCTTGTTACGGGTACGTTTCTTATTGACAATAAATCTGCTTACGTTTTATTTGATTCGGGTGCGTATAGAAGCTATATGAGTAGAGATTTTTGTGCTAAATTAAGTTGTCCATTGACGCCGTTGGATAGTAAATTTTTACTCGAATTAGCAAACGGTAAATTAATTTCAGCAGATAATATATGCCGGAATCGAGAAATTAAACTAGGTAGCGAAATATTTAAGATTGACTTGATACCAGTAGAGTTAGGGAGTTTTGATGTGATAATCGGTATGGACTGGTTGAAAGAAGTGAAAGCAGAGATCGTTTGTTACAAAAATGCAATTCGCATTATACGAGAAAAAGGAAAACCCTTAATGGTGTACGGAGAAAAGGGCAACACGAAGCTACATCTTATTAGTAATTTGAAGGCACAAAAACTAATAAGAAAAGGTTGCTATGCTGTTCTAGCACACGTCGAGAAAGTACAAACTGAAGAAAAGAGCATCAATGATGTTCCCGTCGCAAAAGAATTTCCCGATGTATTTCCGAAAGAATTACCGGGATTACCCCCACATCGATCCGTTGAATTTCAAATAGATCTTGTACCAGGAGCTGCACCAATAGCTCGTGCTCCTTACAGACTCGCACCCAACGAGAAGAAAGAACTGCAAAGCCAATTACAAGAACTTTTAGAGCGTGGTTTCATTCGACCAAGCACATCACCGTGGGGAGCTCCTGTTTTGTTTGTCAAGAAGAAAGATGGTACATTCAAATTGTGTATTGACTACCGAGAGTTGAACAAACTTACCATCAAGAACCGCTACCCACTACCGAGAATCGACGACTTATTTGATCAACTACAAGGCTCGTCTGTTTATTCAAAGATTGACTTACGTTCTGGGTATCATCAAATGCGGGTGAAAGAAGATGATATTCCAAAGACTGCTTTCAGAACACGTTACGATCATTACGAGTTTATGGTCATGCCGTTTGGTTTAACTAATGCACCAGCTGTGTTCATGGACCTTATGAACCGAGTGTGTGGACCATACCTTGACAAGTTTGTCATTGTTTTCATTGATGACATACTTATTTACTCAAAGAATGACCAAGAACACGGTGAACATTTGAGAAAGGTGTTAGAAGTATTGAGGAATGAAGAATTGTACGCTAAATTTTCAAAGTGTGCATTTTGGTTGGAAGAAGTTCAATTCCTCGGTCACATAGTGAACAAAGAAGGTATTAAGGTGGATCTGGCAAAGATAGAAACTGTTGAAAAGTGGGAAACCCTGAAAACTCCGAAACACATACGCCAGTTTTTAGGACTAGCTGGTTACTGCAGAAGGTTCATCCAAGACTTTTCCAGAATAGCAAAACCCTTGACTGCATTAACGCATAAAGGGAAGAAATTTGAATGGAAGGATGAACAAGAGAAAGCGTTTCAGTTATTGAAAAAAAAAAGCTAACTACGGCACCTATATTGTCATTGCCTGAAGGGAATGATGATTTTGTGATTTATTGTGACGCATCAAAGCAAGGTCTCGGTTGTGTATTAATGCAACGAACGAAGGTGATTGCTTATGCGTCTAGACAATTGAAGATTCACGAACAAAATTATACGACGCATGATTTGGAATTAGGCGCGGTTGTTTTTGCATTAAAGACTTGGAGGCACTACTTATATGGGGTCAAAAGTATTATATATACCGACCACAAAAGTCTTCAGCACATATTTAATTAGAAACAACTGAATATGAGGCAGCGTAGGTGGATTGAATTGTTGAATGATTACGACTTTGAGATTCGTTACCACCCGGGGAAGGCAAATGTGGTAGCCGACACCTTGAGCAGGAAGGACAGAGAACCCATTCGAGTAAAATCTATGAATATAATGATTCACAATAACCTTACTACTCAAATAAAGGAGGCGCAACAAGGAGTTTTAAAAGAGGGAAATTTAAAGGATGAAATACCCAAAGGATCGGAGAAGCATCTTAATATTCGGGAAGACGGAACCCGGTATAGGGCTGAAAGGATTTGGGTACCAAAATTTGGAGATATGAGAGAAATGGTACTTAGAGAAGCTCATAAAACCAGATACTTAATACATCCTGGAACGGGGAAGATGTACAAGGATCTCAAGAAACATTTTTGGTGACCGGGTATGAAAGCCGATATTGCTAAATACGTAGGAGAATGTTTGACGTGTTCTAAGGTCAAAGCTGAGCATCAGAAACCATCAGGTCTACTTCAACAACCCGAAATCCCGGAATGGAAATGGGAAAACATTACCATGGATTTCATCACTAAATTGCCAAGGACTGCAAGTGGTTTTGATACTATTTGGGTAATAGTTGATCGTCTCACCAAATCAGCACACTGAGAAGATGACAAGATGGAGAAGTTAGCACGACTGTATTTGAAGGAAGTCGTCTCCAGACATGGAATACCAATCTCTATTATCTCTGATAGGGATGGCAGATTTATTTCAAGATTCTGGCAGACATTACAACAAGCATTAGGAACTCGTCTAGACATGAGTACTGCCTATCATCCACAAACTGATGGGCATAGTGAAAGGACGATACAAATGCTTGAAGACATGCTACGAGCATGTGTTATTGATTTTGGAAGCAGTTGGGATCGACATCTACCGTTAGCAGAATTTTCCTACAACAACAGCTACCATTCAAGCATTGAGATGGCACCGTTTGAAGCACTTTATGGTAGAAAGTGCAGATCTCCGATTTATTGGAGTGAAGTGGGGGATAGACAGATTACGGGTCTGGAGATAATACAAGAAACTACCGAGAAGATCATCCAAATTCAACAACGGTTGAAAACCGCCCAAAGTCGACAAAAGAGCTACGCTGACATTAAAAGAAAAGATATAGAATTTGAAATTGGAGAGATGGTCATGCTTAAAGTTGCACCTTGGAAAGGCCTTGTTCAATTTGGTAAACGAGGGAATTAAATCCAAGGTATATTGGACCATTCAAGATTATTGATCGTGTCGGACCAGTAGCTTACCGACTTGAATTACCTCAACAACTCGCGACTGTACATAACACTTTCCACGTCTCGAATTTGAAGAAATGTTTTGCTAAAGAAGATCTCACTATTCCATTAGATGAAATCCAAATCAACGAAAAACTTCAATTCATCGAAGAACCCGTCGAAATAACAGATCGTGAGGTTAAAAGACTTAAGCAAAACAAGATACCAATTGTTAAGGTTCGATGGAATGCTCGTAGAGGACCCGAGTTCACCTGGGAACGAGAAGATCAGATGAAGAAGAAATACCCGCATTTATTTCCAGAAGATACGTCAACACCTCCAACTCCTTAAAATTTCGGGACGAAATTTATTTAACGGGTAGGTACTGTAGTGACCCGAACTTTTCCATGTTTATATATATATTAAATGAAATTGTTATTTACATGATTAAGTGTTTCCAACATGTTAAGCAATCAAACTTGTTAAGACTTGATTAATTGAAATAGGTTTCATATAGACAATTGACCACCCAAGTTGACCGGTGATTCACGAACGTTAAAACTTGTTAAAACTATATGATGACATATATATGGATATATATATAGTTAACATGATATTATGATAAGTAAACATATCATTAAGCATATTAACAATGAACTACATATGTAAAAACAAGACTACTAACTTAATGATTTTGAAACGAGACATATATGTAACGATTATCGTTGTCACGACATTTAATGTATATATATCATATTAAGAGATATTTATACATCATAATATCATGATAATATAATAATTTAAAATCTCATTTGATATTATAAACATTGGGTTAACAACACTTAACAAGATCATTAACCTAAAGGTTTCAAAACAACACTTACATGTAACGACTAACGATGACTTAATGACTCAGTTAAAATGTATATACATGTAGTGTTTTAATATGTATTCATACACTTTTGAAAGACTTCAATACACTTATCAAAATACTTCTACTTAACAAAAATGCTTACAATTACATCCTCGTTCAGTTTCATCAACAATTCTACTCGTATGCACCCGAATTCGTACTCGTACAATACACAGATTTTAGATGTATGTACTATTGGTATATACACTCCAATGATCAGCTCTTAGCAGCCCATGTGAGTCACCTAACACATGTGGGAACCATCATTTGGCAACTAGCATGAAATATCTCATAAAATTATAAAAATATGAGTAATCATTCATGACTTATTTACATGAAAACAAAATTACATATCCTTTATATCTAATCCATACACCAACGACCAAAAACACCTACAAACACTTTCATTCTTCAATTTTATTCATCTAATTGATCTCTCTCAAGTTCTATCTTCAAGTTCTAAGTGTTCTTCATAAATTCCAAAAGTTCTAGTTTCATAAAATCAAGAATACTTCCAAGATTGCAAGTTTACTTCCAAGTTTTCTAAATCCATTCCAAGTAATCATCCAAGATCAAGAAACCTTTGTTACTTACAGTAGGTTATATTTCTAATATAAGGTAATAATCATATTCAAACTTTAATTCAATTTCTATAACTATAACAATCTTATTTCGAGTGGAAATCTTACTTGAAATTGTTTTCGTGTCATGATTCTGCTTCAAGAACTTTCAAGCCATCCAAGGATCCTTTGAAGCTAGATCCATTTTTCTCATTTCCAGTAGGTTTATTCAAGGAACTTGAGGTAGTAATGATGTTCATAACATCATTCGATTCATACATAAAAAGCTGTCTTATTCAACGTTATAAACTTGTAATCACTAGAACATAGTTTAGTTAATTCTAAACTTGTTCGCAAATAAAGTTAATCCTTCTAACTAGACTTTTAAAATCAACTAAACACATGTTCTATATCTATATGATATGCTAACTTAATGATTTAAAACCCGGAAACACGATAAACACCATAAAACTGGATATACGCCGTCGTAGTAAAACCGGGGGCTGTTTTGGTTGGGATAATTAAAAGCTAAGAAGAACTTTGATTTAAAATCTATACTTCTGGAAAAATGATTTTTCTTATGAACATGAAACTATATCCAAAAATCATGGTTAAACTCAAAGTGAAAGTATGTTTTTCAAAATGGTCATCAAGATGTCGTTCTTTCGACGGAAATGACTACCTCTTTCAAAAATGACTTGTAACTTGTATTTTTGACTATAAACTTATACTTTTTCTATCTAGATTCATAAAGTTAAGTTCAATACAAAACCGTGGCCACTGGAATCACTCAAAACGGATTAGAAACGAAGAAATGGCGAGTAAAACAAGATTGATAAAAACTACTCATTTTACCTACGTGAAAGTTAGTAATAAATCTATTCCAACCATAACCTAATCAACTTATATTGTATATTATGTAATCTTGAGATACCATAGACACGTATACAATGTTTTGACCTATCATGTCGACCCATCTATATATATATATTGCGGAACAACCATAGACACTCTATATGTGAATGTTGGAGTTAGCTATACAGGGTTGAGGTTGATTCCAAAATATATATATAGTTTGAGTTGTGATCAATACTGAGATACGTATACACTGGGTCGTGGATTGATTCAAGATAATATTTATCGATTTATTTCTGTACATCTAACTGTGGACAACTAGTTGTAGGTTACTAACGAGGACATCTGACTTAATAAACTTAAAACATCAAAATGTATTAAAAGTATTGTAAATATATTTTGAACATACTTTGATATATATGTATATATTGTTATAGGTTCGTGAATCAACCAGTGGCCAAGTCTTACTTCCCGACGAAGTAAAAATCTGTGAAAGTGAGTTATAGTCCCACTTTTAAAATCTAATATTTTTGGGATGAGAATACATGCAGGTTTTATAAATGATTTACAAAATAGACACAAGTACGTGAAACTACATTCTATGGTTGAATTATCAAAATCGAATATGCCCCTTTTTATTAAGTCTGGTAATCTAAGAATTAGGGAACAGACACCCTAATTGACGCGAATTCTAAAGATAGATCTATTGGGCCTAACAAACCCCATCCAAAGTACCGGATGCTTTAGTACTTCGAAATTTATATCATATCCGAAGGGTGTCCCGGAATGATGGGGATATTCTAATATATGCATCTTGTTAATGTCTGTTACCAGGTGTTCACCATATGAATGATTTTTATCTCTATGTATGGGATGTGTATTGAAATATGAAATCTTGTGGTCTATTGTTATGATTTGATATATATAGGTTAAACCTATAACTCACCAACATTTTTGTTGACGTTTAAAGCATGTTTATTCTCAGGTGAATACTAAGAGCTTCCGCTGTTGCATACTAAAATAAGGACAAGATTCGGAGTCCATGTTTGTATGATATTGTGTAAAAACTGCATTCAAGAAACTGATTTCGATGTAACATATTTGTATTGTAAACCATTATGTAATGGTCGTGTGTAAACAGGATATTTTAGATTATAATTATTTGATAATCTACGTAAAGCTTTTTAAACCTTTATTTATGAAATAAAGGTTATGGTTTGTTTTAAAATGAATGCAGTCTTTGAAAAACGTCTCATATAGAGGTCAAAACCTCGCAACGAAATCAATTAATATGGAACGTTTTTAATCAATAAGAACGGGACATTTCATCTAGTAACCGACTTTGAAGTTCTATTACTTCTTGAGAAGTTTCTTCTTCTGAAGACACATGTCCATATTCGTCAGGGGCTCTAAAAGTACCAGTTCCGGGGCCAGTAGCGGTTGCTTCATTATCTGCCATTACTGCACTACCACAACACTCACACCAAAGCTTAGTATAGATTCTGTTAGTACTAACAACTAACACATATCCTGTTCTAATACTCACTTAACCCATCCCCAGCATGTTAGGTTTGACATGACTCTTCTAAGTTTGGGAACATGACATGTAGATCACAATTCACATGCTGCCAAACTCAGCTCTGATACCAACTTGTGACACCGCTAATTTTTTTTTTTAATAAGTACGTGGCGGAAGCATAATATTAATTAAATATGATATCGACATTTGTACAAACCGATGTCACGTGTCATCAAAACAATTTACATATTAACAGACGGAGACGTAAATACATTCTGTTTTCAAAAGTACACGGTTCATATTCTAAAAGACCACATCAGAGTTAATCCTGTCAAACATAACATCATCATGCCCGTCTTCTCCCAAAAGCACTATCAACAAAAGCTAACAACCTGCAGGGAGGAGATGGAGGGGAATTAGCAAGAAGCTAAGTGAGTACGATTAACTACAGGCCATAGCATACACAAGTGTTATACTAATCATGTCACTTAGTCTAACACACAAACATCACCCAAGTGCCGTCTACAGAGACTCTGGCGGCTCGGCCAAACCATTAACCACCAGCTGATCGGACTGGGGCTTACCAGAAGTTCCTCCTCCACTCTATGTATATACATAATCCGCACGCGACGGACGCGTCATTCACATATATATACACCACGATTATCTAGGCCACCACATGAGGAACCCAACCTGCAGGTTGATCTCTCCTACCGAGGCCACCACACAATAGGGACGCACTCTTAAGTCTAGTGTGTTGTTCTTCAGTCTCTTACTTCTTCTCATTCCCTGCATATTGTTACAGATGTGAGTACCACAACCAGTATCAAAAATTCAGTAATCACTAGAAAAAGTGTATAACTGTATATGAAATATACTTGATTTGTTGGTCTGGCCAGCTTTGCCTTTTCTCTACTCAGATAGGTAGGAAGTACAGTTCCTCCTCCAGTGGCCAACTTTTCTACAGTGAAAACATTAGGGCGTCTTTTGCTGGGTTTTCTTTCTTGGGAGGTGGTGGAATTTTCATCTTAGCAATTGACTTGCCTTTTCCTTTTTCCCAAGTTTTCGGCTTATTATTTTTCACCTTACCAACCCTAATCATCAGGACACTTGGATTGAAAACCTTATATGGAATATTCTGTTCAGCAGTTTTGAGCATCGAGTGCACCTCTGCTAGAGATTTCTCCCAACCTTGCATATTGTAATTCCTCACAAATTGGTGATACGATTTTGGTAGTGAAACCAAAACCTTGTTCACAGCCAAGTTAAGCGGTAACGTAGTTCTAATTTTTTCCAATCGGTCAATGTAGCTTTTCATTTTTTAAGACATGAGAGCTCACTGATTGACCCTCCTCCATTTTACATGTTTGAAGAAGCTTATAAGTTTCATATAACTCTTGACTAGCCTGTTTCTGAAACATATTTTTCAGCTCAGTCATCATATCATATGCTGTACGATCTTCTATTTCCTTTTGGAGGTCAGAAGTCATACTAGCAAGCATGATTAAAGCTATCTTCTCTTGCTCATCAAACAACTTCTGATAAGCATTCTTTTGAGCAGCAGTAGCTATCTCAGTAGGAGAATCGGGTAAGGGTTCTTCAATTTTGTTCAACTTCCCTTCATATTTGAGAACAATTCTCAGGTTGTGGTACCAAACGAGGAAGTTTGAACCATTGAGTTTGTGACACTGCTATTTTTTTTAATAAATACGTGGCGGAAGCATAATATTAATTAAATATGATATCGACATTTGTACAAACCGATGTCACGTGTCATTAAAACAATTTACATATTAATAGGAAGAGACGTAAATACATTCTGTTTTCAAAAGTACACGGTTCATATTCTAAAAGACCACATCAGAGTTAATCCTGTCAAACATAACATCATCATGCCCGTCTTCTCCCAAAAGCACTATCAACAAAAGCTAACAACCTGCAGGGAGGAGATGGAGGGGAATTAGCACGAAGCTAAGTGAGTACGACTAACTACAGGCTATAGCATACACAAGTGTTATACTAATCATGTCACTTAGTCTAACACACAAACATCACCCAAGTGCCGTCTACAGAGACTCTGGCAGCTCGGCCAAACCATTAACCACCAGCTAATCGGACTGGGGCTTACCAGAAGTTCCTCCTCCACCGTATGTATATACATAATCCACACGCGACGGACGCGTCATTCACATATATATACACCACGATTGTCTAGGCCACCACATGAGGAACCCAACCCACAGGTTGATCTCTCCAACCGAGGCCACCACACAATAGGGACGCACTGGGCTCCAGCAGATAAGCATCAACCAACATGCAGTCATCACAATGTACTAACTATCCACAACAATAAGTATATCTAACAAGCATGGCAATCATAATATAACATGCTTCTATATACTATATTCTCCAGTTAGTCTCACTCACCAAATACCAGCAAACGAGAAGGTATTTAGCTATCTAATCACTGAACCTTCTCTTTCTCCTTTTCTCCTGAGAAAAACATATACACAAGTTAGTTTCTATCCGATAGCACAAAACAGCACAATACTGAAATTTTTGTCAGAAAAACTATTTGCTAAAAATTTTTGCTTAACACTTATGCACTTTCAAAATTTACATCAAAATCATCAAAATAAAACGGGCAGCATAACGGCTAAAAATCAACACTTAGTAAAAATTTCTACTGCATAGACCATCGGTCGATCGTCAGAGACTATCGGCCGATTGTCACTACACCATCGGCCGATCGACCACACTATCGGCCGATCGACCACACTATCGGCCTATCGTTAAAATTACAACCGTTGGTCGAAGGACTTCCACCATCGGTCGATCATCTAGTCCATCGACCGATCGTCACACACCATCGGTCGGTGGTCAGAGAACATTGGCCGATGGTAGTTCATCTGCAGCAGCAGCTACCAAAGTGACGGGTTTCTCACCAAACTCACCAATTCTCGATCTAGAGCTCGTTTTTAACCTCAAAACTCACCAAATCGAAGACACTAAACATTAAGAAACATAAACCCACAAGATTTGGACTCAAACAACATCAAATCTAACCACTTTGACCCAAAATACACACTTTATAAAAACTAGCACAAAAACCCCATTTTCTTGAAGATTAAAGCATGAAAACTTGTGATTCTTACCTTGATAGAATCAGTAAAACACAAGGAACAAGATAATGTAAATGATTCGAGCTCTAAAACAAGGATTAGAAATTAGGGTTTGATGTAGGTGAAGAACGAGGTGTTTAGTGTGTTTTTGTGGAAAAGTCTGGAAAGTGAGGAGAGAAGCAGCATTATAGTTATTTAATTGGGTTAAAATCCCACACTGTGCAACACACGGGTATTTATCAGTTATCTGATATCTTTCGTACATCATTTGGCAACCCAAACGAAGTCCAAATTGAATAAACAAACCTGTTCTGTGACCCTTGTCACAAACTGGTCCTAACCACATCATTAAATAATAATAAACATTAAATAAAAATAAAAGCATATAATAACACAATACTAACTTAAGGGCACTTTAGTAATCTTACATCTAGGCCCGATTGAGGATGTTACAGAGTTTCACCTTCTCCAACAAAGAACGGAGAGTGTTTTGGTTTACGTTTTAATTGTTTGACATCTACAAAAGAACAAGGTTCAATTTTAGTATTTTCGATATAATACTTTAATAAATTAATTACCCAAGTTTTAATATATTTAAAAACAATTAATTTATGAAAGCCCAAGATCCACATAGAGATTCCATAACTACATCTGTTGATCAGCTAGCAGTTATAGAGTCTACTGGTAGGTAGAGAGTACCAATTGCATCACATGTGCAACTCTTAGATCTTTATGGGACCTAGAAATATGTGCAGTTCAACAAACCACTATTATCTACTAGCATGTTTGTCCCATCCTTGCCTCGAATTCAGGTCTCATCGTGAATACGATTAAGTCGTCCAATTTGGAAATTGTGGAAATTCAGCCTAGTCTCACTCGTAACTGAAAATCCACCTCGTGGCTATAATTTAATTAGGTCTCACCGTAATCAAAAAATAACGAGGAGTGTTTGCAAGCTCATTGGATGGCATGACTTAAATTTGACGGGTATTTTAAAAAAGTTTGTGTTTAATGAATAATGCATGCACACAAGATTCGCTACACCATTTGTTAAAAATCATTTTAACCAATTTAATATATGTCCATCGTGTTTATGCGTCTAGTTTGTTATTTTATTTGATATATAAAAGTAACAAATACACAAATGTGTATCGTTTTAAAACAATTTTAAAAGATTTCGGTCATATATAATTTGTGTTTCAAAAAATATTTAACTTTAAACTCGTTAGAGTTTAACTTTTAAAATCATCAATTTTAATCTTTGAAACTGTTTTTGGTTTTATTTGATGTTTTCATCAAAAACATTTAGCATATATTCTAATCAACAATTATATATAAATGCAAAAATAAAACACAACCATATCATGCATCACACACACATAGCCTAGCCCAAATATCCTATGCTTGATCCCATGAGCCGACATGGGATCAAGAGGTCAAACTAAGGGTAATATCGTAGCTCCCACTTAATTCAAGAATCAAGTGAAAAATTGACAAACGTCATCGTTGTCAAATTGACCTGTTCGCCATCTTCTAAGTCAAACTTCACGTTGCATCTTTATCTTTAATCTTCATCTTATTACATTTATTTAAAATTAAAAAAATACAACTAATCTAATACTTTTACAATTTAGAATAAACTTAAATACAATACTATGAAAATGAAAAATAAATATAATACAACTTTGGCTTCAAAATGGTCTTTCTTATAAATCAATATGACTTAATATTGCCGTAATCAACAATCATACATAGGTCGGGGCATTATGGGCTATATGTGTAATCACAATTTTAATAACTACATTATTAAAACCTACATATGGCTTGTCCATGGTTATAATGCATGTGTACAACCATGGAATGAAATAAACAACAATTATTCAAGTCATAAAAAATAAATTCAAAATTTATAACAGTGATTTTTTTCAGATCTTATTTGTGCGTCATGAGGTAATCAACAAAGTTGACTTTCAAAACCATAAAGGTTTTAACTTTTACCAATTCACCACAAAGCTAAATCTAAAGAAAATCACGCGACAATTAAGATGGTGTAAAAGCGGCTCGGATACCACTGTTGGATAATCGTGTGTACTTTTAAATCAGATTAATGCAGCAGATAGTTAAAATAATAGTCAATTGTTATTTTATAAACCATTTACAAAATTAAATATTCATATATTTAAATTTAATAAAACATGCACATGATTAACGATCCCAAAGATCCAGTTACACCACTAATAATTATCAAAATATGTAATTCACAATTGAAGAAACTGATGAACGGAGAGAAACCTACGATCAAAGAGTATGATCGTCTCTTTGGATAGTCCACTACACTTTCAAACAACGCCAATGGATGCTAGTCCAAACCCAAGCAACTCTTATTACAATAATCTAATTATTATAATAAAATAAATAACACTCCGTAATACTTCTAGGTTTCGTTTTGAAAAAGACCAAACAAGCAAACGTGATGTTTGCTTTTCATTCTTACGCATGAACAAAAGAACTTGTTCTATTATATGTATTATTCGTTAAAAAGTGATCCAATAACAAGAATGAGTATTTATAATATTTGTTTTTCTGAATTCTTTAATAAAACAAAAACTCACGTCCATTTCACCTTTTTACAAAAGAAGTATTTGTGGTGCTAAAGGAAACCACATTTGCATTACTATTTATAGATGATGAGCTGTATGACATTTTCTAATGAGTTCCAGGTTGTTCCTTTATTCAATTTTCTCATATTCAACTAATCATAAGTAATTAATTCAAAATTAATTAATCATTCAATTAATTCATAACGGAGTATTTTAACTTGTTTCGTCACTCGAGTAATATTTATATATCATATATATATATTTCATTTAATGTCTATGTGTATATATGTGTGACCCCGAAGGCTCAAATGAATTTAGCCATATAGTTATATGTTGTACCTTGCACATTAATCCTACAGGAAGGACCATCCAACTGAACAGCTTGACACTCTATTTCCCCCGAATTTCGACGAAGGAAGTGCAGGAACAAAGTGGAAGCGAGATTAACTTCAAAGGTATATTTGTGGTTAAGTCTCTATGAACTTTAATTGATGACTTAACCCTTGATTGCAGCAGCGGATTGGGTGAAATTAAATGGATCCTATGTCTTCCCAAGAAAGTTAATATTTTCGTTTGACATTTAAATCTTAACGGGCTCCCAACTCGGGTGAAAATAGCCGAATGTGGCATCCAGGTTAATACTGTAAGTCGCCCTTTTTGCATTGATGCTCCTGAATGTTTAGACCACTAGTTTACTTCATGTAGATAGATATATCTTACCACTGTGGTCTGTGGAGAAGGTTTTCGAATTGGTGGAGTTGTCCGAATCCAGTCCCGACAGGTGTTTCAAATGCTATTGATATTAACAACTACATAATGGGTGATAAGAGACTAAACGAGTTTTCACTAGCTTCAAGATACGCATTGCTATGAAGTATTTGGCGTTGGAGAAATAAGCTTGTTCACAGTAACCCGATAGAAGAAACACAATACTAAATGAGGATGTTCTAGCAAATTTAAAAGTAATGTACCATACATGGATCTCGAATAGAGGAGCTCAAGATTCAGTTGCAATTTTGTGAAATGGAAAATTAACCCGACAGGAGCTACTGGTGGTGTATAATGTAATTGCAGATTGGTATTGGATGAAATAGGTGTTTTGGGCATTTGGTGAAGGGGCATTTGGTGAAGAGGTATGAGTCTGTAACTTGGTGTCTTTTTAGTTTTTAGGAAAAATGGCACCAAAATGCATTGAACTTTCATCAAAATCCTATTGTATGCATTCAATTTTCAAAAATTCTATTGTATGCATTCAACTTTATATTTTCTCCTATTGTATGCATTCAACTTGTTATAACATGTTACCTTCTAGGTCACCTTCTAAATATTTACATCTTTAGTCCCTTATATTTGTAAATTCTAATTTCATTAGTCCTTCTGTTAAATGATCATTAGTCGCTCATAGTTGTCACTCTCATCAACACTATCACAACTCAAGTAAGTGATCTCATCTTCCGGGACTACTAATAAATGATCATTAATCTTGTCAACGTGTTCACCTGTTGAGCAAAAAATGTAGAGTAAAAAATTGTTGAACAAAAAATGTAGAATTAAATTTGCATAATCACGCATATATAATTGAAAATGTTTAACTATTACGGAGTATATATTATATACATTCAGTTAACAACAAAAAAATAAACAATTGAATTGGGCTATTTCACTATGTTATAATTCACATGACACTGATTACATGAGCAATATAATACAAATAGCCAACGAATTAACGTGAAGATGAAATACATTTTTCACATCAATTCATTCACGTGCACAAATATCATCCATCTTTTAATCACTCTTTCTTTTATGTCCAGGTGTGCTAACATCACCTATCTTTAAATCACTTTTTCTTTTATGTCCATTTACCGCATCATCAACTAAAATTTATTAGCAACATATCATACCTTTTTTATTCTTTGTTTGTAACTCACATCTATTAGGAGAAATGCTCGGTATATTCAGTGCTATCACCACCATCTTGAATCACTATGAGTTTATTTCATCTTCACATTCTTACTATAACATCATCAGTTCACCACCATCATGAGCTAAAACAAACAATGCCTATGAAAGAGTACATTCCTGGAAGGATTGAACCAATGGCAACAACCAAACTATATACCATTGAAAGTGGTTAGGAAGTATTAAAGTGACTCAAAAACAAAACTTAGTCAAAAGTTAGGTCGAAAATGGTTCAAAAATGGCCCATAGTGGTTGAATACGGTTTACAAAGGCTCGAAAGTAGTGAAGATGTAAATGTAAAATGAAACGGAACGAATCAATTAGATACAATTTTACATAGTAGGAAAAAATGAAAAATTAAAAGATGACATCACCTAGAGATTAGGTTAAAGTATCCTTAAATAGTGTTTGCAATGATATAAAGTTATATTCCATGGCGTGTTTCCATGTATGTATGAAGATATAAATGTTTTGTTTAACAAAAGGACTAATGAAATTAGAATTTACAAATATGAGGGACTAAATATGTAAATATTTAGAAGGTGACCTAGAAGGTAACCTGTTATAACAGGTTGAATGCATACAATAGAAGAAAATATAAAGTTGAATGCATACAATAGGACTTTTGAAAGTCGAATGCATACAATAGGATTTTGATGAAAGTTCAATGCATTTTGGTGCCATTTTCCCTAGTTTTTAATCCGCCCCTTGTTAATCAGTTGATGAACTCTATACTTTGGAGTTTAATGCAATGTTTAGCTTTTTAAAAAAAAAATACGGAATACAAAGGATTACCTATAGTTAATATTAAAATCTTACAATGATGGCGTCATTATTAGACTAATTTATTTGTTAAGAAAAAATCAAAAAGAAAAAAATTTTAAGCATAATGAGTGATGTCATTAATCTTAATAATTTTGAATTAAAATTAAATCTTATTAATTTATTATTATTATTAAATCTATAGTTAATATTAATATTAAAATCCTACAATGATTATGTCATTATTAGGCTAATTCATTTGTTAAGAAAAAATTAAAAAGAAAAAAAAAATCTAAGCATGATGGATGATGTCATTAATCTAAATAATTTCGAATTAAAATTAAATCTTATTAATTAATTAATTATTATTAAATTTTATTAATAATTATTTTAACTATTAAAATTAAATAATTTTGAATTATTTTAATCAATTTTTTTGAATTGAGTACGGAAAAGTATAAAAGATAGGCGGAAGAAAACCAATTCTTTATTTATATTTTAATTTACATTTTTAAAATAAAATTACAACCAATATTATCTCTTATAATTGGATGTGAATTGTTTAATATGTATTTTAAGTGTTTGATGAAATGTTCCGCTGACGAGTTTCTTAGTCGGACTCTGTAGTTCCACGGGTCATTAAACTAAATGACTTTAGCATTTACGTTCACTTAATACCTAATATATATTATTAAACTGTTTCGTTTAAACAAACCCGTAGTTCTACGGGTCATTTCACTAGTATTATATTATTATGGCAAATGGAACACAATTACACAAGTTTGGTAATTATTATACTCCAAAAGTACAACGGGAGCCAAAACATAAAACTAAGAAATCAATCCATGTGTCCACCCACCAGTGATGGTTTCTTCTTAAACTCTTGAACATTAATATTGTAGGCCATCTCATCTTTTTTAAACTTGGGAACAATTAGCTTTAACGTCCCCTTATCCGTGCACATCTCTGCCTTGATATCACGACGGTTATAGATTTTATCTGGTGAATCGATATCGGGTAAATCTACCCAACACATATACATTATGAATTGGTCAAAATCTTTGCCTTGGATGAACACGGTGTTGTCACTAACGCTTACCTTCACATCTTCCACATTCACGTTAGACACGTGTATGGATACGTATAGGCCTTCATCATCTTCTTTTGTTATGGTAGGCTCGATCCATTTTGAAGTGGACTTGGTTGTTTCAAACAGTCTCTTTGTTATTCGACACAGCTTCCTGGTGGTTGAGAATCGATTACACACATCTGAAATTAAATTAAACTAAAAATTATATCTTAAATAAAAATTTAAAAAACACCATTCACAATCTTATTATTATATATATATATATATATATATATATTTTACATATACTAAAAGAAAAGCAACTTGATGTCGTTTAATGCAATTTCAAATGTTGTTTTTCTCAAAAATACTAAAAGAGAAGCAACTTTATGTCGTTTAAAGCAATTTCAAATGTTATTTTGGTCAAAAACGACACTCTAAGCCACTACTAAGTCAAGTACTAAAGTTTGAAAAATTACCCAAGGAAAAGCGTAATCAAAAATTACAATATTCACCTGAACATTTCAAAAAAAGCGTTATCAAAAGTTACAATATGCACCTGATCATTTCAAAATTCCAATAATCTAATATAAGATTGGTTATCAAAAAAGTTTGAAAGAATTTACTTTCTTATAGCAGGACCTATCGCAATTCATTCCTCATCTGTAGCCAAATCATATAAAATGAAGAACTCTGTACAGATTGGAAAATAAAGTACTCATCTTCTTAACTGTTACATGAGACAACTTTTGGAAATGCTTCGGTACCTTCACGTTCCTTAAGTAATTCATCGTGAGGAATTTGTTACTTCAAGTTATTTAATTTAATTTATTATTGATACAGTGGCCAATAAATTAAACCTTAGTTTGGCCTTTACATAGCATTCTATGTACTGCTACAGCTATGTTCAAAGAAACGACCAAGGGATACCTAAGATAGGTTTTACACTTACAAGCCCCACTCATATTTATTGTTGTAGAAGACATAAAACTGAAAGGGTTGTCTTAATCTATAGCCTTACTGCCCCTTAGTTGTTAGTAGCAGGCTTATGTTATGTTAGATGAAAGATGGGAATTGGGTGTTAATGTGATGATTTAGTTATAACCTGTGTGGTCCAAAATTGACTACTTTTTCTTTGTGCTAAATCTTAAAAGATATTTATGGTTAATAATTACAAAAAGAAATACCTAAGGCATTCAGCAATAGCACAAAATCAATTATTTGTTAGACCAAGTCAAATACGATTCAAGTGTTACCATGAATTCTCAATAAAGTTCAAGAGCATCAAATAAAGTTTTTCTTTTTTATCATATCTAATTCATTATATATACAAATTTACAGCTGGTTAAAACTTGGTAAATATTTGAAGATTTAACAAATAGTAACAAGTCAACCCATTGTTTACATGTCCATTTTCCAAAAGCAACTTATATGAGAAATTTACCAAAATTATTTGAAACAAGACCAGCCCAATAAAATTAATCAAGCCTTTGTGAATCGTTAACCCTTCGTGTCTAAAAAGTAACGGATAGCAGAAACTAATCACCATATAAGGTCATGTTACCGATTTTAAACTAATCCATTATCATTATATATCACACAGTGGATTACTTATGCTCATATCCGTCTTAGTTAATCTTTTAATCTCGCCTATCTGACCCACTAGATATTAAACATAGCTTGAATCTACCGTTCATAAATAAATGGTTTTAAAATGTATATCGATTCAACTGAAATTTGGTAGAAAACTAGATTTATTGATATCTAAGCTCTAATCAACCTTAAAGCAAGCAATCAGATGTACAGTATAACTAGACAAACAGCACAACTTCAAATCAAATTATATACTACGCAATATAATTATTATATTTTATATTAAACAATAGAGTAATAACACCAAAAGTACCTGCGAAAAAAGAGGGCTTAGCAGCAAGATCACGGCGATAAACGACATCGGAGATCCGATGACAATTACGGCGAATAGCTTCCGAGTTTAAAAATCGATAGGATGTTGCCACAGAGGACGCGGGACGAAATCGGATAACGGATTTGGTGACGAGATGTTTCAGAACACGCGAAGACGCCATCTTTTTCCAATCACTGGTAAAAGTGATTCATAAGAAATAAATAAAACCTTTACTTGCAGTTTGAATTGAATGAATTTTTGTGTTAAATTGCAGAGAAAATTAGGGCTGTTATTATTAGGGTTTACCCTTTCCTTCTACGGAGTATATAGAAATCCCAAACCCACAAAAACAAAAATAAGGGAGGTCTCGCACACCATCTTTCATCCTTGTACACGAAGTCATCTATTCTATTTTACACTTACTTACGATAATAATATAAATATAAATTCAACTCTCTAGGACCATAATTATAATTTTATGAAATGAAAATGTACATAAATAAAAAAAGTGATGTGTAAAATCAACTCTCAAAAACTAAAAGTAGAAAATAATAATGTATTCTTTCTTTCTTTTTTTGTAACAAAAATAACAAAAAACATAGTTTCTTCATCGAAAGATGAAGGAGACAAGCAAGGATACAATTGACACGGTCAAGCTCGAGTATAACCAACCTTCCCACTCTGTTATTACATTATGGTTCATTTCTCATTAGGTTATGATTTGTTAACTGTGTTTACACATTCATTCTCATTCATTTATAGTTTTGACTATTAGTTGGTTAACATCAATAAGATAGTCATTTCGATTCTATTTTCGATTGCATACTTTTTTACGTGATTCGAGATGAATCTAGGTCTCTTTTGTGACGACTCGAAAATTTTCGACCAAATTTAAACTTAATCTTTATATGATTTCGACACGATAAGCAAAGTCTGTAAATTTGAGTCTAAAAAATTTTTGAACTATTTTCATGAATTCATTTAACAATTGAATATTTTCGACGACTCACGATATTTTTACTTGTAAATAAATATGTATATATTTAAATAGTAATTAAAATAGTAATATACGATATAATTAAATTGTTATTAAGATAAATATATATATATATATATATATATATATATATATATATATATATATATATATATATATATATATATATATATAGGGACAGGATCAATGGGGAAGTAACCAATCGGGGGGAAGCAAAAAAAAAAAATTCGTTTTTTTTTAATTTTTTTTTCCGGCATCAAAATCATACGAAAATATGAACATTTAGAAGAGACACTTCGTGATGAATGTTAATATTTAGGCGGGAAAACGATCGACAAAAATAACATTCAAGATAATATTGTTCGTGAAGAATATGAACGTTTTTTTTCATGTTTTGTGAAGTAAAATTTAGCCCGATTTAGAGTTTAGGGTTTAGGGTTTGGTGTTTTGGGTTTATTCCATAAACCCAAAACACCAAACCCTAAACCCTAAACCCTAAACCCTAAACCCTAAACTCTAAACCGTTCGTGTTAAAAATTCAATCTAAATCCTAAATCTAAACCCTAAATCTAAACCCTAAACCCTATATTTCTAAACCCTAAATTTCTAAACCCTATAAACCCTAATATCTAAACCTCAATAGCTAAAACCTCAAAATACGCTCGAAAAACACGATAATTGTTATATATTACTTCTTCGAGCGTTTTCCCGCCAAAAAAAAACATTTATCACAAAGTGTCTCTACTAAATGTTCATATTTTCATCTCATCTATAATGTTCGTGAACAAAGTTTTTTCAAAAAACGGAAAAAAAAAATTTTTGCTTCCCCCCGCTTCCCCCCGAATGGTTACTTCCCTCTTGATCCTGCCACTATATATATATATATATATATATATATATATATATATATATATATATATATATATATAGTATATTAAATATAATTATTTACTGATTGTAATACTTGTTAGACGTTTCGATTATTATTTAGAGAAGTTTAATTCGAACTTATGTGATTTTAAAATAAACGGTGATCCTAAAATGAGTTATATAAATTATAGACTTATTAAAAATGTATTTAGGAGCTAGTTATTTAATTTTAAATTTTTTTTTTTACCTGGAATCGAGCGCGGACAATTGATGTAATTTTTATTTAAAAATTTTAAACAGTTAATGATCGAATTTTATACCATAATGACTGAAATAAATAAAGATAATTACTGTAAAAATTTGGTATTTTTCTGAATACTTTATCCGCCACTAATTAACAACAAACTACGAATCATCATCCGTGAAAAACTGTCGATAGTATGCAAACAAATAAACTTCACGAGATTTAATATTTCTGTTTAACACTGTGCCTAATTGAAAGTTAATTGATTTACTGTACGTTCCTTTTTCATACCACTAGCCCACTATCCTATCATAATATTATATATATGTTGCATATATATACAAACGTGCATATATCATTATTTATCATTCTATCTTATATCTAAAATTCTATATATTCTCTGCATACATAAAAAACATGAACCATCTATCACATTTCTTCTATATCTTGTGTCAACCGAAGCAACCATCATGACCACCTCACCACCGCCGGAACAATCTGCACCCATCGTAACTCTAAACCCCTTTGATCACCACCTCCATCTCACTCTCTCTAACTCACCATAACTTTCTCTCTATCACCTCCATTTTCTGTTTCGTGAACATCGATCACCACCACCACCACCACCATAACCTGCTTAACTAATTAAAAACGTAACCATGCTACTGTTCCTGTTGATTCCGGTTGTCAAACAACACCCAAAAAGTTAACCGTTACTGTTGCAAGGTTGTTGCCGCTATACCGATCACTTCCACCATTAAACCATTACTACTATTCGAAAGTTATGTTCCTGGTACAATACTTGCTGCTAAACTGCTCCTGTTACATGTGTTTTCTGTCTCCTTCGACTGCAGTAAAACAAACCACCCTCGTTTCATCTCAACTTCCATCACCATTCGAACAACCACCATCGACCATTTGTTTTTCCTGCTACTAACTTCGGTTTCGCTATAGTGAACCACCAAGCAACCACCTACACCTCCTTCTATAATTTTGTTTCTGTTTCAGCCCACGAAACCACCACCATCAAACGCCACAACACCCACCTGCTATTCGCTGTTTTTCTGTTCAAAGCACGCCACCATAAAACAGCCACCAGCAGCCGATTTAGCTGCTGCAATACTTCTATTTATATTCGCTTTTCACAGACCATAAACTACCCCCATGGACGTCCATTGTTATTGTGCTATATGTTTATATTTTTTTTTCTTCTGTTTTTGTCGAAAACAACTAACCAGTCGACAAGATGAATAATGATGGTGGCGAGTAAAATGATGATGATGATGATGTTAAACAGCGAGTTTAATGATGTGTACAGAAGATGATGATGAGTGCTGCTGCGTAATGCTTCTGTAAATAATTGTAACCGTAAACCTTGCTAGTCGATTTCTTTTAAACATCAACGACACCCCCATTGTAAAGATCCGCCAAAATCGCCATTGACGGCGCCGTTAACTTAGGTCCCATTACGTGGTCATAGTCCCTAAATGAGACGCGTTTGACCAAAATTATGTCGCATTCATTTGAAACGTGTAAGACTTGCAAAGTTTAAGTTTACCAACGGTTCGACAACGAGTTTAAGTTTACAAAAGTTATAAAGTATAAATGAAATAATTTACGACATAATATAAGTTGTAAATCTCGAATGCTATCAATAGCGTATGTATGTATGTATGTATGTATGTATGTATGTATGTATGTATGTATGTATGTATGTATGTATGTATGCTTGACCCCAAGTAAGTAATCAAAGTGTATGCATGTATGCTTGACCCCAAGCAAGTATAAGTGTACGCAGAAGCATGTATCAAGTTGCCAAGTATGAACCTGAGAAACATATAGAAAACTGTCAACGAAAAATGTTGGTGAAATCATAGGTGTATTTGTAAAGTATGTTTTTGAACCACAAGATTTAGTATAAAGTGATTATCAAAGAGTATACATCCCAAAAGATTTTATTTGTATCACAAGCACCCAATTACCAAAGCTTAACTGAATCTTACCTCTGCATAATAGTGTTAGAACCTACATATATACCTAAAATACGTTTCATCCGTCCGGATGAGGGTTCGTCAAACCCGTATGGCCACACAACATAAGTTCTCGCTTACACCCTACAAGTGTAACTAATGATAACTGGACTTGAGGATTTTTGTTCTAAATCGTATGTATCTTTGCTTTCGTATTTATGTTCAAAGTATAAAAGTATAAACCGTATATATTTCTCATCCCATGTTTTAAAAGTATAAAAGTTGTTGAAAAGATGGGACTATGATCTCACCTCGAGTGCACGAGTATAAAGGTACTTCACAAAGTAAACATGTGCATGAATGAATGCTAGTCTTGACCTAAACAAGTGGGTTGTATCAATTTCGGTAAAATACGAGGTCAGTCAAAGTTGTTCAATTAGTCATATGGCTCGTTACGACTCGATTATGTAGCATGTGAATCACGTTGTCAAGTTTCATGCAAGATATAAGTGTAAACGAAAGGTTATAACGATTAAACAAAGTATTGGTTAAGTTTGAATAAAAGTCAACTTTGGTCCAAGTCAAAGTCAACGAAAAAGTCAACGTGTTCGGGTCGGGTCTGGTCTCTGACAATTTTTCTAAGCTTATAATCATATATAATTATGTTGGAACAAGTTTCATGTTAATCGGAGGTGTGTAGCATAGTTAGAATTAAATGAAAAAGTTGTAAATTTGGACAGCCATTTTTTCACGCTTTAAGCCGCGCCGTGGCTAGAAGAGCCGCGCCGCGGCTTAACACTAGATAGAATGATGGGCTGTTTTGAACACTTAATGCACAAATCCAACTTCAAACAAACATAACTAATGAACCGTAAACATTCAAAACGCATATCTTATATCGTTGAAAAGGTAATTTAACGATGGATACAACTAAACACATTTCATCAAACAAAAACATCATTTACAATAATCGATTTCTCGTCAAGTGATCATTAAAAGTCCATTTTCAAAGTTTCAAGTTCATAAATTGCATAAGATGATTCGGGAACTTAATACACACATATAATATCCCATTTCGTAGGTAATTACGCATACAATACTATCAAACACTTATAAACAACATTGCAAGGCTTTTAATGCATCAAAAATCACAATCAAGGCTACCAAACCCTAACCAAGAATCACCAAATCAATAATCATGTTAATGTACGGTTTTCATGTCATCCAACACACCAAATCGAAGTATATGAAGTTAGTAACACAATTTACACATGAACTTTAACATATAACATCGTTTAATCAACCAAAATCAAGGATTTGACAAACTCATTTCAAGTGTTCATGCTAGTTACTCAAAATAACAAAATCGAGCATACAAATTACATATACGACATCACAATGAGCCATAGACACTAATTAACACCATTTCAAATCTATAAAACGAATTTAGAGAAATCTAGAGTTTTTAGAAAATTACCCAAAAGTGATGAAGTTAGTATCAAAATGTAGAGGACGAAGAGAGGATTTCAAATATGCAATCGGATTTGTTGTAAGCTTCCTAGATGTGAAATAGATGATGAATCTTTGTTAAAGATGAAAAAGATGCAAAAATGGAAGTATTATATGAAAGAAAATGGAAAAGTGAAAAAGAAATGAAATGAATGGAGGAGGTGAAGTGGTTGACTAGTTGACCTAGTCACCACTTTGGCCAATTGACACTATTAGTCCCTCAAGTTTAAAAGCGGGTGCGTGAATTTACCGAACGAATTATTTTAAACACGCGAGAGTAAACGTAAGATGTTATAATCTAATAACAGGAAATTTTAAGAATGTTAGTTAACGAAAGGTACGAATTTAGATAATGAAAGATATTATAAAAAAAGACGGTCGTTAAAATGAATAAACGGAAAAAGTCGGGATGTTACACCCATAATTTTATTTGGGCTTCAAAAGGTAACCAGACCATAATTAAACTAATTGGGTTGTCACAGTCCTTCTTAGTTCTTACAATGAAATTGTGGTTTTTCGTTTATGAAGTACGACTAAAATCGTTGATATATTAATTACTTGGTGTGGTTTTCTTTTTATATTTATTTATTGTGACGATCGCTCCAAATCCATATGGACGAACACGTCATTCATCGATTTCATTGCGAGGTATTTGACCTCTATATGATACGTTTTGTAAACATTGCATTCTTTTGAAAAGGCACACCATAAATGAATATTTAAATCAAAGGTTTTCGACATCTGATGATTTCTACATATAGACAATCACCGTAAATAATAGTTTACAATAGTACTTCCATTGACAATGCAGTCAAAATAAGATACATGGTGATGATTTGGTGAATGCAACGTTTCCTTGATAAATATGCCATATAAGACTCCATGCACATAGCTTGTTTAACATATAAGCAAACAGCGGAAGACTTCTAGGAACCTGAGAATAAACATGCTAACAAGTGTCAACACAAAGGTTGGTGAGTTCATAGTTTTAGTGTTTCGCATAATCTGTATATAAAGGTGGACCACAAGATTTCAGTTGTTTCATCCAAAACGTTTATCAAAATGTTCTACGAAATTGAGCACCCTGGTAACTAAACTTTAACGTTATTATAAGTATCCCTGTTTTAACATACATGCAACCAACATGTACAATACACGCAATCCAACGTGTACTAAACTCAAATAGCATACGTCTGTTTTATAGTTCAGGCTAGGGTTTCTATACCTGGAACAGACGGGGATGTCAAGCCCTATGGATCCATATACCTCTATTCGCGCCCATCGGTTCTTATAACTGACAGTTACTAGTTACCAAAGCTAAGGGATTTTCGATTCAAACTCGGTGTAGAATTTAGTATGTACTTGTATCCATTGCGTTTAAAATAAAGTGCATGTATTCTCAGCCCAAAAATATAGATTGCAAAAGCAATTAAAAAGGGAGCAAATGAAACTCACCTTAGCAGCAGATAAAGTCGTTCACCAAAATGTGACTGAAACTCGGATTACCAAATAACCGTAGATCTCAACCTAGAGAACATATGTTGGTCAATAAATATCTATTAAGCTAGGCCAGGTCATAGTGTATCACAATCCTAATGCTCGAGATCGACATACAAAGTTATCCAAAGTTGTTTCAAAAAGTCAATTTTGACAATAGTTTAACAAAACGAGACGTGCCTTATATAAGATTTCATTTACTCGGCTGATAATATTTAAAAATCTATTTTATCAATCTTGTAAACAAGTTGTTTAAATCTTAATTGCAGATTCAAAAGCAATTTCAATTAACGTCAATCATAATTCAGTTGATCATATCTTTTAATCCTTTCATCGAAACTATTCGATATCTAAATGAAAAGTTATTAATTTTTCGCCAGCTTTCCAAAAACATGCATATCATATACCTTTTATCAGTAATATATATATTTACTTCGTGATTCATCATAACTCTTTAATGACGAAATTTAGCATACAAGCATGTATAAATATATATACTCGAGCACTAGACATGGATACACAATTAATATATAAAAGATAAAATATGAGTGCTTACGTATCAATATTGAGATTCAATTTTGTAGGAAAGTATGTGGACGTAACGGAGATGATAAATACTAGGTTTTACTTGCGAATATTACCCATAACCTCCATAATTATAACTCATAATTTCCTTAGCTCTATCCCGCTCGAAACCCATTTTGAAAGTGACACGCTCATGACCTCGTCGTAATAATAATAATAATAATAATAATAATAATAATAATAATAATAATAATAATAATAATAATAATAATAATACGAGAGAGATAGAAAGATGTGTGCAAACTGAATCAGAAGTCGAGCTTTTATACTTATGGCCTGAATTCTACTGCCATGCGATCACATGGTCTCCATGACCATTTCCCATGCGATCGTATGGGAACATTTTCCAGCTCACATCTTGTTTAACATTTAGCTTATCGACATATTAATATATAATATATATAATATATAATATATATAATATATATAATTTATATAATTAATTATATATTATATTAAATTCACGTGCATAGTTGATTTATAATTTTAGTTCCGATAAGTCGTACGTCATCACTCGACTTATGTCCCGGTTTCGGTTTTTCGAACGTTCTTTCGTACATTTAGAAAACTTGCATTTTACGTTTCGTGTCACGTACCTTTGTCAAAATATAGCCTTAAGTTATCCATAAACTATACCACTCAAAGTATATCTTAAACTTTCGAGTGGCTTGGTCATTTACTTCTATAAATCATCGTCTCACTATTTGCTAATATATATATATATATATATATATATATATATATATATATATATATATATATATATATATTCATTTTGAAATAGTGTTTTACTGTAGCAAAGTTACTGTAGTAAAGTTTTTTTACTGTAGCAAATAGTGATTTTTGAAAACACTGTAGCTTTTCGGGTACTGTAGCAATTCGAAAATACTGTAGCAAATTAGTGTTTTACTGGTTCATCTTAAACGTTTTAGTTAACTTATCTAAATATTAATCGAATCAATAATCGAATGTTAATATCATTTACTAAATAACTTGAAATCATATATATATATATATATATATATATATATATATATATATATATATATATATATATATATATATATATATATATATATATATATATATATATATATATATATATATATATATATATATATATGCACATTAAGTTATATATATATTGTTCGTGAATCTTCGAGAACAGTCAAAAAATAATTGATTACATGAATATAGTTCCAAAACTTTGAGACTCAACATTACAGACTTTGCTTATCGTGTCGAAAACATTAAATCATTTAAAGATAAAGTTTAAATTTGATCAGAAATTTCCGGGTCATCACATTTATTCTAGGAATAACTGCTAAGGATTTTATAGATCCAAATACAACTCTATTTACAAACAAGATTGACGACAATTATCAGTTAAAGCATAATAGGCCTGCAAAGATTGTTAGTAGTACAAGCTGGTCAGTTTCACAAGCAATTTAAATCATGAAGGTTTTCTGTTTGACTATTTGAACATTGTAAAGGTAACTATCATTTATTTAAGGTTTTTTAGTTTTAGGTCCCCAGATGGTATTCTCTTGGAAGCAGCAGTAATGTATGTTAGACAGGTTGCTACACTACTAAATGAGAATGATTCAAATGGGGATAAGGTTTTCTGAAAGAACATTTATTAGGGGAAGACGTTTTCATATCCTAGATTATTATTCGTTATCACCGGTGAGAATTTAATTATCAGTTTTGTCATCATTGATATAACAAGAAAAAAAGGAAAAATGGTTGTAACTTTATGGTTTTTTAAATACCATGAAAGGAAAGGACCTAAGAAACAGAAGTATGAAGAAAAAATAAAGAAACTGAACCACAAACATGTAGCTTTTCGTACCATATGGTTGTCACCAGAGGTTTACCCGTTACTTCTTGGTGAGACTGTCCCTGGTCCATATCTGATACAAAACTTAGTGGTGATAGTTGAACCCAGTTACTTATAATTGGGTCGATCTGGGTTGTGGCCATGGGTCAGTTAATTGTTTTATCTGATGAGGTGGTAACAGGGTTAATGGGTCGAACTAATAGTCATATAACTTGAATGTAGTCCATAGATAATTCATTATGCATACAACCTTTTTAACCACCTAAATTGTTTATTTATATGTTTGCAGTTCTTATTAATGTTTCGTATTTATATTCTGTAGGTATATTTTGTGTTAATGCATAGACTAAAATCGATGACAAAACTTATATTGGTTTTGGAAGGTAATCCTAATAATATATAGAGTTTTGGAAGGTAATCCTAATATATATGAAAACTAGATAAGTGTGCTAAGCACATATAGGCTGTATGAAATTTGTTCGAACTTTTTAAGGTCTTCTGAAATTTAAAGGTGAACTTCTCTCTGCCGAGTCGAAGGGTATTACATCTGCCAGGTTTATACAAAAATGTAGTATCAAAAGAAGACTATTTGGTGCTCAGCTAATAAGGTAAACTTGTTCATGTTATTCACATCACATGCCCGTCAAACATATAATTTTTTTGTATACAACTTGGGTTTATAAACCATTAGATTTCAGTTCAATATGTGATATTTGAGCAAATGTGTAATCTCTATATCTATGTACGCTTAGTTATAAAAAATCTAGAGTTGTGATGTGACTTTTCCAAAAATAGGGTTTAAGGTTTGGATTTTAGGGTTTAGAGTTTAGGTTTAGGGTTTTGGGTTTAGATATAAGGTTTAGGGTTTCGGTTAGGGTTTACATTTAGGGTTTAGATTTTAGGGGCTTAGGGTTTAGAGTTTAGGTTTAGATTTTTTTTTTTTTTTTTTGGGTAACCGAGGAACCACTACTACAAATTAGGCACATTGGCCTCCGCGCAGCGCGTAAACCTTGGGGCAGCAGGCAACCTATGTATCACCTGTGCCAGGAAAAGCACCCTCTTGTCAGGGGTCACTATTAAGTTCGTCTGTCTATGGCAGGATTCGAACCCGTGACCTCCCGCTTCACAGGGAGCCCTGGTGGCCATCCAAGCTAAGCCTGGATGGTTAGTTTAGGTTTAGATTTTAGGGTTTAGGTTTGGGTTTAAGGTTTAGATTTAGAGTTTTGGGTTTAGATTTTAGGGTTTAGAGTTTACGGTTTTGATTTAGGCTTTATGTTATGGTTTAAGGTTTAGATTCTAGGGTGTAGGATTTTAGGTTTAGATTTAGGGTTTGGGGTTTAGATTCTAGGGCTTATGGTTTATATTTTAGGGCTTAGGGTTTAGGTTCAGGGTTTAGAGTTTTTAGGGGTTAGGTTAGGGTTTAGGGTGTACGTTTTAGAGTTTAGAGTTTAGGGTTTCAGGTTTAGATTTAAGGTTTTGGGTTTAGGTTTAGGGTTTAGATTCTGGGATTTAGGGTTTATATTTTAGGGCTTAGGGTTTAGGGTTAGGGTTTAGAGTTTTTAGGGCTTAGGTTAGGGTTCAGGGTTTAAGGTTTAGATTTGGGGTGTAGGATTTAGAAGTTAGGTTTAGGGTTTAGATTTAGCGTTTAAGGTTTAGGTTTAGGTTTGGGTTTATGGTTTAGATTTTAGGGTTTAGAGTTTAAGTTTAGGGTTTTGGGTTTAGATCTAAAGTTTAGGTTAGGGTTTAGGGTTTATATTTTAGGGTTTAGGGTTTAGAGTTTAGGTTTAGATTTTAGGGTTTAGAGTTTAGGTTTAGGGTTTAGAGTTTAGGGTTTTGGATTTTGGGTTTAGATTTAGGGTTTGGGTTAAGGTATAGGGTTTAGATTTTAGAGTTTAGAGTTTAGATTTAGTTTTTAAATCAAATGATTTAGAAATGTTTAGGGTTTAAGGTATAGGGTTTAGATTTTAGAGTGTATGGTTTAGATTATAGTGTTTAGGGTTTAGGTTAGGATAACCTAATATTATCATATGTGATCTGTAATCTGTACATTGGTTTTACTAATTAAATATGTAATCTGTATATTATGATGTATTTTAACTATAATTATTTATGATTTGAGTTGGTTTGACTTGGTTACATTCTTTGTTGTGATTCGTTGATGTACACTCAACATTATGTATGTGTATCTGCAGGATCATGGACATCATCTCAAGAAGCCATCAAGTCTCCATTGCAGTTTAAGGTGAAAAAGAATATGAAAGTTAAATCAAAGAAAACAATCAAGCGAATTACTCCTTGGACATGCATATATTTGTATAAGAGAGCGGAGAAACATGTCAACTTGTCACAAGTTGCACAAAATGTATTTTGTAACGCCTTATCATGAAATTCATAAATTACCATTGGAATGATAAAAAATTTAGTAGCCTTATTTGTCATATGAATTAGTTATAAAAATGTTAAAGATAGAGTGTTTTAAATTATCCTAATATAACATATTTACTCTATCGGCCCATTTTTTCATCTCTGTTAGCATTCTCCTAATATTTATTGTTTTGTGAAATAGTCAGTAATTTTAGTTTGGAGATGTCAATTACAGATTATACATGGAAATAGATTTAGCTAGGGAACTGATCAAGGAGCAATATTGAACTGCACTTCAAGAGTTTGATCAGCTACGAATAAAATTAGAAGACGGTGTAGTGATTCAAGGGTGGAAATAAGGGAACGTTGAATTCTCACACTTATCAGTACTCTATATTTAATTGCAACTGCTACTCGGGTACCCTTCCTAGCATAATAGGAGAAAAGCAAAGGACACCAGTATGGTATGCACATCTTTTAAATACATCGTTATTAGGATGTTTAATTTCTTAATTCTGAGAAATCGCCGGTATTAAACATACTGATATGTATGTTAATTTGTAGACATGAATATCTAAATTGAACACAAAGTGACACAACTTAACAAGGAAATACAACTAAAAAATGAACTTTCTAAAGCAGGTACATTGTAACTATATATATTTTATGTGATATATAAAAACTATATGACATCGTTTATTTGATTATTGAGTTGTTATTAAGTCCGTTTTTTTAATTTCAACATCATTTATTTACATTTGATCTTTCGAAATATTATATTGTTTATTTGTGTTATCATGGTTAAAGATTGTTTTAAAATATCATCATTTCATAAAACCCGCGAAACCGCGGGTCGTTAACTAGTATATATATATATGGGAGAGATCAAGGGATAAGTGGCTTTTTTGAGATAAGAGGATAAGTAAAATGAGATTTTTATATATTTTACATTAGAGCTCTAAATTAAAAAAAATTTCGTGATCTCTGACATTGTGTAGATTCATAATATATATTTTTTTTTTCAACAGGAGCTTAAAATGCATGTGATGTATGTTAACGTGTTTTGAGATTTTTTTGAGTTTTTTTTTAGAGCCCGATTTAGAGTTTAGGGTTTAGGGGTTAGAGTTTAGGGGCCCTAAACTCTAACCCCTAAACCATAAACTCTAAACCGTTTCGTATTAAAAACTAATTCTAAACCTCTAATTTCTAAACCCTAAACACTGTTTTTTTTAATCAAAAGTCATTTTTTTTTTTGTTAAGATGCATGAAAAACAATTAACATGCATCAAACAGCGGATAACATGCATCAGATGCATCTTAACGCTCCAGTTAAAAAAAAGATTTTTTTTCTGAATCTACACAATGAAAATAGATATCAGCAATTTTTTTTAAAATCAAAGCTGTAGAAAAAAAGATATAAAAAATCACAAAATCACTTATCCCTTTATCCCACTTAGCGGTGGATCTCTCCCATATATTTTCATCAAATAATTGTAATATTAGTTGGGGGTACATTATGTCATCTTGACAAGTTTGAGGGGTGTAATACGCCAAATGATGATAAAAGCCATAAAAAATAATATGGGTCTAACATATGTTTCCATATTCTTGACCTATAAAACCGATCTAGAAACACGCGAGTATCATCCAGATCCTTGTAATCATGTTTCGGGTCAAAATCTTTTTTTAACTGTTGAACTCCTAAACCCAAGGTAGGTAACGATCTTTCTTTAACCACGTTCTCAAAGTCTTTCTCGTCATTTATATCCTTGATATCAGGAAAAGATCTAAGGTAACGAAATGATTCAACATACCAATTTTGCAAATTTGGCAAACGACTCACCTGTCGCCCCTGATTTCCATTCAAATGTATCCATAATTTTTTAAAAGCAATTCAACCAAACACTCCAAGTAAAATCAACTCTTCATGAGTACTAAGATGTGTTGGATGCTTGAACTTGTTGGAAGTTAAACTTGATTTTGGGCTATGTGTTTTGGATATGAGCTTGCAAGTATACAAGTATATGGATCAAGATTGTAGTCCAATATCTAAAAACTTCTTGTAATATCTAGTAGTGAAAGTGAGTAGAAACATCTTGTAAAATATCTAAGATAATATTTAGGAAATATCTAGATAATACTTAGAAAATATCTAGATATTAGTAGATGATGGAGAGTTCTAGACTACTCCATTGAGTAGTATAAATAGAGGGCTTCACCCCTCATTTGTAATCAAGCAGCAAAACAATTCAATAAGCAATAAAAGAAAAGCTTTCAAGATCAATAAAACTTCTAAATCATCAATCCTCTCTTCCACAAATAATATACATAACCTCCTATTTCTAACAAATTGGTATCAAGAGCTTGGTTCGACAAGATGATGGTCAACAATGTCATCACGTTTTCTCGCCTCACAAAGGATAATTATGATCGATGGAGCATCCAAATGAAGACCTTCCTAGGTGGACAAGACCTATGGGAGATTGTGGAGGAAGGCTACGAGGAACCTATAGAAAAAGGTTCTCTCAGCAAGGAGAAAAAGCTATTGAAGACCAATGATCAAAAGGCTCTTTCCATCATCCAACAAAGTGTAGATGATGGAGCTTTTGAGAAAATTGCAAGTGCAACCACCGCCAAGAAAGCATGGGAGATCTTGGAGAATTCTTATAAGGGAGTTGATAAGGTGAAAAAGGTTCGACTACAAACACTACGAGGTGAGTTCGAATCTTTAAATAAGAAAGACTCAGAATCAATTTCTGATTATTTTACAAGAGTCTTGGCGGTTGTCAATCAATTAAAGAGGAATGGTGAAACTCTAAGTGATGTAAGAGTCATTGAGAAGATTCTTAGATCATTGGATTCAAAATTCGACTATATAGTCGTAGCCATCGAAGAATCTAAAGATCTAGAATCAATGACTATCGATGAACTCATGGGTTCACTACAAGCCCATGAAGAGAGGTTCAATAAGAAAAATAAGGAGCCTTTGGAGCAAGCTTTACAAGCAAAACTCTCTTTCAAGGAAGAGAGCAGTGAAAAGACTCATCAAACGAGTCAACGAGGTCGTGGTCAAGTACGTGGCCGAGGATGAGGACAAGGATATATCAAACGTGGAGGTTATAGTTCTTACAGAAATGAAGAAAGAAGTCAAAATTTTCACCCGACTAGAGGTCGCGGGAGAGGCTACACAAGTAGAAGGCCAAGGTATGACAATTCTCAAACCAAATGCTATAATTGTCATAAATTTGGCCACTATGCTTCGGAATGCAAGAAGTAAAACAATTACGTGCAAGAAAGAGCAAATTTAGTGCAAGAAGATACCGAAGCCGTGAAAAACACTTTGTTACTAGCATGCAAAGGTGAAGATAACGGAGAATCAAATTTGTGGTATCTCGACACGGGTGCAAGCAACCATATGTGCGGTGACAAAAACATGTTTGTGGAGTTAGACAAGGTAATTAGTGAAAATATCACCTTCGGAGATTCCTCTAAAGTCCCGGTTAAAGGCAAAGGTAAGATTCTCATCCGCTTGAAAAATGGAAGGCATCAATTTATCTCTAACGTGTATTATGTGCCCAATATGAAGACGAATATACTGAGTATTGGACAACTCTTAGAGAAAGGCTATGATATTCACATGATAAATCGTACCCTTTCTTTAAAAGACCAAAAAGGGGGTTTGATTGCTAAGGTGCCAATGTCAACGAATAGGATGTTCATGCTAAATATTCAACATGACATTCCAAGATGTTTAAAAGCATGTTTCAAAGATAATTCTTGGCTTTGGCACATGAGATACGGGCACTTAAATTTTGGAGGCTTAAAATTATTATCAAGTAAAGGAATGGTGAAGGGTTTGCCTCTAATTAATCATCCGGATCAAATATGTGAGGGATGCCTCCTAGGAAAGCACTTCCGAAACGGTTTTCCAACAGAAGCTTCTAGTAGAGCGAAGAAACCTCTAGAACTTATTCACACGGATGTGTGTGGACCCATAAGCCCACCTTCTTTTGCTAAAAATAGATATTTTATTCTATTCATTGATGATTTTAGTCGAAAGACATGGGTCTATTTTCTAAAAGAGAAGTCGGAAGCTTTTGGAATGTTCAAGAAGTTTAAAGCATTTGTGGAGAATCAAAGTGGTCTCACCATAAAGGCGATGAGATTCGATCGTGGAGGAGAGTTCACATCCAAGGAATTCAAGGAATTTTGTGACAACAATGGGTTACGACGTCCTCTAACTCTTCCATATTCACCTCAACAAAATGGTGTTGCGGAAAGAAAAAATATGACCATTCTTGATATGGCCCGGAGTATGTTAAAGAGCAAAAGGATGCCTAAGGAATTTTGGGCTGAGGCAGTAGACTGTACGATCTATCTTGCAAATCGCTCGCCCACTAGAAGCGTCAAGAACAAAACGCCCATTGAAGCTTGGAGTGGAAGGAAGCCCGGCATCTCACACCTTCGAGTGTTCGGAAGTGTAGCATATGCTCATGTGCTAGATCAGAAAAGGACGAAGCTCGATGATAAAAGCGAGAAACTCATATTCGTGGGCTATGACTCAAGTTCGAAGGGTTACAAGTTATACAATCCCAAGACCGGTAAAGTAATCTCAAGTCGAGATGTGGTGTTCGACGAAGAAGCAACATGGGATTGGAATATTCCCGAAGATTAGAACTACAACTTTCTTCCTTATCCATCCGAGAGTACTGCAAGGAACGAAGAATATCTTGAAGTTCAAGAACCTTCTAGTACACCATCTCCGCACTCTCCACGTACTCCAACCACTACACCTAATGAAGTGACACCAACATCAGGAAGAGAATCAAGTAGGCTACAACATCACACAAGGAGCATTAAGGAGTTGTACGAGGTAACCCAGCCTATGGAGGATCTATCATTGTTCTGCCTTCTTGCCGATTGTGAGCCAATAAGTTATGAAGACGCAACAAAAAGTCAAAAGTGGAAACGTACTATGGACGAAGAGATTCAAGCAATCGAGAAGAATAATACGTGGGATCTTGCCACACTACCAAAGGGACATAAGGCTATTGGTGTAAAATGGGTGTACAAGGCCAAGAAGAATTCCAAAGGTGAAGTTGAAATATATAAGGCAAGGTTGGTGGCGAAGGGATATAGTCAACGAGCCGGCATAGACTATGACGAGGTATTTGCTCCCGTCGCTCGTCTAGAAACTATAAGATTGATAATCTCACTTGCGGCTCAACATAATTGGAAGATTTATCAAATGGATGTCAAATCCGCGTTCCTTAATGGCCACTTAGAAAAAGAAGTGTATATAGAACAACCTTTGGGATACATCGTGAAAGGCCAAGAGAATAAGGTGCTAAAATTGAAAAAGGCCTTATACGGGTTGAAGCAAGCGCCTCGGGCATGGAATAGCAGGATAGACAAGTATTTCCAGCAGAATGACTTTACGAAATGCCCCCATGAGCATGCCCTCTACACCAAAGTTAGCAATAATGGAGATGTTATGATTGTGTGCCTATACGTGGATGACTTGATATTCACCGGTAGTAATCCCAAAATGTTTGAGGAGTTCAAGAAAGCAATGGTTCGGGAGTTGGAGATGACCGACATTGATCTTATGGCTTACTATCTTGGGATCGAGGCAAAACAAAAGAAAGAAGGAATATTCATATCCCAAGAAGGTTATGCGAATGAGGTGCTCAAGAAGTTTAAGATGAATGACTGCAAGTCAATGAACACACCGGTGGATTGCAATCTCAAATTGTCAAAAGATGATGAAGGATACTTGGTGGACCCAACACAATATAAGAGTTTAGTTGGAAGTCTGAGGTACCTAACTTGCAGGAGGCCATATATTCTCTACGGAGTTGGACTAGTAAGTCGATACATGGAAGCACCTACAATAAATCACTTGAAGGCGGCCAAGAGGATACTTCGCTACATCAAAGGTACGATTGACTATGGCCTGTTTTATTCGCCTTCTGATCACTTCAAGCTAGTTGGATACAGTGATAGTGATGGGGCTGGAGACATAGATGATCGTAAGAGTACGAGTGGTTTTGTGTTCTATATGGGAGACACAACGTTCACATAGAGCTCGAAGAAGCAACCCATTGTGACTCTGTCAACGTGTGAAGCCGAGTTTGTTGCAGCAACATCGTGCACCTGTCATGCAATATGGCTCAGGAAGTTACTAAATGAGCTTAAGTTTTTTCAAAAGGAACCCACGGAGATATATGGGGATAACAAGTCTACGATTGCTCTAGCAAAGAATCCAGTCTTCCATGATCGAAGCAAGCACATCGATACGAAATACCATTACATCAGGGAGTGTGTAACAAATAAAGAGGTGCAGATAAAGTACACGAAGTCATTTGACCAAGTTGCTGATATTTTCACAAAGCCTCTAAAACATGAGACGTTTCAGAGATTACGGAATATGCTCGGAGTGACGAAATCAAGTTTAAGGGGGGCTGTTGGAAGTTAAACTTGATTTTGGGCTATGTGTTTTGGATATAGGCTTGCAAGTATACAAGTATATGGATCAAGATTGTAGTCTAATATCTAAAAACTTCTTGTAATATCTAGTAGTGAAAGTGAGTAGAAACATCTTGTAAAATATCTAAGATAATATTTAGGAAATATCTAAATAATACTTAGAAAATATCTAGATATTAGTAGATGATGGAGAGTTCTAGACTACTCCATTGGGTAGTATAAATAGAGGGCTTCACCCCTCATTTGTAATCAAGCAACAAAGCAATTCAATAAGCAATAAAAGAAAAGCTTTCAAGATCAATAAAACTTCTAAATCATCAATCCTCTCTTCCACAAATAATATATATAACCTCCTATTTCTAACAGAACTTGCTATAGTGATCATCCTTTGTGACTTTAATTTCTAAAATACCTTGCACCATTAAGCTTTCTTGTTGTTATAAGCTCAAGTTTGAATATGTTTTGAGCCTTTCCACAATTTATTTCCGCCACAAGAATCCACTTCTTCTGTGACGTACTTTTTGATTCCATCATGAATGTTGCACGGTTAGGATTTAGAAAGCCTTCCGTTTTTTCAAGCAGCTTCAGATACACATCGTTCGTTATTTTTAGCATAAACAAAAGCAATATGATCTGATATATTGTTGAAGAGGCTAAAAGTAGAGGTTAAAAATATAATATTAAAGTAAGACATATGGACAAAGCCTCATAAAACAAAATAATTTGAAGGAGAGGGAGATGAGTCAGTGTGTTGCAAACTTGCAATCAAGTATAACTTGAAGCCCGTTTTAATAATTCGGTGAGTCATCATGATTCAAGTTTGAGATGTAAATAAATACTCGTACAAGTTAATTAAAACAAGAGTAGATTTTATTAATAATTAATAAATAAGAATTAATTTAAAATGAAAAAATTACGTCGGTAGTGCCTGTGGTTTGCACACTTTTGCACCAATACACATAAACTTTTTTTTTTTGCTTGGTTGGTACCTATGGTTTACACTAGTAACGTGTGTGGTACCTCATACTAACAGCCATCGGTTTTGTCAGCTTAAACCCTCACATGTGCAATGCATGTGAGTGCAATGCATGTGAGGGTATTTTAGTCCATTCAGTTTATTGACTGATTTTTAAAACACCTTATATACATAATCGACGAGTATATTAACTGCAAAAAAAACCCTAATCCCTAAACGAGTATAAGGTTGAAGGCCTGGAAGAGCTATTCGACGAGTATATCATTCGCACAGAAAGTTTCAACCCTAACCGTTTCAATTTCGAAAATTAAAATGGTCAATTGCAGGTGTGGAAGAGCTGATGCTCTTCGATGTGCCTGGACCGATAGCAATCCTGGTAGACGGTACTATGGTTGCCCAATTAAGGTATAAATCACAACTGCATTCCTCGAAATTTTTTATTCGATTGGTACTTATTAAATGTATTTTGTTCACAGTGGTCCAGTTGCCCGTTTATTGATTGGTTTGATCCACCAATGGGTGCTCATTCGGTTGTTGTGATACGAGGTTTGTTGAAATCCAAGAATAGGCTTGAATCTGAGGTCGAATTATGAAATGCCCCGTTCATATTAATTATAAACGTTTCATATTAATTGGTTTTTTTGCGAGGTTTTGACCTCTATATGAGACGTTTTTCAAATCTTGCATTCGTTTTTAAAAACAACCATAACCTTTATTATTGAATAAAGGTCTTAATGACATAATTTAGATTGTCTATCAAAGACAATCTCCTCAAATAAATAAGTTTTTACACAACCCATTACAATATGATCAAATATATTACAACAAATACTCCGAATGCAAGTTTAAACAATATAAACAATTATGCTGACTCCAAATCTTGACCTTGGGTTGGCATACGATAGTGGAAGAGTTTTTAATATTCACCTGAGAATAAACATGCTTAAAATATCAACAAAAATGTTGGTGAGTCATAGGTTTAATTTCTACATAATAATCATAATATTTAATAAGCCACAAGATTTCATTTAATTAAATGCGCAGGATCATTTCAACTGCAAAAAAAAAAAAAAAAAAAAAATCATTCATACGATGAGTCGCCTGGTAACCGACCTTAACATGGAGCACTTAAGATATCTGGCATCATACATTCCACTATTCAAATGTATGAAAAGAACCCTTCGAATTACTAAAGCATTTCCACTATTCGAAAATGGGGGGTGTTGGTGCTCGTAGATCTACCTTTAGGGTTCGCGTCAATTAGTGTTTTTCACTAATTCTTAGGTTACCAAGCATAATAATAATAAGTACCGATATCCGGTATAACAAAACAACCGTAGAATGTAGTTTCATGAACTTGTGCTTATTTTGTAAAACATTTATAAATTTGCATGTATTCTCATCCCAAAATAATTTAGATAGTAAAAATGGGACTATAACTCACTTGTGATGATTTCCGAATAGATGGTAATAAGACTTGGCCTTTGACAAATTCACGAACCTAATAATAATGTTCTTGTGTCAATATATATATATAATTAATATTCCATACTTATGATACTTGTGATAATTTTAATTGTCCATTGTTAGTAGTCCAATGTTAGTAGTCCAATAGTCCGATAGTCCAACAGTATAAATATATATATAAATATAAATGCGTATATTGTGTTAGAATTCACTAACACTATAATATATTGTCTTAATATAGTAAGACACCTAATATGTATATTGTCTGAAGTAATCCGCGACTCATTGTATACATGTCTCAGGCTCGATCACAACTCAAAGTATATATATTATTTTGGAATCCACTTCGACCCACAGCTAACTCTAAATTACTGCCAATGGTATCTTATAGTTCGTTCCAATAATATATATAGAAGAAATCAAAATGATATGTCAAAACGTTGTATACGGATCCACGGTGATCAAGTCATATATATATATATGGTGCCTTACGATCTTTATTAAGACTATAACATATTATCGTAGAACTTAATCACGACTAGTATAAATTGTATTTCCATTAATACGGGAACAAGACATGTATAAATACATGTACTATACAAGGTAAGTTAGCTAGGATAAGGTTAGCATCCATTTTTATTAATCAAAACCATAGCTAAAAACAAGCAAAAATATCCAATTTTGTTTTACCCATAATTTCTTCGTTACAAATCCGTTTTGAGTGATTTGACTTGCCATGGTTTTGTATCGAACCGTTATTTATTAATCTAAACCGAAAAATTATATGTTTATAGTCGAAAATACAGCTTAGGTGTCAAATAAGAGAATATAGTCATATCCGTCGTAAGAACGACATCTTGATAACCCTTTTGAAAAACATACTTCCACTTAGAGTTTAACCATGAATTTTGGATATGTTTTGTATCTATATAAAATAAGATTTTTCTCTAAATGAAATCTTTTAATTTAAAGTTTAAGATAGATTTTTAAAATTAAACCCAAAACAGCCCCCGTTCGACTAAGACGGCGTATATTCGATTTTAAGGTGTTCTTCGTGTTTACAAGTTTTATATCCTTATGTTAGCTTGACATACAGTCATAATACCTGTGTTAAAATATTTTAAAAGTCAAGTTAGAAGGATTAAGTTTATTTGCAAACAAGTTTAGAAATAATCTAAACTATGTTCTTGTTGTTATTAGTTATAAACTCAAAATAAGATAGCTATATGAATATGAATCGAATAAGATTATGAATAAGGTTACTACCTCAAATCAAATGAATAAAGTTTCTGGAGAAATAAGGAGAATATCTTGAGTTCAAAGATACCCTTGATGGCTTGAAATTCTTGAAGTATAAACATGGAATGAACAAAAGTTCGAATAAGAATTCTATCTTGAATTAAGATAGTTATAAGTATATAAATTGAACCAAAGTTTATATATGATTCTTACCTTGATTATTAGATGAGAAGCTACTGATATGAAACTAGGATTATGAATTCTAAAGAGTTGTGGAGTTGGATTGAAAGATTGGAAGTAAACTTGTACACTTAGAAGGTTATCTTGATATTTATGAAACTAGAACTTGTAGAATTTATGAAGAACACTTAGAACATGAAGATAGAACTTGAGAGAGATCAATTAGATGAAGAAAATTGAAGAACGAAAGTGTTTGTAGGGGTTTTTGGTCATTGGTATATGGATTAGATATAAAGGATGTGTAATTTTGTTTTCATGTAAATAATTCATGAATGATTTATAATATTTTTGTAATTTTGTAAAATCATTCATGCTAGTTGCCAAATGATAGTTCCCACATATTTAATGACTCATATGGGCTGCTAAGAAGCTTATGATTAAGTGTATATACCAATAGTATATACATCTAGAAGCTGTGTATTGTACGAGTACGAATACGGGTGCATACGAGTAAAATTGTTGATAAAAAATGAATGAGAATGTAATTGTAAGCATTTTTGTTAAGTATAAGTACTTTGATATTTGTCATAAAGTCTTTCAAAAGTTTATGAATACATCTTAAAAATACTACATGTATATACATTTTAACTAAATCGTTAAGTCACCGTTAGTCGTTATATGTAAGTGTTGTTTTGAAAGCTTTAAACTAACGATCTCATTTAATGTTGTTAACCTA
Organism: Rutidosis leptorrhynchoides; assembly: GCF_046630445.1. NCBI lineage: Eukaryota > Viridiplantae > Streptophyta > Magnoliopsida > Asterales > Asteraceae > Rutidosis > Rutidosis leptorrhynchoides. Next base: position 93,226,418 of record NC_092340.1, on the reverse strand, counting down.
TTGTTTATTATATCTAATGAGATTGTAAATTATTACATTATCATGATATTATGATATATGAATATATCTTAATATGATATATATACATTAAAATATCGTTACAACGATAATCGTTACATATATGTCTCGTTTTGAAATTCTTAAGTTAGTAGTCTTGTTTTACATATGTAGTTCATTGTTAACATACTTAATGATATATATAATTATCATTTTATCATTTTAAATATAGTGTAACAATATCTTAATATGATACATACGTATTTAGTAAGACGTTTTTATAACGATAATCGTTATATATATGTATATAGTCTTGAAGTCTTTAAGTTAGTAATCTCATTTTATGTATATAACCAATTGTTATTATATATAATGAGATACTTAAATATCATTTTATCAAATCATAAGTATATATATATATATCCATATATACATCATTATATAATTATTTCGAGTTATGACGTTCGTGAATCGTTAGACAAACTGGGTGGCCAAACATTTGTATAAAATTCATTTCAAATAACCAAATCTTAATGAGTTTGATTTCTTAACATGTTGGAAACATTAATTATGTAAATATTAATCTTCTATATATTAGAGGAAAAATCCGGGTCGTTACATTACACACCCGTTAAATTAAATTTCGTCCCGAAATTTAGAATAGTACCTAGTTAACGTGCGGTATCGGGAAACAAATGTGGGTACTTCAGCTTCATTTGGTCTTCTCATTCCCATGTAAATTCAGGTCCTCTACGAGCATTCCATCGAACCTTAACGATTGGTATCTTACTTTGTTTGAGTCGTTTGACCTCACGATCCATAATTTCGACGGGTTCTTCGACGAAATTTAGTTTCTCGTCAATTTTAATCTCGTCTAAAGGAATAATGAGATCTTTGGTAGCTAGACATTTCTTCAGGTTTGAAACATGAAAGGTGTTGTGAATCTTTGCTAATTGTGAAGGTAGCTCAAGTCGATATGCCACCGGCCCAATGCGTTTTTCAATCTTGAATGGCCCAATGTATCTTGGGCTCAATTTCCCTTGCTTTCCAAAACGAATAACACCTTTCCAAGGTGATACCTTAAGCATAACCATATCACCTTCCTCAAACTCTAAAGGTTTTCTTCTAACATCCGCATAGCTCTTTTGTCGACTCCGGGCTGTTTTCAATCATTGCTGAATCTGAATGATTTTATCGGTGGTTTCTTGGATAATTTCTGGACCTCTAATCTGTTTATCCCCCACATCACTCCAACAAATTGGAGACCTGCACTTCCTACCATAAAGTGCCTCGAATGGTGCCGCCTCAATACTAGAATGATAGCTGTTGTTGTAGGAAAACTCAGCTAACGGTAGATGTCGATCCCAACTTCTTCCAAAATCAATAACAAATGCTCGTAGCATGTCTTCGAGTGTCTGAATCATCATTTCACTCTGTCCATCAGTTTATGGATGATAGGCAGTACTTAAATCTAGACGAGTTCCCAACGCTTCGTGTAAAGCCTGCCAGAATCTGGAAGTAAATCTGCTATCACGATCAGAGATAATAGAGATTGGTATACCATGTCTAGAAATAACTTCTTTCAGGTATAATCGTGCTAATTTATCTATACCATCCTCTTCTTTTATTGGCAGAAAGTGTGCTGACTTAGTAAGACGATCGACTATTACCCAAATCATATCATAACCACCTGCGGTTCTCGGTAACTTATCAATGAAATCCATGGTAATGTTTTCCCATTTCCATTCTGGGATTTCAGGTTGTTGGAGTAGGCCCGATGGTTTCTGATGCTCAGCTTTGACTTTAGAACAAGTCAAACATGCTCCTACATATGTGGCTATATCGGCCTTCATTCCTGGCCACCAAAAGTTTCTCTTGAGGTCTTGGTACATTTTCCCCGCTTCGGGATGTATTGAATATCTGGTTTTATGTGCTTCATCTAGTACCACTTTCCTCAAATCCTCATTCTTTGGTACCCAAATTCTTTCAGCTAAATACCTGGTTCCGTCTTCCCAAATATTAAACTGTTTTTCTAATCCTTTGGGTATTTCCCTTCCAAAAATTCCTTCCTTCAAAACCTCCTGTTGTGCCTCTTTTATTCGAGTAGTAAGATTAGTATGAATAATCATGTTCATAGCTTTTACTCGAATAGGTTCTCTTTCCTTTCGACTTAAGGCATCGACTACCACATTTGCTTTCCCCGGGTGATAACAGATTTCACAATCATAATCATTTAGCAGCTCAACCCACCTACGCTGCCTCATATTTAGTTGCTTTTGATTTAAAATATGTTGGAGACTTTTGTGGTCGGTGTATACGATAAACTTGACCCCATATAGATAATGTCTCCACATCTTTAATGCAAAAACAATGGCGCCCAATTCCAAATCGTGTGTGGTGTAGTTTTGTTCATGAATTTTGAGTTGTCGAGAAGCATATGCAATCACCTTCTTCCATTGCATAAGAACACACCCAAAACCCATTCTTGATGCGTCGCAGTTGTGACGACCCAGGAATTTCTGACTAAATTTAAACTTAATCTTTATATGATTTCGATACGATAAGCAAAGTCTGTAATATTGAGTCTCGAAAAATATTAAACTGTTTCATATATTCAATTGACCTTCGACTGTTCTCGACGATTCACGAACAATTAATTGTAAATAGATATGTATGTATATATAAATAATAATTAGAAATATAATTTGATGTATTATATGTTGTTGTTATTGAAAATTAATAAAATATAAATAGGATATTATAATAATTATTATCTAAAATATATCTATATATATAAATAAGGTATATAAAAAATAAATATTAAATGATTGTAATACTCGTTTAATGTGATGATTGATATTAAGCAAGTTTAATTCGAACTTATATTATTTTAAAATAAACGGTGATCCGAAAATGAGTTCTATAAATTTTAGGCTTATTAAAAATATATTTAGGAGCTATTTGTTAAATTTTAACACTTCGCATATTTTACCTGGGATTGAGCGCTAATAATTAATCAACTTTTTATGATTTATTTTACACTCTAAAAGACCGAAATAAATAAATATAGTTAATGTAAAAAAATTTAGGATTTTTCGAAAGACTTTTATCCGCCACTGATTATCAATGGAGCACGATATAATTTTATGGAGCACGATATAATAACAGTGAAAAACTGTCGGTAGAGATTACCTGCACGTTTAATTTTCATTGAGTATTGATTATTATCATTATATTATTTTATGTTTACCAGTTGTTTGTGTCTACCAACTTGCCATAATTGAAATTGATTGATTATCACTATTTTTGGTTTCTTGCAACTTGCTTATATTATTTAAATAGATACATGCATATTTGACACACTTTACAACTTGTACTATCCGATTAACTAGTGAAATTGTTACTTCTATTTCTTTTTCTTTTTCCTCAACCACCCCACTCATATGCTAATTGCTTGTTTTCTATTTTAAACATAACACTCAAACCAATACCCCTTTATACATGATTAAATTACTGCCTTTCTTTTTCTTTCATACAACTAAAACATACTCATGTTTGCTTTTTGTCAAACTCAAACAAAAACCTCAACATAATTGAGGATGCCATATTACCACCTACTACTCGTCTGTTTCTACCACTATATTACAAGTTAATTTCACTGGTGTTATATGAATGCTTTTAATATTACAAGTGGGGATTGTTTGTCTAAACTTTTTCTCTTATATGTCTACACACATATGAATCATATGCAGGGAGTATATTCAAACACACTTCTTCTTCCCCTATTCTTTTCTTGACAACCGGCCACCACCTCAAACAACCGCCATCACCACCTTCACCTCACCTCCTATCACTACTTGTTTCTCCGACAATCATCACCACCACATCGCCACACCTATCCGCTATTTTGCACCTACAACCACCACTTCACCATCCTCACCGCCACTCTCTCTCATCGTTCCTTCTTGTTCCCTTAGCTCATTGTAAACCACCATCACCATGCTATATATATTCTGTTTCATTTCTCCAATCAAACTTACAAACTACCATTAGAACCACCACTACTCACCATTTAATCACCACCTTCAACCTCCTTCTATTTATTTTATTTTTCTTTTCTTTCAGTCTACACCCAAAGAAAACAGGAAACTGCTCGATATTGCTTCTGTTTCGCCATCTATTAAGTCACTCTAACCGCCACCATGATTAAACCGCTGCTACAGCTCGCTTGTTACTGTTTCTGTTATTGTTTGAAGAATTCAGGAGATTAATGAATATGATGTGATGCTAAGATGAAGAGATCACGATAGGATGATAAAGATACTGCTACTTGATGTTGATGATTAATATCGAAAGAGGGTGACAATGAAATGATGTTGATGATGAGATGTGAATAACGATAATGATGAGATGTTAGCCGCGATGATGATGTTGATTATGTTATGATGATGATGATCGATCACGATGGATGCTATGGTGATACGAGAATTATGATGATGATAGATGATCATCGAAGATGATTGTACGATGATAAAAGAGACGAGATTGAATTACAGTGGTATTAAGATGATGACGGCATATGTTGGTTTGTTTCGAATTCTAAAACATGGACTGTATTCCACTTCTATTATTGGGCCGAGATCCATTACACTGTTGGGCCAAAATTATAAGATTGGGTCTATAGCTTGTTTTTCTATTTGAGCCGAAGCCCCAATACCACTTGTTTGCGTCAGTAAAAAAAAGGAAAAAAGATAATTACGGGTTTAATAGAATTAGGCTGGGATTAAATCAGTAAAAGCAAAGCAGAGCAGACGGTTTGGTGCGATTGTGTTTAAGCGAGAGGTCGCGGGTTCGAGTCCTGGCTTGGGCAATGACATTTTTTTTTTGGGGAAACTTTTAAGGGTATACTCTCTTAATTTTTTTTTTCTATTATTATTATTATTATTATTATTATTATTATTATTATTATTATTATTATTATCATTAATTATACTTATTGTTATTGTTATTGTTATTATTATTATTATTATTATTATTATTATTATTATTATTATTATTATTATTATTATTATTATTATTATTATTATTATTATTATTATGTTAATTATTATTATTATGATTTTTATTAATTTAGTTTACATTATTATAATAGGTATTATGAGTATTATTATATTTAGTAGAAACATAAGTATTAGTAATAAAGTTATTATTATTATTATTATTAACATTATTACATTTATATTAACAATATTATTATAACAAATAAGTATTTTTCGAGTATATTTATTACAACTACCCTAATATTACATATAATTTTATATATTAAGATTATTCATATAAATATTTACATATTACAAATTATTGATTTTTAATATAATATTAAACTATATAAATATTAATTATTTTAAATATATACAAATTAAATACATATAACATATAAACTAAGATATATTATATATAAATTTATTTGATTTCGAATATATGTATTAATATATATACCTGATATAGGTTCGTGAATCCGATGCCAACCCTACATTGTTCAGTTCCATCGTGTGCATATTTTTACTACAAAATATCGTATTGTGAGTTCATTTGCTCCTTTTTACTCTTTATATTTTTGGGCTGAGAATACGTGCACTGTTTTAAAGACTGTTTTACAATATTTATATGCGTGAGTTCATTTGATTCCCTTTTACTCTTTACATTTTTGGGACTGAGAATACATGCGCTACTTTTACAACTGCTTTATTAAATGCCTTTGAAATATATTTTGAACTGTGAATACATGAAATGCTTTTATAAATGTTTGACGAGATAGACACAAGTAAAACATTCCTCGAATGAATTATTATGCAGACAGAAGTTCTGCGGATTATTATTGAATTATGTGGACATGATAATTGCCACCATTGAATTATGTGGATATGATAATTGCCACCATTGAATTATGTGGACATGATAATTACCACCAGTTGATGTGAATATTATATATCGAGAGAATGATTTTATACACAGGTTATGTGTATGTTATTTTTGTGCACAAGATATGTGTACGGTTACTATAATTTATGAAAATGGTTTCGTACACGAGAAAGATGTACTGTATTTAAAAGATATAGAATGTACATTACAGGTGGGTATAAGATTCGGGCCCATTTGTACCATGCAGCATTTAAATTTTGTGGTCTATCAAAATGATGAATTTTATTGTTTTAAGATAAACCTATAAACTCACCAACCTTTTGGTTGACACTTGAAAGCATGTTTATTCTCAGGTATAAAAGAAATCTTCCGCTGTGCATTTGCTCATATTACATGGAGTCGTTCATGGCATATAGAGGTCAGAACCTCGCAATGGGACCAACTGTTGAAGACTTCGTCCAGATGGATTAGGACGGGGCGTGTCAGTTGGTATCATAGCGGTGGTCTTAACAAACCAGATCTTGCATTAGTGTGTTTAACAGATAGTCGTTAGGATGCATTAGTGAGTCTGGACTTCGACCGTGTTTGCATGTCAAAAGTTTTGCTTATCATTTTTGTCGGAAATCATCTGCTTATCATCCTTAGGAAATTACCTGCTCATTATTCTTAGTCTAGACACATCTTACTGCAATGATTGCATGAATTGTGTATAGACAAAATTCGTATCTTAGCGTATCTGTTACTGTAGACTTTGCCTGACAGATTCCGTGGATTCCTCCGTAACTTGTGGGATTTTAGTATTATATATGCATATGTAAATTATGTATTGCAGGGTACTAATCTACATCCTATAATCTATTTCTTATCAAAAATCCTTCATCTGATCGTACGAGATGAATCCCTCAACCAGTTCGAGTCCCTCAGATTCCGATAGTTATTCCGACAACTATTCCGATATGGATTTTCACTCGAACTCCGAAAGTAGTATAACCAGAATGAATCAACCAATCAGCCATCCTCAATTCATCTGAAGAGTTCGTAGTCAACTTAATCAATGGAGACGCGAAGAAGGTGATCCCTTTCATCCATCAACCAAATTCATCTCTTGGCGAAGAACCTGAAACACTTACCGGTGAACCAGTCCGAAATACCATTTTCACCCTCATTTTCCGAATATGTCGTCATGATTATATACTATCTCAAATTAAGAACCTTATTCATTCGCTCGTTCTTACCGACAATCATCCCGGAATAAAAGAAGAAGTCAACGAACTTCGCGCCTGAGTAATCAATGTGGAAAATATGGTTCAAAACGTACCTGCTTCAGCAACATCATCGGCACCAACAGTATCATCCACAACACACGCCTCAATATCTCATTCTGTATCTCGAGTATAATCATCGTTCTACGTATCGTTCTACATCATTTATCTTCGTTCGACATGGCGATTATATAATCTCTAATGTTTTAGAGATTATATATTCTTATTCTAAACAGTAAATCAAATGAGCCTAATATCATATTGACTCATTAAATCCATGATTACATCTGAAGAAAATATATATGTATATATGTTTTCATAAAGATTATAATAAAAAAAATCCTTTTGTACAAACTGTTAATGATGAAAATATTTTAACGGGTAGGTAATACCCGAGGAATATTTAAGATTCACATTAATAAGTTACACTGTACATTCTTCAAAGCTGACTCAACAGTCGTTTACTATCCTACTTACATCCACCGATATGTAAATCCGTTCACCACAGAATAACCATTTTCATCCAATTTCATATACGGATTTTGATTTATCAGAATCCAACAAGTGGCATAGAGAAGAAAACATTTGACAAAATAAAATTTGTTAGAAACAAACAAATTAACTATGAGAAAAAAAATATTGTTAAGAATCCACGCTAACAAAATCCTAGCTAACTGTTCTTAGCTAACTGATTACATTTTATTTATCGCAGTTTATTTATCGCAATTTAATTATCGCAATTTTATTTATCGTCATTTAATTTCTGTTAATTACTTTACGCACCTTAAATATCGGGACATGTATACAAGGTTTTGACATATCATATCGACGCATATATATATATATATATATATATATATATATATATATATATATATATATATATATATATATATATATATATATATATATATATATATATATATATATATATATATATATATATATATATATATATATATATTATTTGGAATAACCATAGACACTCTATATGCAGTAATGATCGAGTTCTCTATATAGGGTTGAGGTTGATTCTACAATAATATATATACTTTGAGTTGTGATCGAGTCTGAGACATGTACACGGGTCACGACACGTATTAATTAATTCAAATATAATATATTAAACTATATATGAATTACTGGACTGTTAACTGTGGACTATCATCTGTGGACTAATAACATTGGAAAATTAAAAAGAATTAAAATATTGATTATAACATATGAAACTAAACAATTCTTCAAGTTTGCTACTTGATTTCATCTTAAACCTCGTTTGTATCTTGATGATTATAATCTACGTTCAAACCTTTCATGATTCTTGAAAACACCTCAATCGAGAGGATGAACCAACCGCACATCATCTACAGCAGAAAAGATTTATGCATATAATTATGCATCTGAAAACACTCGGAACCTGAGTAAACGTTTAACACATATCTGTTCTAGCTCCTTTGGCGTTGTTATTACCGAAAAATAACTTTACAATTCCTTTTCAAATTAGCCAATTTTGTCACAGCTCCAGCAAGTCAACTTCGACTTTTTGTTTGAAACAACCTTATTATAACCTTGATATATATACGTACTCTTTTATTGTTACCGAGGAATTTTTTATATTCCATCATATTACCAGTAGACGTACCAGCAACCTCGTTGCTCCTTGGCTTAAATCTCTTCGAAAAAACACTATATTTAACTATTGAAGTCTTATCATGAACTCATCGGCATCCTGTAACAAGAATTGCCATACCAAGTATCGGGAAATCAGCAATCAATGTTTTGAATCTCGCAGCGTTTCCACATCAACAGTTATATGTATCCATATAACATTTATCTCTTAGAACTATAATCTTCCATTCCGAAATTCTGATAAGCACCCAGTCTGCAAATTAATACTCTGAATTTTGAAAAGTTGAATGAAGCAACAAAAACTGTAAACGACCTCAACAGCCAAAAGTTGATGATAAAGAATTGTATGTTGGCAAAGCTCAGAAAAAGTTTGAAACTGAAAAACTGATTGAGCAAACTATGAAGGAGTCTCTGAACAAATCACAAGGACTAAGCTTGTACATTAAGAATCCTAATGATTCTGTTTCTGATGAAAACTTTAGCGAATACCTTGCTTCTGACTCCAAACTCTTGCGGACAAATTTTCTTCACGATCCTTAGATATTAGAAATTCCAAGATATCATCGTATCTTTCATTATAAATATCCTCCATATTTCTGAAGATATTTTTATAACTATTCTTATTTGAAATCATTAATCTCTTCGTGATATCAGTATTACATCATATAGAAACTGTTAGTTTCTATATTCTGTAAATTTTCGAGCTTAAAATATGAATGTTATTGAAGTAATGTTGGGAACTGATGCATGAGTTAGTATAATATAATGACACTTGATCAACGTGATTATATTACAGTAAGTCATGCTGAGTTCTAAATGGAACATGATGATTCACAGATTATAACGTCATCATGTGTCATATTACATAACTCTTTCATTCTGATTAACTTCTGAACATATCAAGAAAATATATTCTTGATAGTTCTATTCTCAGTGATTCTGGTAATTTGACAAATCAAATCGTGCTATTACGTTCTTTCTCATTTAGAACATTAAGTTCATTCGAAACTCCATACTTACGAATTCTAGACCATTACTCGCTTTACTAGAGGTCAAGAAGAGAATAAAAAGGCAAAAGAGCTCCAAAATATAAGAGAAAATATAAAGGCCAATAACAACACGGAGATTACAAACCGTGGATATTAAAATGAATAGCAATATAAAGACACGGTATAATTAAGAATAGTGTCACCCAAGGTAATAGTAGAAGTAAACAGATTTTTCTGGTGGAATATTGAAAAGAAGGATGACAGAAATGATAATTAGAAAATATCAAAGATTAGAACGGGATTAAGCAATTTCACAATCTTTTGGATGTATGGACTAAGAAAGAAAGTATAGGAATGGTGAGAATAATGGAACGGAAGAGCTTAATTTATAATGGAAATATCAGACAGAGTAATCAAGGCAGATCACCGTATTCAATTATAGAGATCTTAATCTCCTTATTCGCCGAAGAATCAAATCTTTTATAGATTTCAAAAATTTTCTTTAAATCCCTTGAATTCAGGAATTTAACCAAGCCAATGTCAAAAGTTAAGACGAAACTTTATTTATTCATTTCACTCTTTTGTGATAACTTCACTCGTACGCTTCGAATAATCGAGTTGTTTTATTCAAATCACCTGATGGTAATAAAACTTTAATTATTGACTCATATTCGTCATGAAAACATTTTTATTGTTAGCCATGACGACCACACTCAAATTTCGGGATGAAATTTCTTTAACGGGTAGGTACTGTGACGACCCGGTAATTTCTGACTAAATTTAAACTTAATCTTTATATGATTTCGATACGATAAGCAAAGTCTGTAATATTGTGTCTCGAAAAATATTAAACTGTTTCATATATTCAATTGACCTTCGACTGTTCTCGACGATTCACGAACAATTAATTGTAAATAGATATGTATGTATATATAAATAATAATTAGAAATATAATTTGATGTATTATATGTTGTTGTTATTGAAAATTAATAAAATATAAATAGGATATTATAATAATTATTATCTAAAATATATCTATATATATAAATAAGGTATATAAAAAATAAATATTAAATGATTGTAATACTCGTTTAATGTGATGATTGATATTAAGCAAGTTTAATTCGAACTTATATTATTTTAAAATAAACGGTGATCCGAAAATGAGTTCTATAAATTTTAGGCTTATTAAAAATGTATTTAGGAGCTATTTGTTAAATTTTAACACTTCGCATATTTTACCTGGGATTGAGCGCTAATAATTAATCAACTTTTTATGATTTATTTTACACTCTAAAAGACCGAAATAAATAAATATAGTTAATGTAAAAAAATTTAGGATTTTTTGAAAGACTTTTATCCGCCACTGATTATCAATGGAGCACGATATAATTTTATGGAGCACGATATAATAACAGTGAAAAACTGTCGGTAGAGATTACCTGCACGTTTAATTTTCATTGAGTATTGATTATTATCATTATATTATTTTATGTTTACCAGTTGTTTGTGTCTACCAACTTGCCATAATTGAAATTGATTGATTATCAATATTTTTGGTTTCTTGCAACTTGCTTATATTATTTAAATAGATACATGCATATTTGACACACTATACAACTTGTACTATCAGATTAACTAGTGAAATTGTTACTTCTATTTCTTTTTCTTTTTCCTCAACCAACCCACTCAAATGCTAATTGCTTGTTTTCTATTTTAAACACAACACTCAAACCAATACCCCTTTATACATGATTAAATTACTGCCTTTCTTTTTCTTTCATACAACTAAAACATACTCATGTTTTCTTTTTGTCAAACTCAAACAAAAACCTCAACATAATTGAGGATGCCATATTACCACCTACTACTCATCTGTTTCTACCACTATATTACAAGTTAATTTCACGGGTGTTATATGAATGCTTTTAATATTACAAGTGGGGATTGTTTGTCTAAACTTTTTCTCTTATATGTCTACACACATATGAATCATATGCAGGGAGTATATTAATACACACTTCTTCTTCCCCTATTCTTTTCTTGACAACCGGCCACCACCTCAAACAACCGCCATCACCACCTTCACCTCACCTCCTATCACCACTTGTTTCTCCGACAATCATCACCACCACATCGCCACACCTATCCGCTGTTTTTCACCTACAACCACCACTTCACCATCCTCACCGCCACTCTCTCTCATCGTTCCTTCTTGTTCCCTTAGCTTATTGTAAACCACCATCACCATGCTATATATATTCTATTTCATTTCTCCAATCAAACTTACAAACTACCATTAGAACCACCACTACTCACCATTTAATCACCACCTTCAACCTCCTTCTATTTATTTTATTTTTCTTTTCTTTCAGTCTACACCCAACGAAAACAGGAAACTGCTCGATATTGCTTTTGTTTCGCCATCTATTAAGTCACTCCAACCGCCACCATGATTAAACTGCTACTACAGCTCGCTTGTTACTGTTTCTGTTATTGTTCGAAGAATTCAGGAGATTAATGAAGATGATGTGATGCTAAGATGAAGAGATCATGATAGGATGATAAAGATACTGCTACTTGATGTTGATGATTAATATCGAAAGAGGGTGACAACGAAATGATGTTGATGATGAGATGTGAATAACGATAATGATGAGATGTTAGCCGCGATGATGATGTTGATTATGTTATGATGATGATGATCGATTACGATGAAATGATGCTATGGTGATACGAGAATTATGATGATGATAGATGATCATCGAAGATGATTGTACGATGATAAAAGAGACGAGATTGAATTACAGTGGTATTGAGATGATGACGGCATATGTTGGTTTGTTTCGAATTCTAAAACATGGACTGTATTCCACTTCTATTATTGGGTCGAGATCCATTACACTGTTGGGCCGAAATTATAAGATTGGGTCTATAGCTTGTTTTTATATTTGGGCCGAAGCCCCAATACCACTTGTTTGCGTCAGTTAAAAAAAAAAAGGAAAACAGATAATTATGGGTTTAATAGAATTAGGCTGGGATTAAATCAGTAAAAGAAAAGCAGAGCAGACGGTTTGGTGTGATTGTGTGTAAGCGAGAGGTCGTGGGTTCGAGTCCTGGCTTGGGCAATGACATTTTTTTTGGGGAAACTTTTAAGGGTATACTCTCTTAATTTTTTTTTCCTATTATTATTATTATCATTAATTATACTTATTGTTTTTATTATTATTATTATTATTATTATTATTATTATTATTATTATTATTATTATTATTATTATTATTATTATTATTATTATTATTATTATTATTATTATTAAGTTAATTATTATTATTATGATTTTTATTAATTTAGTTTACATTATTATAATAGGTATTATTATAATAAGTATTATGAGTATTATTATATTTAGTAGAAACATAAGTATTAGTAATAAAGTTATTATTATTATTATTATTAACATTATTACATTTATATTAACAATATTATTATAACAAATAAGTATTTTCCGAGTATATTTATTACAACTACCCTAATATTACATATAATTTTATATATTAAGATTATTCATATAAATATTTACATATTACAAATTATTGATTTTTAATATAATATTAAATTATATAAATATTAATTATTTTAAATATATACAAATTAAATACATATAACATATAAACTAAGATATATTATATATAAATTTATTTGATTTCGAATATATGTATTAATATATATACCTGATATAGGTTCGTGAATCCAATGCCAACCCTGCATTGTTCAGTTCCGTCGTATGCATATTTTTACTACAAAATATCGTATTGTGAGTTCATTTGCTCCTTTTTACTCTTTATATTTTTGGGCTGAGAATAGATGCACTGTTTTAAAGACTGTTTTACAATATTTATATGCGTGAGTTCATTTGATTCCCTTTTACTCTTTACATTTTTGGGATTGAGAATACATGCGCTACTTTTACAACTGCTTTATTAAATGCCTTTGAAATATATTTTGAATTGTGAATACATGAAATGCTTTTATAAATGTTTGACGAGATAGACACAAGCAAAACATTCCTCGAATGAATTATTATGCAGACAGAAGTTCTGCGGATTATTATTGAATTATGTGGACATGATAATTGCCACCATTGAATTATGTGGACATGATAATTGCCACCATTGAATTATGTGGACATGATAATTGCCACCAGTTGATGTGAATATTATATATCGAGAGAATGATTTTATACACAGGTTATGTGTATGTTATTTTTGTGCACAAGATATGTGTACGGTTACTATGATTTATGAAAATGGTTTCGTACACGAAAAAGATGTACTGTATTTAAAAGATATAGCATGTACATTACATGTGGGTATACGATTCAGGCCCATTTGTACCATGCAGCATTTAAATTTTGTAGTCTATCAAAATGATGAATTTTATTGTTTTAAGATAAACCTATGAACTCACCAACCTTTTGGTTGACACTTGAAAGCATGTTTATTCTCAGGTATGAAAGAAATCTTCCGCTGTGCATTTGCTCATATTACATGGAGTCGTTCATGGCATATAGAGGTCAGAACCTCGAAATGGGACCAACTATTGAAGACTTCGTCCAGATGGATTAGGACGGGGCGTGTCAGCAGTAGATAACAAAATCTTCCATTCCGTCAGGTAACGATAATATAGGTGTCGTAGTCAACTTCTTTTTCAACAATTGGAAGGCACCCTCTTGTTCAGAAGTCCATTCATACTTCTTCCCCTTATGTGTCAATGCAGTTAAAGGTTTGGCTACTCGGGAGAAATCTTGAATAAATCTCCTATAGTGACCGGCTAAACCAAAAAATTGACGTATTTGTGTTGGAGTTTTCGGGGTTTCCCAATTTTTGATGGCTTCGATCTTGGCGGGATCAACTTTGATTCCATTACTACTGACTACGTGACCAAGAAATTGTACTTCATTTAACCAAAAAGCGCACTTAGAGAATTTTGCATAAAGCTGTTCTTTTCTTAACAATTCTAACACAAGTCTCAAGTGTTGTTCGTGTTCTTGGTTATTCTTCGAATAGATAAGAATGTCATCAATAAAGACAATAACAAACTTATCTAAATATGGACTACATACTCGGTGCATGAGGTCCATAAAAACTGCGGGTGCATTGGTTAGACCGAATGGCATAACCATGAATTCGTAATGGCCATAACGAGTTCTGAAGGCTGTTTTTCTTATATCGGCTTCTTTAACCCTCAGTTGATGATAACCCGACCTTAAGTCGATTTTGGAGTATACGCTCGAACCTTAGAGTTGATCGAATAGGTCGTCGATTCGGGGTAAAGGGTATCAGTTTTTAATGGTGACTTTTTTCAGCTCACGGTAATCAATACACATGCGAAAAGACTCATCTTTCTTTTTAACGAACAAAATTGGAGCTCCCCATGGTGACGTACTCGGTCGGATGAAACCGCGTTCTAATAGTTCTTGTAGTTGACTTTGTAATTCTTTCATTTCGGTGGGCGCAAGTCTATATGGAGCACGAGCTATTGGCGCGGCTCCTGGTACAAGATCTATTTGGAATTCAACGGATCGGTGTGGAGGTAGTCCCGGTAATTCGTCCGGAAACACCTCAGGAAATTCTCTTGCAATGGGAACGTCATCGATTTTCTTTTCTTCTTTTTCAACCTTCTCGACGTGTGCTAGTACGGCATAGCAACCTTTTCTTATTAGTTTGCGCGCCTTCAAACTACTAATAAGATTTAATTTGGCATTACCCTTTTCTCCGTACACCATTAAGGGTAATCCGTCTTCTCTCGGAATGCGAATCGCCTTCTCATGACAAACAACTTCGGCTTTCACCATTGACATCCAGTCCATTCCAATAATTACGTCGAAGCTTCCCAATTCCACCGGTATTAAATCAATTGCAAACGTTTCGCTAACTAAACTAATTTTTCGATTTCGGCAAATTTTATCAATCTTAATTATTTTACCGTTTGCTACTTTAACTATACACTTTTTATCCAAAGGCGTTAACGGGAAATTTAATTTGGCACAACATTCTCTACTCATATAACTTCTATCAGCACCCGAATCAAATAAAACATAAGCTGGTGTATTGTTGATAAGAAACGTACCCGTAACAAGCTCCGGGTCTTCCTGTACTTCTTTCCCATTAATGTTGAAGGCTCTCCCGCAGCCTTGCCTATTTCCATTCCGGCACTGGTTTACGGTATGGCCCGGTTTTCCACATCCATAGCAAACAACACTGTTATTATTTGTTCCGGTATTATTTGCTCCTCTGTTTCTATTTGGTCCGTAGACTTCACACTTTGCCGCAATATGGCCATTCCTATTGCACCTGGTACATAACTCTCTACAAAACCATTCCGGATGAAAAGTATCACACCTTGGGCATATAGTCCTTTGCCTTTTATCGTTGTTGTTGTTGTTGTTGTTGTTGTTGTTGTTGTTGTTGTTGTTGTTGTTGTTGTTAGGGTTATTGTTGTTGAGACGTTTGTTGTTGTGATTGTTGGAATTGGGGTTGTTGTTGTTGTAGTTTTGGTTGTGGTTGTTGTTGTTGTTGTAATTATTATTGGGATGGTTGTTGCGGTTGTGTTGTTGCGATTATTGTTGTTGTTGGGGTGGTTGCGATTGTTGTTGTAGTTGTTGTTTTGATTGTTGTTGTTGTTGTTGTACTGGTGACCCTGGTCACCGCTTTAATCCCATTTTCTCTTTCCCTGTTTCATTATGGCCTCCTCGGCCGCCTCTTTCTTTATTCTTCCTGTAATTTGGCCCATCAATTTGTGGGCTATACGGCTCGCTTTCTGCATTGTTGCAGGGCCGTAAGCACCTACATGCTCTTGGATTCGTTCCGGCAACCCTTTTATGAATGCTTCAATTTTTGCTTCTTCGTCCTCAAATGCTCCAGGACACATTAAAGTCAGTTCATTGAAACGT
Organism: Rutidosis leptorrhynchoides; assembly: GCF_046630445.1. Classification (NCBI taxonomy): domain Eukaryota; kingdom Viridiplantae; phylum Streptophyta; class Magnoliopsida; order Asterales; family Asteraceae; genus Rutidosis; species Rutidosis leptorrhynchoides. The sequence goes on along the minus strand of NC_092340.1, from coordinate 93,209,663 downwards.
CGCTCGTAGGTAGTGACATCTAACCCTTGGGTTGTCAGTGCTTTAAGCTCTGCCTTGAGCTTGTTGATTTTGGTTCTGGGACGGTACTCTTCCTTCATCATGTGCTTGAAAGCGGACCATGGAAGTGCGTAGGCGGTATTCTATCCTACGTAGTCCATGTAGGTATTCCACCATGTCAAAGCAGTACCCCTGAAAGTATGTGTGGCATACTTAACTTTATCCTCTTCTGCGCAGTTGCCGATTGCGAACACGGCTTCAACCTTCTCTGTCCAACGCTTTAGTCCAACGGGTCCTTCCGTTCCTTCAAACTCATTGGGTTTGCAGGCCATAAAAGCTTTGTAGGAACATCCTATCCGGTTGCCATTGTTTCCTCCACTTCTGGAACCCGATTGGTTATTGTTGTTCATTGCATTCACCACTGCAGCCATATTTGGAGCGAAAGCTTGAAGTTCTTCTGTGTTCAATTGTTGTTGTCTAGTAGCTGGAGGAGCCATTTCCTTCAAAAATAGCCGAATGAGTTAATCATATAGAATTTTTAGAAGTAGCCAAAAAGTATTTTGTAGCTTAATATGAACTTTTTATTATAAAAGCCTTTTCTTCATATTAGCGTTTTATAACTGTAATAATGTTCATACTTAGCAGCTAACACACAAATTAACTACTAAAATTCTAATATGAAAAACTATGGTAAGTTATTACGTTACTACGTAATAATAAGTTATAATAATAATAATAATAAACCTTCCATGCTTATTCTTATTATTATACAATCATAAGGAAAATTACATCGCAAACTTTCATACAAACTTAAACATACAATATACTACATATTTCACAATGCATGAAATACAGGATAGCTGCCGATGGTTCAAGAACGGAGAGATTTCTTAAATGTTGACATTGTTTCTTTCTCAGCCAAACGTTTGGATTTTCGTTTGGATAGTTCTTTTTCTAATTCCTCCTAATTAGTTCTTTCGGCTAATTATTTGGGAACAAAACCACCAGTCGTTATACGAGCGGTCATTTTATAAACTAGTTTCTTAGATGGTTCAGGTGGATGATCATAAACATTTTGGGTCATAATAGGTTCATCGGGTTTGGGATCGGGTATAACAGCCAAAGATTTTCCCAAATCACGTTGTGGTTCGGTAATTTCCACAACTTCTTCAGGATCCTCTTCTTCGGGTTCCTCCTCTGGATCTTCTTCCAGATCCTCTTCTGGAACCTCTTCTGGCAATTGTGAAACTTCCCAATTTTCCCAACAATTTTCCTCTTTAATGGTAGTACTAAAAGTTAACTTTTCTGTTGGTTCATAAGTCGTATGCTTTAACTCAGCCTCTGAATCACTTGATAAGTAAATGAAATCTGAATCACTAGAGATGCTTATATGATCGGATGAAGTCATCTATCACATAATAGCAGGCACGTTAAGGGAATAATATATCTTATAATATTTACATATTAATAATCTTATGTTTTCAACAATTATGTTAAGCAATCATTTTTAAAACAAATACGGTCGAATGCCAGACTCACTAATGCATAAAAAAAATCCGTTAGACACACTAATGAAAAATTTTCTGGTTCTCTAAGACCAACGCTCTGATACCAACTGAAATGCCCCGTTCATATTAATTATAAACGTTTCATATTAATTGGTTTCTTTGCGAGGTTTTAATGAAATGACCCGTCCTAATCCATCCGAACGAAGTCCATATCGATTATAAACGATTCACAAAAGTTGGTTACATCGCGAGGTACTTGACCTCTATATGATATATTTTACAAACATTGCATTCGTTTTTAAAAGATAAACTTTCATTTTATCGAAAGTTGACAGATATGCATATCCTTTCTTAATATATCCAAACTATGAATGACTTAATATTGATCTTGATGAACTCAATGACTCGAATGCAACGTCTTTTGAAATATGTCATGAATGACTCCAAGTAATATCTCTAAAATGAGCAAATGCACAGCGGAAGATTTTTTTCATACCTGAGAATAAACATGCTTTAAAGTGTCAACCAAAAGGTTGGTGAGTTCATAGGATTATCATAACAATCATTTCAATATTTTACTAGACCACAATATTTTCATTTCCGTTAATATTGATCTGCATAAAAATCATTCATATGGATTGAATGCCTGGTAACCGACATTAACAAGATGCATATAGAATATCCCCATCATTTCGAGAAACCCATCGGACATGATAATTTTGAAATACTAAAGCATACCATTTTCCAGTATGGGGGGAGTTAGTGCCCGTAGATCTACCTTTAGAATTCACGTCAATTAGGGTGTATGTTCCCTAATTCTTAGGCTACCAAGCTAAAAGGGGTATATTCAGTTTGATAAGCCAACCATAGAATGTAGTTTCGATTACTTGTGTCTATTTCGTAAAACATTTATAAAAGCAGCGCATGTATTCTCAGTCCCAAAAATGTAAAGAGTAAAAGGGAGCAAATGAAACTCACCTAATGTATTTTGTAGTAAAAATACATATGACTATATTGAACAATGCAGGGTTGGCCTCGGATTCACGAACCTATATCAATTGTATATATTAATACATATACTTGTAATCGAACAACTAAATTTACATATTATTAGTGATATAATTGTTATTTTAATAAATATATGTTTCATCAATAAGAAATTTTAAATATTTCTATTTTATGTACTTTAACTAAATAATTAGTATTTATTATAAAACATTATTATAGATATGTTATATGTATTAACTAAAGTGTTGTATAACTAAAAATCGTTTGATAAGAATAATATTAATAATAATAAATAAAAAGTTGTATTATTTTATAATAATAATATTAGTAAATATACTTAATAATGATAATAATAATTATGATTCTAAAATGATAATACTTATTTTGATGATAATATTAGTGGTAATATGGATAATAATAATGATAGTTTAAATAATACTTATAATAATAATGAAAATGGTAATTCTAAAAATACTTTGTTAATAATAATAATTTTAAAAATAATAATACTAATAATGGTATTAATGATAACAATAATAATAATAATAATAATAATAATAGTATTGATATTCCTACTACTCTTTTTAATGATAGTAATAATGATAATAAGTGTAATATTTATTTTAGTATAGTACTAATAATAATAATACCAATAATAATAATGATAATAGTAATAATAATAATAATAATAATAATAATAATAATAATAATAATAATAATAATAATAATAATAATAATAATAATAATAATAAATAGAATACTACCTTATTGTAATAAGCTCAAAAAAATAAAAAAAATAAATGCCACTGACCGGGATCGAACCCGCGACCTCTCGTCCAACGACCGGACGCCTAACCAGTCCTCCATCAATTCATTTCTATTTTTAATTACAACTTATATTCTTATAACCCGTGTTCTTCTGTTTTCTTCTTCATTATCTAACCCCCGTTATATATTTCCTTCAGCATCATCATAATCTCACGTCTTCATTAATCATCACAGTTCTTCATCGATCATCATCACATACATCACCACTTCGCCTTCTTCATCATCATATTAAGTTTCACAGAACCATCATCATTATTTATAATTACTACGGCCATCATTACTAGCATGATCATCTCTTATCATCATCATATATTATCATCATCATTCTCTGTCATCGTTGCCAAGCATCCCAACTTCAACAATGAGGTTCGATGAATTGTAAAAAAAAAAAAATCGGGAAAACGTATAATCGTAGTAACACCTTGTTCATACGGGTCCTCATCCTAGTTTGGATCAGCTATATTACGGCAAACCTAACAGCTGGATCATGGCCGATCAAAATAAAGTAGTTGGATCCTTGTCTAGAAGAATTAACACGTCCCACTGAAACAAATGGCAGCCCAAAGATAATTTAACAAGTCGATGCAGTGCATAAATCGTGTGTTTAAGATCAACAGCTGGATATTAAAGTTTGATAGGGACATCGTTTTTTTAAGAAAGTAATCGATATCAATATCCCTGGTCGGCCACTTATCCTTTATTAAATCCCACTTATATAACTTTTACAAAAATGCTTGCACTATATATCCCTTTATAACCATGTTGCCATTTATTAATATATGTTATAATTTATGCTTTGTTACGTACCATAAACAAGAAAAACGAGTTAATAGAAGATGGGATGATAGTGGTTGATAGAAGATGGTGGTGATTCATTGTTGCTGTGGCTCAAACGAAAACGTAAATAGAATAGTAGTTGAGTTTAATGGTAGCGGTTATGGTGGTTTTTAATTTAAGAGAGAGTGATGAGAGAGATGAAGAAAGTAAACAAGAATATGGTAGTAGCAGTAGCAGAAGTGGATGGTTGTTCTACTTATGTTTACAAAGAAATAATGGTAAACGTTTGAATGGTGTTGGAGTGGTTCGAAATAGAAACAGTCTCCTTGTAACTAACGAAGAGTGTTTGTTTGTGGTGGCGGATAGTTGTGCAATTGAGGTGGTGGTTCAAGAATGGAATGGTGGTCTTGGTTGGTTTGCAAAAAGTAAAAAAAATAATGGTGACGTTGGGTTTTTAGGTTGAACAGAAAGACAAAAGACAATTTGTATGTATAAGCAATTTAACAAGAGTGATAATGGTATCTATTGGTGATTGTCAATTATTCAAGTGGTGAATGTGATGGGTTTTTTTACGTTGCAAAACAGGAAGCAAACAATACACGAGGGAAAGAGGAGTTAGTATGGATGATTTGATCAGTTTTTGTTTGTATAGAGAATTCAATTTCAATAGGGTACATATTAAATAGACATGAAGGACGGGTAGATAATATTTGATGTTGATACACAATAGATTTTGATACTTTATCAGTTTAATAATCAACAATTTTGGTATTTGTTAAATGGATCGAATCTTAATTGTACGAGCTGAGTGTGATGTTTAACAAAATAGAAGACGGAAACAAAATTAAATAAAGCAGTATCGTACTATATAATTGATTTGAATAAAATACACAAACTTTATTCTATAATTAATATTAATAATTAATGTTAATAAAAATAATAATATTACTTTTAATATTTTTAAGAATATGATAATAATAATTAATAATAATTATACTAATGATAATAATCATAGTATTATTTATAGATTAATAACAATGATACATAAAAAAAAATAATGATAATAATAATAAAAATGTTGATTTTTAATAATAATAATAATAATAATAATAGTCTTAATAATAACTATCATTATAATCTAATAATAATTTTAGTAAAGATATCAAATTAAATGTACCAGTTTTCATATTTATATATCATTTATCGAAAATAACAATATAATTACCACTGGTATTAATATTAACAATAATATTATCAAATTAGTAATCTTAATAATAAATGTAATAAGAATATAATATGATAATAAGTTGTATCTTAATAATAATAATAATAAATTTTAATAATAATGATTCTTAATGGTATTGGTGATAATAAAGATATAACAATTACTTGTTTTAAATTTTATGTCAAAGTATTATATATTAAGATAATTGATATTATTATAACTATTGATATTTATTTTAATCATAATAATAAAAGTAATGGCAAACATTCACATAATAACTAAATCACTTAATTTTTCATTAATATATTTAATTTATAATATATAAGTAATTACATGTATAGTTATTTACATCTACATTTCTATTTACGATTTAAGGTTCGTGAATCGTCGAGAATGGTCAAAAGGGTAATTGATTTCATGAATATAATTTCAAAACTTTTGTGACTCAATATTACAGACTTTGCTTATCGTGTCGAGATCATATAAGAATAAAGTTTAAATTTGGTCGGGAATTTCCGGGTCGTCACAGTACCTACCCGTTAAAGAAATTTTGTCCTGAAATTTGATTGGGATGGTAATGGCTGACAATAAAAATGTTTTCATGACGAATATGATTTACTAATTAGAGTTTTATTATCATAGAGTAATATGGATAAAATAATTAGATTACTCGAAGCGTACTAGTGAAGCTATCACAATAGAGTGAAATGAGAAAATAAGATTCGTCTTAATTTTTGACGTAGTCACGTTTGAATTCTGGAATTCAAGGGATTTAAAAGAAAATCTTGGAAATCTATAAGATCTGATTCTTCAGAATTTAAGAAAATTAAGATCTCTTTAATTAAATGCGATAATCTGTTTCGACTTCAACGTCTGATACTCCCACTATAAATGAACCTCTTTCGTTCCATTATTTCCCACAACTCTCAACTTTTATACTTCAATTTATATTTCCAAAATATTTGTCAAATTATCAGAAGTCACTGGAAAAGATGGAATTACCAAGAAAATATGTTTCTTGGTTTTGTTTAGAGATTTAGTAGAATGTAAGAGTCGTGTAACATGGCACATGATGACGTTATGATCTGTGAATCATCACGTTACATTAGAAACTCAGCATGACTTACTGTAATATAATCACGTTGATCAAGTGTCATTATATTATACTAACTCATGCATCAGTTCCCAACACTACTTCAGAATTCATTCATAGTTTATACTTCGATTTTATAGAATTTTCCAATATAATGTATTACAGATAGCACGAAGAGGTATATAATTTCGGGCAAGAATATTTATGAAAATATCTTCAGAAGTATCGAAGATATTTATGATGATATTTTGGAATTTTTAAGTTCGAAAGTTGATGAATAAAAATTTTCTGCAAGATTTTAACATGACTTCGGAACAAGATAATTCTCTAAAGATTTCGGCGGATTCAGAATTACCTGGATTCTTTGAATATAGAGTTTGGTCCTTGTATTTGTCCTTGGTCTCCTTCATGGTTAGCTCAATCCGTTTATCAGTAACAAATTTTCTATCGAGCGTTCCCAACACTCCATTCTTTATCATCAAACTCTTGGCCATTTAGGTCATCTACAATTTTACTGTTTCGTCTGCATTTAATGCAGCCATATCTGAATCGTCGGTTATCAATCCGAGGTGGTTTAAGGAGAATTGTGTTTTTTTTAGATGATTAAACGCTGATGGTAATATGGTGGAATATGAAAGGTTCCCCGGTAACAATAAAAGAGCACGCATATATATCAAAGTTATAATAAGGTTGTTTCGAACGAAAAGTCGAAATTGTCTTGCTGAAGCCGTGAAAAAATTTGCAAGTTTGAAAGGAATTATTAAGTTATTTTGGATAATAGTAACACTAAGGAATTAGCACGGCTACGTGTTAAACGTTTACTCAGGTTCCGAGTGTTTTTCAGGTGCATAACTATATGCATCAATCTTTTCTGCTGTAGATGAAGTGCGGTTGGTTCATTCTCTCGATTGAGGTGTTTTCAAGAATCATAAAAAGTTTGAACGCAGATTGTAATCATCAAGATACAAATGAGGTTTAAGATGAAATCAAGTGGCAACTTGAAGAATAGTTTAGTTTCATATGTTATAATCAATATTTTAATTCATTTTAATTGTCCAATATTGATAGTCCACAGTTAGCAATTCAATAATTCATATATAGTTTAATATATAATATTCGAATTAAATACGTATCGTGACCCATGTACATGTCTCAGACTCGATCACAACTCAAAGTATATATATTATTATAGAATCAACCTCAACCCTGTATAGCGAACTCAAGCATTACAACATATAAAGTGTCCATGGTTATTCCAAATAATATATATACATGCATCGATATGATATGTCAAAACCTTTGTATACGTGTTCCGATATTTAAAGTGCGTAAAATAAATAACAGAAATTAAATGACGATAAATAAAGTTGCGAGAATATAAATTGCGATAATAAATTGCGATAAATAAAATGTAATCAGTTAGCTAGGAATAGTTAGCGTGGATTCTTAACAAAAATTTTCCTCATAGTTAATTTGTTTTGTTTCTAACAAATTTTATTTTGTCCAATGTTTTCTTCATTATGCCACTTGTTGGATTCTGATAAGTCAAAATCCAATTATGAAATTGAATGAAAATGGTTACTTTGTGGTGAACAGATTCGTATAGTTGTGGGTGTAAGTAGGATAGTAAATGACTGTTGAATCAGATTCGAAAAATGTACATTGTAACTTATTAATGTGAAATCTAAATATTTCTCGGGTATTACCTACCCGTGAAAATATTTTCACCATTAACATTTTGTACAAAAGAACTTTTAATTACAATCTTTATGAAAATATATATACATATATATTTTCTTAGGATGTAATCATAGATTTAATGAGTTATTATGATATTAATCTCATTTGCTTTTCGGTTTGAGCTAGAATAAGTAATCTCTAAAACTAATTGGAACCACATATTCTTCGCAGAATATCAATAAAGTTATGGATCAATAATTCATCGTTAACTATTAGGAATCACATATTCTTTGCAGAATATTTCTTCAATGAAGTTATTGATCAATACTTCATCGTTCATTGTTGTTGATACTCCTTGGTATCTATTGTGCGTATGATGTTGATGTTCGAGGTATAGATTGTGATGTTGAGGTGTGGGATGCGGATGTTGTTGTTGGTGATGGTGATGGTACTATTGGTGTTGCTGATGGTGGTAATGTTTATGTTGCTGGTGCTGCTGCTGGTGTTTGTAACCTTCGTACCATATTCTCTAAAGCCACTACCCGAGCGCGAAGCTCGTTGACTTCTTCTATTACACCGGGGTGATTGTCGGTTCGGACGAGCAGATAAATAAAATCTAGAATTTGGTATAGTATATAATCGTGACGAGATACTCGAAAAATGAGAGAGAAAATGGTATTACGAACAGGTTCACCGGTAAGTGCTTCAGGTTCTTCACCAAGAGGGCAATGTGGTGGATGGAAGGGATAACCTTCTTCTTGTCTCCAATGATTGAGGAGGCTACGAACCCATCCTCAATTCATCCAGAATAGATGATGACTGATTGGTTGATCCATTTCGGTCACACTGCTTTCGGAGCTTGAGTGGGATTTCATTTCGGAATCTGAGTGACTTGAACTAATGACGAATTTCATTTCCTACGATTTAATAAAGGATTTTCGATATGAAATGATTTTCGAATATTGGATTATATTCTAACTACATAGAAGATCTATATATATAGAGCAAAAGATGTCGTAGATTACGGAGGAATTTACGGAATATGACAGGAAAAGTTTACAGTAATAGATACGATAAGATATGATTTAGCAGATACGCTAAGATATGAATTTTTGTCTATACACTATTCATGCAATCAATGCAGCAAGACGTGTCTGGACTAAGAATGATAAGCAGGTAATTTTCGACACAAAATGATAAGCAAAACTTTTTGACATGCAGACTAGGTTCAAGTCCAGACTTATTAATATAACCTAACAACTACTAGGTCGAAGTCCAGACTCACTAATGCATCCTAACAATTACTAGTTAGACACACTAATGCAAGACCTGGTTCGCTACGACCACCACTCTGATACCAACTGAAATGACCCGTCCTAATCCATCCGCACGAAGTCCATATCGATTATAAACGATTCACAAAAGTTGGTTACATCGCGAGGTACTTGACCTCTATATGATACATTTTACAAACATTGCATTCGCTTTTAAAAGACAAACTTCTATTTTATCGAAAGTTGACAGATATGCATATCCTTTCTTAATATATCCAAACTATGAATGACTTAATATTGAACTTGATGAACTCAATGACTCGAATGCAACGTCTTTTGAAATATGTCATGAATGACTCCAAGTAATATCTCTAAAATGAGCAAATGCACAGCGGAAGATTTTTTTCATACCTAAGAATAAACATGCTTTAAAGTGTCAACCAAAAGGTTGGTGAGTTCATAGGATTATCATAACAATCATTTCAATATTTTACTAGACCACAATATTTTCATTTCCGTTAATATTGATCTGCATAAAAATCATTCATATGGATTGAATGCCTGGTAACCGACATTAACAAGATGCATATAGAATATCCCCATCATTTCGAGAAACCCATCGGACATGATAATTTCGAAATACTAAAGCATACCATTTTCCAGTATGGGGGGAGTTAGTGCCCGTAGATCTACCTTTAGAATTCGCGTCAATTAGGGTGTATGTTCCCTAATTCTTAGGCTACCAAGCTAAAAGGGGCATATTCGGTTTGATAAGCCAACCATAGAATGTAGTTTCGATTACTTGTGTCTATTTCATAAAACATTTATAAAAGCAGCGCATGTATTCTCAGTCCCAAAAATGTAAAGAGTAAAAGGGAGCAAATGAAACTCACCTAATGTATTTTGTAGTAAAAATACATATGACTATATTGAACAATGCAGGGTTGGCCTCGGATTCACGAACCTATATCAATTATATATATTAATACATATACTTGTAATCGAACAACTAAATTTACATATTATTAATGATATAATTGTTATTTTAATAAATATATGTTTCATCAATAAGAAATTTTAAATATTTCTATTTTATGTACTTTAACTAAATAATTATTATTTATTATAAAACATTATTATAGATATGTTATATGTATTAACTAAAGTGTTGTATAACTAAAAATCATTTGATAAGAATAATATTAATAATAATAAATAAAAAGTTGCATTATTTTATAATAATAATATTAGTAAATATACTTAATAATGATAATAATAATTATGATTCTAAAATGATAATACTTATTTTGATAATAATATTAGTGGTAATATGGATAATAATAATGATAGTTTAAATAATACTTATAATAATAATGAAAATGGTAATTCTAAAAATACTTTGTTAATAATAATAATTTTAAAAATGATAATACTAATAATGGTATTAATGATAATAATAATAATAATAATAATAGTATTGATATTCCTACTACTCTTTTTAATGATAGTAATAAGGATAATAAGTGTAATATTTATTTTAGTATAGTACTAATAATAATAATACCAATAATAATAATGATAATAGTATTAATAATAATAATAATAATAATAATAATAATAATAATAATAATAATAATAATAATAATAATAATAATAATAATAATAATAAATAGAATACTACCTTATTGTAATATGCTAAAAAAAATGCCATTGACCGGGATCGAACCCGCGACCTCTCGTCCAACGACCGGATGCCTAACCAGTCCTCCATCAATTCATTTCTGTTTTTAATTACAACTTATATTCTTATAACCCGTGTTCTTCTGTTTTCTTCTTCATTATCTAACCCCCGTTATATATTTCCTACATCATCATCATCATCATCTCACGTCTTCATTAATCATCACAGTTCATCATCGATCATCATCGATCATCATCACATACATCACCACTTCGCCTTCTTTATAATCATATTAAGTTTCACAGAACCATCATCATTATTTATAATTACTACGGCCATCATTACTAGCATGATCATCTCTTATCATCATCATTCTCTGTCATCGTTGCCAAGCATCCCAACTTCAACAATGAGGTATGATGAAGCGTAAAAAAAATAATAATAATCGGGAAAACGTATAACCGTAGTAACACCTTGTTCATACGGGTTCTCATCCTAGTTTGGCTCAGCTATATTACGGCAAACCTAATAGCTGGATCATGGCCATCAAAATAAAGTAGTTGGATGCTTGTCTAGAAGAATTAACACGGCCCACTGAAATAAATGGCAGCCCAAAGATAATTTTACAAGTCGATGCAGTGCATAAATCGTGTGTTTAAGATCAAAAGCTGGATATTAAAGTTTGATTGGGACATCGTTTTTTTAAGAAAGTAATCGATATCAATATCTCTGGTCGGCCACTTATCCTTTATTAAATCCCACTTATATAACTTTTACAATAATGCTTGCACTATATATCCCTTTATAACCATGTTGCCATTTATTAATATATGTTATAATTTATGCTTTGTTACGTACCATAAACAAGAAAAACGAGTTAATAGAAGATGGGATGATAGTGGTTGATAGAAGATGGTGGTGATTCGTTATTGTTGTGGCTCAAACGAAAACGTAAATAGAATAGTAATTGAGTTTAATGGTAGCGGTTATGGTGGTTTTTAATTTAAGAGAGAGTGATGAGAGAGATGAAGAAAGTAAACATGAACATGGTAGTAGCAGTAGCAGAAGTGGATGGTTGTTCGACTTATGTTTACACAGAAATGATGGTAAACGTTTGAATGGTGTTGGAGTGGTTCAAAATAGAAACAGTAGCCTTGTAACTAACGAAGAGTGTTTGTTTGTAGTGGCGGATAGTTGTGGAGTTGAGGTGGTGGTTCAAGAATGGAATGGTGGTCTTGGTTGGTTTGCAAAAAGTAAAAAAAAATAATGGTGACGTTGGGTTTTTAGGTTGAACAGAAAGACAGAAGACAGTTTATATGTATAAGCAATTTAACAAGAGTGATCATGGTATCTATTGGTGATTGTCAATTATTCAAGTGGTGAATGTGATGGTGTTGTTTAAGTTGCAAAACAGAAAGCAAACAATACACGAGGGAAAGAGGAGTTAGTATGGATGATTTGATCAGTTTTTGTTTGTATAGAGAATTCAATTTCAATCGGATACATATTAAACAGACAGGAAGGATGGGTAGATAATATTTGATGTTGATATACAACAGATTTTGATACTTTATCAGTTTAATAATCAACAATTTTGGTATTTGTTAAATGGATCGAATCTTAATTGTACGAGCTGAGTGTGATGTTTAACAAAATAGAAGACATAAACAAAATCAAATAAAGCAGGATCGTACTATATAATTGATTTGAATAAAATACACAAGCTTTATTCTATAATTAATATTAATAATTAATATTAATTAATATTAATAAAAATAATAATATTACTTTTAATATTTTTAAGAATATGATAATAATAATTATACTAATGATAATAATCATAGTATTATTTATAGATTAATAACAATGATACATAAAAAAAAATAATGATAATAATAATAAAAATGTTGATTTTTAATAATAATAATAATAATAATAATAATAATAATAATAATAATAATAATAATAATAATAATAATAATAATAATAATAATAATAATAGTCTTAATAATAACTATCATTATAATCTAATAATAATTTTAGTAAAGATATCAAATTAAATGTACCAGTTTTCATATTTATATATCATTTATCGAAAATAACAATATAATTACCACTGGTATTAATATTAACAATAATATTATCAAATTAGTAATCTTAATAATAAATGTAATAATAATATAATATGATAATAAGTTGTATCTTAATAATAATAATAATAATAATAATAATAATAATAATAATAATAATAATAATAAATTTTAATAATAATGATTCTTAATGGTATTGGTGATAATAAAGATATAACAATTACTTGTTTTAAATTTTATGTCAAAGTATTATATATTAAGATAATTGATATTATTATAACTATTGATATTTATTTTAATGATAATAATAAAAGTAATAATGGCAAACATTCACATAATAACTAAATCACTTAATTTTTCATTAATATATTTAATTTAAAATATATAAGTAATTACATGTATAGTTATTTACATCTACATTTCTATTTACGATTTAAGGTTCGTGAATCATCGAGAATGGTCAAAAGGGTAATTGATTTCATGAATATAATTTCAAAACTTTCGAGACTCAATATTACAGACTTTGCTTATCGTGTCGAGATCATATAAGAATAAAGTTTAAATTTGGTCGGGAATTTCCGGGTCGTCACATTTGACCTCTATATGAGACGTTTTTCAAATCTTGCATTCCTTTTTAAAAACAACCATAACCTTTATTATTGAATAAAGGTCTTAATGACATAATTTAGATTGTCTATCAAAGACACTCTTCTCAAATAAATAAGTTTTTACACAACCCATTACAATATGATCAAATATATTACAACAAACACTCCGAATACAAGTTTAAACAATATAAACAATTATGCTGACTCCAAATCTTGACTTTGGGTTGGCATACGATAGCGGAAGCGTTTTTAATATTCACCCGAGAATAAACATGCTTAAAACGTCAACAAAAATATTGGTGAGTCATAGGTTTAATTTCTATATAATAATCATAATATTTAATAAGCCACAAGATTTTATTTAATTAAATGCGCAAGATCATTTCAACTGCAAAAAAAAAAATCATTCATACGATGAGTTGCCTGGTAACCGACCTTAACATGGAGCGCTTAAGATATCTTGTATCATACATTCCACTATTCAAATGTATGACAAGAACCCTTCGAATTACTAAAGAATTTCCACTATTCGAAAATGGGGGGTGTTGGTGCCCGTAGATCTACCTTTAGGGTTCTTGTCAATTAGTATTTTTCACTAATTCTTAGGTTACCAAGCATAATAATAATAAGTACAGATATCCGGTATAACAAAACAACCGTAGAATGTAGTTTCATGAACTTGTGCTTATTTTGTAAAACATTTATAAATTTGCATGTATTCTCATCCCAAAATAATTTAGATAGTAAAAATGGGACTATAACTCACTTGTGATGATTTCCGAATAGATGGTAATAAGACTTGGCCTTTGACAAATTCACGAACCTAATAATAATGTTCTTGTGTCAAAATATATATATATATATATATATATATATATATATATATATATATATATATATATTGTGATAATTTTAATTGTCCATTGTTAGTAGTCCAATGTTAGTAGTCCAATAGTCCGATAGTCCAACAGTATAAATATATATATATAAATATAAATGCGTATATTGTGTTAGAATTCACTAACATTATAATATATTGTCTTAATATAGTAAGACACATAATATGTATATTGTCTGAAGTAATCCGCGACCCACTGTATACATGTCTCAGGATCGATCACAACTCAAAGTATATATATTATTTTGGAATCCATTTCGTCCCACAGCTAACTCGAAATTACTGCCAATGATGTCTTATAGTTCGTTCCAATAATATATATAGAAGAAATCAAAATGATATGTCAAAATGTTGTATACGGATCCACGGTGATCAAGTCATATATATATATATATATATATATATATATATATATATATATATATATATATATATATATATATATATGGTGCCTTACGATCTTTATGAAGACTATAATATATTGTCGTAGAACTTAATCACGACTAGTATAAATTGTATTTCCATTAGTACGGGAACAAGACATGTATAAATACATGTAGGATATAAGGTAAGTTAGCTAGGATAAGGTTAGCATCCATTTTTATTAATTAAAATCGTAGCTAAAAACAAGCAAAAATATCCAATTTTATTTTACCCATAATTTCTTCGTTACAAATCCGTTTTGAGTGATTCGACTTGCCATGGTTTTGTAGCGAACCGTTATTTATTAATCTAAACAGAAAACGTATATGTTTATAGTTGAAAATACAGCTTAGGTGTCAAATAAGAGAAGATAGTCATATCCGTCGTAAGAACGACATCTTGATAACCCTTTTGAAAAACATACTTCCACTTAGAGTTTAATCATGGATTTTGGATATGTTTCGTATCCATATAAAATAAGATTTTTCACCAAATAAAATCTTTTAATTCAAAGTTTAAGATAGGTTTTTAAAATTAAATTCAAAACAGCCCCCGTTCGACTAAGACGGCGTATATTCGATTTTAAGGTGTTCTTCGTGTTTACAAGTTTTATATCATTATTTTAGCTTGATATATAGTCATAATACATGTGTTGAAGTATTTTAAAAGTCAATTTAGAAGGATTAAGTTTGTTTACAAACAAGTTTAGAAATAATCTAAACTATGTTCTTGTTGTTATTAGTTATAAACTCAAAATAAGATAGCTATATGAATATGAATCGAATAAGATTATGAATAAGGTTACTACCTCAAATCAAATGAATAAAGTTGCTGGAGAAATAAGGAGAATATTTTGAGTTCAAAGATACCCTTGATGGCTTGGAATTCTTGAAGTATAAACATGGAATGAACAAAAGTTCGAATAAGAATTCTATCTTGAATTAAGATAGTTATAAGTATATAAATTGAACCAAAGTTTATATATGATTCTTACCTTGATTATTAGATGAGAAGCAACTGATATGAAAGTAGGATTATGAATTCTAAAGAGTTGTGGAGTTGGATTGAAAGATTGGAAGTAAACTTGTACACTTAGAAGATTATCTTGATATTTATGAAACTAGAACTTGTAGAATTTATGAAGAACACTTAGAACATGAAGATAGAACTTGAGAGAGATTAATTAGATGAATAAAATTGAAGAATGAAAGTGTTTGTAGGTGTTTTTGGTCGTTGGTATATGGATTAGATATAAAGGATGTGTAATTTTGTTTTCATGTAAATAATTCATGAATGATTTATAATATTTTTGTAATTTTGTGTAATCATTCATGCTAGTTGCCAAATGATGGTTCCCACATGTTAAATGACTCACATGATTGAGTGTATATACCAATAGTATATACATCTAGAAGCTATATATCGTACGAGTACGAATACGGGTGCATACGAGTAAAATTGTTGATGAAAATGAACGAGAATGTAATTGTAAGCATTTTTGTTAAGTAGAAGTACTTTGATATGTGTCATGAAGTCTTTCAAAAGTTTATGAATACATCTTAAAATACTACATGTATATACATTTTAACTTAATCGTTAAATCACCGTTAGTCGTTACATGTAAGTGTTGTTTTGAAAGCTTTAAACTAACGATCTCATTTAATGTTGTTAACCCATTGTGTGATGACCCGGAAAATTCTGACCAAATTTAAACTTAAACTTGTATGATTAACGTTTCCGACACGATAAACAAAGTCTATGAAGTTAAATCTCAAAATTTTGAACTGTTCAATTAACCTTCGATTGTTCTCAATGAAACGCGAACAATTATATATAGAGACATATACTATAACTTGAAAACGTAATAAAGTGTTGAGGATATGATACTGTGCATTAAACTTATTGGTTTGATTATCTGATTGATATATTTAACTACAGAGTTAAAAGATTATGCCAAACGATTCAAGTAAAAGATATTTACTGAGTCTCTTAAGAATTATGATATTATTACGTGTCTCTATTGAGAGGTCCACGTTGATTTGAGAAATCATTCATTTTTAACGGTATTCAGAATAAATGGTGAATTATTTGTTTAAATAACGTAATTTGGACACATACAATAATAAGGAATATTAACTGTTAAGAATTAATTATATGAATAACTTGCGATACGTATTTTAAAATGTGTTTATAAATATTGAGAATAGATATTAACTTGGTTATGAAACGTTTGATAAATACTATTATATTAATAAATAACGAGACAATGATTTATAGAAGTAAATGACCAAAATACTCGAAAGTTTAAGATATACTTTGGGTGGTATAATTTAGGGATAATTTAAGGCTATATTTTGACAAAGGTACGTGTCCCAGAATGTAAATTACAAGTTTTCTCAGCGTACGAAGGGACACTCGAAAAACCGGAACCGGGACATAAGTCGCGTAACAACGTACAACTTATCGGAATAAAAATTACAAGTTAACTATGCATGTGAATTTAATATAATATATAATTAATTATATAAATTAAATATATTATATATATTATTAATAATTATGTCGACAAACAAAAATACAAAAAAATATGAGCAAGATTTTGGTGTGGGATGTGGATGTTGTTGGTGGTGGTGGTGATGGTACTGTTGGTGTTGCTGATGGTGGTACTGTTTATGCTGCTGGTGCTGCTGCTGGTGTTTGTAACCTTTGCACCATATTCTCCAAAGCCACTACCCGAGCGCGAAGCTCGTTGACTTCTTCTATTACACCGGGGTGATTGTCGGTTCGGACGAGCGGATAAATAAAATCTAGAATTTGGTGTAGTATGTAATCGTGACGAGATACTCTAGAAATAAGAGAGAAAATGGTGTTTCGGATAGGTTCGCCGGTAAGTGCTTCAGGTTCTTCGCCAAGAGGGCAATGTGGTGGATGGAAGGGATCACCTTCTTCTTGTCTCCAATGATTAAGGAGGCTACGAACCCATCCCCAATTCATCCAGAATAGATGATGACTAATTGGTTGATCCATTCCGGTCACACTGCTTTTGGAACTTGAGTGGGATTCCATTTCGGAATCCGAGGGACTTGAACTAATGACGAATTCCATTTCGTACGATTGAATAAAGAATTTTTCGATATGAAATGATTTTCCGGCTATCGGGTGGTATTCTAATTATATAGAGCAAAAGGTTTCGTTGATTACGGAGGAATTTACGGAATATGTCAGGCAAAGTTTACAGTAACAGATACGCTAAGATATGAATTAGCAGATACGCTAAGATATGAATTTTGTCTATACACTATTCATGCAATCAATGCAATAAGATGTGTCTAGACTAAGAATGATAAGCAGGTAATTTCCGACAAAAATGATGAGCAAAACTTTTGACATGCAGACACGGTCGAAGTCCAGACTCACTAATGCATCCTAACGACTATCAGTTAGACACACTAATGCAGACCTGGTTCGCTAAGACCACCGCTCTGATACCAACTGAAAGGACCCGTTCATATACATTATAAACGATTCACAATAGTTGATTACATCGCGAGGTATTTGACCTCTATATGATACATTTTACAAACATTGCATTCGTTTTTAAACGACAAACTTTCTTTACAACAAAAGTTGACGGCATGCACACCATTTCATAATACATCCAACTATAATTGGCTTAATAATAATCTTGATGAACTCAATGACTCGAATGCAACGTCTTTCAAAATATGCCATGAATGACTCCAAGTAATATCCTTAAAATGAGCTAATGCACAGCGGAAGATTTCTTTAATACCTGAGAATAAACATGCTTTAAAGTGTCAACCAAAAGGTTGGTGAGTTCATAGGTTTATCATAACAATCATTTCAATATATTAATAGACCACAAGATTTCAGTTTATAAATATATGTACACTCGCAAGTGTATAAAAGTATTCTATAAGTTGTAGGCACCCGGTAACAAGCCTTAACGTTCATGTTTTACCCTCTAAAGTACACCAGATCAGGCGTGTTTAAAATAACCTCGAAGTACTAAAGCATCCCATAGTCAGGATGGGGTTTGTCAGGCCCAATAGATCTATCTTTAGGATTCGCGCCTACCGTACATAGACAAGTAGTTTAATGTTACCAAGTTAAGGGTATATTTCTGGTTTAAACCCACGTAGAATTAGTTTTAGTACTTGTGCCTATTTCGTAAAGTATTTATAAAAACAGCGCATGTATTCTCAGTCCCAAAAATATATATAAAAGGGAGCAAATGAAACTCACAATACTGTATTTCGTAGTAAAAATACATATAACGTCATTTAATAAGTGCAAGGTTGGCCTCGGATTCACGAACGTATCAATATTGAGATTCAATATTGCAGGAAAGTACGTAGACGCAACGGAAATGATAAACACTAGATTGACCTCACGAGCATACCCATGAACCATACCCATCACCTCCATAGCTATAACCCATAATTTCCTTAGCTTCGACTCATTCAAAAAAACTATTTTGAAATCACTCGGACAGCACTCCGTCGTAATATTTTATGTATACTAATAATATCTTGAAATAATACAGAGCAAATATATATATTTATATATATAAATCGAGTGAGAGAGTTTAGAGAAATATATTTTCAAGTTTCTATGAAATAATGAAACCTACTTAATTCTATTTATAATAGATTTTTGAATTATTAAAGTGAATTATTAAAGTATGAATTATTAAAGTGAATTATTAAAGTATGAATTATTAAAGTGAATTATTAAAGTATGAATTATTAAAGTGAATTATTAAAGTATGAATTATTAAAGTAAATTATTAAAGTATGAATTATTAAAGTGAATTATTAAAGTATGAATTATTAAAGTGAATTATTAAAGTATGAATTATTAAAGTGAATTATTAAAGTTAAAGTAAAGTAAAAGTAAAGTAAATGTAAAGTTAAAGTATAGTAAAAGTATAAAAACTATGTATGTATAATACGCGTATAAATATATATAATATTAATTTAAATCGTTATATATATTTAATGAAATAAAATATAAATATCGTTATATTTATTATACTGGTTAAGTAATGAGTTGTCAAAAGTGATTCTAGATATTTATAAAAGTTATATACATTTTAATAATAAAGTTCTTTTTAAACTGAAAACGTCTTTGTACGTTTGAAAATAGATTAATAGAATATTATGGAAACCAATTCTCCACTAACTTTTGTCTAACTTTCGTAAATGACACTTTTTGTTTTTATTTATAAATAGCTTTACAAATTATTCTGAATATCGTTAAGAGGAATAGATTTTCTCAAATCATAGTGGACCTCTCAACAGAGATTTGTAATCATAATTCAATGTTTCTGATAATTCAACCATTTAATATTTTTTTTTAATTTCGTCGAAAATCATATTGAAACAAATACGTTCGTGTAAAGTATTATACGTTTAATACTTTATTAATATTCTCAAGTTATAATATATATATATATATACATATACATATCTATTTATATATAACGGTTCGTGAATCATCAGAATTTGGTCGAGGTTATAATGAATGTATGAACACAGTTTAAAATTCTTGAGATTTAACTTAACAAACTTTGCTTATCTTGTCGGAATAATATAAAGATTAAAGTTTAAATTTGGTCGGAAATTTCCGGGTCGTCACAGTACCTACCCGTTAAAGAAATTTCGTCCCCGAAATTTGATAGAGGTCGTCAATACTAACAATGAGAATGTTATTATAACGATTATAGAGTTTTATCATGTTCAAGAAGAATGGATAAAATAATTCGATTACTCGAAGCGTATGAGTGAAGTTATCGTAAATGAATGAAATAATCATTGTCATCCACAGTTAATGCTCTCTTCTATTTGCTATGATTTATACTCCCATTTCTAGTTCGGAGCTTTGTCCTTTCGTTTCTTCTTCTTGCGATTAAGCACCGCTTGTAATGGTCCAGAATTCGCAGATATAAATTTCGGAATGAACATTGTTAATGTTCTAGGAAGGAAATTGTAATGGCACGATTTTGACTTGTCAAATTACCAGAATACCTCGGAAAAAGCCGAATCATCAAGAAATATTTTCTTGATATTTAGAGATCAAAGAGAATACAAGAGTCGTGTAACATAGCACATGATGAAGTTATGATCTGTGAATCATCATGTTCCATTTAGAAACTCAGCATGAATTACTGTAATATAATCACGTTGATCAAGTGTCATTATATTATACTAACTCATGCTTCAGCTCCCAACACTTCTTCAAGAATATTCCTATTTGAAACTCGAATGTTTCAGAATTTAGAAACTAAAATAGTTTCTTTTATGATATAATACAGATAGCACGAAGAGGTAAATGATTTCAGATAAGAATAATTATAAAAATATCTTCAGAAGTATGGATGATATTTATAATGAAAGATACGATGATATCTTAGAATGTCTAATATCAGAGAATGATGAAGGATATTGTCCGCAGGGGTTTAGAGTCAGGAGCAAGGTATTCGTTAATGACTTCAACAAGTACTGAATCATTTGGATTCTTTGAAGGCAGGTTCAGCCTTTGTGATTTGTCCACAGCCTCCTTCATACTTTGCTCAATCCGTTTTCCAGTTCCAAAGCTTCTCTTTTTCTGAGCTTTGCCAATATACTATCCTTTATCATCAAACTTTTTACTGTTAAGGTCGTTTATAGTTTTTGCTGCTTCATCAGCATTTTTCAAAATTTCGAGAACTGGTTCGCAGTTTAGGGTATTTTTTAGAAATTTCTCATTCAAAGAATGTAAGTCTTGGAGGTAGACGTTGTGTGTATATGTAATTGTTGATGTAGACATGCTGCGAGGTTTCAAAATACTGATTGCTGATTCTCAATAATTGGTATGGCAATTCTTGTTATAAGGTACGAATGAGTATATGATAGGGTTTCGATAATTATAATGATTTTTTTTTTGGAAAGTCAAAGATCAATGAAGTTGTTGGTAAGTTTATTGCTAATGTGGTGAATATAAACGATTCCCCGGTAACGTTGGCGAAAGGGCAACGTATCTATCGAGGTTATAATAAGACTGTTTTGATTGAGAAGTCGAAGATGACTTGCTGGAGCTGTGACAAAACTGTCTATTTTGAAATGGAATTGAAAAGTTATTTTAGCTAGTAAATGCCAAAGGGTCTAACACGGATACGTGTCGAACTATGACTTGGGTTTTGAGAGTTTTTCAGGTGTATAACTGTGGGTAACATGTGGTTGGATCATCATCTCGATTGTTCCTTAGTTGAAGTGTCTTCAGGAATTTCGAAGGGTTTGAGCACATATTGTAATCGTTAATACACATGATGTTCTAACACAGTTTTGAAGTCAAAGTATAGCTTTGAAAGATATAGGAATCTAAGAGTGATGATACTGGTTATATTTCGAATTGAATTATGTGATTTCAAAATTAGAATATGTAATTGAATTTGAATGAGTATGATTGTTTTGATTTATATGAAAGAATGGATATTGTTGTGAAAGTAGGGAGTATAGTTGATGATTGCTGAATCAGTTTCGAAAAATGTAATATATTAATTGTGAATTTATATATCTCTCGGGTATTACCTACCCGTTAAAAAAAAATTTCACAATTAATATTTTGTATAAAAGAAGTTTATTACAGTCTTTATGAAAATATATGTGTATATTTTCTTTAGATGTAACATAGATTAAATGAGTTAATATTAAATTAAACTCATTTGTTTTATGGTTGGAACTAGAATTGAGTAATCCCTAAAACTTTATAAATTGCATAAGTATTTCTTCAATAATATTGAAATTATGAATCATTACTTTGTTATTTGTTGGTTTTCGTGAAATTCTTGTGAACTTCGCAAGGTACGAATGATGTTATTTGAAAAGTTTCGAGTACATCGATGATGAAAGTGTAAAATCAAACATATATTCGAATAATACACTTGATTTATTATGAATTGGATTTTTTATTGAATTGAGACAGAGATTGTAATTAACGATGGTTAAGTTACGGACGAAGGACGTACATCATTGCATATTTGTAATATGAATTAACTGAGTAGTTAAGATTCACACATAATAGCATAGTACGGGAAGATTTATTATGGTTTAAAAATTTATACATATAAAATATACATATAAATCTTTCGATTGGAAATGAGTTAATACTTCATAACTCGTTGATACAATATATTTGTTGTTGATTCGTAATGATGTCCACAATGATTCTTGAACTGACAGAGTTTGTGATGTTACAGGTGCTGTTGATTCTGACGATACTGACGGCACTGACTGTGTTGATGATGCTACGGTCCTGTTGATAATGTTGGTAAAACAATTCTAGCTTGTAAATCGTACACCATTTTCGATCAAAGTTTCTACTCTACCATCTCCGTTCACTCATCCGATTTACGGTCAGAATTAAATAATCTCTAAGATTTTGGAGATTACATAACTGCCGCAGAGATATCTCTTCAATGAAGTTTATGAATTAATACTTCATCGTTTGTTGTTGTTGATATTCCTGGATATTTACAGGGCGTATGACGTTGATGTTTGAGATACATATTGTGATGTTGCGGTGTGGGATGTGGTTGTTGTTGGTGGTGGTGGTGATGGTACTGTTGGTGTTGCTGATGGTGGTACTGTTTATGCTGCTGGTGCTGCTGCTGGTGTTTGTAACCTTTGCACCATATTCTCCAAAGCCACTACCCGAGCGCGAAGCTCGTTGACTTCTTCTATTACACCGGGGTGATTGTCGGTTCGGATGAGTGGATAAATAAAATCTAGAATTTGGTGTAGTATGTAATCGTGACGAGATACTCTAGAAATAAGAGAGAAAATGGTGTTTCGGATAGGTTCGCCGGTAAGTGCTTCAGGTTCTTCGCCAAGAGGGCAATGTGGTGGATGGAAGGGATCACCTTCTTCTTGTCTCCAATGATTAAGGAGGCTACGAACCCATCCCCAATTCATCCAGAATAGATGATGACTAATTGGTTGATCCATTCCGGTCACACTGCTTTCGGAACTTGAGTGGGATTCCATTTCGGAATCCGAGGGACTTGAACTAATGACGAATTCCATTTCGTACGATTGAATAAAGAATTTTTCGATATGAAATGATTTTCCGGCTATCGGGTGGTATTCTAATTATATAGAGCAAAAGGTTTCGTTGATTACGGAGGAATTTACGGAATATGTCAGGCAAAGTTTACAGTAACAGATACGCTAAGATATGAATTAGCAGATACGCTAAGATATGAATTTTGTCTATACACTATTCATGCAATCAATGCAATAAGATGTGTCTAGACTAAGAATGATAAGCAGGTAATTTCCGACAAAAATGATGAGCAAAACTTTTGACATGCAGACACGGTCGAAGTCCAGACTCACTAATGCATCCTAACGACTATCAGTTAGACACACTAATGCAGACCTGGTTCGCTAAGACCACCGCTCTGATACCAACTGAAAGGACCCGTTCATATACATTATAAACGATTCACAATAGTTGATTACATCGCGAGGTATTTGACCTCTATATGATACATTTTACAAACATTGCATTCGTTTTTAAACGACAAACTTTCTTTACAACAAAAGTTGACGGCATGCACACCATTTCATAATACATCCAACTATAATTGGCTTAATAACAATCTTGATGAACTCAATGACTCGAATGCAACGTCTTTCAAAATATGCCATGAATGACTCCAAGTAATATCCTTAAAATGAGCTAATGCACAGCGGAAGATTTCTTTAATACCTGAGAATAAACATGCTTTAAAGTGTCAACCAAAAGGTTGGTGAGTTCATAGGTTTATCATAACAATCATTTCAATATATTAATAGACCACAAGATTTCCGTTTATAAATATATGTACACTCGCAAGTGTATAAAAGTATTCTATAAGTTGTAGGCACCCGGTAACAAGCCTTAACGTTCATGTTTTACCCTCTAAAGTACACCAGATCAGGTGTGTTTAAAATAACCTCGAAGTACTAAAGCAACCCATAGTCAGGATGGGGTTTGTCAGGCCCAATAGATCTATCTTTAGGATTCGCGCCTACCGTACATAGACAAGTAGTTTAATGTTACCAAGTTAAGGGTATATTTCTGGTTTAAACCCACGTAGAATTAGTTTTAGTACTTGTGCCTATTTCATAAAGCATTTATAAAAACAGCGCATGTATTCTCAGTCCCAAAAATATATATAAAAGGGAGCAAATGAAACTCACAATACTGTATTTCGTAGTAAAAATACATATAACGTCATTTAATAAGTGCAAGGTTGGCCTCGGATTCACGAACGTATCAATATTGAGATTCAATATTGCAGGAAAGTACGTAGACGCAACGGAGATGATAAACACTAGATTGACCTCACGAGCATACCCATGAACCATACCCATCACCTCCATAGCTATAACCCATAATTTCCTTAGCTTCGACTCATTCAAAAAAACTATTTTGAAATCACTCGGACAGCACTCCGTCGTAATATTTTATGTATACTAATAATATCTTGAAATAATACAGAGCAAATATATATATTTATATATATAAATCGAGTGAGAGAGTTTAGAGAAATATATTTTCAAGTTTCTATGAAATAATGAAACCTACTTAATTCTATTTATAATAGATTTTTGAATTATTAAAGTGAATTATTAAAGTATGAATTATTAAAGTGAATTATTAAAGTATGAATTATTAAAGTGAATTATTAAATTATGAATTATTTTACAGTGAATTATTAAAGTATGAATTATTAAAGTAAATTATTAAAGTATGAATTATTAAAGTGAATTATTAAAGTATGAATTATTAAAGTGAATTATTAAAGTATAAATTATTAAAGTGAATTATTAAAGTTAAAGTAAAGTAAAAGTAAAGTAAAGGTAAAGTTAAAGTATAGTAAAAGTATAAAAACTATGTATGTATAATACGCGTATAAATATATATAATATTAATTTAAATCGTTATATATATTTAATGAAATAAAATATAAATATCGTTATATTTATTATACTGGTTAAGTAATGAGTTGTCAAAAGTGATTCTAGATATTTATAAAAGTTATATACGTTTTAATAATAAAGTTCTTTTTAAACTGAAAACGTCTTTGTACGTTTGAAAATAGATTAATAGAATATTATGGAAACCAATTCTCCACTAACTTTTGTCTAACTTTCGTAAATGACACTTTTTGTTTTTATTTATAAATAGCTTTACAAATTATTCTGAATATCGTTAAGAGGAATAGATTTTCTCAAATCATAGTGGACCTCTCAACAGAGATTTGTAATCATAATTCAATGTTTCTGATAATTCAACCATTTAATATTTTTTTTTAATTTCGTCGAAAATCATATTGAAACAAATACGTTCGTGTAAAGTATTATACGTTTAATACTTTATTAATATTCTCAAGTTATAATATATATATACATATACATATCTATTTATATATAACGGTTTGTGAATCATCGGAATTTGGTCGAGGTTATAATGAATGTATGAACACAGTTTAAAATTCTTGAGATTTAACTTAACAAACTTTGCTTATCTTGTCGGAATAATATAAAGATTAAAGTTTAAATTTGGTCGGAAATTTCCGGGTCGTCACAATACATACTAGTGCTCGAGTGTATATATTTATACATGCTTGTATGCTAAATTTCGTTGTTAAACAGTTTATAATCAATCACAAATTAAATACATATATTACTGGTAAAAGGTATATGATATACATGTTTTTGGAAAGCAGGTGAAAAATCAATAATTTTCATTTAGATATCGAATAGCTTCGATGAACGGATTTAAAGATATGGTCAACTGAATTATAATTGACGTTAATTGGAATTGCCTTTAAATCTGCAATTAATATTTAAACAACTTGTTTGTAAGATTGATAAATTGGATTTTTGAATATTACCAACCGAGTAAATGAAACCTTAAATAAGGTACGTCTCGTTTTGTTAAACTATTGTTAAAATTGACTTTTTGAAACGACTTTGGATAACTTTTGTATGTCGATCTCGAGCATTAGGATTATGATACACTATGACCTGACCTAGCTTGATAGACTTTTATTGACCAACATATGTTCTCTAGGTTGAGATCTACGATTATTTGGTAATCCGAGTTTCGGTCACATTTTGGTGAACGACTTTATATGCTGCTAAGGTGAGTTTCATTTGCTCCCTTTTTAATTGCTTTTGCAATCTATATTTTTGAGCTGAGAATACATGCACTTTATTTTAAACGCAATGGATACAAGTACATACTAAATTCTATACTGAGTTTGAACCAAAAATCCCTTAGCTTTGGTAACTAGTAACTGCCAGTTATAAGAACTGGTGGGTGCGAATAGTTGTATATGGATCCATAGGGCTTAAATCCCCGTCTGTTCCAGGTATAGAAACCCTAGCCTGAACTATAAAATAGATGTATGCTATTTGAGTTTAGTACATGTTAGTTTGTGTGTATTGTACATGTTGGTTGCATGTATGTTAAAACATGGGTACTTATTATATAAACGTTAAAGTTTAGTTATCAGGGTGCTCAATTTCGTAGAATATTTTGATAAACATTTTTGGATGAAACAACTGAAATCTTGTGATCCACTTTTATATACAGATTATGCGAAACACTAAAACTATTAACTCACCAACCTTTGTGTTGACACTTGTTAGCATGTTTATTCTCAGGTTCTCTAGAAGTCTTCCGCTGTTTGCTTATATGTTAGACAAGCTATGTGCATGGAGTCTTACATGGCATATTTATCAAGGAAATGTTGCATTCACCAAATCATCACCATGTATCTTATTTTGACTGCATTGTCAACGGAATTACTATTTTAAACTATTATTTACGGTGATTGTCTATATGTAGAAATCATCAGATGTCGAAAACCTTTGATTTAAATATTCATTTATGGTGTGCCTTTTCAAAAGAATGCAATGTTTACAAAACGTATCATATAAAGGTCAAATACCTCGCAATGAAATCGATGAATGACGTGTTCATCCATATGGATTTGGAGCGATCGTCACAGTTGGTATCAGAGCGTTGGTCCTAGCGAACCAGGTCTTGCATGAGTGTGTCTAACTGATAGTGGTTAGGATGCATTAGTAAGTCTGGACTTCGACCTTGTTTGCATGTTAAAAATTTTGCTTATCATTTCTTGTCGGAAATTACATGTTTATCATCTTAAGACTAAACGCGTCTTATTGCATTGATTGCATAGATAGTGTATAGACAAAATTCATATCTTAGCGTATCTGTTACTGTAAACTTTTCCTGACATCTTCTGAAAAATTCCTCCGTGATTTATGGAATTTTGGTATTATATATACATATGTAAATTATGTATTGAAGAGTACCAATCTAAATTCTATAATCTATTTCATATCAAAAATCTTCTCTCTAATTTTACAAGATGGATCCCGTATCTAGTTCAAATTCCTTAAACTCCGACAGCTATTCCGATATAGATATTCACCTGAATTCCGAAGACAGTGTAACCGAAATGGATCAACCAATTAGCCATCATCTATTCTGGATGAATTGGGGATGGGTTCGTAGCTTACTTAATTATTGGAGACAAGAAGAAGGCGATCCCTTCCATCCACCACATTGCCCTCTTGGCGAAGAACCTGAAGCACTTACCGGCGAACCTGTTCGAGACACCATTTTCTCTCTCATTTCTAGAGTATCTCGTCATGATAATATACTATCTCAAATTCTGGATCTTATTCATCCGCTCTTCCGAACCGCCAATCATCTCGGTGTAGTAGAAGAAGTCAACGAGCTTCGCGCTAGGGTAGTGGCTTTGGAGAATATAGTGCGAAGGTTACAAACACCAGCAGCAGGACCAGCAGCATAACCAGTAACACCATCATCAACACCAACATGATCATTACCACCACCAACAACCATATCCGCATCACACGCCTCAACATCACAATCTATACCTCGGATATCAACATCATACGCATTATAGATACCAAGGAATACCAACAACAACAAACGATGA
This sequence comes from Rutidosis leptorrhynchoides, assembly GCF_046630445.1. NCBI lineage: Eukaryota > Viridiplantae > Streptophyta > Magnoliopsida > Asterales > Asteraceae > Rutidosis > Rutidosis leptorrhynchoides. Next base: position 93,180,523 of record NC_092340.1, on the reverse strand, counting down.
AGTATTGATTCATAACTTCATCGGAGAAACATTCTACAGTAATTATGTAATTTCTGAAGTTTAGAGATTATTTATCCCAGTTCTAACCATAAATCAGATAAATTATAAACCCTGATCAGAATAGTGTATGATTTATAAGTTAGACTTGTTATATCACAACATCAACAATAACCTTAGCCTCACCAACACAGTCAGTGCTGTCAACATCATTAGAATCAGCAGCACCTCTAACATCACAAGCTCCGCCAGTTCAAGAAAGCACCGTGGAAATCATTACGAGTATATTGTATCAATGAGTTATGAAGTATTAACTCAATTTCTCTGAAGAATTTACATGTATATCTTATATATATAAATTTTAAAACTATCATAAATCTTTTCGTACTAAGCTATTATAGAACTTAACTACTCGGTTAATTTATATTACTAATATGCTTAATGTACATTCTTCGTTAACAACTTAACCATCGTTAACTACGATCTCTGTTTCAATTCAATGAATTTCATTTCATAATAAATCAAGTGTAATATTCAAATAAATGTTTGATTTTACACTTTCATTTTCGATGTACTCGAAACTTTCCAGAAAACATCATCTGTGCCTTGTATGGTTCACAAAAACTCCACAAGCACCAACATCCTTCATCGAGGAATAAGAATAAATAATGAAATATTGATTTCATTAATACTCTGCGAAGATTATGTAATCTTTAATATTTTAGAGATTATTCATTTCTAAGTCAAGCCAAAAATCAAATGAGCTTAATATGATATTAACTCATTAAATCCGAATTACATCTGAAGAAAATATATATACAGATATTTTCATAAAGACTGTAATGAAAATTTTTTTGTACAAAATATTAATTGTGAAATCTTTAACGGGTAGGTAATACTCGAAAAATATATAAGTTCACAATTAATATGTTACATTGTACATTCTTCAATTTTGATTCAAAAATCATTAACTATACTCACTATCTTCACAACGATATACAATCGTTTTCATACAAGTTCAATTACATATTCTGATATTGACGAATCAGAATCCAAGTCATAACTCTGAACCAGTAACATCATTCTTAGATCTCTACATCTTTCAAAGCTATACTTTGACTTCAAAACTGTGCAAGATCCTTTAGCGTTGTTAATATCGAAAATAATCTTGCCATCCTTTTCAAAGTATCCAGTTTTATCACACTTTCAACCAGTTAACTTCGAATTTTCAGATTAACCTTATTATAACCTTGACATATACGTTCTTGTTACTGGAGAACCTTTCATATTCCACCACATTAGCAGTAAATTTACCAACAACTTTATTAATCCTTGACCTTTCGAAAAATCCTTATACTCATTAAAACTCTATCATGTACTCATCCACATCTTGTAACAATAATTGCCATACCAACCACCGAGAATTAGCAATCAGTATTTTGAATCTAGCAGCATTTTCTACAACAACAGTTATATATAGATAACATCCAACTTCTAGACTTACATCCTTCGAATGTGAAGTTTCTGAAAAACACCCCAAACTGCGAAACTAGTTCTCCGAACTTTGGAAAAATGTTGATGAAGCAGCAAAAACTGTAAACGACCTTAACAGTCAAAAGTTTGATGATAAAGAATAGTATGGTGGTAAAGCTGAGAAAAAGAGAAGGTTTGGAACTGAAAAACGGATTGAGTAAAGTATGAAAGAGGCTGTGGATAAATCACAAAGACTAAACCTGCCTTCAAAGAATACAAATGATTCAGTATCTGCTGAAGTCATTAACGAATACCTTGCTCCTAACTCTAAACCTTCACAGACAAATCTTCTTCACCATTCGTTAATATTAGAAATTCTAAGATATTATCATATCTTTCATTATAAATATCTTCGATATTTCTGAAGATATCTTCATAACTATTATCATCCGAAATTATTTATCTCTTCACGTTATCTGTGTTACATCATAAAAGAAACTATTTTAGTTTCTAAATTCTGAAACCTTCAAGTTTAAAATATGAATGTAGTGTTGGGAACTAAAGCATGAATTAGTATAATATAATGACACTTGATCAACGTGATTATATTACAGTAAGTCATACTGAGTTTTTAATGGAACGTGATAAAGGTTCACAGATCACACCCTCATCATGAACCAGGTTACATAACTCTTTCATTATATTTAACCTCTAAATATATCAAGAAAATATTTTTCTTGATGATTCGGCCTTTTCCAGATATTCTGGTTATTTGACAAGTCAGATTGTGCCATTACCGTTTCTTTCTTAGAACATTAATTATGTTCATTCCGAAATTCATACCTACGAATTCTGGACTATTATTCGCTTGACTTAAAGTCGGGAAGAGAAAACGAAAAGCATGAAGCTCCAAAATATAATGGAAAATATAAAGCCCGAAAACAACCCTGAAATTACAAACCGTGTATATCAATGTGTATAGCAATATAAAGACACGGGAGAATGAAAAACAATATAACCCCAAGGTAATAGTAGAAGAAAATTACTTCCTCCAGTGGTAGATGAAAAAGAAGAATGACAGATATGAAAGTTAGGAGTATATCAAGAATCAGAACTGGATGAAGCATTTCACAATCTTTTAGAAGTATGAAATAAAGAAGAAAATTATAGGAGTGGTGAAAATAAATGAAACGGAAGAGGTCAATTTATAGCAAAATATTAGGCATAGCAATCGAGGCAGATTACGCATATAATCAAAGGAAATCTTAATTTCCTTAAATTTTGAAGAATCAAATCTTATTTAGATTATGAAGATTTTCTATTCCTTAAATTCCGGAAATCAATCGTTACTGCGTCAAGAGATAAGACGCATCTCTATTCTCCATTTCACTCTATTATGATAACTTCCCTCATACACTTCGAGTAATTGGATTGTTTTATCCATATTATTCAACGGTGATAAAAATTCTATTTATCAACTCGTATTAGTCATAAAAACATTTTTATTGTTAGCCATGACAACCTCACTCAAATTTCGGGACGAAATTTCTTTAACGGGTAGGTACTGTGATGACCCGGAAAATTCTGACCAAATTTAAACTTAATCTTGTATGATTAACGTTTCCGACACGATAAACAAAGTCTATGAAGTTAAATCTCAAAATTTTGAACTGTTCAATTAACCTTCGATTGTTCTCAATGAAATGCGAACAATTATATATAGATACATATACTATAACTTGAAAATGTAACAAAGTGTTGAGGATATGATACTCTGCATTAAACTTATTGGTTTGATTATCTGATTGATATATTTAACTACAGAGTTAAAAGATTATGCCAAACGATTCAAGTAAAAGATATTTACCGAGTCTCTTAAGAATTATGATATTATTACGTGTCTCTGTTGAGACGTCCACACTGATTTGAGAAATCATTCATTTTTAACGGTATTCGAAATAAATGGTGAATTATTTGTTTAAATAACGTAATTTAGACACATACAATAATAAGAAATATTAACTGTTAAGAATTAATTATATGAATAACTTGCGATACGTATTTTAAAATGTGTTTATAAATATTGAGAATAGATATTAACTTGGTTATGAAACGTTTGATAAATACTATTATATTAATAAATAACGAGACAATGATTTATAGAAGTAAATGACCAAAATACTCGAAAGTTTAAGATATACTTTGGGTGGTATAGTTTAGGGATAATTTAAGGCTATATTTTGACAAAGGTACGTGTCCCAGAATGTAAATTACAAGTTTTCTCAGCGTACGAAGGGACACTCGAAAAACCGGAACCGGGACATAAGTCGCGTAACAACGTACGAATTATCGGAAAAAAATTACAAGTTAACTATGCATGTGAATTTAATGTAATATATAATTAATTATATAAATTAAATATATTATATATATTATTAATAATTATGTCGACAAACAAAAATACAAAAAAATGTGAGCTGAATTTTGGGGCCATGCGATCGCATGGAAAATAGGCATAAAACCCATGCGATCGCATGGGGTCAGATTTCAGGAAAAGTTTATAAATTGAATTCGTTTTGCTTCGAGACACACACACACCAATCCATCTATCTCCCTCTGTAATATATATTTATATATTATTATTATTATTATTATTGTTATTATTATTATTAATTAATTAATATTATAATTAATTTTAATACTATTAGTAGTATTATTATTAATTAATATTATACATAAAATACTACGACGAGGTCATGAACGTGTCACTTCAAAATAATTTTTTTGAGCGGGATAATGCTAAGAAAACTATGGGTTATAGCTATGGAGGTTAGGGGTAATATTCGTGGGTAATATTCACAAGTCAAACCTAGTGTTTATCATCTCTGTTACGTCTACGTACTTTTCTGAAATATTGAATCACAATAATAATATGTAAGCATTTATATTTTATATTTTATAAATTAATAGTGTATACATACTAGTGCTCGAGTGTATATATTTATACATGCTTGTATGCTAAATTTCGTCGTTAAACAGTTTATAATCAATCACAAATTAAATACTTATATTACTGGAAAAAGGTATATGATATACATGTTTTTGAAAAGCTGGTGAAAAATCAATAACTTTTCATTTAGATATCGAATAGCTTCGATGAACGGATTAAAAGATATGGTCAACTGAATTATAATTGACGTTAATTGGAATTACCTTTAAATCTGCAATTAATATTTAAACAACTTATTTGTAAGATTGATAAATTGAATTTTTGAATATTACCAACCGAGTAAATGAAACCTTAAATAAGGTACGTCTCGTTTTGTTAAACTATTGTCAAAATTGACTTTTTGAAACGACTTTGGATAACTTTTGTATGTCGATCTCGAGCATTAGGATTATGATACACTATGACCTGACCTAGCTTGATAGACATTTATTGACCAACATATGTTCTCTAGGTTGAGATCTACGATTATTTAGTAATCCGAGTTTCGGTCACATTTTGGTGAACGACTTTATATGCTGCTAAGGTGAGTTTCATTTGCTCCCTTTTTAATTGCTTTTGCAATCTATATTTTTGGGCTGAGAATACATGCACTTTATTTTAAATGCAATGGATACAAGTACATACTAAATTCTATACTGAGTTTAAACCAAAAATCCCTTAGCTTTGGTAACTAGTAACTGCCAGTTATAAGAACTGGTGGGCGCGAATAGTTGTATATGGATCCATAGGGCTTGACATCCCTGTCTGTTCCAGGTATAGAAACCATAGCCTGAACTATAAAATAGGTGTATGCTATTTGAGTTTAGTACACGTTGGTTTGCGTGTATTGTACATGTTGGTTGCATGTATGTTAAAACATGGGTACTTATTATATAAACGTTAAAGTTTAGTTATCAGGGTGCTCAATTTCGTAGAATATATTGATAAACGTTTCTAGATGAAACAACTGAAATCTTGTGATCCACTTTTATATACAGATTATGCGAAACACTAAAACTATGAACTCACCAACCTTTGTGTTGACACTTGTTAGCATGTTTATTCTCAGGTTCCCTAGAAGTCTTTCACTGTTTGCTTATATGTTAGACAAGCTATGTGCATGGAGTCTTACATGGCATATTTATCAAGGAAACGTTGCATTCACCAAATCATCACCATGTATCCTATTTTGACTGCATTGTCAACGGAATTACTATTGTAAACTATTATTTACGGTGATTGTCTATATGTAGAAATCATCAGATGTCGAAAACCTTTGATTTAAATATTCATTTATGGTGTGCCTTTTCAAAAGAATGCAATGTTTACAAAACGTATCATATAGAGGTCAAATACCTCGCAATGAAATCGATGAATGACGTGTTCGTCCATATGGATTTGGAGCGATCGTCACACATTGTTTATTATATCTAATGAGATGTTAAATTATTACATTATCATGATATTATGATGTATGAATATATCTTAATATGATATATATACATTAAAATGTCGTTACAACGATAATCGTTACATATATGTCTCGTTTCAAAATTCTTAAGTTAGTAGTCTTGTTTTACATATGTACTTCATTGTTAACATACTTAATGATATATATAATTATCATTTTAAATATAGTGTAGCAATATCTTAATATGATACATACGTATTTAGTAAGACATTGTTATAACGATAATCGTTATATATATGTATATAGTCTTGAAGTCTTTAAGTTAGTAATCTCATTTTATGTATACAACCAATTGTTATTATATGTAATGAGATACTTAAATATCATTTTATCAAATCATAAGTATATATATCCATATATACATCATTATATAATTATTTCGAGTTATGACGTTCGTGAATCGTCAGACAAACTGGGTGGCCAAACATTTGTATAAAATTCATTTCAAATAACCAAATATTAATGAGTTTGATTACTTAACATGTTGGAAACATTAATTATGTAACTATTAATCTTCTATATATTAGCGGAAAAATCCGAGTCATTACAAATTACTTAAAAGGCTAGATATGAAGATGAAGATGATATTGTGTTTTATTTTGGTTATATTTGTTTTGTATGAACTTGTTTGGTAAAAGTCAGTGTATTTGTCTTTTTCATTTAGACCCACTTTCGAATTGCAATGTGTATGAAGTTTTTTTCATTTGTTATCTGATTATGAAGTTGTATTTGTTATCTAATGTAATCAACAAATGGTTCTAATGAATTGTCTTTTATTTCAATTCTATGATGTTTGTTTTTTGTTCACCGTAAGAAGTACAAATTTAAGTGACATTGTAACTCATTTTGTAAACTGTGATTGCATCTTGCTAAGTGTAAAATTGCACTTGCAAATTGTTTAGTGCAGCTTGCAAATTGCACTTGCAAATTACATATTGCCAAAACAGTTTATTGCATATTGCAAATTGTTAAAGCATTGACCTGTTTGGTGCAGCTTCCAAAACAATTACCTAGTGGGTCATTTAAACCCAAAGTCAAACTCAGTCAACTAATGGTGTAATTTTTACCCAAACCCTAAAACACGTTAAAATGAGTCTTAGCATTTTTAGTTCTTAAAGTGTTAGTACCTTTGTGTTTAAAAATACCTAGTAGGTCATTTAAACCCAAAGTCAAAGTCAGTCAACTTATGGTGTAATTTCTACCCAAAACCCTAAAAAACTATAAAATGAGTCTTGAAATGTTTAGGTCCAAACTGTTTTAGTACCTTTGTGTTTAAAAAAACCTAGTAGGTCATTTTAACCCTGTTGGTTGAATGTTGGTTAATGAACTAAACGACAAAATTAAGTATGATGATTAACCGAAGAATATGTTTTGATGATGACACATACATACCTATAAGTGATTACCGACATCTTAACATAAAACACACAAGGTCACTAATTCATACTTTATCTTGCAAATGACCAAGTCAAACATAGCTTAAAGAATATAATTAAAAGTTCAGCAACATACACGGTTAAAGGCACGGTCGACCGCATAGCCAGCCGCAGAACCCCAAACTGAATTGCAACACAGTTTTGTGAAAACAAGTTGCACGGTCGTCACCACGGTCAACCGCAGTGCGACCGCAGTTTTCTCTATTACTAATTTTGACCAAATAAAGTTTGACTAGTTCCCGACATCTATAATTCATGATACCTTTCTTAACACGCTTAGAATAGATGCCTTCTCCATACTCAATTGAGTTTTGGTCATAAAAACACTAATCGTGGTTAATTACGCCTAATGACATCTTAATGACAAATTAACCAAGATTAGGCACAACACATAATTGTTAATCAACAACTTGTGATCTCAATTCTTATCTACACATCCTTAGTATGATCATCAAGTACCAACACACTTAAGCCAATGTCATGATATCGGCCAAAAAGTCACGTTTTTACCCCCGATATTGAGCCTAAAACCATAAAGTTCCAAACTTTATCACCAAAATAATCATTTTGTTGGTTAATTTGGTAGATTTAGTAATTATAAAGGCTATGTTTCAAGAATCAATAAAAACAGATGAGAAACGAGGAAAAACGAGCTAAATCGGCTAAGACGATTAACTCGCGTTTAAATAACTTATTTTATAATGTTTGGAAAAGTTTAATTACTTAACCTCATGTTGTAGTATATTCAATTACGAACGCGTGGGCTCAATAATCGTCAAAAACGGAGCAAAAACGAAGATTCTAGAGCGAAAACGGTGAAAGACAAGAAATCAAGTTACGATCCAGTGAATCAAGGCTGACCAGCACCAAATACGGCCTGCCATATGGGCTGCCAGTATGGGGTATGGCCTGACAGATCCCTTTGCCATACGGCCTGCCATATGAACTGCCAGTATGGGGTACGGCCTGCCAAACCCCCTGCCAGTGCACCTTGCCAAACGGCCTGCCAGGCGTTTTTCAGAAAAACCCCCTGCCAGTGCACCTTGCCATACGGCTTGCCAGGCGTTTTTTGGCCAAAAATTACAATTTTGCCCTCAAGCTTTGCTTATAAAAGGAGGCTTCATTTCTCATTTAAACACACTAAAAAACACACCAATTCTTCACTTCTCTCTCTAAATATCTCTCTATAGTCGCTCTCTAGTGATCTATAGGAGATTAGTTCTCTCTCCACTTTCTCTCTCTAGTTTCTAGAGAGAGAAAAGTACAGAGATTAGAAAATATAATTATCTCTCTATTGTCATTCTCTAGTGATCAATAGGAGATTAGTATGTAGTTAGTAGTAGAAGCTTTCAAGCATTGTAACGCTACGGATATTATGAAGAAATACAAGTGTTATTCTGCCGACATTATTCGGTAATATTTATCCTTTCTTTTATCAGTTTATTATAATATTCTTGTTCAATGTTTATGATTTACTAATGTTAGAAATGCTTGTTGCCATGATGTGTGAGTAATTGCTTGATTGTTTGCCATGATTTATTAATGTTAGTTAGGGATGATTATCGTTTCGTACTCGCTTTCTGTCTATGATATTAAACCTCATTATTATCATCCTTCCACCAATAAACGTGATTAAAACCTTTATAAAGTCGACATTATAAAGGTAATTAGTTATCTATGTTAATACATTGGTCAAGGTATGAACCCATCGAAAATACTATAAAGTACATGGGGAATTACTGTAGGACCAGATCAAGACATTGGTCAGGAGTATAAGACTCGAGAAAATACTGTTGCAACAGTAGAGTACAATGTTGATGTACTATAGGACCACTTGAGCATGGTCAAGGTTAGAAGCTATGGAACCACTATAAGTCTAGTACATGGTGGAAAACTAAGGGATTTATTGGGTAGATTTAAGTAAGGGCTGGTTTAAATCATAAATGGGAATTTAACGCACTACAATATAAACTAAGCTTATGAATCTTCAAGGATGACTGAGAACTATCAGATGTTCTAATTTGTCTACAAACCCTTAGATTTTACCAAACCATTGACAGAAAGGGATTCGAAACACAATCATAACCACTCACTTGGGTGATACACTAAGGTGTTAAGAAAGGTTGGATATTTTATATATATGGCTATGCTACTTTATTCGTGCGCTCAAGGTATGCACTGCATCCAAGATGGGCCGCTTATATCCTTAAACCAGATAAAGCGTCGGGAGTTGAGCATAGTCCATCTGATCAGAATCTTCAAAGCCTAGTTCCTAGTGACATGCTAACCGGGAAACCGCTTAGTAGGGAATCTAGTGTTCACACCAAGGTATATCTATCCAATGAGTGTCCCGCAATCATCCCGACACTACGTTATCTTAAATCATGGTGAACCACGTCTTCTCTATCCTTAGTTGTTGCATGCTAGCTAGCTTATTTTAATTATATTACTTTAATATTTTAAATACAATTATAAATCAAATCAACCCAACTCTTGCCTTTACACAATTTGATATTCCGGATAAAGTGGTGTCTAGAATAAACCGGTTGGACTTGGTTGTTAGATTTTCCGAACAGTTGCCAATTTATTGGGACTAAAAGGATCCTGCCTCTCCACACAAGGTGTACCTGGCCGCTAGTCTTGGATACTGAATTGTGTATAAACCCAATCTTAATCACTAAATTATCTAGATAAGCTCCGTTTCAAATTCGACCGCTCAAGGAACGACCCTAGGTCATATTTGCCCTTGCTAACCCATAGGAAGGAATAATAGATTTAGGCCAAGCACATATAAATTAAACAATCAACTTCTCCGTTGGTATCCTGAATTGACGTTTTGCGACCTAACGACACCGCATAAATAAATCGTCCGATTTGGGCATATCAAGAGAGTAGTTAAATTTTTGGCGCCGCTGCCCGATGTTTCGCGAGGTGTATATAAAATAGCTTATATTTTTACAAGAAAATACTATTAAATACGATACAATTTTACACAAGATATTTATTTATTTATTGAATGGATATACTTAAACCTTGCTACAACACTTATAGGCAGTGTACCTAATCGTACAGTAGTGTAGTTTTTAGTAAGTCCGGTTCGTTCCACAGGGAAAATCTTTAAACAAAGCTTAACGCTATATTAGTTTACTTTTATAAAAATACAAATATATATATAAGTAATATTATTATTATAAAGGGGGGTTTTTACCGTTTAATGACCGGTTTGTCGATTTTAAAACTTTAGTCGCAGTTAAAACCTAATGTAAAATATTAAATAAATAAAAGACTTAATTTAAAGCATAAAATAAATAACGATAATGAAATTGCAATAAATAAAAGTGCGATAAAATAAAATTGCGATAATTAAAAAGTACGATAATTAAAAGTGCGATTAAATAACAATAAATAAAAGTGCGATAATTAGAAGTGCAATTAAATATAAAATAAAGGAAATTAAATATGAAATAAAAGAATTATGCTTATTTAAACTTCTGTAATCATGATGTTTGACGTGTTGATTTTAGTTTTATGCCCATGGGTTAATTGTCCTTTGTCCTGGATTATTTAATATGTCCGTCTAGTTTTTGTCCATAACAGTCCATCAGTCATAAATATAAAGTGCGAGTGTCCTCGTCAAATTATCCTTATACCCGAAGTTAAATATTCCAACTAATTGGGGACTTAAACTATAACAAGATTTTAATACTTTGTTTAATAATTACACCAGGATGTCGACTGAGTGTAACCCAAGGTTTTAATATTTTGTTATCAATTATACCAAGTGTCCTTGTACATAATTTCACCCCTGTTTTAATTATTCTAGTGGCTATTAATCCATTCCCGTGTCAGGTTTAATGAACGATTATTCGTACATATAAATACCCCGCCCATCGTGTCCGATCGAGTGTATATGGTAATTTATAGGGACGCCCAATTGTAAATCTTTATATTAACATTAACAAACTATCATTTAGTTAAACAAATATAAAGCCCATTAATAGCCCATAGTCTAATTTCCACAAGTGTCGTTCTTTTGTCCAAACCCCAATTATGGTACAAAGCCCAATTACCCAATTTTAGTAATTAGCCCAACATCATGATTACTTCGTTTTAAATAAGCATAATTATAACTTAGCTACAAGACATTAATGTAAAAAGGTTGAACATAACTTACAATGATTAAAAATAGCGTAGCGTTACACGGACAGAATTTCGACTTACACCCTTACAACATTCGCTAACATACCCTTATTATTAGAATTAAAATTAAAATTAAAATTAAAATATAAATTATAAATATAAATATTACGTATAAATGGAGAGAAGAGAAAGATAGATGGATATTTTTGGTGCACCAAAGCTCGATTTTTATAGGCATGTGGGCTGGAACTGGGGCTCATGCGATCGCATGGATTTATGCCTTCCAGGCCATGCGATCGCATGGCCAGCTGGGAGGCTCATATTTGGTTGTTTTCTTCTGCCGACGGTTTTATAAATAATATAATATATTAAATAATTATAAGAATTATTTAAATATTATATTATATTTATGTGCATAGTTGACTTGTAATTTTTAGTCCGTTGCGTCGAGCGTTGAGAGTTGACTCTGGTCCCGGTTTCGGATTTTCGAACGTCCTTGCGTACAATTTAATATCTTGTACTTTGCGTTTTGAATCTTGTACTCTTGTAATTTCGAGACGTTTCTTATCAATAATTGGAACCTCTTGGATTGTATTTTGTACTTTTGAGCTTTTTGGTCGTTTGCGTCTTCAATTCGTCGAATCTGTCTTTTGTCTTCACCTTTTATTATTTAAACGAATATCACTTGTAAATAGAACAATTGAAACTAAAAGCTTGTCTTTCTTGAGGAATAATGCTATGAAATATATGTTCGTTTTTAGCATTATCAAATATTCCCACACTTGAGCGTTGCTTGTCCTCAAGCAATACCGTCTTGAAATACTAGAATCACTTCTTTATTCTTCACACTTTGTACATTAGTGATTTCTATACGGCGGTATAAACAATGATAGTAACGATAGAACCATGGTTAAAGGTGGGTGTGTCATCCACAGTTGCCTCGGGTTTAGGTCAACGACACTTGCAATCAAATAGCCGATTTACTTTCGGTTTCCAAAGCAAAGTGCACATTTGAAAGGCGGTTTACAGTCCCACATGACTATGAAAATGTAGATCCTTAAGGAAATTGGATCTTTATGAAAACATTTGATCTTTTGAAAATTAAATCTAGTTTTTACCCTAGATAAGTTTTCCGGATTAACCCTTCACCGGTGTTTGCAAAATATTTTTGTGGGTTTGGTGGGTTTCAGATTTGAAAATTTTAGCTCAAAACTTGCGGTTTTGTGTCACCCACTTGCTAACCTTGTATTAGGAAAGCAACACGTCCAGTTTACTTGTCCCGTATATTACCTTTCGGTAAACTACCGTCCGGTTGTAAAGGAAAGCGTTGAACAAGCAACTGTTAAGGCAATGTCCCCTGACATGCTTTTAATTATGGTCTATAACGTGTCGGACGCAATTACTATCCTTGGTAGGAGCAATAGTAAAGCTCACCCTTATGATTTTTCGGTCTGGCACAAGGTCCTGTCTTTGACCATGCTATGCAACCACCGTTCTTACGGTTGACACCCGATTTGGTTCAGGTGACCTAATGAATTCTAGGTGAATTCTTAGGATTTTACGTTCAATGATAATGAACGCATTGAAAATAGGGTTTTCAGAAAACAAATCGGTTTGTAATTTTGATCAAAATATTTTCTCGTTCAAGCTCGAGTTTAGATATCATTGAATTCCATGAGTTTGAATTCTCAATCTTTAAGGTCAATCTCTAGGATTGAGTAATATCAGGCTTAAAAGCTGATTTTTAATCTTTAAGGAGATTATCCTTTCTGGGGTTCTGATTCATTAGTCTTATCCAGCTAATTTGCACGATGCCCCTCCATTTTACGAGATAAATCCTTCTCATGGTTAGGATAAATCTGACCACTTAGCGACCCTGTTTAATGCTGAGGTCCGTAGATTTCCTGCTGATTTTAGTGATGACTTTTCTAGATTTTTCGTCAACCTACAGCTGGTCTGGACGACAACTTCTTGACCTAAATCAAGAAGCGCGTGTCTTTTTCGGAAGACTTTACTTCCTTTTAATGATGGAATTGATTCATCGTGTAGATCCATCTTTTCTTTTCTTTCATCGGGTAAAACAGTTTTAGTTTAGTTCAAAGCAAAAGTATTTTCAGTTATTTGTCACAGATATATGTGACATATGTTTAAGATAACTTGGTAAATTTTCCCACACTTGGCTTTTATTTTCCTTTTTATCGTCCTCTATTCCATTTTGAATGAATTTTAACATTTTGGTTTGTTTCTCAATTTATGTCCTTTCTGAGGTTACAATAATTTCGGTGTTAACACCTAGTTTTATCGTTCATAAATATGTATAAACATGATTTTGAGTTCATTTAATTGAAAATTTTGAAAAATTTTACTAGAATTGGGTAGTCAGTATATAAGACTAGGGTGTTCTTTATTAGAGAGCACTAGATTCTAATACAACTACTACGTTACTAGTATTTTTAATGGTAACCAAGTGTATAAAGATAAAAATTTTAAAAATCCGAAAGAATTTAACCCCTTCCCACACTTAAGATCTTGCAATGCCCTCATTTGCAAGAAATCAGTACAATTTAAATTATTGAGGGTGATTAGCGTAGAAATGATTAAATTTTACCAAAGTTTCCAAACATATTGGCGTTTGTTTGCTGAATGATAAATGGTGCATATCATTTGTTCATTTCGTCTGTTGTTACATCACATTTATTTGTCATCTTGTCGTCAAAATTAGTAGCTTTTGCTGAACTTAATGCCAGTCTTTGAAAATGCGCTGTTTTATCCTGTTTTGTACAATCGACAATATACATACATACAAATATAATCATGCATGGCAATTTGAAATGGGACTTAATATCCCACTTTCAAATTCTAAATATGAAATATTAGTACACAATAATAATAAAATAATAAAAATTACACAAATATATCCAATAACATAAGTTTAAACATGAAAAAGTCAAAAGATAAAAACATAAAAATCATAAAAATAACCAAATGGAACTAAATCAGTCTGGATAGGGGTTCCAGTTCATCTCATCGGGTGGGTTCCATTGTTGGTTATAGGTGTGCTGATAGGCTTGGTCATAGTCATACCGGTTAAAGGGTGGTCGGATATCGGGGCTATGTGGCGGAAAATGAGCAGGTCGAGTAGGTACATAGTTATTTGGTACCTGATATGATAGTTGGCTCATGATTTGGTGCTGATGAACTAACCAGCTATCGTGTTGGCGTCGCCTATAATCCTTGTATACTCGCTCGGAGTTCCACTGCTCATACATACTATGTCTGGCCGCGTTCGTCATTGCTTCCTCATCTATACGAACGTGGACGTCAAGAATAGCATCTCGAAAGACATCCCTAATGTCTTCCGCCTCCTCCATTTCCTCGTCTGAGCCTCTCTCTACCTGAAGATGAGATCCCTCATAGGGTACTGCCTGGTTACGTCTACTTTTCAATACCTTAGCACCCACATAAACTTTCAATCCTAAGGGCTCAACCTATTCTCTACAAATCTGTAATGGACCCCCTTGGTTCCTATCAACACCTAAATACTCTCCAATGAGAGTAACAAAAATACCTCCTCCTATTATACTCCCGTCCTGCATTCCCTCTACCATTTTAGATAAATAAAAAGCAACACAGTAAGGGATATTGACAAAGCTTCTAGGATCCCGAATACACTTTAGGTAGAATAAATCATATAAGGTAATTTTTTCTTTATTATGACCTCTTTGTGTAATTGAGTTAGCCAAAAATCTATGAATAATACGAAGCTCGGCTCTGTCAATATGTGTATAGGAGTGTCCTCCTGCTCGTGTAAAAACATCAAAATGTGACATACGCCTCCAAATGGCGTCAGCGTCAAAGTTACTATCTACCCGTTCACCATAATGAATCAAGTTTGTACAATCGGGTAATAGCAACTCACCAGGAGTATATATCTGTAAGGCCCTGGCCATGTCCAGCATGGACATTCTGTACATCCTACCGCCAAGGATAAACCTAAGAAATCTTCTATCATCTATTCTAACTATATTTGTATCAAGTGATACAGTACTTATCAACTCAACACACCATTCCTTATATACAGGTCTACGAATGGTGAAAAGACGTTCCCAATCTGTAAAAGAAGAACTGCCATACCTTTGAACTAAAAGCTGTCTAACACGGTCAGCTAGATGGACCGTTTCCAAAGGGGCCCAATCAATTACCCTTGGCACCTCTACATTTTTTGTTACCAATTTGAATTTGTTCCTTTGATATGTCTCGTAATCTCTCCATCTTCTATCAAATCTCAGATTAGGATGTAGAGTGTGCTCAGGAATCGTTGGGAATTCTACTGGCGGCCTCATTGGGAATACTATGAATTCATCAACAAACTGTACCGGATCATAATAAGGTATGTGCTGATCAGGCTGTTGTTGTTCCTGTTGTGGTTCTTGTTCGTGTTGCATTTCTGGTTCTGGTTCTGGTGCTGGTGCTGGTCGTCTAGATGATGATGCTCCTGAACCTCCAGTATCGGCTCTCTGTAAAACACATTAAACACAAAATTTGTGCATCCAAATATGCATTAGTGTTAGCAAAATAACAACTTAAAACAATCACTATAACATGTTAAATCAAAATTAAACTTATACACATTTTCACAATTTTTCACATTTCTACACTTTTCAAATAAGCACATATGAAAATGTATACAAAATTCATAAGCATTTAACTCAAATAACATGTCAAAATATTCATTACTAATAATTAAACAAGTCTCAAATGGCAAATATATCAAATTAATCAAGTTCATGAATTTTGGACTTAAAAAGTGCACTTTAATCTCCAAAAATCATGTTTAGGATCATTGTTTGGATCATTTAACTATCTAAACATGTTACACTACTCAATTTAGCAATGATTCATGACAAAAATCGGCCATAACCTGTTTATATCAAAAAGCCCCAAATTGCTCAAGAACACAAACCCTAGATTTCTAAAAATTTTGAAGTTTTTGGCTTCAAATCATGTTAAATAGCATCAATCTAGGTTATACATGCATAAAATACTAACAATTTAACACTAATTACACTAGAAATTAACAAAATTGCATTAGGTAAAAAATTGGTAATTATCACAAAAACTAGGAATTTATAGAGTTTAGGGGTGTAATTTTTACCAATTTGCTGAAGAATGAGAATCTAGGCATGATTAGAGTAAGAAAAATGACGAATTACGGTGAATTTTGGCGAAATTGGGTGAAGATTTGAGAGTTTTTTCGGGTGTATGTGTGTGTTTTGTGTGAAGAACAGACCCGCTGCTGTATTTGTTTCTGGCCTGGATTTCAGCTCCATGCGATCGCATGGAGTTGAAGTGTAAAACCCATGCGATCGCATGGGGGTCCGGGTACAGTGTTTTCAGCTTTTTTTTTTTTTTTTATAAAACCTTATACTTTATAAAACTTATAATTAATTAAATTTTAAAAATTTTGTTTTCCTTTAGGAGCGAGGGCGTTTCGGATCGTTGTCCTAGTCTGTCCCTCGACAAAATTTTAAAATTTGTCAAATCAAAGCGCGGTTTTTAAAAGTAAAGATTTTTGGGTTTTTTAATGTTTTTGGCATACTTTAATTCAATAAGATTAAAAATAATGATAATAAAAGTTCTCGTCCCTCCCTCGGGTAAAGCAATTTCGGTTCAAAGACCTAGTCTTCAACTTACGACGAATTTTAAAAATCATATTTTTAACTTAATGAGATAAAGTAAATTTTTGTTTTTAAATTCACACAATTTAAATATAAAATTCAAGATTAATATTAAAAATTCACACCAAACTTAAAATTTGAAATGCATAAAATTAAAAATTCCTATTTTAAAAATTAAAAATTCACACCAAACTTAATTTAAAAATTCATATTATAAATTCACACCAAACTTATATTAATTTTTTAAATATTTATAATTTTAAATATATTGTTTTTATAAAGTTTACAATATTAATTTAAGATTTAAATATTAATTTTAAAAACATGGTAAAAATAAAATTAAAAATCTTTTTGGCTTTTTATCCCACTTTAATCAATCAAATATTATCAAAAATATGCGCCCCTCTTTTTGGTAAAGTAATTTCGGTTCCAAGACCTAATTTAACTCATGACGAATTTTTGAAATATTTTGGGTTGATTGATTAAAGATATTTATACCTTAAGAATAAACGTTAAATTTCGCAGTGATGTAATAAATTTTTGAATGATATCAATAATTTCGGTCGCCAAACCTAATTTTATTCAATACCAATTTAATACTTTTTAGCGAACAAATTAGCGTTTATTATCAAAAGGTTAAAAATAAAAATAAAAACTGTACAGACATACCTGTGAAATACATTTCTTAGTTATATGATCTATCCCATTCATAAGATAGTCGGTTTAATTGATTTTCCATAGCTACATAGGCGTAACCTCGAGCATTCAGTGTCTTTTCTTCTAAACATATGAACGGTCCGTCTCTGCATAAAGTAACAAATTCGGTGTTTGAATAGGTTTGATTATTTGAACATTTACCTCCATGTGACCATTTTCCGCATTTGTGACATCTTTCTAGGTGTCGTGCTCTTCTTTTTGCTGCGGATTTTGATTTTCCTTTACCAAATTGTAACTTATTATCTTCGCATCTGGATTCTTTTCTAACTCCGTCCATTCTTTCTCTGATTACTGATACTATTTCACTCGGAAGTGTGTCATTATTACGTTTAGTGATCAAAGCATGTAGCATTAGACCATGGTTTAGTTCACAGGCAGTGTTCATTTTGTAAAAACCTAAAAAAAAATAAAAATTCAGAATGGGGGGAGAAGACTAGTTCTTTAGGGTCTGCTAGGGAAAGACCATTCAGGTTCCATTTTCGAGAACTACACGAAAACATACAATCTAACTCTAACAGAAATACATATTATCTTTTAAAGACTTGATTCTCCCCACACTTAGTTAGCTGTGGTGTCGAAATTGCGATTAACTTCGTTGTCGACTTCCATCGGACTATCTATATAATGTTTAACTCTGTGTCCATTAACTTTAAATTCAATTCCATTTGAATTTATTAATTCTATCGTTCCGTATGGGAAAATTCTTTTGACTATGAATGGTCCAGACCATCTTGATTTCAATTTTCCAGGAAATAGCTTGAATCGCGAATTGAAAAGAAGAACTCTGTCTCCTTCTTTAAATTCTTTTGAACTTCTGATTCTTTTATCATGCCATTTCTTCGTTCTTTCTTTATGGATTAACGAATTTTCGTATGCTTCATGTCTTAATTCTTCTAATTCGTTTAGTTGACTTAATCGTAGACGTCCGGCTTCATGTAAATCAAGATTACATGTCTTCAAAGCCCAAAACGCTTTGTGTTCAATTTCTACTGGAAGATGACATGCTTTTCCATAAATAAGTCTAAAAGGTGTGGTTCCAATTGGAGTTTTGTAGGCTGTTCTAAAAGCCCAGAGTGCATCCTCCAATTTAATGGACCATTCCTTCGGATTTGATCCTACGGTTTTCTCTAGAATACGTTTTAAAGCTCGGTTGGTATTTTCAACTTGTCCACTTGTTTGTGGATGATATGCGGTGGAGATTTTATGAGTTACTCCATATCTTTTAAGAACTTTCTCAAGTTGATTATTACAGAAATGAGTACCCCGATCACTTATTAAAGCTTTCGGTGTTCCAAACCTTGCAAAAAGACGTTTTAAAAAGTTGACTACAACTCGTGCATCGTTAGTTGGGAGAGCTTGTGCTTTCGCCCATTTAGATACATAATCAATGGCTACGAGTATATATAGATTATTATGAGATTTTGGAAATGGACCCATAAAGTCAATACCCCAAATGTCAAATACTTCACATACTTGGATGACATTTTGTGGCATTTCATCACGTTGACTTATTTTTCCAGCCCTTTGACATGCATCACAGGATTTGCAAAGAAGGTGTGCGTCTTTGTAAATTGTAGGCCAATAGAATCCAGCATCATAAACTTTTCTTGCTGTTAGTTGAGGCCCATAATGCCCTCCTGTTGGTCCTGTGTGACAATGGTTTAAAATTTTACTAGCTTCATCTCCAAATATACATCGGCGTATTATTCCATCTGGACAACTTTTAAACAAATGTGGATCTTCCCAGAAATAGTGTTTTATATCACTGAAGAATTTCTTTCATTTTTGGTACGATAATCCTTTTTCAAGGAATCCACAAACTAAGTAGTTTGCATAGTCTGCAAACCATGGAATTTCTTTATAATCTATCTTCAATAGATATTCATCAGGAAAGTTGTCTTGTATGGCCGATTCAGTCAGAACTTCTAATTCGGGATTTTCAAGACGAGAAAGATGATCAGCGGCGAGATTTTCTGCTCCTCTTTTATCTCGGATTTCAATATCAAACTCTTGTAAGAGTAAGATCCAACGAATTAATCTTGGTTTAGCATCTTGTTTTGAAAATAGGTATCTAAGAGCAGAATGGTCGGTATAGACCACCGTTTTTGCTAGAACGAGATATGATCGAAATTTGTCAAAAGCAAAGACAATAGCAAGGAGTTCTTTCTCAGTAGTTGTATAGTTCGTTTATGCTCCTTGTAACGTCTTACTAGCATAATATATAGGTTGAAATCGTTTTTCAATCCTTTGTCCTAAAACGGCTCCCATTGCAAAATCACTTGCATCGCACATTAGTTCAAATGGTAGATTCCAATTTGGTGTTATCATGATCGGTGCATTAGTTAGTTTTTCTTTAAGAATATTAAAAGATTTGATACACTCATCTGAAAAGATGAATGGAGCATCCTTTTCTAGGAGTTTATTCATAGGAGTGGCAATTTTAGAAAAATCTTTTATGAAACGTCGGTAAAAACCGGCATGCCCTAGAAAACTCCTAACTCCTCTAACATTGGTGGGATGTGGAAGTTTAGCAATTACATCTACTTTAGCTCTATCCACTTCAATTCCTTCTTTTGAAATTTTATGACCAAGAACGATGCCTTCTTTAACCATGAAATGGCATTTTTCCCAATTAAGTACTAGATTTGATCGTTCGCATCTAATAAGCATTCGTTCCAGATTAACTAGACATGATTCAAATGTATCACCGAAGACTGAAAAATCATCCATGAAAACTTCCATGCATTCTTCTATCATGTCGTGAAAAATCGCCATCATACACCTTTGAAAGGTTGTAGGGGCGTTACAAAGTCCAAATGGCATGCGTTTGTAAGCAAAAGTACCATAAGGGCACGTGAATGTGGTTTTCTCTTGGTCTTCGGGTGCTATTGGAATTTGAAAATATCCGGAAAATCCATCTAGAAAACAATAGTAACTATTTCCGGCTAATCTTTCCAACATTTGATCTATAAAAGGTAAGGGAAAGTGATCTTTTCTGGTGGCGTCATTTAATTTTCTATAATCAATACACACACGCCATCCTGTTACAGTCCTAGTAGGAATAAGCTTATTTTTCTCATTTGTAATGACAGTCATGCCACCCTTCTTAGGCACGCATTGAACTGGGCTTACCCATGGACTATCAGAGATTGGATAAATTAGACCTGCGTCTAGCAGTTTAATAATCTATTTCTTAACTACATCTTGCATATTAGGATTTAGTCTTCGTTGGCGTTGCACATACGTTTTATGACCTTCTTCCATAAGGATTTTATGTGTGCAATACGAAGGACTTATTCCTTTAATATCATGAATCTTCCATGCAATGGCTGGTTTATGAGCTTTCAACACAGAAATGAGTTGTGATTTCTCATTTTTAGTAAGAGAAGACGATATTATTACAGGTAATTCAGATTCACCATGTAAATAAGCGTATTCCAAATGGTTTGGAAGTGGCTTTAACTCTAATTTCGGAGGTTCTTCTATCGATGATTTATATCGATATCTGTCTTCTTCTTTTAGCATTTGAATTTCTTCTGTTGTTGGTTCATATCCATTAGCTATAAGTGTAGCTAATATTTCAGCTTCATCAATTGGTTCATTACCTTCTCCTAAAGAACATTCTCCTGTTCCTTGTAATTCTGGAAATTCTTCTAATAATTCTGCATGTGCATCTATAGTTTGAATATAATAACATGTATCATCTGCAGATTGCGGTTGTTGCATTGCTCTATCAACTGAAAAGGTAACACTCTCATCCTCTATACTTAGGGTCAATTTCTTACCGAACACGTCTATCATTGCTTTAGCCGTGTTTAAGAATGGTCTTCCTAATATGAGAGGAACTTGAGAATCTTCTTCCATGTCTAAAACAACAAAATCTACTGGAAATACTAAAGTACCAACTTTAACTAGCATGTTCTCCATTATCCCTCTAGGATATTTTATTGATCTATCGGCTAGTTGTATGCTTATTCTGGTTGGTTTCAATTCTCCAAGGTCTAGTTTAGCGTATAGTGAATACGGCATTAGATTTATACTAGCACCTAAGTCTGCCAATGCTTCTATTGAACTAAGACTATCCAGAAAACATGGAATTGTGAAACTTCCTGGATCAGATAATTTTTCTGGTATCTTATTCAACAGCACTGCTGAACAATTAGAATTCATAGTAACAGCCGAGAGTTCTTCCATTTTTTTTCTATTTGAGATTAGATCTTTCAAGAATTTAGCATATCTAGGCATTCCTGAAATCACATCAATGAAAGGAAGATTTAAATTTATCTGTTTAAACA
Source organism: Rutidosis leptorrhynchoides (assembly GCF_046630445.1). Taxonomy (NCBI): domain Eukaryota; kingdom Viridiplantae; phylum Streptophyta; class Magnoliopsida; order Asterales; family Asteraceae; genus Rutidosis; species Rutidosis leptorrhynchoides. Next base: position 93,158,327 of record NC_092340.1, on the reverse strand, counting down.
TATCCAAGAATTTGGATTGCTCGGCTTCAAGTTTCTCTTTCTTCATTTTACTCGGGTAAGGAAGTGGTGGTTGGTATAGTTTAACATAAGGTTTAGCCTTAACTGTGTTATCTTCATTAACCTTTTCAACTACCGGTTCTTTTTCCTTATCTTGATCAGGTTGTGGTTCTTGTGGAGTAGGAATAGCTTCATCAGAAGTTACAGGTATTTCAGGTGGTTTAAGTGTTGTACCACTTCTTGTGGTAATGGCTTTAGCTGTTTCATTCCGGGGGTTAGCATTTGTATCACTAGGTAGACTTCCCGGTTTTCTTTCACCTATTAACCTTGCTAGGTTACTTACTTCTTGTTCCAGATTTTGAATAGAAGCTTGTTGATTTCTAAATGCTTGAGCATTTTGTTCATTAGTTTGTTTCTGAGATGTGAAAAACTGCGTTTGAGTTTCAACTAGCTTCGTCATCATATCTTCTAAATTCGGCTTTTTATCATCGGTTTGTTGTGGTGGTTTGTTTTGAAAATTAGGTCTTTGCTGATTATAAGTATTATTGGATACTTGTTGATTGCTAGGACCTTGTTGGTTGTTGTATGGAATATTTCGGTTATAATTTTGGTTTTGATTGTAAATCGGTCTTGGCGGTTGATAATTATTCTGATAATTATTTCCAGGTCTTTGGTTTATGTATGAAATATTCTCTCTTTGTTCCATTGTTAATTCAATACTGAGACAATCTTTTGTCAAATGTGGTCCTCCACACTGCTCACAACTAATTCGTATTGAGTGAATATCCTTAGTCATCTTTTCCATTCGTCTCTCCACAGCATCTATCTTTGCGGAAATGGAATCTAAGTCATGGCTAGAATCGGCTCTAGCTGCTTTAGATGATCTAACGATATCTTTTTCTTGGTGCCACTCATGTGAGTGGGAAGCAGTGTTATCAATAATTTTGTAAGCATCAGTTTCGGTTTTCTTCATAATAGAACCACCAGCTGCTATATCTATGTCTTTCCTTGTAGTGATGTCGCATCCTTGGTAGAATATTTGTACTATTTGACAGGTGTCTAAACCATGTTGCGGACATCCTCTTAATAACTTTCCATATCTAGTCCACGCCTCATATAGAGTTTCATTTGGCTTCTGTGTAAACGTAACAATTTCTGCTTGAAGTCTTACGGCTTTAGATGCAGGAAAGAATTGTTTAAGAAATTTGTCAACTAAAACATCCCATGTATCAATCGCCCCTTCAGGTAACGATTCCAACCAATCTTTGGCTTCTCCCTTTAAAGTCCAGGGAAATAACATGAGATATATCTGTTCATCCTCCACTTCTCGGATTTTAAATAGTGTGCAGATCCTATTAAAGGTACGTAAATGTTCATTTGGATCTTCCTTCGGCGCACCACTAAATTGGCATTGATTAGTCACCATGTGTAGAATTTGTCCTTTGATTTCATAATCTGGCACATTAATGTCTGGATGAGTTATTGCGTGACCTTGGCCAGTGCGTTTAGCTCTCATTCGGTCTACCATACTTAAAGGTTCCAGATTCTCCATAATTGAATTTGTTGAATCGGAATCACTAGAGGATTCTAATTTAATGGTTCGTTCCTCAACAATCTCTGTTTGAATGATTGGTGGTTCCGGAGGAAAGTTTAGTGGTTCAGGATCTACGAACCGTTCCTGAATATTCTCCGGATTCTCAATTGTGAGGTCGGGTTCAAAAAATGGATTATCGGAAATTTGAACTGAAGTACTTGGTCGACTGGATGACGATTCTAAAGAAAAATCAACGGCGGTAATATTTGCTAAATGTCTTGATCTAGTTACAGGTGGTAAACGTACAAAAGGTGGTGAACGTCTTGCTCGGTGCATTCACTAATTGGAATGATAATCGCAACTACAACTAACTTAAAATTATAATCGCAAATTGAGATTACTAATTGGAATGATAATTGATACATAGGTAAAAGTCGTCTAAAAATATTAAAGCTTACAGGTAAAACTAAATCCCAAATGGAAATAACTTAAAAAGAAACTAAAACTTAAAAAGACGTCGCAAAATTCTAAAGCACTTAAATCTTAGTCTAAAGAAAAAGCACTTAAGGAATTCTACGGCAAAGCCTAAAAATCTAGAAGTAAAAATAATTATGGCAAAAACTATGAATTAAAACTAAATATGAGCGAAAAATACAAATATTACGCTAAAACGATTAAAAAGGGGCAAAATATAAAAATATATAAAAAGTTGTAAAAAGTACAATTTTTATAAACATATTATTTTTATATTATTTATTTTATAAAACTATTAATTTTACAATTTAAATAAACTAATTAAACTAAAAATACAAATTAATAATAAAAACTAAATTAATATATATTATATATAACCCTAATTAGGGTTTAAATATAATAATTATTATTATTATCCGTAATTAATGCAGTTGCAGTCTGGCGTGTCAGATGGGCTCATGCGATCGCATGAGTCCTCAGTTGCCCAGCCATGCGATCGCATGGGCTAGGGTTTCGGGCCAAGAGCTGGGCTGCTACAGTGTTCGGGCCGAATTAATTATTTTTTTTTTCTGTTTTTGCTGTAAAATATAAAATATATTTATTAATTAAATAAAACATATATTTTTACAAACTTAAAAAAATGGAAATAAAGAAACTTTATAAAACTTAAATATTTATCAAACTCTTAAAAATATTTATATTTTTGTTTTTCTTTTTATATTTTCGAATATTTAAAACGTATTTTTATAAAAACGAATTTTAATAAAAGTAAACTAAAAATCTTTTTTTTTTTATATTAGCGTTGCGCTTCCGGCGTTTAAGAGTTCCCCGGCAGCGGCGCCAAAAATAACTTGATGTTTCGCGAGGTGTATATAAAATAGCTTATATTTTTACAAGAAAATACTATTAAATACGATACAATTTTACACAAGATATTTATTTATTTATTGAATGGATATACTTAAATCTTGCTACAACACTTATAGGCAGTGTACCTAATCGTACAGTAGTGTAGTTTTTAGTAAGTCCGGTTCGTTCCACAGGGAAAATCTTTAAACAAAGCTTAACGCTATATTAGTTTACTTTTATAAAAATACAAATATATATATAAGTAATATTATTATTATAAAGGGGGGTTTTTACCGTTTAATGACCGGTTTGTCGATTTTAAAACTTTAGTCGCAGTTAAAACCTAATGTAAAATATTAAATAAATAAAAGACTTAATTTAAAGCGTAAAATAAATAACGATAATGAAATTGCAATAAATAAAAGTGCGATAAAATAAAATTGTGATAATTAAAAAGTACGATAATTAAAAGTGCGATTAAATAACAATAAATAAAAGTGCGATAATTAGAAGTGCAATTAAATATAAAATAAAGGAAATTAAATATGAAATAAAAGAATTATGCTTATTTAAACTTCCGTAATCATGATGTTTGACGTGTTGATTTTAGTTTTATGCCCATGGGTTAATTGTCCTTTGTCCTGGATTATTTAATATGTTCGTCTGGTTTTTGTCCATAACAGTCCATCAGTCATAAATATAAAGTGCGAGTGTCCTCGTCAAATTATCCTTATACCCGAAGTTAAATATTCCAACTAATTGCGGACTTAAACTATAACAAGATTTTAATACTTTGTTTAATAATTACACCAGGATGTCGACTGAGTGTAACCCAAGGTTTTAATATTTTGTTATCAATTATACCAAGTGTCCTTGTACATAATTTCACCCCTGTTTTAATTATTCTAGTGGCTATTAATCCATTCCCGTGTCCGGTTTAATGAACGATTATTCGTACATATAAATACCCCGCCCATCGTGTCCGATCGAGTGTATATGGTAATTTATAGGGACGCCCAATTGTAAATCTTTATATTAACATTAACAAACTATCATTTAGTTAAACAAATATAAAGCCCATTAATAGCCCATAGTCTAATTTCCACAAGTGTCGTTCTTTTGTCCAAACCCCAATTATGGTACAAAGCCCAATTACCCAATTTTAGTAATTAGCCCAACATCATGATTACTTCGTTTTAAATAAGCATAATTATAACTTAGCTACGAGACATTAATGTAAAAAGGTTGAACATAACTTATAATGATTAAAAATAGCGTAGCGTTACACGGACAGAATTTCGACTTACACCCTTACAACATTCGCTAACATACCCTTATTATTAGAATTATAATTAAAATTAAAATTAAAATATAAATTATAAATATAAATATTACGTATAAATGGAGAGAAGAGAAAGATAGATGGATATTTTTGGTGCACCAAAGCTCGATTTTTATAGGCATGTGGGCTGGAACTGGGGCTCATGCGATCGCATGGATTTATGCCTTCCAGGCCATGCGATCGCATGGCCAGCTGGGGAGGCTCATATTTGGTTGTTTTCTTCTGCCGACGGTTTTATAAATAATATAATATATTAAATAATTATAAGAATTATTTAAATATTATATTATATTTATGTGCATAGTTGACTTGTAATTTTTAGTCTGTTGCGTCGAGCGTTGAGAGTTGACTCTGGTCCCGGTTCCGGATTTTCGAACGTCCTTGCGTACAATTTAATATCTTGTACTTTGCGTTTTGAATCTTGTACTCTAGTAATTTCGAGACATTTCTTATCAATAATTGGAACCTCTTGGATTGTATTTTGTACTTTTGAGCTTTTTGGTCGTTAGCGTCTTCAATTCGTCGAATCTGTCTTTTGTCTTCACCTTTTATTATTTAAACGAATATCACTTGTAAATAGAACAATTGCAACTAAAAGCTTGTCTTTCTTGAGGAATAATGCTATGAAATATATGTTCGTTTTTAGCATTATCACTGCCGGGGAGCGGTTGTACGATTTGGAGCCTGTTTAGATTAGTTAGTTTTTAAGAGAACCTTTTGACTGAGACTAGCTTTGTCAAAAGTACTAGTTTACCGTAGTTAGGTTAGATATTAGCTTAATTTAGATCAATTAGAAAATTTGAAATGGACTTCCTTATTAGTGAACCTTTAGGATGGTTTAACCTACTTAGACCGCTAAGAATTCTTCAGACACATCCTTTCTTCTATCCGATATCATACATTGTACCCATCCGACGAGATCCACACTTACCTGCCGATAGTTCGACGATGGCCGCACGCATCACTCTCGCTGACATCACCAAACCCTCGTTAGAAGGTCGAGGAGGACCGATACTCTATCCAGAGGTTAATGGAGCATCTTTTGTTCTTAAGCATAACATCATACAACTCATCCAGAACCATTGCCAGTTCCATGGCTTACCAATTGACGATCCCAACTCTTACTTAGATAGATTCCTCTCCCTATCCAACTCATATAAGCAAAACGGGGTTGAACAAGATGTAGTTCGTCTGTATCTGTTCCCCTATTCCTTAACTCTTCATGCAAAAGCCTGGTTCGAGGGGTTAGAACCCAACTCTATTACCTCATGGGAGGAAATGGCAACAACTTTCTTAATCAAGTACTGTCCCCCATCAAAACAAATCAGACTTAGGAATGATATCGTAAAATTTCAACAAGCCTACGATGAATCACTCTACCCCGCATGGGAAAGATTCAAACACTTGCTTCGAAGATGCCCGAATCACCGTCTTTAGAGCTCTGATCAGATTTTGACCTTCTACAAAGGTTTGATTTAGAACAACAAGTCTACTATTGATGCTGTTTCTCAGGGTAACTTCATGAACTTCACTGCTGACGAGGCCTGGAGATTGATCGAGGAGATGACTATGCACCATCACGATTGGAACACGGAAGAGCACATTTCATCAGCAACATCGCTTTCCGCCTCCGATCCTATCAAAACCATAAATTATCTCTCGGAACAAATAGAAAACCTCACCAAAGAAGTTGGAGAGCTAAAGAAACTCCCGCAACATGTGTCTCAAGTGCAATTATGCCAGAATTGTACTGAACCACATTCGGCCAAGGTATACGAGGCTGAGTGTGAGGACTCTGTTGACTACTCTGATAAGATCTTAGCTCATCCACACAACCCACCCACTACCCCACAAGAGACAAGTCCAGACGATGTCCTACTGCGAATCATCAAAATGATCACAACAAGACAAGACGCAACTGACTTAGTCATGACTAATCACTTGAGTAGTCTTGAAAATCAAATAAGCCAGCTAAATCAACGTCTCGATTCTCTTGGTTTCCCTAAAAATGACTCAAAGGTGGCACATAGCCAACCTTCAGTTTCTTCTAAGGAGAAGAAACTAACTAATACCCGTTCGGTAGTAGTCATTGAGACATCACCTAAAACACCCATTCCATTCCCGAGCCGTCTTAAGCAAAGACATAACACGATGAAATCTTTCAAGCTTGATGGTAAATTTTTGGACACTGTGTCTAAAAATCCTCATAGTAAGAAGTACTTTAGGAAACTCCTATCAACCAAGGATAAGGTACCCGAAGTACCCAATGTCCTGCTGAACGCGGATTGTTCAGCCATTCTCTTAAATAATCTTCCTGAAAAACTAGGGGACACCGGACGATTTACCCTTCCTTGTTCTATCTACCAATCTGGTACTATCTATTCTCTCGCTGACCTTGGTGCCAGTATCAATCTCATGCCCTACTCACTGTTCCAGAGACTCGAAATTGGAAACCTTAATCATACCAAAATGAGCATCCAGCTAGTTGACTAATCCACTAGATATCCTAAGGGAATAGCTGAGAACGTCATGGTTAAGGTTGACAAATTCCTCTTTCCGGCCGACTTTGTGGTTATGGACTATAAAGAAGACATGGAAACCCCTATCATTTTAGGAAGGCCTTTCATGAATACAGCCAAAGCGATCATTGACGTTTATTCACGGACAATCACCTTGAGAGCCCGTGGAGAAGAGGTTACTTTCACGATCGATGAGTCTGTATGTCCTTCTGATGGGAACGACGAAGTAAATACCATCTCCACTACAAAAGTCACCTCTTATTCCGAGAATGAAGAGAAGAAGATAGAAGTAGAAGACAAGAAAAATAACCACTCTACACCAACCCAATCTTCACTCCCACCTTACTTTGATTTTTTAATGACTGGAAAGGAATTTGTTCTAGAAGAACTCTCTGAACCAATTATACTTGAAACTCCCGACCAGAGTGACGAAGAGGTGGATGAAGAAATGGAAATGGAGAGCCCAGATGTGAAGAAAGAGATGAAGGATTCTAGCATCAAAGTAGTTGCTAATGTTGTTACTGTATTGAAGACGTCAATGGACATTGTCCCACCTCCATCCTTAGAGTATAACATTATGACCAATCCGAAATCACAAAGAAGAAAGACGGGTTTTGCGTCAGTGCTACCCTATAAACCATCACTCAAACATATAATGACATATACATCATTAAGTGAGGACCCCTTTGACCATCCCGCACCACTCAAGGAGGTAAAAGAAGTTGATAGCTTTGTTATTCCTCAAGTTAAACAAAGCATTCACTTCAAACCACCTTCTCCTCTCATTGGACATACCTTGTTCTATGTCTGCTTCAATCTCATCGGTATGTTCCAATATTACCTCTTGTGTCCTCTGATAGATGCAAGGGAGCCGCCTAGATTTCCAGAGAAATAAGGCTATAGTCAGGCTCGTGACTCGAACAAAAACAAGCGCTTCTCGGGAGGCAACCCGTGTGTTTATTTTTAGTAGTAGTTAGATTCAAATAATTAGGTTAATTGAATAAATGAGAAAGTGAAAATTAAAATAAAATTTTCAACATTTCTTAGGACGAATTCACTTCTCCTACTTGTCTTGAGCTTAAATACACTAATTGCTACATTATTTCAAAAGTCTTAAAATAAAAGGCAGTCAACACTTTAAGTGTGGGATTAAGCTTTTTAGTCATACACTGATTTGTTGAATTTTCAAAACCTAATTTTCAAATAACTTTTTCATCAAAACGCAAATCAGTGAGTCTATGGCCTAAAGCTTAATCACTTGTCTAGGTTTGATCTTTTCCATTTTTACAAGTAATAGACAGTTATTGACGCCTATGGTGGAGCCTCTTTGAATAATGATGAAACGACAAGGAAACTCGTTGGTTGTTTCATTTCAAGTATTGGTGAATGTTGAATGGAGAATGAGAACGCCCTAATGAGCTCGAGTACACTTCATGAAGACCAAATCAGATCCAGCCGAAGATAGTTCCGACTCAGTTTACCTTCAGATCCTCAGCTCACAGCTACACCCAAGGGGAGTAATTCGTTTCTTTCTCTTCGTTTATTTATTTTGCTTCGTTATATCCTTAAACTATAGCCTATCCTAAGCTTATCACTAAGTGTGGGATTCCAACCCAATATTGAGCTTAGAAACATTTTTCGACATGTTCAAACACTAAGTGCGGGATTTTAGATCTCTAAAATCTAAGAATGAACATTAGGGACAATCTTCCTCTAAGTGTGGGATAGCGGTGTAGTACACCGTATTTAGCTATGGGATGCTCGAAAAATGTTCTTAACATACAATATTACTAAGCTTTTCGAGTATGCCTACTATTTAGATTCTTTATTCTCAACGTAAATTTTTCAAAAATTTTGACTAAATGATACTTTCTGAAAAAGTACTTTCGAAAATCAAGCGTGTTTGTTCTAAAATTAAGACAAATGAGGACATAAATCTTCTTAAGGATGAACTGATTCTCTAAAAGAGTATTGCATGACTAGGCATTATCAACCCAATATAATTGTTGTGAGGCACCCCAAAAATGGCCCAATAAGCATTCATTTTTAATGTTTCACTATCTTTTTCGTTGAGAGTGCCGATGTTAGCATTTAGAGTTAGAACTTGACCTTGACATACATTTCGAGGCCAATGGTTAGTAAGCGCCATACGTGGTGTAGGTGCAATACTCCTTTCGAAATCATTCTGAATAGAGAAGACAAAAACCATCCATTTTCGTTTCCACTCCACGCATTTAAACCGACCAACTCATCCTAAAGAGTTGATGAATCATAAAATACTCACTCCCAAATTCACTATCAAATACGTTACCCTTTCCACCCTCTTTTCTTTCTCATTTTCAAAATCTAAAAATCAAAGAGAGAGATCGACCAAGTTTACTTCAAACACTTGTCGAAAAAAATTCCAAAACTCCATACTGTTTTTGATAGGTCAAAAAGACCTATTTCTGGTGAAATACCTTTCTCTCTGGGCACAAGAAGAAATAGACAAAGTTATGAAGATGGGATATCAAAAAAAATAAATAAATAAATAAATAAATTTGTTGAGCAAAGTCTCAAAAATAAAGAAGAGAAAAGTCTTCAACTAAAATCATAGATCCCCCAAAAAATGAAGATTGTGACCCAGGAGGATTGCAGAAAAGAAGCAAAGTCTTCGCTGAAAATCAGCACCCTCTAAAGAAACTCTTCAACAAAAATAGAGTGTCATTTTTCCGAAAAAAAGTATATCCTCATGAAACCGAAATCTATCAAATCTCTCTAAATTTCAATGATTCAAAAATCACCCTTTTCGCCATACCAAAACCTTCGCTTTTCTCCACAAACCAGCCTTTAAACCCGCTCTTCCTCTTGAAAGAATGATTAGGGAGAAGATCAGTGACGTCCTTATCTAACCGGTGGAGATTTGATTCTTGGTCAAGCCTATGACAATACTTGCAACATGACTGGCTATGAGCGAATTCATTTCATAGATTAATATTGAACCCCAAACACTTGAGTGACTCGAGTGACCCGTGTAAGGAAGCCAATGTCATGTATCCTCCTCTTATGCTTGCAGAGATAGTTTCTCCCCTTTTAGAAGACGATTTGTGTGACCTTTCTCTTATAATAAATAACATGCCACTTGAATAATAGAACGAAAACCTCAGAATCATCCTTGAACTCAAAATAAAAGAGAGGTTTTCTTGAGGACAAGCAAAGTCTAAGTGTGAGATATTTGATATCGGCCAAAAAGTCACATTTTTACCCCCGATATTGAGCCCTAAAACCATAAAGTTCCAAAATTTATTGCCAAAATAATCACTTTGTTGGTTAATTTGGTAGATTTAGTCATTACAAAGGCTATGTTTCAAGAATCACTAAAAACGGATGAGAAACGAGGAAAAACGAGAAAAACCGGCTACGACGATTAACTCGCGTTTAATAACTTATTTTATAGTGTTTGGAAAATTTTAAATACTTAACCTCATGTTGTAGGATATTCAATTACGAACGCGTGGGCGCAAGAATCGTCAAAAATGGAGCTAAAACGAATATTCTAGAGCGAAGACGGTGAAAGACAAAAAATCATGTTACGATCGAGTGAATCAAGGCTGACCAGCACCAAATACGGCCTGCCATATGGGCTGCCAGTATGGGGTACGGCCTTCCAGAGCCCCTTGCCATACAGCCTGCCATATGGGCTGCCAGTATGGGGTACGGCCTGCCAAACCCCCTGCCAGTGCACTTTGCCAAACGGCCTGCCAGGCGTTTTTCAGAAAAAAACCCCCTGCCAGTACACCTTGCCATACGACCTGCCAGGTGTTTTTTGGCCAAAAATTACACTTTTGCCCTCAAGCTTTGCTTATAAAAGGAGGGCTTCATTTCTCATTTCAACACATCAAAAAACACACCAATTCTTCACTTCTCTCTTTAAATATCTCTCTATAGTCGCTCTCTAGTAATCTATAGGAGATTAGTTCTCTCTTCACTTTCTCTTTCTAGTTTCTATAGAGAGAAAAGTACAGAGATTAGGAAATGTAATTATCTCTCTATTTTCGCTCTCTAGTGATCAATAGGAGATTAGTATGTAGTTAGTAGTAGAAGCTTTCAAGCATTGTAACGCTATGGATATTATGAAGAAATACAAGTGTTATTCTGCCGACATTATTCGGTAATATCTATCCTTTCTTTTATCAGTTTATTATAATATTCTTGTTCGATGTTTATGATTTACTTATGTTAGAAATGCTTGTTGCCATGATGTGTGAGTAATTGCTTGATTGTTTGCCATGATTTATTAATGTTAGTTAGGGATGATTATTGTTTCGTACTCGCTTTCTGTCTATGATATTAAACCTCGTTATTATCGTCCTTCCACCAATAAATGTGATTAAAACCTTTTATAAAGTCAACATTATAAAGGTATTTAGTTATCTGTGTTTATACATTGGTCAAGGTATGAACCCATCGGAAATACTATAAAGTACATGGGGAATTACTGTAGGACCAGATCAAGACATTGGTCAGGAGTATAAGACTCGAGGAAATACTGTTGCTACAGTAGAGTACAATGTTGATATACTATAGGACCACTTGAGCATGGTCAAGGTTAGAAGCTATGGAACCCTAAGGGTCTAGTACATGGTGGATAACTAAGGGATTTATTGGGTAGATTTAAGTAAGGGCTGGTTTAAATCATAAATGGGAATTTAACGCACTACAATATAAGCTAAGCTTATGAATCTTCAAGGATGACTGAGAACTATCAGACGTTCTAATTTGTCTACAAACCCTTAGATTTTACCAAACCATTGACAGAAAGGGATTCGAAACACAATCATAACCACTCACTTGGGTGATACACTAAGGTGTTAAGAAAGGTTGGATATTTTATATATATAGCTATGCTACTTTATTCATGCGCTCAAGGTATGCACTGCATCCAAGATGGGCCGCTTATATCTTTAAACCAGATAAAGCGTCGGGAGTTGAGCATAGTCCATCCGATCAGAATCTTCAAAGCCTAGTTCCTCGTGACATGCTAAACGGGAAACCGCTTAGTAGGGAATCTAGTGTTCATACCAAGGTATATTTATCCAATGAGTGTCCCGCAATCATCCTGACACTACATTATCTTAAATCATGGTGAACCATGTCTTCTCTGTCCTTAGTTGTTGCATGCTAGCTATCTTATTTTAATTATATTGCTTTAATATTTTAAATACAATTACAAATCAAATCAACCCAACTATTGCCTTTACACAATTTGATATTCCGGATAAAGTGGTGTCTAGAATAAACCGGTTGGACTTGGTTGTTGGATTTTCCGAACAGTCGCCAATTTATTGGGACCAAAAGGATCCTGCCTCTCCACACAAGGTGTACCTCGCCGCTAGTCTTGGATACTGAATTGTGTACAAACCCAATCTTAATCACTAAATTATCTAGATAAGCTCCGTTTCAAATTCGACCGCTCAAGGAAAGGTCATATTTGCCCTTGCTAACCCATATGAAGGAATAATAGATTTAGGCCCAGCACATATAAATTAAACAATCAACTTCCCCGTTGGTATCCTGAATTGACGTTTTGCGACCTAACGACACCGCATAAATAAACCGTCCGATTTGGGCATATCAAGAGAGTAGTTAAATTTTTGGAGCCACTGCCGGGGAGCGGTTGTACGATTTGGAGCCTGTTTAGATTAGTTAGTTTTTAAGAGAACCTTTTGACTGAGACTAGCTTTGTCAAAAGTACTAGTTTACCGTAGTTAGGTTAGATATTAGCTTAATTTAGATCAATTAGAAAATTTAAAATGGACTTCCTTATTATTGAACCTTTAGGATGGTTTAACCTACTTAGACCGCTAAGAATTCTTCTGACACATCCTTTCTTCTATCCAATATCATACATTGTACCCATCCGACGAGATCCATACTTACCTACCGATAGTTCGACGATGGCCGCAAGCATCACTCCGGCTGACATCACCAAACCCTCGTTAGAAGGACGAGGAGGGCCGATACTTTATCCAGAGGTTAATGGAGCATCTTTTGTGCTTAAGCATAGCATCATACAACTCATCCAGAACCATTGTCAATTCCATGGCTTACCAATTGACGATCCCAACTCTCACTTAGATAGATTCCTCTCCCTATCCAACTCATATAAGCGAAACGGGGTTGAACAAGATGTAGTTCGTCTGTATCTGTTCCCCTATTCCTTAAATCTTCATGCAAAAGCCTGGTTCGAGGGATTAGAACCCAACTCTATCACCTCATGGGAGGAAATGACAACAACTTTCTTAATCAAGTACTTTCCCCCATCAAAACAAATCAGACTTAGGAATGATATCGTAAACTTTCAACAAGCCTACGATGAATCACACTACACCGCATGGGAAAGATTCAAACACTTGCTTCGAAGATGCCCGAATCACCGTCTTGAGAGCTCTGATCAGATTTTGACCTTCTACAAAGGTCTGAATTGGAACAACAAGTCTACTCTTGATGCTGTTTCTCAGGGTAACTTCATGAACTTCACTGCTGACGAGGCCTGGAGATTGATCGAGGAGATGACTATGCACCATCACGATTGGAACACGGAAGAGCACATTTCATCAGCAACATCACTTTCCGCCTCCGATCCTATCAAAACCATAAATTATCTCTCGGAACAAATAGAAAACCTCACTAAAGAAGTTGGAGAGCTAAAGAAACTCCCGCAACATGTGTCTCAAGTGTAATTATGCCAGAATTGTACTAAACCACATTCGGCCAAGGTATACGAGGCTGAGTGTGAGGACTCTGTTGTCTACTCTGATAAGATCTTAGCTCATCCACACAACCCACCCACTACCCCACTAGAGACAAGTCCAGACGATATCCTACTGCGAATCATCAAAATGATCACAACAAGACAAGACGCAACTGACTTAGTCATGACTAATCACTTGAGTAGTCTTGAAAATCAAATAAGCCAGCTAAATCAACGTCTCGATTCTCTTGGTTGCCCTAAAAATGACTCAAAGGTGGCACATAGCCAACCTTCAGTTTCTTCTAAGGAGAAGAAACTAACTAATACCCGTTTGGTAGTAGTCATTGAGTCATCACCTAAAACACCCATTCCATTCCCGAGCCGTCTCAAGCAAAGACATAACAAGATGAAAGCTTTCAAGCTTGATGGTAAATTTTTGGACACTGTGTGTGATGGCCCCGTCAAAACACTTAACGGCTCCGTCACTTGGTCCCACAGCTTGATCGGACTTAAATGAATTTAATAAATGACATTGCATTCTTTTATTGCAAAAGTTTCCCAAAAAGGAAAACATACCAAAATATGTAGTTTAAAATAACTCAACATATTAAATAATCAAAGTTGACACAAAACATTGTTAACAAACCCACAAGTGTAAATTATTCAAAAACAGAATGCAATCTCAAAGTTTCATAATTGTTTCATAAAAATCTGCCCACATGCATGCAGACTCTTCTAAACACAGCGAAAGCATCACATAAACTCAAGTGTGAAAACATGCGAGTAAACTGTCAACACAAAGGTTGAGTGAATTATAGGTTTAAATAAGTAAATAAACTTTAGACCACAAGATTTAAAAATGTTAGAAAACATTAAACATTATTCCATTATCAATGAGCCACCTGGTAACCACTTAACCCTTTATTTACCCTTGCCAAACACAATAATAATATACACTGGACAGTGTATCTACAACAAAATACGAAGTACTAAACATTCCGATTATAAATTGCTAGCGCGACTAGCTCGAAATGGGGTTATCAAACCCGATAGATCTATCCGTAGGATTCGCGTTCACCAGTAGAAACCAGTGATTACAGTTACCAGACTAGGGAATATTTTTGTCCAACTCACAATGAATAATTTAAATTTAATTGTCACTTGTGTCTAAACGTAAAGTAAAATGCATGTAATCACATCCCAAAAATATACTTTGAAAAGTACGTAAAAACGGGACTATAACTCACCTTAATAGCAAATGAAAAAACCACACAATTAAGCGAACAACCACAAAGTAAAGTGATCAGGAATGATCACAACGCCGACCTATAAATATAGCAGGTCGATATAAATAACTAACTTAGGTCAAGTCTTAGTATGATAGCTATTGTACATGTTGCAAGTAGACCTACAACATTACTCAACATGCATCAGTTTGATCGGAACAGCGTACAGACACACACTTTCTATTTTTAGAAAGTTTCTATTTTTAGCAGGTTTCCATTTTTGGAAAGTTTCTATTTTAGGAAAGTTTCTATTTTAGGAAAGTTTCTATTTTTGGAAAGTTTCCGAATTTAGAAAGTTTCTATTTTTAGAAAGTTTTAAGTTAGGAAAGTTTTCTTATTTAGAAAGTCAACAAAAGTCAACTGAAAGTCAAAGTCAACTGAAAGTCAACTCAAAAGTCAACCTTGGTCAAACATAGTCAACGTTAATTTTAAGAGTGTAAGTTATAAAAATAATATAAGTTATAATGTTAATTAAAGTTAAATATGTATAATTATATCATAACATAAGTTTAATTAAATTAAAATGAATTACTAAAGTTAACATAAGTTTAAATGATATAATTAATATAATATAAGTATTTAATTAATTAATTAATATTAGTCATAATATAAGTATTATTAATTAATAATAAATTTTAATCATATCATAAGTATTATTAATTAATAATGAATTATTAATCATATCATAAGTTTCTAATTAAACTTATTAAATCATAAGTATTTAATAATTAAATTATAATTAAATAATAACTAAGCCTTATAATAATTAAATAATTAATTAATCCTTATTATAAGTCTTATAATAATAATAATCTCATAATATAAGTTTAATACTTATCATAAGTATTTTTCATTAATAATAAAAGTATTATAAATCATAAGTTTAATTAAATACTAATTAAATCATAAGTAATAATTAAATGATATAATAAATATATATCATAAGTCTAAATTTATAATAATTACTTTTTATATCATAAGCAATTTAATGATAATGAAAATCATTATTTATATCATAAGTTTTAATAATTAACCATAAGTTTTAATCAAAAGTTCATCGGGTCGTATCTTGAGCCCCGGGTGTCGATTTTCGGCGAGCCTTATATATATCTCCGCCTAATCAAACCACCCGACACTTTGGTGCACTTAAGAACACACCAAGAACAGTACCCAAGTCTTGATTATCAGCCATGACACCACTTGGAACTTCAATTCATTCAAAAACGTGTTTTAGTCGTAACGGGTGATCCGTGGCTCGGATTTAGATGACCCGAACATGAAAGTTCATCCCATCATTAATCCTAACATACTAACACACCCTAAAGACTCTAAAAGTGGTCACAAGGTCAGACTAAACCTGGTTCATATCAATTTCACATTTCAGTCTTAACAAAATACCATTTTAATTATATCTAGGGATCCGGGAATCGAAACGACATGAATCCGGAGTCTAAAATTAATGTCTTGATGAGAGGAACTCATCTAGATACTTTATTTTCACTTTTATATCAGTCACAATCCCAGAAATGAACAAAAAGCTGCTGTCCCAATTAAATCAAACCGAAAACATATGTTTTTTGAGCAATTCTACGCATAAAATCATCATAACAATAACAAATAACTAACATACTATCAAAATAAGCATCAAAAACAGAAAAGTAATGAAAAATTAAAAATTCTAGGGTTAGGTTTTATACCCTAATCGAGAAACAAGTGATTGATTCGTTTAGAGGATGATTAGTAGAACGCGTTTATGTAAATCAATTGATGATCCAAGCTTGTTTGAATGATGATGATGATGTTTTAGTAGGTGTGGGGAGACGGCACAAGGAGGGAGGAAAGGAGAGAGCACAAAGTGATAATTAGGTTTTGATAAAATTAGAACTTGTAAAATGAAATGCCAAAAAAAAAAAAGAAAAATGGGGAGTATACTCCCTCCCCTCTTGGTTTCGGTCGAATGGTGGGGTGTGGAGTGGGCCCCACTAGCCCATCTTGCTAAAAGTTTAATTCCCTTTGGCCCGAACGCCTGAACGAAACCCGAAACGCGAAAGCACGCTTACGCGATTAAAAATTCGGAGGGATAACAAATACGCGACGAAAAATAAATATAAACACTATATATAATTATATGATCTTAAAATATCATATTTAAAATAATTAGGGCTTTAAAATCCTGAAAGCTCGACCGTTGGTTTGAAAACCAAAAAGATCCGTCGGATAGAAATCCGCGACACGTAGAAACGTATATCTTAAAATAGAACTCAAATATGCACATAACACTTAATAATTAATATATATATTATTGCAAAAATAATAATATAGGTCATAGAAATGACGTGGCACAATTAATAGTTAACGGTCGTTAAATAATTAACACTAAAAGATAACAGAAAAAGTAGGGTCGTGACACTGTGTCTAAAAATCCTTACAGTAAGAAGTATTTTAGGAAACTCCTATCAATCAAGGATAAGGTACCCGAAGTACCCAATGTCCCGCTGAACGCGGATTGTTCAGCCATTCTCTTAAATAATCTTCCTGAAAAACTAGGGGACACCCGACGATTTACCCTTCCTTGTTCTATCTACCAATCTGGTACTATTTATTCTCTCGCTGACCTTGGTGCCAGCATCAATCTCATGCCCTACTCACTATTCTAGAGACTCGAAATTGGAAACCTTAATCCTACCAAAATGAGCATCCAACTAGTTGACCAATCCACTAGATATCCTAAGGGAATAGCTGAGAACGTCATGGTTAAGGTTGACAAATTCCTCTTTCCTGCCGACTTTGTGGTTATGGACTATAAAGAAGACATGGAAACCCCTATCATCTTAGGAAGGCCTTTCATGAATACAGCCAAAGCAATCGTTGACGTTTATTCACGGACAATCACCTTGAGAGCCCGTGGAGAAGAGGTCACTTTCATGATCGACGAGTCTGTATGTCCTTCTGATGGGAACGGCGAAGTAAATACCATCTCCACTACAAAAGTCACCTCCTATTCCGAGAATGAAGAGAAGAAGATAGAAGTAGAAGACAAGAAAAATAACCATTCTACACCAACCCAATCTTCACTCCCACCTTACTTTGATCTTTTAATGACTAGAAAGGATTTTGTTCTAGAAGAACTCTCTGAACCAATTATACTTGAAACTCCCGACCAGAGTGAAGAAGAGGTGGATGAAGAAATGGAAATGGAGAGCCCGGATGTGAAGAAAGAGATGAAGGATTCTAGCATCAAAGTAGTTGCTAACGTTGTTACTGTATTGGAGACGTCAATGGACATTGTCCCACCTCCATCCTTAGAGTATAACATTACGACCAATCCAAAATCACAAAGAAGAAAGACGGGTTTTGCATCAGGGCTACCCTATAAACCATCACTCAAACACATAATGACATACACATCATTAAGTGAGGACCCCTTTGACCATCCCGCACCACTCAAGGAGGTAAAAGAAGTTGATAGCTTTGTTATTCCTCAAGTTAAACAAAGCATTCACTTCAAACCACCTTCTCCTCTCATTAGACATACCTTGTTCTATGTCTGCTTCAATCTCATCGGTATGTTCCAATATTACCTTTTGTGTCCGCTGATGGATGCAAGGGAGCCACCTATATTTCCTAAGAAATAAGGCTAGAGTCAGGCTCGTGACTCGAATAAAAAGAAGCGCTTCTCGGGAGGAAACCCGTGTGTTTATTTTTAGTAGTAGTTAGATTAGAATAATTAGGTTAATTGAATAAATTAGAAAGTGAAACTTAAAATAAAATTTTTAACATTTCTTAGGACGAATTCACTTCTCCTACTTGTCTTGAGCTTAAATGCACTAATTGCTACATTATTTTAAAAGTCTTAAAATAAAAGACAGTCAACACTTTAAGTGTGGGATTAAGCTTTTTAGTCATACACTAATTTTTTTAATTTTCAAATAACTTTTTCATCAAAACGCAAATCAGTGAGTCTATGGCCAAAACTTAATCACTTGTCTAGGTTTGATCTTTTCCATTTTTACAAGTAATAGACAGTTATTGACGCCTATGTGAAGACTCTTTGAATAATGATGAAACGACAAGGAAACTCGTTGATTGTTTCATTTCAAGTATTCGTGAATGTTGAATGGAGAATGAGAACGCCCTAATGAGCTCAAGTACACTTCATGAAGACCAAATCGAATCCAGCCGAAGATGGTTCCGACTCAGTCTACCTTCAGATCCTCAGCTCACAGCCACACCCAAGGGGAGTAATTCGTTTCTTTCTCTTCGTTTATTTATTTTGCTTCATTATATCCTTAAACTATACCCTATCCTAAGTTTATCACTACGTGTGGGATTCCAACCCAATATTGAGCTTAGATACATTTTTCAACATGTTCAAACACTAAGTGCGGGATTTTAGATCCCTAAAATCTAAGAATGAACATTAGGGACAATGTTCCTCTAAGTGTGGGATAGCAGTGTAGTACACCGTATTTAGCTATGGGATGCTCGAAAAATATTCTTAACATAAAATATTACTAAGCTTTTCGAGTATGCCTACTATTTAGATTCTTTATCCTCAACGTAAATTTTTCAAAAATTTTGACTAAATGATACTTTCTGAAAAAGTACTTTCGAAAATCAAGCGTGTTTGTTCTAAAATTAAGACAAATGAGGACATAAATCTTCTTAAGGATGAACCGATTCTCTAAAAGAGTATTGCATGACTAGGCATTATGAACCCAATATAATTGTTGTGAGGCACCCCAAAAATGGCCCAATAAGCATTCATTTTTAATGTTTCACTATCTTTTCCGTTGAGAGTACCGATGTTAGCATTTAGAGTTCGAACTTGACCTTGACATACATTTCGAGGCCAATGGTTAGTAAGCGCCATACGTGGTGTAGGTGCGATACTCCTTCCGAAATCATTCTGAATAGAGAAGACAAAAACCATCCGTTTCCGTTTTCACTCCACGCATTTAAATCGACCAACTCATCCTAAAGAGTTAATGAATCATAAAATACTCACCCCCAAGTTCACTATCAAATACGTTACCCTTTTCACCCTTTTTTCTTTCTCATTTTCAAAATCTAAAAATTCAAAGAGATAGATCGACCAAGTTTACTTCAAACACTTGTCGAAAAAAATTTCAAAACTCCAGACTATTTTTGATAGGTCAAAAAGACCTATTTCTGGTGAAATACCTTTCTCTCTGGGCACAAGAAGAAATAGACAAAGTTATGAAGATGGGATATCAAAATAAATAAATAAATAAATATATTTGTTGAGCAAAGTCTCAAAAATAAAGAAGAGAAAAGTCTTCAAATAAAAGCATAGATCCCCCAAGAAAATAAAGATTGTGACTCAGGAGGATTGCAGAAAAGAAGCAAAGTCTTCGCTGAAAATCATCACCCTCTAAAGAAACTCTTCAACAAAAATAGAGTGTCATCTTTCCTAGAAAAAGTATATCCTCATGAAACCGAAATCTATCGAATCTCTCTAAATTTCAATGATTCAAAAATTACCCTTTCCGCCATACCAAAACCTTCGCTTTTCTCCGCAAACCAACCTTTAAACCCGTTCTTCCTCTTGAAAGAATGATTAGGGAGAAGATCAGTGCCGTCCTTATCTAACCGGTGGAGATTTGATTCTTGGTCAAGCCTATGACAATACTTACAACATGACTGGCTATGAGCGAATTCATTTCATAGATTAATAGGGAACCCCAAACACTTGAGTGATTCGAGTGACCTGTGTAAGGAAGCCAATGGCATGTAACCTCCTCTCATGCTTGCAGAGATAGTTTCTCCCCTTTTAGAAGATGATTTGTCTGACCTTGCTCTTACAATAAATAACAAGCCACTTGAATAATAGAATGGAAACCTCAAATGCATCCTTGAACTCAAAATAAAAGAGAGGTTTGCTTGAGGATAAGCAAAGTCTAAGTGTGGGATATTTGATATCGGCCAAAAAGTCAGGTTTTTACCCCCGATATTAAGCCCTAAAATCATAAAATTCCAAACTTTATCGCCAAAAATAATTACTTTGTTGGTTAATTTGGTAGATTTAGTCATTACAAAGGCTATGTTTCAAGAATCACTAAAAACGGATGAGAAACGAGGAAAAACAATCAAAACCGGCTAAGACGATTAACTCGCGTTTAAATAACTTATTTTATAATATTTGGAAAAGTTTAATTACTTAACCTCATGTTGTAGGATATTCAATTACGAACGTGTGGACGCAAGAATTGTCAAAAACGGAGCTAAAAAAAAGATTCTAGAGCTAAAACAGTGAAAGACAAGAAATCAAGTTACGATCTAGTGAATCAAGGCTGACCAGCACCAAATACGGCCTGTCATATGGGCTGCCAGTATGGGGTACAGCCTGCCAGATCCCCTTGCAATACGGCCTGCCATATGGGCTGCCAGTATGGGGTACGGCCTGCCAAACCCCCTGCCAGTGCACCTTGCCAAACGGCCTGCCAGGCGTTTTTAGAAGAAAAAAAACTCCTGCCAGTGCACCTTGTCATACGGCCTGCCAGGCATTTTTTGGCCAAAAATTACAATTTTTCCCTCAAGCTTTGCTTATAAAAGGAGGGCTTCATTTCTCATTTCAACACACCAAAAAACACACCAATTCTTCACTTCTCTCTCTCTAAATATCTCTATATAGTCTCTCTAGTGATCTATAGGAGATTAGTTCTCTCTCCACTTTCTCTCTCTAGTTTCTAGAGAGAGAAAAGTACAGAGATTAGGAAATGTAATTATCTCTCTATTGTAGCTCTCTAGTGATCAATAGGAGATTAGTATGTAGTTAGTAGTAGAAGCTTTCAAGCATTGTAACGCTACGGATATTATGAAGAAATACAAGTATTATTCTGCCGACATTATTTGGTAATATCTATCCTTTTTTTTATCAGTTTATTATAATATTCTTGTTCGATGTTTATGATTTACTGATGTTAGAAATGCTTGTTGCCATGATGTGTGAGTAATTGCTTGATTGTTTGCCATGATTTATTAATGTTAGTTAGGGATGATTATCGTTTTGTACTCGCTTTCTGTCTATGATATTAAACCTCGTTATTATCGTCCTTCCACCAATAAACGTGATTAAAACCTTTTATAAAGTCAACATTATAAAGGTAATTAGTTATCTGTGTTTATACATTAGTCAAGGTATGAACCCATCGGAAATACTATAAAGTACATGGGGAATTACTGTAGGACCAGATCAAGACATTGGTCAGGAGTATAAGACTCAAGGGAATACTGTTGCAATAGTAGAGTATAGTGTTGATGTACTATAGGACCACTTGAGCATGGTCAAGGTTAGAAGCTATGGAACCACTATAAGACTAGTACATGGTGGATAACTAAGGGATTTATTGGGTAGATTTAAGTAAGGGCTGGTTTAAATCATAAATGGGAATTTAACGCACTACAATATAAACTAAGCTTATGAATCTTCAAGGATGACTGAGAACTATCAGATATTCTAATTTGTCTACAAACCCTTACATTTTACCAAACCATTGACAGAAAGGGATTCGAAACACAATCATAACCACTCACTTGGGTGAGACACTAAGGTGTTAAGAAAGGTTAGATATTCTATATATATGGCTATGCTACTTTATTCGTGCGCTCAAGGTATGCACTGCATCCAAGATGGGCCGCTTACATCCTTAAACTAGATAAAGCATCGGGAGTTAAGCATAGTCCATCCGATCAGAATCTTTAAAGCCTAGTTCCTCATGACATGCTAACCGGGAAACTGCTTAGTAGGGAATCTAGTGTTCACACAAAGGTATAACTATCCAATGAATGTCCCGCAATTATCTCGACACTACGTTATCTTAAATCATGGTGAACCACGTCTTCTCTGTCCTTAGTTGTTGCATGCTAGCTAGCTTATTTTAATTATATTGCTTTAATATTTTAAATACAATTATAAATCAAATCAACCCAACTATTTCCTTTACACAATTTGATATTCCGGATAAAGTGGTGTCTAGAATAAACCGGTTGGACTTGGTTGTTAGATTTTCTGAACAGTCGCCAATTTATTGGGACCAAAAGGATCCTGCCTCTCCACACAAGGTGTACCTGGTCACTAGTCTTGGATACTGAATTGTGTACAAACCCAATCTTAATGACTAAATTATCTAGATAAGCTCCGTTTCAAATTCAACCGCTCAAGGAATGAACCTAGGTCATATTTGCCCTTGCTAACCCATAGGAAGGAATAATAGATTTAGGCCCAGCACATATAAATTAAACAATCAACTTCTCCGTTGGTATCCTGAATTGACGTTTTGCGACCTAACGACACCGCATAAATAAACCGTGCGATTTGGGCATATCATGTCACTAGAACAATAATTACTATTAAAGATGACTTAGTGATTAATTATGGGAAAATGAAGAACAATGCTTTCAAGTGTAACTAGTAAAGACTTGTAATCCTAAAATACACTTAGATACATTTAGGATGGTCACCAAGTCCCAACTAGAGATTGCTCTTCCTTTGTGCATGTGTTGGACATTAATGTGTGCTTACACATTAATCATGCAATATGTTATATTGCAAGTAAGCTTGCTAAAAGCTTAAATTACAAGTTGTGCAAATATCTATATGATTGATCTTAGAGTAACTATCTCTTGTTATGTGTGAGTATTACTTGCTACTTGCTAATATGTTTAATACTCATAAATTTGTCAACTTGATTAACATGCTTCCTATGTGTTTACTAGTTAGGATTCAAGTAACTAGTCTACTCCAACAAATTAAGTGTAATTTGGTTCACAATGAAATTATGATCAATTGTTTACTTGGTCTTGTCTAAGTAACAAATTGTGATTGCTTGTTCAAGTATGACTTAACTTTGATGGCTCTACATACTTAATGATTATCTTAGAAAGACATCATTAAATTAATCTACCTAAGCTTAAAATAAACATGACTTGTGATTAATTGAAACTAGGAAGTTAATGACATATTGACTAGTCTTTAGAATTGAACCAAATGCATTAAAGTTACTAACTAAGTCTTGAACAATCTGAGATTTCCCAAAATATCAATCAAGACACTTCTCCAAGAATGTTGGGTTTACCACTATTGGAGTGTTATGTCACTTTCACACAATAAGACCAAATCTCACACACTTAATGAATATAGTACTTGTATAGGATGCTTGGTTTCTTTTGCAGGTGCTAGAAGAAGTAAAGGTGCCAAAAATGTGGTGTTCAAATTTAAGTCAAATGGCTATATAACGGATACCAATTTTGGACTGGAGCATGCACGATCGAACCACGGTCGGCCGTGCTGGCAACCGTGTGTCAACGGCTATTTTTTAAATCCTACTATAAAAGGCAAGCATTGAAGAGCATTTTGTAGTGACCCGAACTTTTCCATATTTATATATATTAAATGAAATTGATATTTACATGATTAATTGTTTCCAACATGTTAAGCAATCAAACTTGTTAAGACTTGATTAATTGAAATAGGTTTGATATAGACATTTGACCACCCAAGTTGACCGGTGATTCACGAACGTTAAAACTTGTAAAAACTATATGATGGCATATATATGATTATATATATAGTTAACATGGTATTATGATAAGTAAGTATCTCATTAGGTATTTTAACAATGAGTTATATACATAAAATTGAGTTTATTGAATTAAGAAACTCGAAACGGTATATATAACGATTATCGTTATAACAACGTCTTACTAAATACATATGAATCATATTAAGATATTGATACACTATGTTTAATCATGATAAATGATAAGTAAACATGTCATTAAGTGTATTAACAATGAACTACATATGTAAAAACAAGACTACTAACTTAATGATTTCGAAACGAGATATATATGTAACGATTATCGTTGTAACGACATTTAAATGTATATATATCATATTAAGATATATTAATATATCATAATATCATGATAATATAATAATTTAACATCTCATTAGATATAATAAACATTGGGTTAACAACATTTAACAAGATCGTTAACTTAAAGGTTTCAAATCAACATTTACATGTAACGACTATCGATGACTTAACGACTCAGTTAAAATGTATATACATGTAGTGTTTTAATATGTATTCATACACTTTTGAAAGACTTCAAGACACTTATCAAAATACTTCTACTTAACAAAAATGCTTACAATTACATCCTCGTTCAGTTTCATCAACAATTCTACTCGTATGCACCCGTATTCGTACTCGTACAATACACAGCTTTTATATGTATGTACTATTGGTATATACACTCCAATGATCAGCTCTTAGCATCCCATGTGAGTCACCTAACACATGTGGAAACCATCATTTGGCAACTAGCATGAAATATCTCATAAAATTACAAAAATATGAGTAATCATTCATGACTTATTTACATGTAAACAAAATTACACATCCTTTATATCTAATCCATATACCAACGACCAAAAACACCTACAAACACTTTCATTCTTCAATTTTCTTCATCTAATTGATCTCTCTCAAGTTCTATCTTCAAGTTCTAAGTGTTCTTCATAAATTCTACAAGTTCTAGTTTCATAAAATCAAGAATATTTCCAAGTTTGCTAGCTTACTTCCAATCTTGTAGAGTGATCATCCAACCTCAAGAAATCTTTCTTATTTACAGTAAGATATCTTTCTAATACAAGGTAATACTCATATTCAAAATTTGATTCAATTTCTATAACTATAACAATCTTATTTCGAGTGAAAATCTTACTTGAACTTGTTTTCGTGTCATGATTCTACTTCAAGAACTTTCAAGCCATCCAAGATTCTTTGAAGCTAGATCATTTATTGTCACTTCCAGTAGGTTTACCTACTAAACTTGAGGTAGTAATGATGTTCATAACATCATTCGATTCATACATATAAAACTATCTTATTCGAAGATTTGAACATGTAATCACTAGAACATAGTTTAGTTAATTCTAAACTTGTTTGTAAACAAAAGTTAATCTTTCTAACTTGACTTTTAAAATCAACTTAACACATGTTCTATATCTATATGATATGCTAACTTAATGATTTAAAACCTAAAAACACGAAAAACACCGTAAAACCGAATATACGCCGTCGTAGTAACACCGCGGGCTGTTTTGGGTTAGTTAATTAAAAACTATGATAAACTTTAATTTAAAAATTGTTCTTCTGGGAAAATGATTTTTCTTATGAACATGAAACTATATCCAAAAATTATGGTTAAACTCAAAGTGGAAGTATGTTTTCCAAAATGGTCATCTAGACGTCGTTCTTTCGACTGAAATGACTACCTTTACAAAAATGACTTGTAACTTATATTTCTGATTATAAACCTATACTTTTTCTATCTAGATTCATAAAATAGAGTAAATATGAAACCATAGCAATTTTATTCACTCAAAACGGATTTAAAACGAATAAGTTATATGTAAAACAAGATTGGATATTTTTGCTTGTTGTAGCTACGTGAGAATTGGTAACAAATCTTTATTAATCATATCCTAGCTAACTTATAATGTATTATACATGTATTCTAATATATTATGTAATCTTGGGATACCATAGACACGTATGCAAATGTTTTGACATATCATATCGACCCATGTATATATATTATTTGGAATAACCATAGACACTCTATATGCAGTAATGTTGGAGTTAGCTATACAGGGTTGAGGTTGATTCCAAAAATATATATGCTTTGAGTTGTGATCTAGCCTGAGACATGTATACACTGGGTCGTGGATTGATTCAAGATAATATATATCGATTTATTTATGTACATCTAACTGTGGACAACTAGTTGTAGGTTACTAACGAGGACAGATGACTTAATAAACTTAAAACATCAAAATGTATTAAAAGTGTTGTAAATATATTTTGAATATACTTTGATACATATGTACATATTTGTTATAGGTTCGTGAATCGACCAGTGGCCAAGTCTTACTTCCCGACGAAGTAAAAATCTGTGAAAGTGAGTTATAGTCCTACTTTTAAAATCTAATATTTTGAGATGAGAATACATGCAGTTTTATAAATGTTTTACGAAATAGACACAAGTAAATGAAACTACATTATATGGGTGAATGATCGAAGCCGAATATGCCCCTTTTGCTTGGTAGCATAAGAATTAGTAAACCGATCTACTAATTGACGCGAATCCTAAAGATAGATCTATTGGGCCTAACAAACCCCATCCAAAGTACCGGATGCTTTAGTACTTCAAAATTTATATCATGTTCGAAGGGTTTCCCGGAATGATAGGGGATATTCTTATATATGTATCTTGTTAATGTCGGTTACCAGGTGTTCACCATATGAATGAATTTTATCTCTATGTATGGGATGTATATTGAAATATGAAATCTTGTGGTCTATTATTATGATTTGATAATATATAGGTTAAACCTATAACTCACCAACATTTTTGTTAACGTTTTAAGCATGTTTATTCTCAGGTGATTATTAAGAGCTTCCGCTGTTGCATACTAAAATAAGGACAAGATTTGGAGTCCATGCTTGTATGATATAATGTAAAAACTGCATTCAACAAACTTATTTTTGATGTAATATATTCTTATTGTAAACCATTATGTAATGGTTGTGTGTAAACGATATATTTTAGATTATCATTACTTGATAATCTACGTAATGATTTTTAAACCTTTATCGATAAAATAAAGGTTATGGTTGTTTTAAAAATGAATGCAGTCTTTGAAAAACGTCTCATATAGAGGTCAAAACCTCGCGACGAAATCAATTAATATGGAACGTTTATAATCAATATGAACGGGACATTTCAGTTGGTATCCGAGCGTTGGTCTTAGAGAACCAGAAAATTTCATTAGTGTGTCTTACCGAGTTTGTTAGGATGCATTAGTGAGTCTGGACTTCGACCGTGTTTTTCTTCAAAAATGATTGCTTAACATTTTTTTTTGTTGGAAACTATATATTATTAACATGTAAATATTATGTGATATATTAATCTCTTAACGTGTTTGATATCGTGTGATAGATGTCTACCTCTAGTACAAATCCCATTGATTCACCTAATAATAATGAAGAGTCAAATATATTTTGGGAAGATTCACAAATTCCCGAAGAGGAACCGGAAGAGGAGGAACCGGAAGAGGAGGAACCGGAAGAAGAGGAACCAGAAGAGGAGGAATCGGAAGAGGAGGAACCAGAAGAAGAAGAGGTTCCGGAGGAAGAAATATTGATACCTATAGTAAATCAATTATATAAAAGAAAATCTTCAACCAATGGACCAAAGTTAATAATGGTCAATGGTGTTTCCGCCGAGGAAGCAAAATATTAGGAAGATTACCAATTTTCCGCTGAATCAGATCCCGATGAGGATTCCGATGATGTTATAGAAATTACCTCGACCCAATTTAATAAAGCAAAAGAAAATAATAATCGAAAAGGTATAAAAATAGAGAAACCCGATTCCAACCCCGATGAACTTCATATGTATCGGCAACATCCGTATTTCCTAAAATGTAACAATGACCCGGGAACCTCTAAACTACCAGGTTTTTCTAAACCATTATGGAAAACGACGGCTCGTATTATAGGAACATCTTATATTCCTAGAAAATTAGGAAAACGAACCAAGTCCGAAGAAGAAGAAACCAGTGATTCAGATTAGAGGGTTGTAATCATGTTGTGTATTATATGTATTGTAGTGTGCTTGTACTTTTATGTTCTATGTAAAAATTGGTTGTATTATTTGTTAATTATCTTTTACGAATCTAATCCTTGTCTATTTTACAGTATAAAAACAAAATGGACGTTAAGGGTAGACAACCGAATATTTTAGAAGACCTACCATAGGATATGATTGAGGAAATCTTGTCTAGAGTCGGCCAGAATTCATCAGCACATTTAGTTATGGCGAAATTAACTTGTCAAACATTTGAAAGACTTTCTGAAAATGCCTTAGTTTATAAAAGGCTTTCCTTTGATAGGTGGGGTATATCACATTGGGGAGACCGTAAGTTACGCTATGTTTTCTTTAAAGCATTAAATTCGGGGAACCCAAATGCAATTTTACGCTACGGGTTAAGAACCTATTTTGACTCAACATATCCCAACATAGGATTTCGTGAATTAGAAAGAGCTTCTAACATGCAACATAAAGAAGCATGTTATGCTTATGGGTTAGTGATGTTCGCTTCTTACCAAAGTGAGAAAAAGAACATCGGATTGCAACTTTTAAATAAAACCTTCCCACAAGTGACGGATTCAGTAGTTGGGGTGAGAAACAAGGTTTTTAGATTATTACGAGGCTGTTGGACATTACGAAACCCTCGTCCTTTTGACGATGTTACAACATGCTGCCTAGCCAATGGTCATAACGCTTATTTTCCACAAGACCAAGGATGGGAAGTCCTCTTAGTAAAACCAGAATGCATGACTTGTTTCTGGACCTATGAATTACGTGTCTTTATTTCCTTTGCTAAACAACTTTCGTATTAACTAGGTTTATCTTCAGAACTGTCTTGTATCAAAGTGTACTATATTTCATGTTATATGTAATATAGCAAAGTTGTAAGTTTGAAGAATATTTGTATGTGATATATTATTATAATCAGTTTTTCATATGGAATTGTAGTAGTTGAATTGTATATTAGCTACTAAGTATGAACTTAACGGGTAGGTAGTACCCGAATTTAAACTTATAAAATGCTAATATGAAGAAAAAGCTTTTATAAATGAGTTCATATTATGCTACGAAATACTATTGACTACTCTTAATATTCTGTATGATTAACTGGATTCAGTTGTCTATTTTGAAGGAAATGGCACCGACTACTCGACACACCATGAATATGAACGAAGAGGAATTTCGTACCTTTCTTGCTGCAAACATAGCCGCAGTACAGGCTGCGCTACATACCAACAATAACACTGAATCTAGCAATGCAGCTAACGGCGCAAGAAATCGTGTAGGATGCACCTACAAAGAATTCAATGCCTGCAAACCTTTAGAATTTGATGGAACTGAAGGACCAATTGGATTGAAACGTTGGACCGAGAAAGTCGAATCTGTGTTTGCCATAAGTAAGTGTACTGAAGAGGACAAAGTTAAGTAACTATGCATACCTTCACAGGTACTGCGTTAGCGTGGTGGAACACCTATCTTGAATAGGTAGGACAAAATGCTGCTTACGCACTACCGTGGTCGGCATTTAAGCAATTGATGAACGAGAAGTACCGTCCTAGAAACGAAGTCAATAAACTCAAGGCAGAACTTAGAGAGTTACGAACATAAGGGTTCGACATTACCACATATGAATGACGATTCACAGAGTTGTGCCTATTGTGTCCGGGAGCATTCGAAGATGAAGAAGAGAAGATCGACGCATTTGTAAAAGGGTTACCAGTAAGGATTCAAGAAGATGTAAGTTCACACGAGCCCGCTTCTATACAGAAGGCAAGTCGAATGGCTCATAAACTCATAAACTCAAAAATCAGATTGAGGGAAGAATTAAAGAGCAGGCGGATGAAGAAGCCAACACGAAACAACTCAAGAGGAAGTGGGAGGAAAACGGTGACAAGAGTCACCAGTACAACAATAATAACAATTACAACCACAATCGCAACAACTATCCCAACAACCACAACAACAATCGCAACAATAATCGCAATCCTAACAATAACTACAACAAACATCCCAACAACAACAACAACTACAACAACCGTTTCAACAACAATAACAATCCCACAACAACCTCAATAACAACAACGGCAACAAAAACCAAAAACAGCCATGTCATAGGTGTGAAGAAAATCACCAGGGGTTTTGCACGACATTTTGCAACAGGTGTAAAAGAAATGGTCATAGCGCAACAAAGTGTGAGGTCTACGGACCAAAGTTTAACAGAACTAAGGGAGCAAATAATGTCGGAACAAGTAATGCCGAAACAAATAGTGTCAGAGCAAGTAATACCAACGCTGTTTGTTATAAATGTGGAAAAACGGGCCACATTATTAGAAATTGCCCGAATCAGGGGAATGCTAATGGGCAGGGCCGTGGAAGAGTTTTCAATATTAATGCGGCAGAAGCACAGGAAGACCCGGAGTTTGTTACGGGTACGTTTCTTATTGACGATAAATCTGCTTATATTTTATTTGATTCGGGTGCGGATAGAAGCTATATGAGTAGAGAATTTTATGCTAAATTAAGTTGCCCATTGACGCCTTTGGATAGTAAATTTTTACTCGAATTAGCAAATGGTAAATTAATTTTAGCAGATAATATATGTCGCAATCGAGAAATTAAACTGGTTAGCGAAACATTTAAGATTGACTTGATACCAGTAGAGTTAGGGAGTTTTGATGTGATAATCGGTATGGACTAGTTGAAAGAAGTGAAAGCAGAGATCGTTTGTTACAAAAATGCAATTCGCATTATACGAGAAAAAGAAAAACCCTTAATGGTGTATGGAGACAAGAGCAACGCGAAGTTAAATCTTATTAGTAACCTGAAGGCACAAAAACTAATAAGAAAAGGTTGCTATGATGTGCTAGCACACGTCGAGAAAGTCAATTCCGAAGAAAAGAACATCAATGATATTCCTGTCGCAAAAGAATTTCCCGATGTATTTCCGAAAGAATTACCGGGACTACCTCCACACCGATCCGTTGAATTTCAAATAGACCTTGTACTGGGAGCTGCACCAATAGCTCGTGCTCCATACAGACTCGCACCTAGCGAAATGAAGGAACTTCAGAGCCAATTACAAGAACTTTTAGAGCGTGGTTTTATTCGACCAAGCACATCACCGTGGGGAGCTCCTGTTTTGTTTGTCAAGAAGAAAGATGGTACATTCAGGTTGTGTATCGACTACCGAGAGTTGAACAAACTTACCATCAAGAACCGCTACCCACTATCGAGAATCGACGACTTATTTGATCAACTACAAGGCTCGTCTATTTATTCGAAGATCGATTTACGTTCTGGATATCATCAAATGTGGGTGAAGGAGGATGATATTCCAAAGACTGCTTTTAGGATGCGTTACGGTCATTACGAGTTTATGGTTATGCCATTTGGATTGACTAACGCACCAGCTGTGTTCATGGACCTCATGAACCGAGTGTATGGGCCATATCTTGACAAGTTTGTCATTGTTTTCATCGATGACATACTTATTTAGTCGAAGAATGATCAAGAGCACAAAGAACACTTGAGAAAAGTGCTAGAGTTGTTAAGGAAAGAAAAACTGTACGCTAAGTTCTCAAAGTGTGCATTTTGGTTGGAAGAAGTTCAATTCCACGGTCATATAGTGAACAAAGAAGGTATTCAGGTGGATCCATCAAAGATTGAAACCGTTGAAAAGTGGGAAACCCCGAAAACTCCGAAACACATACGCCAATTTTTAGGGCTAGCTGGTTATTACAGGAGATCCATCCAAGATTTTTCCAAAATAGCAAAACCCTTGACTGCATTAACGCATAAAGGGAGGAAATTTGAATGGAAGGATGAACAAGAAAAAGCGTTTCAATTGTTGAAGAAGAAGTTAACTACGGTACCTATATTGTCATTACCTAAAGGGAATGATGATTTTGTGATATATTGTGACGCCTCAAAGCAAGGTCTCGGTTGTGTATTAATGCAATGAACGAAGGTAATTGCTTATGCGTCTAGACAATTGAAGATTCACGAGCAGAATTATACGACGCATGACTTGGAATTAGGCGCAGTTGTTTTTGCATTAAAGACTTAGAGGCACTACTTATATGGGGTCAAAAGTATTATATATACCGACCACAAAAGTCTTCAACACATATTTAATCAGAAACAACTGAACATGAGGCAGCGTAGGTGGATTGAATTGTTGAATGATTACGACTTTGAGATTCGTTACCACCCGGGGAAGGCAAATGTGGTAGCCGACGCCTTGAGCAGGAAGGACAGAGAACTCATTCGAGTAAAATCTATGAATATAATGATTCACAATAACCTTACTATTCAAATAAAGGAGGCTCAACAAGGAGTTTTAAAAGAAGGAAATTTAAAGGATGAAATACCCAAAGGATCGAAGAAGCATCTTAATATTTCGGAAGACGGAACCCGATATAGGGCTGAAAGGATTTGGGTACCAAAATTTGGAGATATGAGAGAAATGGTACTTAGAGAAGCTCATTAAATCAGATACTCAATACATCCTGGAATGGGGAAGATGTACAAGGATCTCAAGAAACATTTTTGGTGGCCGGGTATGAAAGCCGATGTTGCTAAATACGTAGGAGAATGTTTGACGTGTTCTAAGGTCAAAGCTGAGAATCAGAAACCATCAGGTCTACTTCAACAACCCGAAATCCCAGAATGGAAATGGGAAAACATTACCATGGATTTCATCACTAAATTGCCAAGGACTGCAAGTGGTTTTGATACTATTTGGGTAATAGTTGATCGTCTCACCAAATCAGCACACTTCCTGCCAATAAGAGAAGATGACAAAATGGAGAAGTTAGCACGACTGTATTTGAAGGAAGTCGTCTCCAGACATGGAATACCAATCTCTATTATCTCTGATAGGGATGGAAGATTTATTTCACGATTCTGGCAGACATTACAGCAAGCATTAGGAACTCGTCTAGACATGAGTACTGCCTGTCATCCACAAACTGATAGGCAGAGCGAAAGGACGATACAAACGCTTGAAGACATGCTACGAGCATGTGTTATTGATTTCGGAAACAGTTGGGATCGACACCTTCCGTTAGCAGAATTTTCCAACAATAACAGCTACCATTCAAGCATTGAGATGGCGCCGTTTGAAGCACTTTATGGTAGAAAGTGCAGGTCTCCGATTTATTGGAGTGAAGTTGTAGAGACCTGTCCTAATCCATCCGGACGAAGTCCATATCAATTATAAACGATTCACAACAATTGATTACATCGCGAGGTACTTGACCTCTATATGATACATTTTACAAACATTGCATTCGTTTTTGAAAATACAATCTTTCAATACATCGAAAATTGACGGCATGCATACCATTTCATAATGTATCTAACTATAATTGACTTAATAATAATCTTGATGAACTCAACGACTTGAATGCAACGTCTTTTGAAATATGCCATGACTGACTTCAAGTAATATCTTTAAAATGAGCAAATGCACAGCGAAAGATTTCTTTCATACCTGAGAATAAACATGCTTTAAAGTGTCAACCAAAAGGTTGGTGAGTTCATTAGTTTAACATAAGTAATCATTTCCATCATTTTAATAGACCACAAGATTTCATATTTCCATTTCTCATAAACATACGTCCCATGCATAGAGACAAAATATCATTCATATGGTGAACACCTGGTAACCGACATTAACAAGATGCATATAAGAATATCCCCATCATTCCAGGATCCTCCTTCGAACATGATATAAATTTCGAAGTACTAAAGCATCCAGTACTTTGGATGGGGCTTGTTGGGCCCGATAGATCTACCTTTAGAGTTCGCGTCAATTAGGGTGTCTGTTCCCTAATTCTTAGATTACCAGACTTAATAAAAAGGGCATATTCGATTTAGATAATTCAACCATATAATGTAGTTTCAATTACTTGTGTCTATTTCGTAAAACATTTATTAAAATTGCGCATGTATTCGCATCCCAAAAATATAAAGGGTAAAAAGGCAAATGAAACTCACCTAATGTATTTTGTAGTAAAAATACATATGACAACATTAGACAAACTGAACAATGCAGGGTTGGCCTTGGATTCATAAACCTATATCATTTGTATATATATTAAAATGTATAATCGTATTCGAACAAGTTTATATATTATAACTAGAATTATATATTATACTTATTTAGTTGTGTATATATTTTAAAGGTTTAATATCTATATATTTGGTTATATTAATATATATATTTGGTTATATTAGTATTATATGAAAATATTCTTAATTCGTTATATATAATTATTTATATAAATAATATTATTATAATTGGTAGGTGATATATAAACTATAAATATGATTATAATATATGTATTAAGTATATTTTAGGTACAAAATATTTATTTGTAACGAAAATGATAGTTTTGATAATAATGATTTACTAATAATAATAACTTTCTTAATATTGATAATACTAATATAAATAACGATATTGTTAAAATTGTTACATATGTTAATAATAATAATAGTAAAACTAATAATTACGAAAATTATATTTATACTAATATTAGTGAGAGTAATAATAACCTGTATTGTTTTATAACAATAATAATAATCCTAAACATATTCGTAATAATAATAATAATAATAGTACTAAAAATGGTATAATTACTAATATTTACAAAAATAATAATAAGTTGCATTACTTTGTCACTAATTATAATGTTTATAATGAAAGTTTTATTAGGTTCCTAATAATGATAATAATAATAATAATAATCATAATAATAATAATAATAATAATAATAATAATAATAATAATAATAATAACAATAATAATAATAATAATAATAATAATAATACATAAAGATAATACTAAAATGATATTAATATCCATGATACTTATATTAATATTTATGATTACAATAATTGTAATACTTATAATTTGTAAATATGATAATAATAATAATAATAATTCTAACAATAATAACATTAATAATAATAAATGAGGTTAATACTAATAATAATAAGAAAAATGAAAGTTAAAAAGATTATACCCTTTTAAAAAAATTGCTGTAAAAAGAATTGCTCCCTACCGGGTTCAAACCCATGACCTCTCGCACAACCGACAACACCCTAACCATCCAGTCTATCTCCGTTTTTTCTGAATTTAACCCAACTCAATTACATATAAATCGTTCCTTCTGTTTATTATCTCATCTCCTACTTCATCAATTTCAAATCGGCCAAACTAAATACTCAAAGTAACAGCAAGTTAAATCGTGATTTATTAATGAAAGAAAAAGACACAGTCAATCTATTGTGAGTGTTTGATTTAATTGTCAGAATAAAACAACAACAGAAACGCTGTAGCAGAATACGAAGAACACTTGATGAACTCTAAATCACTTTCGAAATTTGAGGAAGTTTTGGACTATAATTATAACATGAAAAAGGTTTTAATTCATCCTTATAAATTTTATCAATCATCAATTTCACTTGAATTAAAACAGAAAATTTGAATTTAATTTAAGAACAATGGTTGACTTTTTCATTACGAAACTTTGACTCAGCAATTAAAGCTTGATAATAAGATTTGGAATACAAGATTTTGCAGAAAGATTGCTTTGAAGATTTCAAACAAAACTGCATTTACACATTTTGAAATTTAATTCGAATTCGAAGTTTTAAAAAAATAAGAACAAAACAGAGGTATACGACATCTGTTCTTCATATTCTGCTAAATTAAATCAACTTATTTTTGTTGTAAGTGATAACTGCTTGTAGAATGGTTGAGTAATACGTTTAACACCTGAATGGGTTGATTTAATTAAAGCAATTTAGTCGACAAGATTGAACATGAATATTTGCTCAGACAAAAAAAAATTAAATAAATAAAAGTAGAAAAGGATTTGTAACCGAATTTGTTTGTATTAGAAATACTGATTGCGATTGTTAATGAGATAGGAAAAGAATTCAATAGCAAGCTCCAATAATTTCTCTGATTAATCTACCTTTAACGATTTTATCATCTATTTAAATTAATAATTAATAAATATTAATAATAATATAGATAATGTTATAATAATAAAAATATTAATAATAGTAATAGAAGTAATAATTATATTAATGATAATAATATCAAAATACTACTTAATAATACTAATGATAATAATAATATTAACAATAATTATACTTACATAGTCATAAAAATAATAATAAATGATAAATAATAATAATAATAAAAATTATATTTTTAATTGATATTATAATAATAATCGATATTCATAATACTAGATATTAATAATAATACCAATAATAACACTACTACTTAATAATATTACAAATACTAATAATGGTAATCAATAACAATAATAATTTATATTTATAATAATACTAATACTAATGATATTATTCTTAGTATAAAAATTTTCATGTATCAAATCTGATATTAATATTAATTTTAATAATGAAATTAATAGTAATATTAATATAACTATATCTTAACTAATACTTACACATATTATTATTACAATTTATTATTTATGTAGTATATCTAATAATGATATAATAACATATATTGAATATTTAATATTTACACATTTTTCAATATACATATACTCATTGATTAATTATAGAAATCATATATATATATATATATATATATATATATATATATATATATATATATATATATATATATATATATATATATATATATATATATATATATATATATATATATATATATATATATATATATATGTATACTTATTTATTTTACAAGTAATTATTCGTGAATCATCGAGAATAGTCAAAGGTCCAATGCGTTCATGTAAACATTTTCAAAATTTTAAGACTCAACTTTACAGACTTTACTTGTCGCATCGAAATCACATAAGATTAAGTTTAAATTTAGTCAAAAATTTCCGGGTCACTACAGAAGTGGGGGATAGAAAAATTACGGGTCCGGAAATAATACAAGAAACTACCGAGAAGATCATCCAAATTCAACAACGGTTGAAAACCGCCCAAAGTCAACAAAAGAGCTACAACGACATTAAAAGAAAAGATATAGAATTTGAAATTGGAGAGATGGTCATGCTTAAGGTTGCACCTTGGAAAGGCGTTTTTCGATTTGGTAAATGAGGGAAATTAAATCCAAGGTATATTGGACCATTCAAAATTATTGATCGTGTCGGACCAGTAGCTTACCGACTTGAGTTACCTCAACAACTCGCGGCTGTACATAACACTTTCCACGTCTCGAATTTGAAGAAATGTTTTGCTAAAGAAGATCTCACTATTTCGTTAGACGAAATCCAAATCAACGAAAAACTTCAATTCATCGAAGAACCCGTCGAAATAATGGATTGTGAGGTTAAAAGACTTAAACAAAACAAGATACCAATTGTTAAGGTTGGATGGAATGCTCTTAGAGGACCTGAGTTCACCTGGGAACAAGAAGATCAGATGAAGAAGAAATACTCGCACTTATTTCCAGAAGATACGTCAACACCTCCAACTGCTTAAAATTTCGGGACGAAATTTATTTAACGGGTAGGTACTGTAGTGACCCGAACTTTTTCATATTTATATATATTAAATGAAATTGATATTTATATGATTAAGTGTTTCCAACATGTTAAGCAATCAAACTTGTTAAGACTTGATTAATTGAAATAGGTTTCATATAGACATTTGACCACCCAAGTTGACCGGTGATTCACGAACGTTAAAACTTGTAAAAACTATATGATGACATATATTTGATTATATATATAGTTAACATGATATTATGATAAGTAAGTATCTCATTAGGTATTTTAACAATGAGTTATATACATAAAATTGAGTTTATTGAATTAAGAAACTCGAAACGATATATATAACGATTATCGTTATAACAACGTCTTACTAAATACATATGAATCATATTAAGATATTGATACACTATGTTTAATCATGATAAATGATAAGTAAACATGTCATTAAGTGTATTAACAATGAACTACATATGTAAAAACAAGACTACTATCTTAATGATTTCGAAACGAGATATATATGTAACGATTATCGTTGTAACGACATTTAAATGTATATATATCATATTAAGATATATTAATATATATCATAATATCATGATAATATAATAATTTAACATCTCATTAGATATAATAAACATTGGGTTAACAACATTTAACAAGATCGTTAACTTAAAGGTTTCAAATCAACATTTACATGTAACGACTAACGATGACTTAACGACTCAGTTAAAATGTATATACATGTAGTATTTTAATATGTATTCATACACTTTTGAAAGACTTCAAGACACTTATCAAAATACTTCTACTTAACAAAAATGCTTACAATTACATCCTCGTTCAGTTTCATCAACAATTCTACTCGTATGCACTCGTATTCGTACTCGTACAATACACAGCTTTTATATGTATGTACTATTGGTATATAAACTCTAATTATCAGCTCTTATCAGCCCATGTGAGTCACCTAACACATGTGGGAACCAACATTTGGCAACTAGCATGAAATATCTCATAAAATTACAAAAATATGAGTAATCATTCATGACTTACTTACATGTAAACAAAATTATACATCCTTTATATCTAATCCATATACCAATGACCAAAAACACCTACAAACACTTTCATTCTTCAATTTTCTTCATCTAATTGATCTCTCTCAAGTTCTATCTTCAAGTTCTAAGTGTTCTTCATAAATTCTACAAGTTCTAGTTTCATAAAATCAAGAATACTTCCAAGTTTGCTAGCTTACTTCCAATCTTGTAGAGTGATCATCCAACCTCAAGAAATCTTTCTTATTTACAGTAATATATCTTTCTAATACAAGGTAATACTCATATTCAAACTTTGATTCAATTTCTATAACTATAACAATCTTATTTCGAGTGAAAATCTTACTTGAACTTGTTTTCGTGTCATGATTCTACTTCAAGAACTTTCAAGCCATCCAAGAACCTTTGAAGCTAGATCATTTCTTGTCACTTCTAGTAGCTTTACCTACTAAACTTGAGGTAGTAATGATGTTCATAACATCATTCGATTCATACATATAAAACTATCTTATTCGAAGATTTGAACATGTAATCACTAGAACATAGTTTAGTTAATTCTAAAATTGTTCGTAAACATAAGTTAATCCTTCTAACTTAACTTTTAAAATCAACTTAACACATGTTCTATATTTATATGATATGCTAACTTAATGATTTAAAACCTGAAAACACGAAAAACACCGTAAAACCGGATATACGCCGTCGTAGTAACACCGCGGGCTATTTTGGGTTAGTTAATTAAAAACTATAATAAACTTTGATTTAAAAGTTGTTCTTCTGGGAAAATGATTTTTCTTATGAACATAAAACTATATCCAAAAATTATGGTTAAACTCAAAGTGGAAGTATGTTTTTCAAAATGGTCATCTAGACGTCGTTCTTTCGACTGAAATGACTACCTTTACAAAAACAACTTGTAACTTATATTTCCGATTATAAACCTATACTTTTTCTGTCTAGATTCATAAAATAGAGTTCAATATGAAACCATAGCAATTTGATTCACTCAAAACGGATTTAAAACGAATAAGTTATGGGTAAAACAAGATTGGATACTTTTGCTTGTTGTAGCTACGTGAGAATTGGTAACAAATCTATATTAATCATATCCTAGCTAACTTATAATGTATTTTACATGTATTCTAATATATTATGTAATCTTGGGATACCATAGACACGTATGCAAATATTTTGACATATCATATCAACCCATGTATATATATTATTTGGAACAACCATAGACACTCTATATTCAGTAATGTTGGAGTTAGCTATGCAGGGTTGAGGTTGATTCCAAAAATATATATGCTTTGAGTTGTGATCTAGCCTGAGAAGTATACACTGGGTCATGGATTGATTCAAGATAATATATATATATATATATCGATTTATTTCTGTACATCTAACTGTGGACAACTAGTTGTAGATTACTAACGAGGACAGCTGACTTAATAAACTTAAAATATCAAAATGTATTAAAAGTGTTGTAAATATATTTTGAACATACTTTGATATATATGTACATATTTGTTATAGGTTCGTGAATCGACCAGTGGCCAAGTCTTACTTCCCGACGAAGTAAAAATCTGTAAAAGTGAGTTATAGTCCCACTTTTAAAATCTAATATTTTGGGATGAGAATACATGCAGTTTAATAATGTTTTACGAAATAGACACAAGTAAATGAAACTACATTATATGGGTGAATGATCGAAGCCGAATATGCCCCTTTTGCTTGGTAGCCTAAGAATTAGTAAACCGATCTACTAATTGACGCGAATCCTAAAGATAGATCTATTGGGCCTAACAAACCCCATCCAAAGTACCGGATGCTTTAGTACTTCGAAATTTATATCATGTTCGAAGGGTTTCCCGGAATGATAGGGGATATTCTTATATATGCATCTTGTTAATGTCGGTTACCAGGTGTTCACCATATGAATGAATTTTATCTCTATGTATGGGATGTATATTGAAATATGAAATCTTGTGGTCTATTATTATGATTTGATAATATATAGGTTAAACTTATAACTCACCAACATTTTTGTTGACGTTTTAAGCATGTTTATTCTCAGGTGATTATTAAGAGCTTCCGCTGTTGAATACTAAAATAAGGACAAGATTTGGAGTCCATGCTTGTATGATATTATGTAAAAACTGCATTCAAGAAACTTATTTTTGATGTAGTATATTCTTATTGTAAACCATTATGTAATGGTCGTGTGTAAATGGTATATTTTAGATTATCATTACTTGATAATCTACGTAATGCTTTTTAAACCTTTATCGATAAAATAAAGGTTATGGTTGTTTTAAAAATGAATGCAGTCTTTGAAAAACGTCTCATATAGAGGTCAAAACCTCGCAACGAAATCAATTAATATATAACATTTATAATCAATATGAACGGGACATTTCACATTTGAAGGTGACCCTCTTGCATATTTCAAAAGCTTATTTCCAGAGATCACAAGGGCTCTAATTACTACTCAAATGTGATCAAGCAAGAGAAGATTCTATGATCTTATAGATATAGAATTTGGTTGTTGTAAACTTACTAATCAAAGTGTAATGTATGTCCAAGTATTATCTTAGGATCATCATTACAAAGTGTATAAGTCTTGTAACTTCAATTAGTAGAAGCATAAGCTAGCTTAGTGATCTACTTCCTTAAAGGGACTTAGGAAGTTGATTAATCTTATTTGGAGATTAATACTTGTCCAAGGTGAAGACAAGTTGATCCAGGTTGGAGTTGATCTTTCAAAGGGATAGAAAGATTAGGGTTGTTCTCTACTAAAGAAGTTGAAGACTTGTAAATCGGATCTCCACCGGATTTGGAGAAAAGTGCTTAGTGAAGCAACAAATCCCGATTAGTGTAATCGGGGAGTGGATTAAGGTGTATTAGTTAACATCCGCCCGAACCACTATAAATCCTTGTGTCTATGTTCTTTACATTACTTCATTCATCATTTTGAACATATACACTACACACATAAAGTTTGAGTTGAATTGATTGATCATAGTTAATCGAATTTGGTGATCAATCGAAAAAGTGTTAAAAACGTTTTAAGTAACTATTCACCCCCCCCCCTCTAGTTACTTATAATTGGTATCAGAGCGGTTGCTCAAATCATTGCTCTATAAACGTTTTTGAAAGTGTCAAAATTCGTTTCGTGCAAAAACTTGAGTCACCGATTCTCGGATCAACTCAAACTATGGGATACTTGGAAGAATTGGTGAAAGAAGCATCAATCTTTGATAAGATAGATATTGATGTGTAGAAATTGAGATTTGAGACTTATCTTAAATCCAAAGATTACTACTTGTGGAGAATAATCAAAGTAGGAGACTTTGTTCCACAAGCAAGTTCAAGACTACTGAAGTCAACATTCCAAAACAACGATGTTTTGAAACAATTTGATGCAATTTCACTAATTCATGGAGTTCTTCCTAGTAAAGAAAGAATAAAGATAATTCCATGTGAAAATGCAAAGGATTGTTGGGATTCACTATGCTCTCAAGAAGAAGAAAACTCTAGGAGTTTAAAGGGTAAAGGAGTAAGGAAGAATTTGGGGAAGCTTGAAGATTTTCAAGAAAAGTGTTTGGATGGGAACGAAGATGTTTGCCTCATGGGTTCTTGGAATGATTTGGATCAAGATGGTCAAAGTGAAGAAGAAGTTGAATCTCCATTCAAAGAAGATGATGTCTCAAGCATGAATTGCAATGAGGTACATGTATTCTATCCTTTTAATTATGAAGAATTGTTAGATGATTACAAAATTATTAAATTTATGTATGATAGTAGTCGTAACAAAGTAAAACTTTTAGAGAAAGAATTACACAATGTTTGACAACTTAACAAAGTCTTAATTGATGAAAACAACGCTTTGAAAAGAAAACTTGAAAGAATGATTATTTATTATTCATCAAAAGACAAATGTGAAATGAATGTGTGTCACGACTCTAGCAAACACAAATCATGTAATCGAAGTCCATTGTCTATTATTAGGAAAATTGAGAACATGGGAAAAATGGACCAAGCTAGCAATTCTATGAAAGGGATAAGTCAAGGATTGGGTAAACTTAAAATCAATCAAAACCAATGATCAAAATGCTAATGAGAATAACCTTCTCAAAAAGACTTTGTATTAATGAAAGGTTTTTCTTACAAATGCAAAATTGTTTTTGAAAAATGATTTTAAAAGATTAGTGAAGGAAGCTTACTTGTATTAGGATTGTGTGTTTGTGTGAAACTGTGTATTGCATGCTAAATACATGATGGATGCGCTTTGTGTATACTATGTGTATGATTGAATATATATATATATATATATATATATATATATATATATATATATATATATATATATATATATATATATATATATATATATATATATATATATATATACATATATACATATATACATATAAATATAGTATATTACGTGTCATTGATGATTAAAAAATTGGGAGGATGTAATCATTCAATGTTAGGGAAAGAAAACTTATCCTCAAGTATTCTATAGAACCTACGAACCATCAAAACGCGCTCAAAAGAAGTAGAAGTGAAGAAATTGGTGATCAGAAGAATCTACGGCTAGATCATGGCTGACCATATACTCGACCGCAGATTCCTGCTCTATACGTTTGGAAATCCTCTTACGGCTGACACCACGGTCGACCGTGCTTCGACCGTGCGTTGTCTGATATGCTTTAATTTAAATAAAACCCTCACTTTTAATTCTTTCAAACCCGCTTCAAAACACACACACACACCTTGCACACGACTGAGGAGATCGACCGCACGAAGAAGAACACGCATTCCTTCCATCTCAATTCCTACTCTCGGTATGATTAATCCTTGCTTTTCTAGCATTCAATTGTATTTTTATAATGAATTAGGGTTATGAAGAAACCCTAACTAGAATGAATCAAAACTCAAATTGATGCAAATAATCAAAATTATTCTTGAAGAACAATTTAGAAACGATTGTAGTAATACATCTATGCATTAATTTAACTTTGGACAATTCTAGGGTTCATTATACATCTAGGTTAGATTTTCATAGAATCATTGTTCATATGATATAAACAACATTGTCGCAAATTGAGTGTAATAATGTTAGATGTCAAAACATGTGTTGATGATGATCTCA
The DNA here is from genome assembly GCF_046630445.1 of Rutidosis leptorrhynchoides. Taxonomy (NCBI): domain Eukaryota; kingdom Viridiplantae; phylum Streptophyta; class Magnoliopsida; order Asterales; family Asteraceae; genus Rutidosis; species Rutidosis leptorrhynchoides. Next base: position 93,114,167 of record NC_092340.1, on the reverse strand, counting down.
AAAGTTTAGAACACATATGAACTTTGTGAAAATCATAATCTAGTTGCAAACTCATTAACACTAATGAAGAGTGAAAATGTGAAGAACATTAACATCAAAACATCTAAGTGTTGATGATAATTAAAGTTTGCAAAACTTGTTGCCTACAATTGAATTATACACTCTAAGTTAATTTGATACATCATTGTGTAGAAAATGGCAAGAACCAGGAATGCTCAATCAAGAGGTGGTGAGGAAAGATATAATCCTCCAGACAACGCACACTATACAACAAAAAATAGCTCAAAACTAGGACAATCGCAGAAGGAAGAATTGTAAACCTTGAAGCATTCCCTGAATTAATCGACACGCTGTTTCAAAGAAATCTAGCGTCTTTTGTGCTAATCAATGGACCTATATATCCTGAGCTAATAAGAGAATTCTATGCCAACTTCAGTTTTAACTCCGAAACAAAGGTTGTGAGGTTTCATCTTAACAAGAAATGGTGGGAATACCCCCTCGATACCTTTGGTGAAATTCTGGGTGTACCTACTGGGGGAAGGGAGTTCTACAGCAGAAGACACAAGCTGGAACATCTTCCTGAATTCATTCAAGCTACCGATGCATTAACCCTGCTCTGTAAACCTGAAGCAAATCACTCTGAAATCCTATCGAAGGGGCTAACTGGAAAGGATATTCGTTCGGATCTTGATATTCTGAACAAAATTATCGATCACAATATCTACTGCGGACTAGGAAACCACTCCCACATCCATGTTACTCAAATCTATGTTATGTGGGCAATTGAACTAAATGAAGAGATCAATGTGGCTTTTCTAATGACATCTCGAATGAGCAAATTGATGACTGAATCAACCAGGTCTCTTCCTTATGGTATGCATCTAAACAGTTTGTTTAACTACCTCAAAGTCTCTCACCCTATCGCTCAACAACCATCGCTTGAACCACTCGACAAGTTGACCATCATTCGAAGTGGCCATCTTCCAGAAACCTCTGGTAGAAGAAAATCAAGTCTTCAAGAAGATCTAGATGAGATTAAGAACTACCAACCGGAAGAGGAATCGGATGAAGAAGAAATGGAAGATGAGGAGGCGAATCTACGAGAACATCGAGAATTCGTGAACTCAAATTTTGAAACTAAATTTGACAGAATTCTTAAGCGGAAAGAGGAGATTAGTGAGAATCACTCCAAATTGAATACGACATTGAAAAGCTTTGTGAAAACAATATCATGTAGTAGGACATAATGTGTGTTTAGGATAATGAACCTTAGTAAATGTTTATGTGCTTTGTGAAGTGCTTGAATGTTGGCACTAAACAACTATGTGTAAGACAATTGGTATAGAAAAATATGGGGATCGAATTAATATATTTCATTAGATGATCAAAGGGTTTTATACAAGAGAATCATAAGCATAAAAGGAAACAACTCCTACACTTTAGGAGCAAGAAAAAATAAAGATATGCTATATTATTCTTAGAATAAATAAACGCCAATACTCCCCCTTAAGTTGGAGCATGGAGATTTCGAATGCCCAACTTGCCAAGAAGGAAATGTAGATGTTGAGTTCCTAAACCCTTTGTAAGCAGATCAGCAATTTGTAACTTGGTGTCAATGGGAAACGTTTGAATTTCCTTAGAATTAACTCTTTCTCGAACAAAAAAACAATCCATCTCCACGTGCTTGGTTCGTTCATGGAACACTGGATTATTCGCTATGTGTCTAGTAGATTGATTGTCACAAAATAAAGGAGTAGGCCTTAAGGAAACAAAACCAAACTCACTCAAAAGCCATCGACCCCACAGAACTTCGCTAACAATAGACGCCATCACACGTTACGCTGCTTCAGCAGATGAGCAAGAAACAACCGACTGTTTCTTTATCTTCCAAGAAATAGGACTACCAGTCTACCACCTAGTAGTAAAACATAACCAGTTCTTGACCTTCGAGTGTAGGGACATCCAAGCCAATCTGAATCACAATATGCAGTTAGTTCAAAACCACCATTGCGAGATAAAAGCACACCTTGTCCTAAAGTTGCCTTCAAATATCTAAGTACTCGTCGTAATGCGTCCATATGAGGCTGTCGTGGGTCAGAGACAAACTGAGATAAAATGTTAACTGAGTAAGTTATGTCTAGTCTTATGGCTTGTAGATAAAGCAGACGTCCAACAATACGACAATAACGACTTGCATTAACCGTAGACTCGTCATCACATAGATCCAACTTGTGGTTTTGTTCAATGGGAAATGAGCTTGTTCGAGATTCATTAAAACCGCAATCTAACAGAATGTCCATTGCATATTTACGTTGGCTTAACACCAAACCTTCTGGTGTATGAGCTACCTCGATTCCAAGAAAGTATTTAAGATGACCCAAATCCTTAATACTAAACCTCGTATCAAGATCATCTTTCGTATGTTGCATTTTATCTAAGTTTTTGCCGACTAAAATAACAGCATCAACATAGATAAGAGGTGCAACAAAATCTGTATCATGTTGGTAAATAAAGAGAGAGTGATCTGCCTTTGATTGTCGAAAGTTTAAACCACGAAGGGCTTGAGTAAATTTTTGGTACCAATTTCGCGAGGCCTGTTTCAATCCATAAATGGACTTTTTGAGACTACACACCTGTGCTTCATCAGTCCTGGAGAATCCTTGCGGAATTTTCATATATATTTCTTCATCCAAGTGTAGTGACCCGAACTTTTCCATGTTTATATATATTAAATTAAATTGATATTTACATGATTAAATGTTTCCAACATGTTAAGCAATCAAACTTGTTAAGACTTGATTATTTGAAATGAGTTTCATGTAGATAATTGACCACCCAAGTTGACCGACGATTCACGAACATTAAAACTTGTAAAAAACATATGATGAAATATATGTGAATATACATATATAGTTAACAAGATATTATGATAAGTAAATATCTCGCTAGGTATATTAACAAAGAGTTATATACATAAAATGAGATTATTGAATTAAGAAACTCGAAACAAATATATATAACGATTATCGTTATAACAACGTCTTACTAAGTACTTATGTATCATATTAAGATATTGTTACACTATATTTAACATGATAAAATGATAAATAAATATATCATTAAGTGTGTTAACAATGAACTACATATGTAAAAACAAGACTACTAACTTAAGAATTTCGAAACGAGACATATACGTAACGAATATCGTTGTAACGACATTTTAATGTATATATATCATATTAAGAGATATTCATACATTATAATATCATGATAATGTAATAATTTAACATCTCATAAGATATAATAAATAATGGGTTAACTACATTAAAGGAGATCGTTAATTTAAAGGTTTCAAAACAACACTTACATGTAACGACTAACGATGACTTAACAACTCCGTTAAAATGTATATACATGTAGTGTTTTAAGATGTATTAGTACACTTTTGAAAGCCTTAAGGACATATATCAAAGTACTTCTGCTTAACAAAAATACTTACAATTACGTCCTCATTCGTTTTCATCAACAATTCTACTCGTATGTACCCGTATTCGTACTCATACAATACACAGCTTCTGGATGTATTTACTATTAGTATATACACTTAATCATCAACTCCTTAGCAGGCCATGTGAGTCATTAAACATGTGGGAACCATTATTTGTAATCTAGTATGAATTATTTAGCAAGATTACAAAAATATTAGTAACCATTCATGACTTATTTACAAGTAAATAAAATTACACATCCTTTATATCTAATCCATATACCAATGACCAAAAACACCTGCAAACACTTTCATTCTTCAATTTTCTTCATCTAATTGATCTCTCTCAAGTTCTATCTTCAAGTTCTAAGTGTTCTTCATAAATTCTATAAGTTATAGTTTTATAAAATCAAGAACACTTCCAAGTTTGTTAGCTTACTTCCAATCTAGTAAAGTGATCATCCAACCTCATGAAATCTTTCTTATTTACAGTAAGATATCTTTCTAATACAAGGTAATACTCATATTCAAACTTTGATTCAATTTCTATAACTATAACAAATCTTATTTCGAGTGGAAATCTTACTTGAACTTGTTTTCGTGTCATGATTCTGCTTCAAGAACTTTCAAGCCATCCAAGGATCCTTTGAAGCTAGATATATTTTTCTCATTTCTAGTAGGTTTACCTACTAAAATTAAGTTAGTAATGATGTTCATAACATCATTCAATTCATACATATAAAACTATCTTATTCGAAGATTTAAACTTGTAATCACTAGAACATAGTTTAGTTAATTCTAAACTTGTTCGCAAATAAAGTTAATCCTTATAACTTGACTTTTAAAATAAACTAAACACATGTTCTATATCTATATGATATGCTAACTTAATGATTTAAAACCTGGAAACACGAAGAACACCGTAAAACCGGACATACGCCGTCGTAGTAACACCGCGGGCTGTTTTGGGTTAGTTAATTAAAAACTATGATAAACTTTGATTTAAAATTTGTTATTCTGGAAAAATGATTTTTCTTATAAACATGAAACTATATCCGAAAATCATGGTTAAACTCAAATTGGAAGTATGTTTTTCAAAATGGTCATCAAGATGTCGTTTTTCGACGAAAATGACTACCTCTTTAGTAAATGACTTGTAACCTGTATTTCCAACTATAAACTTATATTTTTTATGTTTAATTTCATAAATTACAGTTCATTATAAAACTATAGAAACTTGATTCACTCAAAACGGATTTAAAACGAAGAAGTTATGGGTAAAACAAGATTGAAAAATTTTACTTGTTGTAGCTACAAAAATTTTATAACAAATCTATATTAATCATATCATAGCTAACTTATATTGTATTATACATGTATTCAAACATATATTATGTAATCTTGGGATACCATAGACACGTATACAATGTTTTGACATATCATATCAACCCATGTATATATATTATTTGGAACAATCATAGACACTCTATATGCGGTAATGCTCGAGTTAGCTATACAGGGTTGAGGTTGATTCCGAATATATATATATATATATATATATATATATATATATATATATATATATATATATATATATATATATATATATATATATACTTTGAGTTGTGATCTAGCCTAAGACGTGTATACACTAGGTCGTGGATTGATTCAAGATAATATATATTGATTTATTTATGTACATCTAACTGTGGACAACTAGTTATAGGTTACTAACGAGGACGGCTGTCTTAATAAACTTAAATCATTAAAACGTAATAAAAAAAATGTTGTGAATATATTTCGATCATACTTTGATATATATGTACATATTTTATAGGTTCGTGAATCGACCAGTGGCCAAATATTATTTTCGACGAATGAAAAATTTGTGAAAGTGAGTTATAGTCCCACTTTTAAAATTTAATATTTTTGGGATGAGAATACATTCAGTTTTATAAATGTTTTAAAAAATAGACACAAATATGCGAAATTACATTCTATGGTTGGATTATTAAACCGAATATTGCCCTTCAAGTCTGGTAACCTAAGAATTAGGGAAATGGCCCTTAATTGACGCGAATCCTAAAGATAGATCTATTGGGCTTAACAACCCCCATTCAGGTTATGGATGGTTTAGTACTTTGAGATTATTATACAGACGAGAGGTTCTGTTTTGGGGATATTCTATGCATTAAGTTAACGTCGGTTACCAGGTGTTCAACATATGAATGAATTTTTATCTCTATGCAGTTTGCGAAATGCCTGATACGAAATGTGTTATAAAAATGAAATCTAGTGGTCTATTATTATTATGATTTGATAATATATAGGTTAAACCTATAACTCACCAACATTTTTGTTGACGTTTTAAGCATGTTTATTCTCAGGTGATTATTAAGAGCTTCCACTGTTGCATACTAAAATAAGGACAAGATTTGGAGTTCATGCTTGTATGATATTATGTAAAAACTGCATTCAAGAAACTTATTTTGATGTAATATATTTGTATTGTAAACCATTATGTAATGGTCGTGTGTAAACGATATATTTTAGATTATCATTATTTGATAATCTGCATAATGCTTTTTAAACCTTTATCGATAAAATAAAGGTTATGGTTGTTTTAAAAATGAATGCAGTCTTTGAAAAACGTCTCATATAGAGGTCAAAACCTCGCGACGAAATCAATTAATATGGAACATTTATAATCAATATGAACGGGACATTTCAGTTGGTATCCGAGCGTTGGTCTTAGAGAACCAGAAAATTTGCATTAGTGTGTCTAACCGAGTCTGTTAGGATGCATTAGTGAGTCTAGACTTCGACCGTGTTTTCTTTAAAAAAAAATGATTGCTTAACATTTTTTTTTTTAGAAACTATATATTATTAACATGTAAATATTATGTGATATATTAATCTCTTAACATGTTTGATATTGTGTGATAGATGTCTACCTCTAGTACAAATTCCATCGACTCACCTAATAATAATGAAGAGTCGAGTATATTTTGGGAAGATTCACAATTTCCCGAAGAGGAACTGGAAGAAGAGGAACCGGAGGAAGAGGAACCGAAAGAAGAAGAACCGGAAGAAGAGGAATCGGAAGAAGAGGTTCCGGAGGGGGAAATATTAGGAACTGCAGAAAAACAGTTAAATAAAAGAAAATTCTCAACCAATGGACCAAAATTAGTAATGGTCAATGGTGTTTCCGCCGAGGAAGCAAAATATTGGGAAGATTACCAATTTTTCGATGCTCGGATCCCGATGAGGATTCCGATGATGTTATAGAAATTTCCTTGACCCAATTTGAAAAAGCAAAAGAAAATAATAAGGGAAAGGGCATCAAAATAGAGAAACCTGATTCCAACCCCGATGAACTTTATATGTGTCGTCAACACTCGTATTTCTTAAGTTGTAACAATAACTCGGGAACCTCTAAGCCACGAGGTTTTTCTAAACCATTTATGAAAACAACGGCTCGTATTAAAGGAACATCATATATCCCTAGGAAATTAGCGAAGTGAACCAAGTCCGAAGAGGAAGAAACAAGTGAGTCAGAATAAAGAGTGTAATCATGAGGTGTAAAATATGTAATATAAGTGTGCTTGTACTTTTATGTTGTATGTGAATAATTGCTTGTATTATTTGATAATTATCTTTTACGAATCTAACCCTCGTCTATTTTTACAGTATAAAAACAAAATGGATGTTAAGGATAGACAACCAAAAATTTTGGAAGACCTACCCAAGGACATGATTGATGAAATCTTGTCTAAAGTCGGTCAGAATTCGTCGGTACAATTATTTAAGGCAAAATTAGTTTGTAGAATATTTGATGAAAGTTCCAGGCATTCCTTAGTTTATAAAAGGCTTTCCTTTGAAAGATGAGGTATATCACATTGGGGAGACCGTAAGTTACGCCGTGTTTTCTTTAAAGCATTAAATGCGGGGAACCCAAATGCAATCTTACGCTACGGGTTAAGAACCTATTTTGACTCAACATATCCCAATATAGGACTTCGTGAGTTAGAAAGAGCTTCTAACATGCAACATAAAGAAGCATGTTATGCTTACGGGTTAGTGATGTTCGCTTCTCACCAAAGTGAGAAAAAGAACATCGGATTACAATTGTTAAATAAAACATTCCCACAAGTGACGAACTCAGTAGTTGGAGTGAGAAACAAGGTTTTTAGATTGTTACGAGGCTGTTGGGCATTACGAAACCCTCGTCCCTTTGACGACATTACAACATACTGTCTTGTCAACGGCCACAACGGTTATGTTCCTCAAGACCAAGGATGGGAAATAGTCTTAGTAAAACCAGAATGCATGACATGTTTCTGGACTTATGAATTACGTATCTTTATTGCCTTTGCTGAATGACTTGCATACTAGCTAGAATTATTTTCACAACTATCTTGTATCAAAGTTATTGTGTGCTATATTCCATGCTATATGTAAAATAACCGAAATTGTAAGTTTACAAAATATTGTATAAAAGTTTGAATGTGAAATATTTTGGTAATCAGTTTTTCATATAGAATTGTAGTAGTTGAATTGTATATTAGCTACTAAGTATGAACTTAACGGGTAGGTACTACCCGAATTAGAACTATATAACGCTAATGTGAAGAAAAAGCTTATATAAATAATTTCATATTATGCTACGAAATACTATTGACTACTCTTAATATTCTATATGATTAACTTATTTCTTTTGGCTATTTTTGAAGGAATGGCACCAACTACTCAACACACCCTGAATATGAGCGAGGAAGAATTTTGTACCTTTCTTGCTGCGAACATAGCTGCGGTGCAAGCCGTAATGAAAAATAACAACAATAACTCTGGTTCTAGCAGTGGAACAGATTCCACAAGAACTCGTGTAGGATGCTCCTACAAAGAATTTACTTCCTGTAAACCTTTAGAATTCGATGGGATCGAGGGTCCAATCGGATTGAAACGGTGGACCGAAAAGGTTAAATCGGTGTTTGCCATAAGTAAGTGTACTGAAGAAGACAAAGTAAAGTACGCGACGCATACCTTCACAGGTACTGCGTTAACATGGTGGAATACCTATCTAGAACAGGTGGGACAAGATGCTGCGTACGCACTACCGTGGTCAGCATTCAAACATCTGATGACTGAGCAGTACCGCCCCAGAAACGAGGTCAATAAGCTCAAGGTAGAGCTTAAAGGGTTACGAATGCAAGGATTTGATATTACCACCTACGAACGACGATTCACAGAATTGTGCCAACTGTGTCCAAGAGCGTTCGAAGATGAAGAGGAGAAAATCGACGGATTTGTAAAAGGGTTACCGGAAAGGATCCAAGAGGATATAAGTCCACACTGGCCCGCCTTCATACAAAAGGCAAGTCAAATGGCTCATAAACTTATAAATCAAATTGAGGAAAGGATTAAAGAACAGGCGGCCGAAGAAGCCAACATGAAACAAGTCAAAAGAAAGTGGGAAGAGACTAGTGATAAGGGTCACAATTTTAACAATCAACCCATCAATCACAACTTCAATCATACCAATTATCGCAACAACAATCATCCCAACAACAACTGCAACAACCATCCCAACAACAATAACAACTACAACAACCGTTTTAACAACAATAATAACCGCAACAACAACAATCCCAACAATAACAACAAGAGGCAGAAATTCTGCCAGAGGTGTGAAGGATACCATCCAACTGGTCTCTGTACGATAGTGTGTACTAAGTGTAATAGAAAGGGTCATGGCACGACAAAGTGCGAAATCTACGGATCAATGGCTAAGGGAACAAATAATGCCGGAACAAGTTATGCCGACATTACCTGTTTCGGATGCGAAAAGAAGGGTCATTACAAAAATATGTGTCCAAATCAGGGGGATAATAATGGGCAAGGCTGAGGAACAGTCTTCAACATTAATACGGTTGAAGCGCAGGAAGACCCGGAGCTTGTTACGGGTACGTTTCTTATTGACAATACATCTGCTTATGTTTTATTTGATTCGGGTGCGGATAGAAGCTATATGAGTAAGGATTTCTGTGCTAAATTAAGTTGTCCATTGACGCCTATGGATAATAAATTTTTACTCGAATTAGCAAACGGTAAATTAATTACAGTAGATAAGATATGTCAGAATCGAGAAATTAAACTGGTTAACAAAACGTTTAAGATTGATTTGGTACCAGTAGAGTTAGGGAGTTTTGATGTGATAATCGGCATGGACTGGTTGAAAAAGGAGAGAGCAGAGATCGTATGTTACAAAAATGCAATTCGCATTGTACGCGAAGAAGGAAAACCCTTAATGGTGTACGGAGAAAAGAGCAACGCGAAGCTAAATCTTATTAGTAATTAGAAAGCGCAAAATCTAATAAGAAAGGGTTGCTATGCTGTTCTAGCACACGTCGAGAAAATACAAACTGAAGAAAAGAGCATCAATGATGTTCTCGTCACAAAAGAATTCCTCGATGTATTTCTAAAAGAATTACCGGGACTACCTCCACACTTATCTGTTGAATTTCAAATAGATCTCGTACCAGGAGCTGCACCAATAGCTCGTGCTCCTTACAGACTCGCACCCAGCGAAATGAAGGAATTACAAAGCCAACTGCAATAACTGTTAAAACGTGGTTTCATACGACCAAGCACATCACCATGGGGAGCTCCTGTTTTGTTTGTCAAAAAGAATGATGGTATATTCAGGTTGTGTATCGAATTCCCAGAGTTGAACAAACTTACCATCAAGAACCGTTATCCACTACCGAGAATCGATGACTTATTCGATCAACTGCAAGGCTCGTCGGTTTATTCGAAGATCGATTTACGTTCCGGGTATCATCAAATGCGGGTGAAGGAGGATGATATTCCGAAGACTGCTTTTAGAACGCGTTACGGTCATTACGAGTTTATGGTTATGCCGTTTGGATTGACTAACACACCAGCTGTGTTCATGGACCTCATGAACTGTGTGTGTGGGCCATATCTCGACAAGTTTGTCATTGTTTTCATTGATGACATACTTATTTACTCAAAGAATGATCAAGAGCACGAGGAACATTTGAGAAAAGTGCTAGAGTTGTTGAGGAAAGGAAAATTGTACGCTAAGTTTTCAAAGTGTGCATTTTGGTTAGAATAAGTTCAATTCCTCGGTCACATAGTGAACAAAGAAGGTATTCAGGTGGATCCGGCAAAGATTGAAACTGTTGAAAAGTGGGAAACCCCTAAAACTCCAAAGCATATACGCCAATTTTTAGGACTGGCTGATTACTACAGAAGATTCATCCAAGATTTTTCCAAAATAGTAAAACCCTTGACTGCATTAACGCATAAAGGGAAGAAATTTGAATGGAAAGATGAACAAGAAAAAGCGTTTCAATTGTTGAAGAAAAAGTTAACTGCGCCACCTATATTGTCATTGCCGGAAGGGAATGATGATTTTGTGATATATTGTGATGCCTCAAAGCAAGGTCTCGGTTGTGTATTACTGCAACGAACGAAGGCAATTGCTTATGCTTCTAGACAATTGAAGATTCACGAGCAAAATTATACGACACACGATTTAGAATTAGGTGCTGTTGTTTTTGAATTAAAGACTTGGAGGCACTACTTATATGGGGTCAAAAGTATTATATATACCGACCACAAAAGTCTTCAACACATATTTAATCAGAAACAACTGAACATGAGGCAGCGTAGGTGGATTGAGGTATTGAATGACTACGATTTCAAGATTCGTTACCACTCGGGGAAGGCGAATGTGGTAGCCGACGCCTTGAGTAAAAAGGACAGAGAACCTATACGGGTAAAAGCTATGAATATAATTATTCGTACTAACCTTACTACTCAAATAAAGGGGGCACAACAGGGAGTTGTAAAAGAAGGGAATTTGAAGAATGAAATACCCAAAGGATCGAAGAAACACCTTAATATTCGAGAAGACGGAACCCGGTATAGAGCTGAAAGAATTTGGGTACCAAGGTTTGGATATGTGAGAGAAAAGGTACTTATGGAAGCACATAAAACCAGATATTCAATACATCCCAGAGCGGGGAAGATGTACAAAGATCTCAAGAAACACTTTTGGTGGCCGGGTATGAAAGCCGACATTGCTACATATGTAGGAGAATGTTTGACGTGTTCCAAGGTCAAAGCTGAGCATCAGAAACCATCAGGTCTACTTCAACAACCCGAAATCCCAGAATGGAAATGGGAAAACATTACCATGGATTTCATTACTAAATTGCCAAGGACTGCAAGTGGTTATGATACTCTTTGGGTAATAGTCGATCGTCTTACCAAATTAGCACACTATCTGCCAATGAGAGAAGATGATAAAATGGAGAAGTTGGCGCGATTATATTTAAAGGAAGTTGTCTCCAGACATGGAATACCAATCTCTATTATCTCTGATAGGGATGGCAGATTTGTTTCACGGTTTTGGCAGACACTGCAACAAGCATTGGGGACTCGTCTAGACATGAGTACTGCTTATCATCCACAAACTGATGGGCAAAGTGAAAGGACGATACAGACCCTTGAAGACATGCTACGAGCATGTGTTATCGATTTCGAAAATAGTTGGGATCGACACCTACCGTTAGCAGAATTTTCCTACAACAATAGTTACCATTCGAGTATTAAGATGGCGTCGTTTGAAGCACTTTATGGTAGAAAGTACAGATCTCCAATTTTTTGGGGTGAAGTGGGGGATAGACAGATTACGGGTCCAGAGATAATACAAGAAACTACCGAGAAAATCTTCCAAATTCAACAACAATTGAAAACCGCCCAGATTCGACAAAAGAGCTACGCGCACAGTAAAAGAAAAGATATAGAATTTGAGATTAGAGAGATGGTCATGCTTAAGGTTTCACCTTGGAAAGGTGTTGTTCGATTTGGTAAACAGGGGAAACTAAATTCAAGGTACATAGGACCATTCAAGATTATAGATCGTGTCGGACCAGTAGCTTACCAACTTGACTTATCGCAACAACTTGCCGGGGTACATAATACTTTTCATGTCTCGAATTTGAAGAAATGTTTTGCTAAAGAAGATCTCACTATTCCTTTAGACGAAATCCAAATCAATGAAAAACTTCAATTCATTGAAGAACCCGTCGAAATTATGGATCGTGAGGTTAAAAGGCTTAAGCAAAACAAGATACCAATTGTTAAGGTTCGATGGAATGCTCGTAGAGGACCCAAGTTCACCTGGGAGCATGAAGATCAGATGAAGAAGAAATACCAGCACATATTTCCAGAAGATTCGTCAACACCTTCAACAGCTTAAAATTTCAGGACGAAATTTATTTAACGGGTAGGTACTGTAGTGACCCGAACTTTTCCATGTTTATATATATTAAATTAAATTGATATTTACATGATTAAATGTTTCCAACATGTTAAGCAATCAAACTTGTTAAGACTTGATTATTTGAAATGAGTTTCATGTAGATAATTGACCACCCAAGTTGACCGGCGATTCACGAACATTAAAACTTGTAAAAACTATATGATGAAATATATATGAATATAATATATAGTTAACAAGATATTATGATAAGTAAATATCTCACTAGGTATATTAACAAAGAGTTATATACATAAAATGAGATTATTGAATTAAGAAACTCGAAACGATATATATATATATATATAACGATTATCGTTATAACAACGTCTTACTAAATACTTATGTGTCATATTAAGATATTGTTACACTATATTTAACATGATTAAATAATAATTAAATATATCATTAAGTGTGTTAACAATGAACTACATATGTAAATACAAGACTACTAACTTAAGAATTTCGAAACGAGACATATACGTAACGAATATCGTTGTAACGACATTTTAATGTATATATATCATATTAAGAGATATTCATACATCATAATATCATGATAATGTAATAATTTAACATCTCATTAGATATAATAAATAATGGGTTAACTACATTAAAGGAGATCGTTAATTTAAAGGTTTCAAAACAACACTTACATGTAACGACTAACGATGACTTAATGACTCCGTTAAAATGTATATACATGTAGTGTTTTAAGATGTATTAGTACACTTTTAAAAGCCTTAAAGACATATATTAAAGTACTTCTACTTAACAAAAATGCTTACAATTACGTCCTCATTCATTTTCATCAACAATTCTACTCGTATGCACCCGTATTCATACTCGTACAATACACAGCTTCTAGATGTATTTACTATTAGTATATATACTCAATCATCAGCTATTTAGCAGCTCATTTGAGTCATTAAACATGTGGGAACCATTCTTTGTAATCTAGTATGAATTATTTAGCAAGATTACAAAAATATTAGTAATCATTCATGACTTATTTACAAATAAACAAAATTACACATCCTTTATATCTAATCCATATAACAACAACCAAAAACACCTACAAACACTTTCATTCTTCAATTTTCTTCATCTAATTGATCTCTCTCAAGTTCTATCTTCGAGTTCTAATTGTTCTTCATAAATTCTATAAGTTATAGTTTTATAAAATCAAGAACACTTCCAAGTTTGCTAGCTTACTTCCAATCTTGTAAAGTGATCATCAAACCTCAAGAAATCTTTCTTATTTATAGTAAGATATATTTCTAATACAAGGTAATACTCATATTCAAACTTTGATTCAATTTCTATAACTATAACAATCTTATTTCGAGTGGAAATCTTACTTGAACTTGTTTTCGTGTCATGATTCTGCTTCAAGAACTTTCAAGCCATCCAAGGATCCTTTGAAGCTAGATCTATTTTTCTCATTTCTAGTAGGTTTTCCTACTAAAATTAAGGTAGTAATGATGTTCATAACATCATTCGATTCATACATATAAAACTATCTTATTCGAAGATTTAAACTTGTAATCACTAGAACATAGTTTAGTTAATTCTAAACTTGTTCGCAAATAAATTTAATCCTTCTAACTTGACTTATAAAATCAACTAAACACATGTTCTATATCTATATGATATGCTAACTTAATGATTTAAAACCTAGAAACACGAAGAACACCGTAAAACCGGACATACGCCGTCGTAGTAACATCGCGGGCTGTTTTGGGTTAGTTAATTAAAAACTATGATAAACTTTGATTTAAAAGTTGTTCTTCTGGTAAAATTAGTTTTCTTATAAACATGAAACTATATCAAAAAATCATGGTTAAACTCAAATTGGAAGTATGTTTTTCAAAATGGTCATCAAGATGTCGTTCTTTCGACGAAAATGACTACCTCTTTAGTAAATGACTTGTAACCTGTATTTCCGACTATAAACTTATACTTTTTATGTTTACTTTCATAAATTACAGTTCATTATAAAACCATAGCAACTTGATTCACTCAAAACGGATTTAAAACGAAGAAGTTATGGGTAAAACAAGATTGGAAAATTTTACTTGTTGTAGCTACGAAAATTTTATAACAAATCTATATTAATCATATCCTAGCTAACTTATATTGTATTATACATGTATTCAAACATATATTATGTAATCTTGGGATACCATAGACACGTATACAATGTTTTAACATATCATATCGACCCATGTATATATATTATTTGGAACAATCATAGAACTCTATATGCGGTAATGCTCGAGTTAGCTATACAGGGTTGAGGTTGATTCCAAAGATGTGATCTAGCTTGAGACGTGTATA
The DNA here is from genome assembly GCF_046630445.1 of Rutidosis leptorrhynchoides. Taxonomy (NCBI): domain Eukaryota; kingdom Viridiplantae; phylum Streptophyta; class Magnoliopsida; order Asterales; family Asteraceae; genus Rutidosis; species Rutidosis leptorrhynchoides. The sequence continues at coordinate 93,098,988 of NC_092340.1, read as the reverse complement.
CACTAGGTCGTAGATTGATTCAAGATAATATATATTGATTTATTTCTGTACATCTAACTGTGGACAACTAGTTGTAGGTTACTAACGAGGACGGCTGACTTAATAAACTTAAATCATTAAAACGTAATAAAAAAAATATTGTGAATATATTTCGATCATACTTTGATGTATATGTACATATTGTTATAGGTTCGTGAATCGACTAGTGGCCAAGTATTATTTCCAACGAAGGAAAAATATGTGAAAGTGAGTTATAGTCCCACTTTTAAAATCTAATATTTTTGGGATGAGAATACATGCACTTTTATAAATGTTTTACAAAATAGACACAAGTATGCGAAACTACATTCTATGGTTGGATTATTAAACCGAATATCGCCCTTCAAGCCTGGTAACCTAAAAATTAGGGAAATGACCCCTAATTGACGCGAATCCTAAAGATAGATCTATTGGGCTTAACAACCCCCATTCAGGTTATGGATGGTTTAGTACTTCGAGATTAATATACAGATGAGAGGTTCTGTTTTGGGGATATTCTATGCATTAAGTTAACGTCGGTTACCAGGTGTTCAACATATGAATGAATTTTTATCTCTATACAGTTTGCGAAATGCCTGATACGAGATGTGTTATAAAAATGAAATCTTGTGGTCTATTATTATTATGATTTGATAATATATAGGTTAAACCTATAACTCACCAACATTTTTGTTGGCGTTTTAAGCATGTTTATTCTCAGGTGATTATTAAGAGCTTCCGCGGTTGCATACTAAGTTGCATACTAAAATAAGGACAAGATTTGGAGTCCATGCTTGTATGATATTATGTAAAAACTGCATTCAAGAAACTTATTTTGATGTAATATATTTCTATTGTAAACCATTATGTAATGGTCGTGTGTAAACGGTATATTTTAGATTATCATTATTTGATAATCTACATAATGCTTTTTAAACCTTTATCGATAAAATAAAGGTTATGGTTATTTTAAAAATGAATGTAGTCTTTGAAAAACGTCTCATATAGAGGTCAAACCTCGTGACGAAATCAATTAATATGGAACGTTTATAATCAATATGAATGAGATATTTCACCAAGTCCCCATGTAAGAATGCATATGCCAATTGTTTTTTACTGCCACTGCCAAAAGTGTACGAACAGTGACAAGTTTTGCTACCGGAGCAAATGTATCATGATAATCAACCCCTTCAGTCTGAGTAAATCCTTTGGCTACGAGTGTTGATTTGTATCACTCGACATCACCATTAGGTTTATATTTAACTTTATAAACCCATTTAGAATCTATGGCACATTTTCCAGCAGGCAGTGATTCAAGTGACCATGTATCGTTTTCTTCAAGTGCGCGTATCTCCCTTTTCATAGCTTCCTGCCAATGTTGGTGTTTTATAGCTTGATGAAAAAATTTAGGCTCATTGATCGAGTCAATGGCCGCTAAAAAGGCTTTGTGAGAATCAGAAAACTCATCATAAGAAACTGAACTAGACAAAGAATGTACCTTCAAGGAAGCATGATTTGATGAGGGTTGTGCATTGTCGATGGAAGGGGGAAGTTTGACAATAAAATCTTCAAGATGTCGTGGCTGTGTTTTGTGTCGAGTGGGATGCACCGAATGTTCCAAATGATCAGATGGGGTTTCATCAATTATAGTAGTCTCTTCTTCCACGATGTCTCCAGAATTGTCATAATTATTATCCGTTTGTTCGCCTTGAACAAGGTCTTCATTATCATTTGGTGTTTCAGCAACTTCATCATGTTTAGATGCCTCGGCCACTCCATCATCACTAAAGATTTCGTTGGCATCATCATAGTGAGGAGTCGAAGACAATGATTCAGTAACATTTAGCTTGGCACTAAACGGGAACATATTTTCAACAAAACGAACATCTCTTGAAACGACTATTTTCTTATCCGTTAGGTCATAAATTTTATAACCTTTTGTTCCAGGAGGATATCCCAAAAATATTCCCGGCCTTCTCCTCACTTCAAACTTATCGCCATGGGTTATAGTGTTTCTGTAGTAAGCAAGACAACCAAACACCTTCATAGATTCATAACTAGGTTTTTGCCCAAATACAACTTCATAAAGTGTTTTATGATCAATAGCTTTAGTAGGTAACCTATTGATAATGAAGGTGGTAGTTAAAACACATTCTCCCCAGAATCTTTTTGGTAATTTCGCTTCAAACATTAAAGGCCAGGCAGTCTCGAGTAAATGTCGATGTTTTCGCTCAACAACGCCATTTTGTTGTGGAGTATGTGGGCAGGAGGTTTCAAGTAATATGCCATTATCTTTGTAGAAGTGGTGCATATCGTTTGAGGTGAACTCTCCACCATTATCACTATGTATTCTTTTAATGGGTGTGCCAAATTGAGTTTTTATCATGTTGCAAAAACTCATCAAACAACCACTAGCTTCATGTTTAAATTTTAGGAGAAAAACCCATACCATTCTACTAAAATCATCAACAATAGTCAAAAAATAAGTTGCACCTGAAGTAGAAGTAACAAGGTATTTTCCCCAAATATCACAATGTATTAGATCAAAACAACTATTTGTCTTAATACTACTATTCGAAAAAGGAAGTCTAGTATGTTTTGACTTATAACAAGAATCACATGATTGAATAAAAGAACAATTCTTAAGGAAATCTAGCTTAATAAGTTTGTTTCCGGAAGCGTGTCCCAACCTCTTATGCCAAATGTCCATAGTAGTTGTCATAGCTTTTCTTTCCCTTTAAAACATCCCCATCCGGTATAGCCCCTTCCTGCACTCATCCGCACCAATCAAGTCCCTCGTGTACAATTTCTGCATAACACAAAAGGTAGGAAAAAAAATTATAGCCGATTGAAGATCATTACATATTCGACTAACAGATAATAAGTTACAAGTGAACTTGGGTATGTGAAGAACATCTTTAATTTTTGTTCCTCCTGGTAAGAAACACTCGCCTTTCCCATTGACTGGGATGGCGTCCCCATTTGGTATAATAACAGGAGCTTCACAGGTTGTTTTATTTTTGTTTTCAAGAACACTTTCATCATATGTAATATGTTCGGTAGAACCTGAGTCGACAACCCAATCATCATCTATGTTACCTTTTGTATTCATGAGTGCTTTTGGTGTAATGGTCTCTGATAAGGCTAAAAAGGAACATATATTTCATAGCAAAATCCCCCAAGAAAGACAAGATTTTAGTTGCAATTGTTCCATTTTCAAGTGATATTCGTTTATATTAAATAAGTGCGAAGACAAAAGGCGAAAACGACGAATTAAAGACACAAAGGTCCAAAAAGCTCAAATATACAAGATACAAATAAAAAGGTTCAAATTATTGATGAAGAACGTCTAAAAATGACAAGAGTACAAGTTGCGGAACGCAAAGTACACGATATAAAATAGTACGAAAGGACGTCCGAAAATCCGGAACCGGGACCCGAGCCAAGAAGAAACGCCCGACGCAATGGACCAAAAATATCTAGTCTACTATGCACATAAATATAATATAATATATAAATAATTATTAAAATTATTTATATTATATATATATTTAATAAATATGTTGACGAACAAGAAGACAAAAGATATGTGAGCTGTCCAGCGTGGCCATGCGAATCGCATGGCAAATAGGCATAAACCCATGCGAGTCGCATGGCAGTAAAAATCTGGCCAAATGCCTATAAAAAGGCAGTTTATGCACGAACTCAAACACATCTTTTTCTTTTCCTTCTCTGTAAACATATAACATCAATAAATAATTATAATTTTAATTATAATTTTAATAATTATGATTTAGTTTAGTATTGTAACAAATGATTTACGGGTTTTAAGTCAAGACTCTGCCCGTGTAATACTACGATATTAATACCCACTGTAAGTTATGTCTTTCCTTTTTAATTTAATGTCTCGTAGCTAAGTTATTATTATGCTTATTTAAAACGAAGTAATCATGATGTTGGGCTAATTACTAAAATTGGGTAATTGGGCTTTGTACCATAATTAAGGTTTGGGCAAAAGACCGACACTTGTGGAAATTGGACTATTGACTATTAATAGATGGGGGGTATTGTCTAATTGAGTGACAACTCATTGGAGTCTGTCGAACCTATCTTCAAATTAATTATCCTAATAATTAATAATGATTATGGTTGTCCTATTTAGTGACGTTCATATGGAATCTATTATAATCATTTAATTAATTATTCGGGTTGGGTAATTGATTATTCAAACTGATCAAGTGGGTAAATTAATATTCATATCTAATCAAAACAGGGGTAGATTACATACAGTGATAACTGGTGTAATTGTTGACAGAAGTGATAACTGCGTCACAGTTTAAATCCTTAATTAGTTGGAATATTTGACTTCGGGTATAAGGGTAATTTGACGAGGACACTCGCACTTTATATTTATGACCGATGGACTATTATGGACAAAAACCAGATAGACGTATCAAATAAACCAGGACAAAGGACAATTAACCCATGGTAATAAATTAAAATCAACACGTCAAACATCATGATTACGGAAGTTTAAATAAGTATAATTCTTTTATTGTATTTCTCATCGTATCTTTATTTACTGTCATTTTATTACTCGTAATTTTATTTACTGTCATTTTATTTATTGTCATTATTTTACGCACTTTAATTATCGTCATTTATCTTTGCGCTTAAAATATAGAATCGACAAACCGGTCATTAAACGGTAAAACCCCCCTTTTATAATAATATTACTACTTATATAATTATATATATTTTGTATAAATATAGTTGTTAAAAATATAGTAAGTATCACCAGCTCCCTGTGGAACGAACCGGACTTACTAAAAACTACACTACTCTACGATTAGGTACACTGCCTATAGTGTTGTAGCAAGGTTTAGGTATATCCCATCCGTAAATTAATAAAACTTGTGTCATATTTTGTAGTATTTTGTATTAAAAATAATACTATTTCGTACCCTCACGCTACATCATCAAGTTTTTGGCGCCGCTGCCGGGGAGCACTAAAACGCTATATTTTTAATTTATATTTGCAAAAATATAAAAAAAAAAAAAAACGTAAAAAAAAAACGTAAAAAAAAACGTAAAAAAAAAAAAAAAAAATTATAAAAAAAAATATATTTTTAAGATTTTGTCTATAAAAAAAATTTTTTTTTTTAGTTTTATTACCTTTAGATTTTTAGACTATATTCGCAACTTTTAGTATTAAGTTTAGTTTTGTCATAGTTATTTTTACTTCTAGAATTTTTAGTTTTGCCGTAAAATCCCTTAAGTGCTTTTTCTTTAGACTAAGATTTAGGTGCCTTAAAATTTTGCGACGCTATTTTTCGTGCTACTTTCTTATTTTTATTTATCTTTCGACGCCGTTTACCTATGTATCAATTACAATTCCAATTAGTAATCTCTATTTGTAGTTTTAATTTTAAGATAGTGATAGTTATAAGGTTGGATTAACCGCGTGTTTACAAACCACTCTTCGTCTTTTTCATTTTTCGACACTTTTCGACGCGCAATCTTTTTCTCTCTTATTTCTCGCCATTCTAGTTTTTAGGACTTAGAATTTTTTCTACTTCTTCTCTAAATTTCTTAAAATTACGAAAATTTATTTAAAGTGGTTAAATTGATAGACATCAAAATTTTCTGGTTCGTAGTAATAGTTGGATTTGTACGTGGACCGGGTTATTGGAGCCAAACAGTACTCAATTATATTGAGACCAAACGAATCATGCCCCTCTGCTGCATCTTTTGGCTATTCGAAACGTGGGCAAAATCAGAAAAGTCTATTAATTGGATAACTTATTATAATTTTTCTTTTCTTTTTAAAAACTAATAGGATATTCAGTGAATGCACCGAGCAAGACGTTCGCCGCCGGTCATACGTTCACCACCTGTAACTCGATCAAGACATCGTTTAACGAATATCGCCGCCGTTGATTTTTCTTTAGAATCGTCATCAAGTCGACCAAATCCTCAAACTCAAATTTCCGATAATCCAGTTTTTGAAACAAACCTCACAATTGAGAATCCGGAGAATATTCAGGAACGGTTTGTAGATCCCGAACCATTAAACTTTCCTCCGGAACCACCAATCATTCAAACAGAGATTGTTGAGGAAAGAAACCATTAAATCATAAACCTCTAGTGATTCAGATACAACACTTCCAATCATGGAAAATCTAGAACCTCTAAGTATGGAAGACCGAATGAGAGCTACACGCACGGGCCAAGGTCATGCCATTATTAAACCAGAAGTTAATGCTCCAGATTATGAAATCAAAGGACAAATTCTACACATGGTGACTAATCAATGCCAATTCAGTGGTGCGCCGAATGAAGACCCAAACGAACATCTTCGTACGTTTAATAGAATTTGTACACTATTCAAAATCCGAGAAGTGGAAGATGAGCAGATCTATCTCATGTTGTTTCCCTGGACTTTAAAGGGAGAAGCCAAAGATTGGTTAGAATCGTTACCTGAAGGGGCGATTGACACATGGGATGTTTTAGTTGAAAAATTTCTTAAACGATTCTTTCCGGCATCCAAAGCCGTGAGACTTCAAGGAGAAATTGTTACGTTCGCGCAAAAGCCAAATGAAACATTATATGAGGCGTGGACAAGATTCGGAAGGATGTTGAGAGGATGTCCTCAACACGGTTTAGACACTTATCAAATAGTACAAATATTCTACCAAGGTGTCAACGTTGCTACAAGAAAAGATATCGACATAACAGCTGGTGGTTCCATTATGAAGAAAACCGCAACTGAAGCTTACAAAATTATTGATAACACAGCATCCCACTCACATGAGTGGCACCAAGAGAAAGATATATATCTCTCATCTAAAGCGGCTAGAGCCGATTCTAGCCATAACTTTGATTCCGTTTCCGCAAAAATAGATGCTTTCGAGAGACGAATGGAAAAGATGAATAAAGATATTCACGCAATACGAATCAATTGTGAGCAATGCGGTGGACCACACTTAATGAAAGACTGTCATATTGAACAAACGATGGAACAACGTGAGAATGTTGTCTACATGAACCGAAGGCTGGAAAATAGTTATCAGAATAATTATCAACCGCCAAGGCCAAACTTCAATCGAAATCAAAACATTCTTTACAATCCAAAAGGACCCGACAATAACTCGTATAACCAACAAGGTCCGAATAACCAACCAACTCAAAACAACACTTTCAATTAACAAAGACCTGGCTTGTATAAACCACCACAACAAACCGACGAGAAGAAGTCAAATCTGGAAGAAGTGGTATTTAAGCTAGTTGAATCTCAAACACAATTTATTGAAACTCAAACCCAAACGAATGAGAGGTTTGATCAGTCATTTAGAACTCAACAAGCTTCCATTTTGAATCTAGAAAAACAAGTAGGTACTCTTGTTAGATTGATGAGTGAAAGGGAACAAGGAAAGCTACCGAGTAATAATGAAGTAAATCCTCGGAATGAAAATGTTAACATGATATCAACAAATTCTGAAAAACCAGCATCAGAAGATGGGAAGGTTTTAGATGAGAGTAACAATGAAGAAGTTACACCACCACCACCCGAGTATGTAAAGCCAGTGGTGGCACCATACAAACCACCCATCCCGTTTCCAAGAAAAGGAGTTGAATATGAGCAAGTGATAGGTAATAAAGATTGTGATACCTCTGGAAAGAAGAAGAAGAAAAAGAATAAGGAAGTACAAGAAACAAAAGCCGTAGAAGTAAACCCGGTGAAGACAGTTCCACCAAATCCTCCACCTAGGGTAGGTGATCCGGGTGAATTTATTGTTCCTTGTCTACTTAGTGACTGTGTCATGTATGATGCACTAGCAGATTTAGGTTCAAGTGTGAGTGTTATGCCTCTTTCATTATATAAGAGATTAGGAGTAGGTAAGTTAAGTCCAACGGATATGAGTGTTCGACTCTTTGATCAAACCATTAAACACCCAGTTGGAATTGCTGACAACCTACCCGTTCAAGTAGGTAATTTAACCTTTCTAGTCGAATTCATTGTCATTGACATAGAAGAGGACTCAAACGTTCCTCTAATTTTAGGTCGACCATTCTTAGCGTCCACCGGGGCGTTATTTGATGTAAGAAAGGGTAGAATGACACTTAGTAATGATGAGAAATCGATCACCTTTATGATTCGACAGTCTAAATATCCACAAACCAAAACTGTTGAACCGACAAAAATGATTGGTAAGAACCATGTTGTTTTACCAACTCCAACGGTAATGCTTAACAATAATAGAACGCCTAAGTGTGGGGAAAATGAAGTAACACCTAATGATGACTTGATAATAAAGAACCCCATAGTTGATACGAAATTAAATAACCCCGTTATTAACAGTTCAATGAAGAAACTTTTTAAACGGGTTATTGATGCTAAAAGTAAGGGAAACTTTAAGTTATATAACCGGTTAGTATCCAATCTGTCGCCTAAAGAAAAGGCGAAGCTAGTTGAATTTGTGGATATTACGGAAAAAGCTGGTCACTGGCTTAAAGCAAAAGTCACAGATATGCAAGTTGATTCTGGTCCAAGAGAAATTGACGATGAAGTTAATCACAATTTTGACACCACATCTACCTAAGTGTGAGGAGATTCAAATATTCTAAAAAGAAAATGCTGTTTGGAGTTAGTTGTTCTGTTCTCGTGTAGTTCCGAGAATGGAATTCGATTGGTCTTTTCTGCTAGCAGACACTAAAGAACTAGTTTTCTCCCTCCATTCTGAATTTTTGTTTTGTAGGTTTTTTTATAAAATTAATATGCATTTTAATTTAAGTTTTTAAAAAATAAAATTTACTTTAATTCATTAAGTTTAAAAAATGATTTCTAAAATTCGTCGTGAGTTAAAGACTAGGTCGTTGAGCCGAAATTGCTTTACCCGAGGGCGGGGCGACAAATTTTGTTATCATTTAATTTTATTGATCTAAAGTATGAAAAAAAAAAAAAAAAAAAAAAAAAAAAATTATATTAATTTTTGAACGTAGGGGTTATATACCAAACTTCAAAAATATGTATATATGTTTGTATTTTATGTTATGTACACAACAGGGTAAAACAGCGCACTTTCAAAGACTGTCATTAAGTTCAACAAAAAGCTACTAATTTTGATGACAAGGCGCAAAATATCAAATGTGATGTAAAATAATATGCTTACAAACTGGGTATTTTTAATCACTTTTCTACACTAATCACCCTCATGAATTTATAATTATAGTCTGATTTCATGCAAATGAGGGCATTGCATGATCTCAAGTGTGGGGAAGGGTTATAAATTCTCTCGGGTTTACACTTAGTTTATTTGCCAAATTTTGTGAAAATTTGAAAAATTTTCAATTAAATGAACTCAAAATCATGTTTATACATATTTATGAACGATGAAAACTAGGTGATAATACCGAAATTATCGTTACCTCGAAAAGGACATAAATTGAGAAACACCCTAAAACGCTTGAATTCATTTAAAATGAAATAGAAGAAAATAAAAAGGCAAAGAAAGAAACTAAGTGTGGGAAGAATGTACCAAGTTATTCAATTTAAAACATATATCACATATTTTTGTACAAGATTATTGCAGGTACTTTTGCTTTGGACGATACTAATCAGTTTTACCCGGTTTACTGTAATACATTTGAAAGAAAGATGGATCTACACGATGAATCAATTCCATCATTAAAAGGAAGTAAAGTCTTCCGAAAAAGACACGCGCTTCTTGATTTAGGTCATGAAGTTGTTGTCCAGACCAGCTGTAGGTTGACGAAAAATCTAGAAAAGTCATCTCTAAAATCAGCAGGAAATCCACGGACCTCAGCATCAAACAGGGTTGCCATGTGGTCAGATTTATCCTAACCATGAGAAGGATTTATCTCGTACAATGGGGGGGCACCGTGCAAATTAGCTTGATAAGACTAATGAATCAGATCCCCAGAAAGGATAATCTCCTTAAAGATTAAAAATCAGCATTTAAGCCTGATATTACTCAATCCTTGATATTGACCTTAAAGATTGAGAATTCAAACTCATGGAATTCAATGATATCTAAACTCGAGCTTGAACGAGAAAATATTTTGATCAAAAATACAAACCGATTTGTTTTCTGAAAACCCATTTTCAATGCGTTCATCACCATTGAACGTAAAATCCTAGGAATTCACCTGGAATTCATTAGGTCACCTGAACCAAATCGGGTGTCAACCGTAAGAACGGTGGTTGCATAGCATGGTCGAAGACAGGACCTTGTGCCAGACCGAAAAATCATAGGATGATCTTTACTATTGCTCCTACCAAGGATAGTACTAGCATCCGACACGTCAAAAGACCATAATCATCTGCATGTCATGGGACATTGCCTTAACAGTTTCTTGTTCATCGCTTTCCTTTACAACCGGACGGTAGTTTACCGAAAGGTAATATACGGAACAAGTAAATTGGATGTGTGCTTTCCGATACAGGGATAGCAGTGGATTACACGAACCTAAATGTTTTTAGCCAAAATATTGATCCACAAATATATTTTGCAACACCGATGGTGGGTCAAATCAGAAAACTTGTCTAGGGTAAAATCTAGCTTGAATTTTTAAAAGATCAAATGTTTTCATAAAGATCCAATTTCCTAAAGGATCTACATTTTTATAGTCATGTGGGACTGTAAACCGCCTTTTAAATGTGCACTTTGCTTTGGAAACCGAAAGTAAATCGGCTATTTGATTGCAAGTGTCGTTGACCTAAACCCAAGGCAACTGTGGATGACACACCCACCTTTAACCATGGTTCTATTGTTAATATCATTGTTTATACCGCTCTATCAAAATCACTGATGTACAAAGTGTGAAGAATAAAGAAGTGATTCGTGTGATGTATTATATTATTTCAAGACTGTATTGCTTGAGGACAAGCAACGCTCAAGTGTGGGGATATTGATAAGGCTAAAAAGGAACATATATTTCATAGCAAAATCCCCCAAGAAAGACAAGATTTTAGTTGCAATTGTTCCATTTTCAAGTGATATTCGTTTATATTAAATAAGTGCGAAGACAAAAGGCGAAAACGACGAATTAAAGACACAAAGGTCCAAAAAGCTCAAATATACAAGATACAAATAAAAAGGTTCAAATTATTGATGAAGAACGTCTAAAAATGACAAGAGTACAAGTTGCGGAACGCAAAGTACACGATATAAAATAGTACGAAAGGACGTCCGAAAATCCGGAACCGGGACCCGAGCCAAGAAGAAACGCCCGACGCAATGGACCAAAAATATCTAGTCTACTATGCACATAAATATAATATAATATATAAATAATTATTAAAATTATTTATATTTTATATATATTTAATAAATATGTCGACGAACAAGAAGACAAAAGATATGTGAGCTGTCCAGCGTGGCCATGCGAGTCGCATGGCAAATAGGCATAAACCCATGCGAGTCGCATGGCAGTAAAAATCTGGCCAAATGCCTATAAAAAGGCAGTTTATGCACGAACTCAAACACATCTTTTTCTTTTCCTTCTCTGTAAACATATAACATCAATAAATAATTATAATTTTAATTATAATTTTAATAATTATGATTTAGTTTAGTATTGTAACAAATGATTTACGGGTTTTAAGTCAAGACTCCCCGTGTAATACTACGATATTAATACCCACTGTAAGTTATGTGTTTCCTTTTTAATTTAATGTCTCGTAGCTAAGTTATTATTATGCTTATTTAAAACGAAGTAATCATGATGTTGGGCTAATTACTAAAATTGGGTAATTGGGCTTTGTACCATAATTAAGGTTTGGGCAAAAGACCGACACTTGTGGAAATTGGACTATTGACTATTAATAGATGGGGGGTATTGTCTAATTGAGTGACAACTCATTGGAGTCTGTCGAACCTATCTTCAAATTAATTATCCTAATAATTAATAATGATTATGGTTGTCCTATTTAGTGACGTTCATATGGAATCTATTATAATCATTTAATTAATTATTCGGGTTGGGTAATTGATTATTCAAACTGATCAAGTGGGTAAATTAATATTCATATCTAATCAAAACAGGGGTAGATTACATACAGTGATAACTGGTGTAATTGTTGATAGAAGTGATAACTGCGTCACAGTTTAAATCCTTAATTAGTTGGAATATTTGACTTCGGGTATAAGGGTAATTTGACGAGGACACTCGCACTTTATATTTATGACCGATGGACTATTATGGACAAAAACCAGATAGACGTATCAAATAAACCAGGACAAAGGACAATTAACCCATGGTAATAAATTAAAATCAACACGTCAAACATCATGATTACGGAAGTTTAAATAAGTATAATTCTTTTATTGTATTTCTCATCGTATCTTTATTTACTGTCATTTTATTACTCGCAATTTTATTTACTGTCATTTTATTTATTGTCATTATTTTACGCACTTTAATTATCGTCATTTATCTTTGCGCTTAAAATATAGAATCGACAAACCGGTCATTAAACGGTAAAACCCCCCTTTTATAATAATATTACTACTTATATAATTATATATATTTTGTATAAATATAGTTGTTAAAAATATAGTAAGTATCACCAGCTCCCTGTGGAACGAACCGGACTTACTAAAAACTACACTACTCTACGATTAGGTACACTGCCTATAGTGTTGTAGCAAGGTTTAGGTATATCCCATCCGTAAATTAATAAAACTTGTGTCATATTTTGTAGTATTTTGTATTAAAAATAATACTATTTCGTACCCTCACGCTACATCATCAGTCTCCTTACCAACACCTTCTGATCGTGAGAAGTGTTTGATAAATGACTCATATTGTTCATTGGTTAAGCCTGGAATTGGTGAAGTGTTAGTCCCTTCAATAAAAGTAGCCTTCGGTCTTGATCCGTCACGTCTTTTGTTGCCAGGCCACCATTCAGGATAGCCTATAACCTTGAAACAACCTTCACTATGATGCCTTTCTTTTCCACAGTGAATACAAGCATCTGTGGTTTCAATACATTTTCTATCTCTCGAGATGAACTTGTCACGTCTTTGGTTTGTTTCAGCTTCACGTCTAAGTGGAGCAGATGTTTTGTATGCAGCTGACTCCATGGTAGGTTTCTTTTCAGATGATATGGTTCTTTGACGTTCATCTTCTGCCACCAAGTGGTATGCATTTCCAAGGCTTGGTATAGGTTTCATGGCTAGGATTTGAGTTTTAATCACAGAAAATTGATTATCCAAACCCATAAGAAATTCATACAGCCTTTCTTTATCTTTGAGTGAACTAATTTTCTTACCAATGTCGCATACACAACCATCGCATGAGCACCTTGGTACCTGCAAAACAGAGTCTAACTCATCCCAGATGCTACGCAGCTTCGTGTAATATACTGAAACAGAGGTTCCATTCTGATGCGTTGTCGATAGTGACTGCTTTAGCTCGTACGCCCTCGGGGCACTTTCTTACCCGAATCATTCTTTAAGGTCTGACCAAATCTCACAAGCAGATTTGGCATATTTGACGCTGGTGCAAATTTCTTTTTCCATTGCGGTGGTAAGCCATCCTTTTACCATAGCATCACATCGCATCCAAGGCATGTATTTGGTTGAATCTGCATCAGGTTTTTAGAGTGAGCCATCCACAAAACCATCCTTTTTCTTCGCAAATAGGAAGTTCATCATCTCTTGAGACCAATCTGCATAGTTGTTGTCGTTGAGTGTTTCGTTAACTTGCATCTGCTTTGGATAATCTGATGGATGGATATACATAGGAGAGTTGGTGTCGATTATCCCATTGTTGGAGGAACTTTCATTATCGCCTGCCATTGAAACGATTTGTTGATTTGATTTTTGTTTTGATCGATGGAATTCTGCAAAAGAATTGCTTATCGATCTGTAGTTTTAGAGTTTTTTTTTTTTTTTTTTTTTTTGATAGAGAGGATTTAGCAGATTGCCCGCTCTGATGCCATATAGAAAAATATGGGGATCGAATTAATATATTTCATTAGATGATCAAAGGGTTTTATACAAGAGAATCATAAGCATAAAAGGAAACAACTCCTACACTTTAGGAGCAAGAAAAAATAAAGATATGCTATATTATTCTTAGAATAAATAAACGCCAATAATTGGTGATGCTATGTTTATTGTATGTCTAAATTAATCTTACTTGCATGCCCATGAAAAGGGATAAATCTGCCTCTGTACGGCTCCTTCCACGGTCGACCGTGAATCGATCGCATAACATCTGACAAAATTGATTTGTCCTAACTCTCTTACACAAATTCAATGATCAATAAATTACAAATTGATATTTCTGTCAGAGTAAGTTCAATTCATCTACCTACCCCATCAAGTTTGCTAGATAACATTCATCATTTTTCTATAAAAGAAAATTCATTCAATCATTTCACACAACTCTTTGAAAACTAAAAATTCTTCACATGAGGACTATTATTGAAGGAAGAGAAGTTCTTACACATCACCTTACTACCTACTCTCTTGAAAGCTTCTCAAACATCAAGTGGGATGCTTTTCTAAATCTAAGAGGACCACTTAATCTACTTTACATCAATGAACTCTATGAGAATTTTTAATTCTCACAAAATAATGAGAAAATTTCATTTTCTCTTTATGGAAGAAATCATTCATTAACTCTTAAAGAATTTGGAAATATTATGGATGTTCCTAATGAAGGGCGAACATTCTTTCTAAAACAAAATTCATTTAATGAATTTCCTGATTGGGTTAAGAGAGACAATGCACTAGACATTATGTGCAACGGAACACTTAAACTCGAATACATCAAAAAGGATGGATTCCTTTGTCAACATCTTGCATCTACGTATGATCTTTGGCAATAGATCATCACTGCAAATGTTTATGGAAAGAGGAAATTATTGGATCGACTTGATATAAATGAAATCACCTTCTTATGGTGTCTCCTGAACTCCACCAAAGTAAATGTTGCATACTTCATGGCATCAAGAATGCAACATGCAGCTCAACATTCCCATATGTCACTTCCATATGGTCTCCATCTGACCAAACTATTCGCATATGTTAGAATGACATCTCCGTTTCACCATTCAATTCAAGTCTCTTCATATCCAATATGCAGAGCCTCAACCAAGCAGATTCAAGAACCTCCTCTTGAAAATCCATCCAACTTTTGCTCTCTTCTGACGCAAGGACAAAACAGTGTGATTCATGAAAATATTCTATAACTTGGTAAAAGATTGTCCTGACTTGAAGACAAGGACAAGGGTCACTCCTCTAATCATGATAATTGAAAGTTTCTAACTTTCATGTAAAAATCTCACTTGAGAGATGTATTAAATGAATTATCTATGTGTAGTGCTTGCTTTGAATAAAATGTGTGCTTGTTATGTTTTAATTTAAAAATTTCTACGTGCACAATTTAAGGGGGAGCTTTGCTCTAAGGGTGAGCATAGTTCTAAGGGGAGCTAACCTTTTTGCTTCGACAAAAGAGGGAGAAAGATGGATACAAGTGATTGTTAACACTTGCGTATTTATAGCAAAATGTCCCTCATCACTTGTATGTTTGTCATCATCAAAAAGGGGGAGAATGTTGGTTGAATGTTGGTTAATGAACTAAATGAAAAAATTAAGTATGATGATTAACCAAAGAATATGTTTTGATGATGACACATACATACGCATAAGTGATTACCGACATCTTAACATAAAACATGCAAGGTCACTAATCCATACTTTATCTTGCAAATGACCAAGTCAAACATAGCTTAAAGAATAGAATTAAAAGTTCAACAACATACACTGTCAAAGGCACGGTTGACGGCATAGCCAGCCGCAGAACCCCAAACTGAATTGCAATGCAGTTTTGTGAAAACAAGTTGCACGGTCGCCACCACGGTCAACCGTAGTGTGACCGCAGTTTTCTCTGTTACCAATTTTGACCAAATAAAGTTTGACCAGTTCCCGACATCTATAATTCATGAAACCTTTCTCAACACGCTTAGAATAGATGCCTTCTCCATACTCACTTGAGTTTTGGTCATAAAAAACACTAATCGTGGTTAATTACGCCTAATGACATCTTAATGACAAATTAACCAATATTCGGCATAACACATAAGTGTTAATCAACAACTTGTGATCTCAATTCTTATCTAGACATCCTTAGTATGATCATCAAGTACCAACACACTTAAGCCAATGTCACTAGAACAATAATTACTATTAAAGATGACTTAGTGATTAATTAAGGGAAAATAAAGAACAATGCTTTCAAGTGTAACTAGTAAAGACTTGTAATCCTAAAATACACTTAGATACATTTAGGATGGTCACCAAGTCCCAACTAGAGATTTATCTTCCCTTGTGCATGTGTTGGATATTAATGTGTGCTTACACATTAATCATGCAATATGTTATATTGCAAGTAAGCTTTTGCTAAAAGCTTAAATTACAAGTTGTGCAAATATCTATATGATTGATCTTAGAGTAACTATCTCTTGCTATGTGTGAGTATTACTTGCTACTTGCTAATATGTTTAATACTCATAAATTTGTCAACTTGATTAACATGCTTCCTATGTGCTTACTAGTTAGGATTCAAGTAACTAGTCTACTCCAACAAATTAAGTGTAATTTGGTTCACAATGAAATTATGATCAATTGTTTACTTGGTCTTGTCTAAGTAACAAATTGTGATTGCTTGTTCAAGTATGACTTAACTTTGATGTCTCTACATACTTAATGATTATCTTAGAAAGACATCATTCAATTAATCTACCTAAGCTTAAAATAAATATGACTTGTGATTAATTGAAACTAGGAAGTTAATGATATATTGACTAGTCTTTAGAATTGAACCAAATGCATTAAAGTGACTAACTAAGTCTTGACCAATATGAGATTTCCCAAAATATCAATCAAGACACTTCTCTAAGAATATTGGGTTTACCATTATTGGAGTGTTATGTCACTTTCACACAATAAGATCAAATCTCACACAATTAATGAATATAGTACTTGTATAGGATGTTTGGTTTCTTTTGCAGGTGCTAGAAGGAGTAAAGGTGCCAAAATGTGATGTTCAAATTTGAGTCAAACGGCTATACAATGGATACCAATTTTGGACTGGAGCACGCACGGTCAAACTACGGTCGACCGTGCTGGCAACCGTGTGTCAACGGCTATTTTTTGAATCCTACTATAAAAGACAAGCATTGAAGAGCATTTGAAGGTAACCCTCTTGCATATTTCAAAAGCTTATTTTCAGAGATCACAAGGGCTCTGATTACTACTCATATGTGATCAAGCAAGAGAAGATTCTATGATCTTATAGATATAGAATTTGGTTGTTGTAAACTTACTAATCAATATCATTAATCTTATGAGCTTACTTAGTGTAATGTATGTCCTAGTATTGTCTTAGGATCATCATTACAAAGTGTATAAGTCTTGTAACTTCAATTAGTAGAAGCATAGGCTAGCTTAGTGATCTACTTCCTTAAAGGGACTTAGGAAGTTGATTAATCTTATTTGGAGATTAATACTTGTCCAAGGTGAAGACAAGTTGATCTAGGTTGGAGTTGATCTTTCAAAGGGATAGAAAGATTAGGGTTGTTGTCTACCAAAGAAGTTGAAGACTTATAAATCGGATCTCCACCAAATTTGGAGAAAAGTGCTTAGTGAAGCAACAAATCCCAATTAGTGTAATCGGGGAGTGGATTAAGGTGGATTAGTTAACATTCACCCGAACCACTATAAATCCTTGTGTCTATGTTCTTTACATTACTTCATTCATCATTTTGAACATATACACTACACACATCAAGTTTGAGTTGAATTAGTTGATCATAGTTAATGGAATTTGGTGATCAATTGAAAAAGTGTTAAAAACGTATTAAGTAACTATTCACCCCCCTCTAGTTACTTACAAACCCAAAGTCAAAGTCAGTCAACAAATGGTGTTATTTTTAACCAAAACCCTAAAACACTATTTTAACCCAATTTCAATAGCTTCCAAATTGTTTTAGTAGTATACTGTGTAAATGGTCAAACTTTTTTTTATTATTATTTTGTTTTTTAACTAGTGGTAATTTGGACTAATTCAACATTAGACTGTTTTCAACAGCAGACTAATTAAACCCTAAGTGTTTTTTAAGATTAAAAGTCAAGAAACCCTTACTGTTTTGAACATCGAACTAATTAAACCACAAAATCAGACTAATTAAAAGTCAAGAAACCTAAACTCTAAAGGTTCAAAACCACAAAATCAGTCAAAATAGAAGTCAACATTAAAAAAAATCATTTAAAAAGGTTCATTAAGAAGGTTCAAAACCATAGAATTTAACACCAGTCAAAATAGAAAATAATTCAAAAACTAGAAAATAAAAGATTCATAATCATAAGTGCATACAATACATTATAAACATAAAAAAAAAACCACGTATTTAGCCACTGCTTGCACCAACATTCAAGTTTGTCTTCTTATTTCCACCACTTTGTTTCTTTTTTTCTCTTTGATCCACTGTTTTCTCCAACACCACCACTTTTTGTGCAACTTCTTTGATTATGACCTAATTCACCCCATTTTCCACAACGAGTAGTCTTACCTTGTCTGGACAACTTACCACCTGAATTCATGTTTGCCTGTTCTTCTAGACCCTTTCTCTTATTCTTTTTTGGTCTACCAGCTGTAGTCGCAATTAAAGTTGGAAGTAGTTCACTAGTCACCAATGATTTACCCCACAGATGCATACTATTCAAAGGATTAATTTTGAAATTATAAGTGTTTCTTCAAGTTTCTAACCAATGTACACGATAAACCCAACTTTCTAGGTGACCAACACGTGCACCAAATGCTCTCATGTGGTACAATGCAGCTACTGCATGTTTACATGGCACTGCAGTGATTTTCCACTTTCTACAAGCACACACTCTTGCATTCAAATGTGACTTCTTGCCCAATGATGAGGTTGGATATCAGTTAAATATTTGTAACATCCTTCACTAAAACCCTTCAATTTCTGCATTTCTTGTTCAAAATGTGGTACTGTTGTTGTTGTTGTTGTTGCACATTTCCATAGCATTTGTTTATAGGCAACACCCGATAATTTTTCTTCATGTTTTCATGTATGTGCCTTAAACAGTATCTATGTTCAGCACACGGATACAACCTTTCAATTACTGGTAACAAACCCTGAAATTTAAATTGAAGTTAATTTAATAATCAATAATATAAAATCTATACTAATATTAAATTATGAAATAATAAAAAGTATAATACCTTCTGTCTATCACTTATGAATTGTAGCGACCCGACCAAATCATGTATGACGGCGCCGACTACTTAGGTCCCGTTACGTGGTCATAAGTCTTTAACATGACGTTTGATCAAAATATGTCGCATTCATTTCATTAGTAAAAGAATGTTTCAAGTTTACAAATGTAGTTCAACGTACGAATGAAACCCTTACGACACAATTTAAAGTAGTCAAAAGACACTCCAACTATGCATGTATACTCGACATCCAAGCAAGTATCAAAAAGAGTGCGGAAGCATGTATCAAGTAGCGTTCAAGGACCTGAGAAAACATATAGAAAACTGTCAACGAAAATGTTGGTGAAATCATAGGTGTTTTAGTAAACGTTGCATTTGAACCACAAGATTTAATATAATATGATTATCAAACCATTTGCATTCCAAAGTTGTTAATTGTTTCGCGGGCACCCAATTATCAAACTTAACTGTTTTGCACCCTTTGCGTAGTGTTAGAACATACACTAGACCCGAAAATATATTTCATCCACTAACGGTAGCGAACCGTCCGAATGAGGCTCGTCAAGCCCATGTGATCACATAATATAAGTTCACGTTTACACCCTGCAAGTGTAACTAATGATAATTGAATTGAGGATTTTCGTTCAAACCCATACGTGGAATGTTCATTTTCGTACTTGTGTTCAATGTGTAAAAGTATGATACGTATATGTTTCTCATCCCATAGTTTAAAGCATAAAAGTTGTTTGAAAGATGGGACTATGATCTCACCTTGAGTGCACGTATGAAAAGTACTTCACAAAGTAACGTGTGCGAAGGATAGTGCTAGTCTTGACCTAAACCAAAAGGTCGTATCAATAACGGTAAACACGATAGGTCAAAGATGTTCAATTAGTCATATGGCTCGTTACGACTCGATTATGTAGCATGTGAAATCAAATTGCCAAATTTCATGCAAGATACAAGTATAGAAACAAGTTAGGAAGGTTGTATAATCATTTGGTTAAGTTTGACAAAAAGTCAAATTTTGGTCGGTCAAAGTCAACGAAAAAGTCAACACGTTCGGGTCGGGTCCCGAACTATTTTTCTGAGGTTTTTATTCATATATAAACATGTTAGAACAAGTCTCATGTGAATCGGAGGTCCATAGGGTGCCAAACATTTTTCATAATTTGACCAAGGAGGTCAGAACCTGACCACGGCTTAGGCCGCGCCGTGACCCAGGATTGTCGTGCCGCGACAATACACGGGAGCTGGTACCTGGTCAGTCTCAAATGTCCAAGTCTCAATTCCAAACACTTTCAAGCATAACTCACAAACCGCTAATACTTAGAACTCGTATCATATATCGTTAGAAAGGTAATTTGACAAAGAACACAACTAAATACATTTCACCAACCAAAAACATTATTTGTAACAATCGACTTTCCAAAGTAAATGATCAATTAATGCACACATTTAATGCAAGTGCACATTTATGATTCGGGCATTTAATGCATACATACAACATGCCGTTTTGTAGGTAATCGAGCATACAATACAACTAACTACTTACTAACAACAATGCATGGCATTCAATGCATCAATTATTCATTTCAAGCTTATCAAACCCTAACACAAATTCACCAAAATCACTAATCAAGTTTATGGAGTTTTCTCAAGCAACCTACACATCAAATTGAAGCTAGTGATACTAGGAACACATTTAATACATGCATTTATAACATTTAACAACATTCAAACAACCAAATCGCCAAATCAAACACACCAAAGTTCATACTCAAACTAGTTACTTCAAATAACGAAATTGAGCATATAAATCATATATTCATGTTAGACTTGAGCCATAGACACTAATTAACAACTTTATAAGTTCAAAATATCAAGAACACAAAATCTTGTGATTTTAGAAAGTTACCCAAACTTGATGAAGTCGATATGGAATCGAAGAGGAAGTTGCAAGGATTCCAAATATGTAATTTGTTTTGCAAGACACCCGCTAGCTTGGATTTAGATGATGATTCTTTGATATGGAGTTTGAGAGAAAATTGGAAAGTAGTAAAGAAAAAGAGAAATGAAATGAAAAAGGAGGGAGGAAGGGGTTGACTAGTCAAATGCTAGTCACCTCTTTGGCACTTTGGCGAAACTAGTCCCTCAAGTTCGGTTGCGGATGCGTGAATTACCTAAACGAGATATTTTTAAAACGCGTATTAACGGGAGATGTTATAAACATATAACGGGATTTAAATAGTTAAACGGAAAAGTAAACGGAAAAAGGCGGGATATTACATTACCTACTCCTTAAAAGAAGTTTCGTCCCGAAATTTAAGTAGGCGTAGTAGTCGTTGTTTCTTCCTCGGAATTTCGCGTTTCCAGAATCGGGAATAAATGAGGGTATTTCCTTTGCATTTGATATTGCCTTTCCCAAGTAAACTCAGGCCCCCTTTTGGCGTTCCAACGGACTTTAACAATCGGAATTTGGCTTTGTTTCAATGTCTTGATGGAGGTGTCCATAATTTCAACTGGTTCCTCCACAAAATGAAGTTTTTCATCAATAGTAAGTTCCTCGAGAGGGATGACGATATCGGGTTCGGCAAGACACTTTTTCAAGTTAGATATATGGAAGGTAGGATGAACGGAGTTCAATTGAGGCGGAAGATCTAAACGATAAGCAACGGTTCCAATACGCTCCAAAATTTCAAAAGGACCAATATACCTCGGATTTAGCTTCCCGCGTTTCCCAAAACGGATTACACCTTTCCAAGGTGCGACTTTTAACATTACGCGGTCACCGACTTGAAATTCAAGGTCGTTGTGTCTTTTATCGGTATAGCACTTTTGACGACTCTGGGCCGTCCGAAGCCTATCTCGGATTTGAACGATCTTCTCGGTGGTTTCGTGAATGAGTTCGGGTCCGGTGATTTGTACGTCGCCTACTTCGGCCCAACAAAGAGGAGAACGGCATTTTCAGCCATATAACGCTTCAAAAGGTGCGGCTTTAATACTCGCGTGATAACTATTGTTGTAAGAGAACTCGGCGAGAGGTAAGTGCTTGTCCCAAGCTTTTACAAAATCAACCACACAAGCTCGTAACATGTCCTCCAAGGTTTAAATTGTGCGTTCGCTTTGTCCATCGGTTTGGGGATGATATACGGTGCTCATGTCTAAACGCGTTCCCAACGCTTCTTGCAAGGTACACCAAAATCTAGAAACAAAATGGCCATCTCGGTCGGAGATAATCGATAAAGGTATACCGTGTCGAGCTACGATCTCCTTTATGTAAAGTTGTGAAAGTTTCTCCATTTTGTCGGTTTCTTTCATAGCGAGAAAGTGTGCGGATTTGGTGAGACGGTCAACAATAACCCAAATGGTATCGTAACCGCCCGTTGTCTTTGGTAACTTGGTGATGAAGTCCATCGTTATTCTTTCCCACTTCCATTGCGGGATTTCGAGTTGTTGAAATAACCCGGATGGTTTTTGGTGTTCAGCTTTGACTTTGAAACATGTCAAACACTTGGCAACATAAGTAGCTACGTCCCTTTTGATGTTCGCCCACCAATATTGTTCTTTAAGGTCGTGGTACATCTTATTGGCACCGGGGTGAATCGAGTATCGTGACTTATGGGCTTCATCTAAAATAAGACTTCGTAGGTCCCCATAACTAGGCACCCAAATCCTTCCGGCGAAATATCGGAGCTCGGTTTCCTTAGTTTCGAATCGAGAGATGAGAATGTTCAAGAGCTCGTGTGAAACGTTTTCATCCTTGAGAGCCTCATCTTGGGCTACCCGAATTTGGCTATTAAGGTTGGTGTGGATGGTGATGTTTAAAGCTCGGACACAAAGAGGCACCGCTCTTTCTTTTCGACTTAAGGCATTGGCTACTACATTTGCCTTCCCGGGATGGTAACGAAGCTCGCAATTGAAATCGTTTAAGGTTTCAATCCACCTTCGTTGTCTCATGTTTAGTTGCTTTTGATCGAAGATGTGTTGGAGACTTTTGTGATCGGTAAAGATAGTACTCTTAGTTCCATAAATATAGTGTCTCCACATTTTAAGCGCAAAGACAACAGCTCCGAGTTCGAGATCATGTGTCGTGTAGTTTCGTTCATGAATTTTGAGTTGTCGAGAAGCATAAGAAATGTCTTTCGTTCGTTGCATCAACACACACCCAAAACCATGTTTCGAGGCATCGCAATACACAACAAAATCGTCATTGCCTTCGGGAAGTGACAAGATAGGAGCGGTGGTTAGCTTCGTTTTCAAGATTTGGAATGCGGATTCATGTTCGGTTGCCCAAACGAATTTTCTTCCCTTATGAGTTAACGCGGTTAGAGGACGAGCAACCAAAGAGAAATCTTTGATGAATCTACTATAGTATCCGGCTAGGCCCAAGAATTGACGAATGTGAGTAGGAGTAGTAGGAGTCTCCCATTTACTAATGGCTTCGATTTTCGATGGATCGACTTTAATACCTTGGTCACTTACAACATGACCAAGGAATTGAACTTCCTTCAACCAAAATTCACATTTGGAGAATTTGGCATAGAGTCGTTCTTGTCTTAAAAGTTCAAGCACAAGTCGGAGTTGTTCCTCGTGTTCTTCTTCGCTTTTTGAATAAACTAAAATATCATCGATGAACATGATAACGAATTTGTCAAGATACGGTTTGCACACGCGGTTCATAAGATCCATGAACACCGCCGGTGCGTTAGTGAGACCAAATGGCATTACAAGAAATTCATAACTACCATAACGAGTTCGGAAAGCGGTTTTGGAGACATCTTCCCCCTTAACCCTCAATTGATGATAACCCGAGCAGAGATCGATTTTTGAATATACACAAGACCCTTGTAATTGATCAAAGAGGTCATCGATGCGAGGAAGAGGATATCGGTTCTTAACCGTCAATTTGTTTAGTTCACGATAGTCAATGCACATTCGTAGGGATCCGTCTTTCTTTTTAACAAACAAAATCGGAGCGCCCCAAGGTGAATGGCTAGGTTGGATAAAACCAAGATCAAGTAGTTCTTGGATTTGACTTTGCAATTCTTGCATTTCAGATGGAGCAAGTCTATATGGTGCACGTGCTACGGGTGCGGCTCCCGGAATAAGATCGATTTGGAATTCAACCGGTTGATGAGGTGGAAGACCCGGCAATTCGTCGGGAAATACATCGGAATAGTCACTAACAATTGGCACATCATCGATGTGCTTCTCATCGGACTCGACTTTCTTAACGTGAGCAAGGATCGCAAAACAACCCTTACGGAGTAGTTTTCTAACTTTAATACACGAAACGAGGTTGAGTCCGGTGCAACTCTTATCGCCATAGACGATCAAAGGTTCACCATTCTCGATAGAGATTCGGATTGCGTTAAGATCACAAAGGATGTGAGATTTCGTTTTGGCTAGCCAATTCATACCGATTATTACATCGAAGCTCCCTAGTTCCATGGGTATCAAGTCAATTTCAAACTCATTACCCAAAATGTTTAACGTACACCCCCGGTAATATGTGTCGGCACTCAATAGTTTTCCGTTGGCCACTTCAATGGTATAGGTGGTATCTAGTGTAAATGGTGGAGTGTTAAAAGAATGAGTCAAAGTCTTGGATACAAAACTCTTATCGGCACCCGAATCGAATAAACAAGTAACATAAGTGTTGTTGAGGAGAAACGTACCCGTGACTAATTCATTGTCATCTCAGGCTTCCTCGGTGTTGATGTTGAAAGCTCGTCCGCGTGTGTTGGTGTTGGCTTTCTTCTTCGGACATGCATTTCTAAAATGACCCGTTTGGCCACATTCGTAACAAGTACCCGATTTTGGTGCATTAGGCACCTTTTGAGCGACGGGGGCGGCACTTCTACAATCTTTGGCCACATGACCACCCCTTTGGCACCGGTGGCAAAATAGATTGCTACATTCACCATAGTGGTGTTTGTGGCATTTGTTGCAAAAGGGTTTATTTCCGCCATAACTTTTCTTGTCGTCGGAGGTGTAAGGCTTCTTAGCAAAGCTGTTGTTGCTTGATTGGGAGGGTTCCCACTTTCTTTTGTTGCCGCCCGATTTATCCTCGGCCTTAGGTGCCGGAACTACGATTTCGTCAACCGTTTCGATCAATTGGCGGGCCATGTTCAATGCTTGTTGTAGGTTAGCGGGTCTGGATGACATCACCCCTTGTTTGATGCTCTTTGGAAGACCATACATATAAAGTTCAACCCTTTGAGATTCGGGGTTCACGAGGTTTGGACACATCAAGGATAGTTCGGTGAATCGTTGATTATAGGCCTTGAGATCGTTTCTGACCGCCTCTAAGGTTCTTAGCTCTTGTTCGAGCTTTCGGGTTTCTTCGCGAGGGAAATATTCGACGACCATCCTTTCCCTTAAATCGGCCCAAGAGAGGGCGTGAGCTTCATCGGTACCCACCGATTGTACATAAGTATTCCACCATGTAAGAGCGACACCGGCGAAGGTGTGAGTGGAGTATTTGGCCTTGTCTTGGTCCCGACAACCGCTTATGCTAAAGACGGCTTCCGTTTGCTCAAACCATCGGGTGAGCACGACCGGTCCCCCGGTTCCATCAAAAGTGTGAGGTTTGCACCCCATGAAAGATTTGTAGGAGCACCCTTCGTTTGAGTTACCGGCTCCATTGTTGTTGTTGTTGTGGTTGTTGTTATTGTTGGAGGAGTAATCGGCCATGGCCGCTTCCACGGCGGTGGCTATCATTCGTTGTAGAGCTTGTTCGGGAGTCTCATGGTGTGGCACACGACGAGGAGGCATTGGTCCTTCAAAACACCAGAATACCGTTGATTAGTATTCTTAATAATACTAACCATGATATGGAATAAGGATAGAGAAAAATTTTCCTTGACTCGCCTTAAATTCTTTATATCATAATGTCGGAATGTTCATATGAGTCACCGTAATATAATCCCGGAAATTATATTACCCTAATTCATATGTGCATTCGACACTAATTCATATAGTCAAGGTGGCGCGTCAATTAAATTAAGTAACGTGAGATTAAGGTTGAATAAGAATTAGATGTGATAGACGAGTTCGAGTATATGCCGGTTGTAGTCTAGACTCACTAATGTACCCTATGACTCGGGGTTGACACCAATGAACTCTAAATCCCTACAACCAACGCTCTGATACCATCTGTAGCGACCCGACCAAATCATGTTTGACGGCGCCGACTACTTAGGTCCCGTTACGTGGTCATAAGTCTTTAACATGACGTTTTACCAAAATATGTCGCATTCATTTCATTAGTAAAAGGATGTTTCAAGTTTACAAATGTAGTTCAAAGGACTAGTTACATTACAATGTTTAACGTACGAATGAAACCCTTGCGACACAATTTAAAGTAGTCAAAAGACACTCCAACTATGCATGTATACTCGACATCCAAGCAAGTAACAAAAAGAGTACGGAAGCATGTATCAAGTAGCGTTCAAGGACCTGAGAAAACATATAGAAAACTATCAACGAAAACGTTGGTGAAATCATAGGTGTTTTAGTAAACGTTGCATTTGAACCACAAGATTTAATATAATATGATTATCAAACCATTTGCATTCCAAAGTTGTTAATTGTTTCGCGGGCACCCAATTATCAAACTTAACTGTTTTGCACCCTTTGCGTAGTGTTAGAACATACACTAGACCCGAAAATATATTTCATCCGCTAACGGTAGCGAACCATCCGAATGAGGCTCGTCAAGTCCAAGTGATCACATAATATAAGTTCACGTTTACACCCTGCAAGTGTAACTAATAATAATTGAATTGAGGATTTTTGTTCAAACCCGTACGTGGAATGTTCGTTTTCGTACTTGTGTTCAATGTGTAAAAGTATGATACGTATATGTTTCTCATCCCATAGTTTAAAGCATAAAAGTTGTTTGAAAGATGGGACTATGATCTCACCTTGAGTGCACGTATGAAAAGTACTTCACAAAGTAACGTGTGCGAAGGATAGTGCTAGTCTTGACCTAAACCAATAGGTCGTATCAATAACGGTAAACACGATAGGTCAAAGATGTTCAATTAGTCCTATGGCTCGTTACGACTCGATTATGTAGCATATGAAATCAAATTGCCAAATTTCATGCAAGATACAAGTATAGAAACAAGTTAGGAAGGTTGTATAATCATTTGGTTAAGTTTGACAAAAAGTCAAACTTTGGTCGGTCAAAGTCAACGAAAAAGTCAACACGTTCGGGTCGGGTCCCGAACTATTTTTCTGAGGTTTTTATTCATATATAAACATGTTAGAACAAGTCTCATGTGAATCGGAGGTCCATAGGGTGCCAAACATTTTTCATAATTTGACCAAGGAGGTCAGAACCTGACCACGGCTTAGGCCGCGCCGCGACCCAGGATTGTCGCGCCGCGACAATACACGGGAGCTGGTACCTGGTCAGTCTCAAATGTCCAAGTCTCAATTCCAAATACTTTCAAGCATAACTCGCAAACCGCTAATACTTAGAACTCGTATCTTATATCGTTAGAAAGGTAATTTGACAAAGAACACAACTAAATACATTTCACCAACCAAAAACGTTATTTGTAACAATCGACTTTCCAAAGTAAATGATCAATTAATGCACACATTTAATGCAAGTGCACATTTATGATTCGGGCATTTAATGCATACATACAACACGCCGTTTTGTAGGTAATCGAGCATACAATACAACTAACTACTTACTAACAACAATTCATGGCATTCAATGCATCAATTATTCATTTCAAGCTTATCAAACCCTAACCCAAATTCACCAAAATCACTAATCAAGTTTATGGAGTTTTCTCAAGCAACCTACACATCAAATTGAAGCTAGTGATACTAGGAACACATTTAATACAAGCATTTATAACATTTAACAACATTCAAATAACCAAATCGCCAAATCAAACACACCAAAGTTCATACTCAAGCTAGTTACTTCAAATAACTAAATTGAGCATATAAATCATATATTCATGTTAGACTTGAGCCATAGACACTAATTAACAACTTTATAAGTTCAAAATATCAAGAACACAAAATCTAGTGATTTTAGAAAGTTACTCATACTTGATGAAGTCGGTATGGAATCGAAAAGGAAGTTGCAAGGATTCCAAATATGTAATTTGTTTTGCAAGACACCTGCTAGCTTGAATTTAGATGATGATTCTTTGATATGGAGTTTGAGAGAAAATTGGAAAGTAGTAAAGAAAAAGAGAAATGAAATGAAAAAGGGGGGAGGAAGGGGTTGACTAGTCAAATGCTAGTCACCTCTTTGGCACTTTGGCGAAACTAGTCCCTCAAGTTCGGTTGCGGGTGCGTGAATTACCTAAACGAGATATTTTTAAAACGCGTATTAATGGGAGATGTTATAAACATATAACGGGATTTAAATAGTTAAACGGAAAAAGGCGGGATGTTACATGAATGTAAAGTTTGATCTTTTATTTAGATCTAAATCTTCACCTAAATTATTTAAGAATCATAACTAAGAATTGTATGTTTTTTTCTCAACAATTGCATAAGCCAAAGGACATATCCCATTATTTGAGTCAACACAAACAGCAGTGAGTAGTTGACCTCTAGCTGACTCTTTCATAAAAGCCCCATCTAAACCAAGCAAATCCCTGCCTAAATCTTGAAAGCCACTTTTCAATGGTACTAAACATATATAAACTCTTTTAAAGATCATACTTATTGCATCTTCATCACATGGTTCTGTTCCAACCTTGACAGTTGTACCTGGATTAGCTTTTTTAAGTCCACTAAATAATCCCTTAAGTGAGCATATTGTTTAGCATAATCCCCTTCCACAATTGTTCTTGCCTTCTTTAATGCTCTGTATGCCTTCATCTTTGACACTTCCATTCCATATTGTGTTTCAGCCTGTACCTTAACTGCCTTTGCTGGTGATGTGTGCAACGGGGTGTACGAAATAGTATTATTTTTAATACAAAATACTACAAAATATGACACAAGTTTTATTAATTTACGGATGGGATATACCTAAACCTTGCTACAACACTATAGGCAGTGTACCTAATCGTAGAGTAGTGTAGTTTTTAGTAAGTCCGGTTCATTCCACAGGGAGCTGGTGATACTTACTATATTTTTAACTATATTTATACAAAATATATATAATTATATAAGTAGTAATATTATTATAAAAGGGGGGTTTTACCGTTTAATGACCGGTTTGTCGATTCTATATTTTAAGCGTAAAGATAAATGACGATAATTAAAGTGCGTAAAATAATGACAATAAATAAAATGACAGTAAATAAAATTGCGAGTAATAAAATGACAGTAAATAAAGATACGATGAGAAATATAATAAAAGAATTATGCTTATTTAAACTTCCGTAATCCTGATGTTTGACGTGTTGATTTTAATTTATTACCATGGGTTAATTGTCCTTTGTCCTGGTTTATTTGATACGTCTATCTGGTTTTTGTCCATAATAGTCCATCGGTCATAAATATAAAGTGCGAGTATCCTCGTCAAATTACCCTTATACCCGAAGTCAAATATTCCAACTGATTAAGGATTTAAACTGTGATGCAGTTATCACTTCTGTCAACAATTACACCAGTTATCACTGTATGTAATCCACCCCTGTTTTAATTAGTTTATGAATATTAATTCATCCACTTGATCAGAATGAATAATCAATTACCCAACCCAATTGATTAATTAAATGATTATAACAGATTCCATATGAACATCACTAAATAGGACAACCATAATCATTATTAATTATTAGGTTAATTAATTTGAAGATAGGTTCGACAGACTCCAATGAGTTGTCACTCAATTAGACAATACCCCTCATCTATTAATAGTCAATAGTTCAATTTCTACAAGTGTCGGTCTTTTGCCCAAACCTTAATTATGGTCCAAAGTTCAATAACCCCTTCTTAATATTTTAGCCCAACATCACGATTACTTCGGCTCAAATAAGCATAATAATAACTTAGTTACGATACATTAATTTAAAAAGGAAGAACATAGCTTACAGTGGTGATTAATCGCGTAGCGTTACACGGGCAGAGTTTCGACTTTAAAACCCGTAAAACATTTCTTACAATAACCCAATTATTATTAATCTTAAATTAAACTTAATATTATAAATATAAATATAAATTACATAAGAAAGAAATAAGATTGGAAAAAGGTGTATCTAAATCATCGATTTAGATGGCCTTTTATAGGCAAATGATAAATTGAAATTTTCACTTATGACCCCTGAACTATGCTCAATTAACAACTTTTTATTATTTAATATTATTCTTATTATGAATTATTTAAATATTATATTATATTCTTGTGCATAGTTGACTTGTACTTTCAGCTCCGTTGCGTCGAGCGTTGAAAGTTGGCTCGGGTACCGGTTCCGGATTTTCGAACGTCCTTTCGTATAATTTAATATCTTGTACTTTGCGTTTTGTAACTTGTACTCTTGTCATTTTTAGATGTTTCTCATCAATAAATTGAACCACTTTAATTGTATCTTGTACTTTTTAGCTTTTCGGACCTTTGTGTCTTCAATTCGTCGAATCTGCCTTTTGTCTTCGCACTTATTTAATATAAACGAATATTACTTGAAAATAGAACAATTGCAACTAAAATCTTGTCTTTCTTGAGGGATAATGCTATGAAATATATGTTCCTTTTTAGCCTTATCAATATCCCCACACTTGAGCGTTGCTTGTCCTCAAGCAATACAGTCTTGAAATAAGATAATACAAATCACACGAATCACTTCTTTATTCTTCACACTTTGTACATCAGTGATTTTGATAGAGCGGTATAAACAATGATAGTAACGATAGAACCATGGTTGAAGGTGGGTGTGCCATCCACAGTTGCCTCGGGTTTAGGTCAACGACACTTGCAATCAAATAGCCGATTTACTTTCGGTTTCCAAAGAAAAGTGCACATTTGAAAGGCGGTTTACAGTCCCACATGACTATAAAACGTAGATCCTTAAGGAAATTAGATCTTTATGAAAACATTTGATCTTTTGAAAATTCAATCTAGATTTTACCCTAGATAAGTTTTCTGATTTGACCCACCATTCGTTGTTGCAAAATATATTTGTGGATCAATATTTTGGCTAAAAACTTTTAGGTTCGTGTAATCCACTGCTATCCCTATATCGGAAAGCACACATCCAGTTTACTTGTTCTGTATATTACCTTTCGGTAAACTACCGTCCGGTTGTAAAGGAAAGCGATGAACAAGAAACTGTTAAGGCAATGTCCCATGACATGCAGATGATTATGGTCTTTTGACGTGTCGGATGCTAGTACTATCCTTGGTAGGAGCAATAGTAAAGATCATCCTATGATTTTTCGGTCTGGCACAAGGTCCTGTCTCCGACCATGCTATGCAACCACCGTTCTTACGGTTGACACCCGATTTGGTTCAGGTGACCTAATGAATTCCAGGTGAATTCCTAGGATTTTACGTTCAATGGTGATGAACGCATTGAAAATGGGTTTTCAGAAAACAAATCGGTTTGTATTTTTGATCAAAATATTTTCTCGTTCAAGCTCGAGTTTAGATATCATTGAATTCCATGAGTTTGAATTCTCAATCTTTAAGGTCAATATCAAGGATTGAGTAATATCAGGCTTAAATGCTGATTTTTAATTTTTAAGGAGATTATCCTTTCTGGGGATCTGATTCATTAGTCTTATCAAGCTAATTTTCACGGTGCCTCCCCATTGTACGAGATAAATCCTTCTCATGGTTAGGATAAATCTGACCACCTGGCGACCCTGTTTGATGCTGAGGTCCGTGGATTTCCTGCTGATTTTAGAGATGACTTTTCTAGATTTTTCGTCAACCTACAGCTGTTCTGGACGACAACTTCTTGACCTAAATCAAGAAGCGCGTGTCTTTTTCGGAAGACTTTACTTCCTTTTAATGATGGAATTGATTCATCGTGTAGATCCATCTCTTCTTTCAAAAGTATTACAATAAATCGGGTAAAACAGTTAATTTAGTCCAAAACAAAAGCACCTGCAATAAACTTTACACAAACATGTGATAGATAGTTTTTAATTGAATAACTTGGTATATTCTCCCCACACTTAGTTTCTTTCTTTGCCTTTTTATTCTCCTTTATTCCATTTTAAATGAATTCAAGCGTTTTGGGTTGTTTCTCAATTTATGTCCTTTTTTGAGGTAACAATAATTTCGGTATTAACACCTAGTTTTCAACGTTCATAAATATATATAAACATGATTTTGATTTCATTTAGTTGAAAATTTTTCAAATTTTCGCAAAATTTGGCAAATAAACCAAGTGTAAACCCGAGAGAATTTATAACCCTTCCCCACACTTAAGATCATGCAATGCCCTCATTTGCATGAAATCAGACTCTAATTATAAATTCATGAGGGTGATTAGTGTAGAAAAGTTATTGGAAATACCGAGTTTGCAAACATGTTGTTTTATATCACATTTGATATTTTGCGTCTTGTCGTCAAAATTAGAAGCTTTTGCTGAACTTAATGACATTCTTTGAAAGTGCGCTGTTTTACCCTGTTTTGTACATAACATAAAATACAAACATATATATACATATTTTTAAAGTTTGATATATTATCCCACGTTTAAAAATTTATAAAATATAATATATATATATATATATATATATATATATATATATATATTTTTTGCATACTTTAGATCAATAAAATTAAAAAAATAATGATAACAAAATTTATCGCCCCGTCCTTGGGTAAAGCAATTTCGGTTCAACGACCTAGTCTTCAACTCACGACGAATTTTAGAAATCAATTTTTTAAACTTAATGAAATAAAGTAAATTTTGTTTTTAAAATCACACAAAACTTAAATTTAAAAGGCATATTAATTAAAACCTAAAAAATAAAAATTCAGAATGGTGGGAGAAAACTAGTTCTTTAGTGTCTGCTAGCGGAAAAGACCAATCGGATTCCATTCTCGGAACTACACGAGAACAGAACAATTAACTCTAGACAGCATTTTCTTTTTAGAACATTTAAATCTCCCCACACTTAGGTAGCTGTGGTGTCGAAATTGTGATTAACTTCATCGTCAATTTCTCTTGTCCATAATCAACTTGCATATCCGTGACTTTTTCTTTAAGCCATTGGTCGGATTCCTGTGTAATATCCACAATTTCAACTAGTTTCTCCTTTTCTTTAGGTGATAGATTGGATACTAACCGGTTACATAACTTAAAGTTCCCCTTGGTTCTAGCATCGCGAATCCGTTTAATAAGTTTCTTCATTGAACTATTAATAACGGGGTCATTTAATTTCATATCAACAACGGGGTTCTTTGTTATCAGGTCATCATTAGGTGTTACTTCATTTTCCCCACACTTAGGCGTTTTATTATTGCTAAGCACTACCGTTGGAGTTGGTAAAACAACATGGTTCTTACCAATCATTTTTGCTGGTTCAACGGTATTGGTTGGTGGAGATTTAGACTTTCGAATCATAAAGGTGATCGATTTTTCATCATTACTAAGTGTCATTCTACCATTTCTTACATCAAATAACGCCCCGGTGGACGCTAAGAATGGTCGACCTAAAATTAGAGGAATGTTTGGGTCCTCTTCTATGTCAATGACAATGAATTCGACTAGAAAGGTTAAATTACCTACTTGAATGGGTAGGTTGTCAGCAATTCCAACTGGGTGCTTAATGGTTTGATCAAAGAGTCGAACACTCATATCTGTTGGAGTTAACTCACCTACACCTGATCTCTTATATAAGGAAAGAGGCATAACACTCACACTTGCACCTAAATCTGCCAGTGCATCATACATGACACAATCACTAAGTAGACAAGGAACAATAAATTCACCCGGATCACCTACCCTAGGTGGAGGATTTGGTGGAACTGTCTTCACCGGGTTTACTTCTACTGTTTTTGTTTCTTGCACTTTTTTATTCTTCTTCTTCTTCTTTCCAGAGGTATCACAATCTTTATTACCTATTACTTGCTCATACTCAACTCCTTTTCTTGGAAACGGGAGGGGTGGTTTGTATGGTGTCACCACTGGCTTTACATACTCGGGTGGTGGTGGTGGTGGTGTAACTTCTTCATTGTTACTCTCATCTAAAACCTTCCCATCTTCTGGAGCTGGTTTTTCAGAATTTGTTGAAACCATGTTAACATTCTCATTCCGAGGATTTACTTCAGGATTACTCGGTAGCTTTCCTTGTTCCCTCTCACTTATCATGCTAGCAAGAGTACCTACGTGTTTTTCTAGATTCAAAATGGAAGCTTGTTGAGTTCTTAATGACTGATCAAACCTCTCATTCGTTTGGGTTTGAGATGTAATAAATTGTGTTTGAGATTCCATTAGCTTTGCCATCATTTCTTCTAGATTTCGCTTTTTCTCTTCGGTTTGTTGTGATGGTTTATACAAGCCAGGTCTTTGTTGATTGAAAGTGTTGTTTTGAGTTGGTTGGTTATTCGGACCTTGTTGGTTATACGAGTTATTGTCGGGTCCTTTTGGATTGTAAAGAATGTTTTGATTTCGATTGAAGTTTGGCCTTGGCGGTTGATAATTATTCTGATAACTATTTTCCAGCCTTTGGTTCATGTGGACAACATTCTCACGTTGTTCCATCGTTTGTTCAATGTGACAGTCTTTCATTAAGTGTGGTCCACCGCATTGCTCACAACTAATTCGTATTGCGTGAATATCTTTATTCATCTTTTCCATTCGTCTCTCGAAAGCATCTATTTTTGCGGAAACGGAATCAAAGTCATGGCTAGAATCGGCTCTAGCCACTTTAGATGAACGAAAAATATCTTTTTCTTGGTGCCACTCATGAGAGTGGGAAGCAGTGTTATCAATAATTTTGTAAGCTTCAGTTGCGGTTTTCTTCATAATGGAACCACCAGCTGTTATGTCGATGTCTTTTCTTGTAGCAACGTTGACACCTTGGTAGAATATTTGTACTATTTGATAAGTGTCTAAACCGTGTTGAGGACATCCTCTCAACATCCTTTCGAATCTTGTCCATGCCTCATATAATGTTTCATTTGGCTTTTGCGCGAACGTAACAATTTCTCCTTGAAGTCTCACGGCTTTGGATGCCGGAAAGAATTGTTTAAGAAATTTTTCAACTAAAACATCCCATGTGTCAATCGCCCCTTCAGGTAACGATTCTAACCAATCTTTGGCTTCTCCCTTTAAAGTCCAGGGAAACAACATGAGATAGATTTGTTCGTCTTCTACTTCTCGGATTTTGAATAGTGTACAGATCCTATTAAAGGTACGAAGATGTTCGTTGGGATCTTCTTTTGGCGTACCACTATATTGGCACTGATTAGTTACCATATGTAGAATTTGTCCTTTGATTTCATAATCTGGAGCATTAACTTCTGGCTTAATAATGGCGTGACCTTGGCCCGTGCGTTTAGCTCTCATTCGATCTTCCATACTTAGAGGTTCCGTTACTTCCATAATTAAATTCGTTGAATACGAATCACTAGAGGACTCTAATTTAACGGTTTGTGGTTCAGGATCTTGGAATTGTCCTTGAATATCCTCCAGTTTCTTAGTTGTGAAATCGGGTTCAAAAGATGGATTGTCGGAAATTTGAATTGGAGTATTTGTTCGACTGGATGATGATTCTAAAGAAAAATCAACGGCGACAATATTTGCTAAATGTCTTGATCGAGTTACAGGTGGTGAACGTATAAAAGGTGGTGAACGTCTTGCTCGGTGCATTCACTGAATATCCTATTAGTTTTTAAAAAGAAAGAAAAATTATAATAAGTTATCCAATCAATAGACTTTTCTGATTTTGCCCACGTTTCGAATAGCCAAAAGATGCAGCAGAGGGGCAGGATTCGTTTGGTCTCAATATAATTGAGTACTGTTTGGCTCCAATAACCCGGTCCACGTACAAATCCAACTATTACTACGAACCAGAAAATTTTGATGTCTATCAATTTAACCACTTAAAATAAATTTTCGTAATTTTAAGAAATTTAGAGAAGAAGTAGAAAAAATTCTAAGTCCTAAAAACTAGAATGGCGAGAAATAAGAAAGAAATAGATTGCGCGTCGAAAAATGTCGAAAAATAAAAGGTCGAAAAATAGGCGTCGAAAAATAAAAATAAGAAAGTAGCGCGAAAAACGGCGTCGCAAAATTCTAAAGCACATAAATCTTAGTCTAAGGAATAAGCACTTAAGGGATTTTACGGCAAACCTAAAAATTCTAGAAATAAAAATAACTATGGCAAAACTAAACTTAATACTAAAAATTGTAACTAAAGTCTAAAAATCTAAAGGTAATAAAAAAAAAAAAAAAAACTTTTTTTTTAATTTTTTTTTTATATTTCGTTTTTTAAGGATTTTAAAATTTTTTTTTTTTTTAAATTTTTTTTTTTATATATATTTTTTTTAAAACTTTTTTTTTTTTAAAAATTTAAAAAAAAAAAACGATTTTTTTTTACAATTTTTTTTTTTAAAACGAATTTTTTTTCTTTTAAAAAAATGATTTTTTTTACACAATTTTTTTTTTTTTAAAGGAATTAATATTTTTTTATTATTATTATTTTTTTTTCAAAACTTTTTTTTTAACTCATTTACTATTCATGAATAGTAAATGAAAAGAAATTAATTAATTTACTATTCACATGAAAACGACATGATAGAAATTATTAATTGCAAGTTACATAATATACCCCTGAAATATTTAATAAATACGACTTTTTAAAACTTTTAAAACTTTTACGTATCAAATTTGATTCTAAAATATTATTATATTATTATATTTTATTTCAATATTATTATATTATTATATTTATTAAATTATTATATTTAAATTAATATATCTTTAATCAATCAAAAACTAAAAAAAAAAACTTAAATACCCCGTGAAAACACAAAAAGTGTCCCCGAAATTACTTTTTTTTTATAACTATATTTTTACAGATATAAATTAAAAATATAGCGTTTTAGCGCTCCCCGGCAGCGGCGCCAAAAACTTGATGTGTGCAGCGGGGTGTACGAAATAGTATTATTTTTAATACAAAATACTACAAAATATGACACAAGTTTTATTAATTTACGGATGGGATATACCTAAACCTTGCTACAACACTATAGGCAGTGTACCTAATCGTAGAGTAGTGTAGTTTTTAGTAAGTCCGGTTCGTTCCACAGGGAGCTGGTGATACTTACTATATTTTTAACTATATTTATACAAAATATATATAATTATATAAGTAGTAATATTATTATAAAAGGGGGGTTTTACCGTTTAATGACCGGTTTGTCGATTCTATATTTTAAGCGTAAAGATAAATGACGATAATTAAAGTGCGTAAAATAATGACAATAAATAAAATGACAGTAAATAAAATTGCGAGTAATAAAATGACAGTAAATAAAGATACGATGAGAAATATAATAAAAGAATTATGCTTATTTAAACTTCCGTAATCCTGATGTTTGACGTGTTGATTTTAATTTATTACCATGGGTTAATTGTCCTTTGTCCTGGTTTATTTGATACGTCTATCTGGTTTTTGTCCATAATAGTCCATCGGTCATAAATATAAAGTGCGAGTATCCTCGTCAAATTACCCTTATACCCGAAGTCAAATATTCCAACTGATTAAGGATTTAAACTGTGATGCAGTTATCACTTCTGTCAACAATTACACCAGTTATCACTGTATGTAATCTACCCCTGTTTTAATTAGTTTATGAATATTAATTCATCCACTTGATCAGAATGAATAATCAATTACCCAACCCAATTGATTAATTAAATGATTATAACAGATTCCATATGAACATCACTAAATAGGACAACCATAATCATTATTAATTATTAGGTTAATTAATTTGAAGATAGGTTCGACAAACTCCAATGAGTTGTCACTCAATTAGACAATACCCCTCATCTATTAATAGTCAATAGTTCAATTTCTACAAGTGTCGGTCTTTTGCCCAAACCTTAATTATGGTCCAAAGTTCAATAACCCCTTCTTAATATTTTAGCCCAACATCACGATTACTTCGGCTCAAATAAGCATAATAATAACTTAGTTACGATACATTAATTTAAAAAGGAAGAACATAGCTTACAGTGGTGATTAATCGCGTAGCGTTACACGGGCAGAGTTTCGACTTTAAAACCCGTAAAACATTTCTTACAATAACCCAATTATTATTAATCTTAAATTAAACTTAATGTAACGACCCGCACTTTTTCGATCATTCTATACTTATAAGATTAATATTTACATAGATTAAACCTTACCAACATGATAAGCAATCCAAATTGTCGAGATTTATATTTCCGAAAAGAGTTTTACACAACGTTTGACCGTCTAGTTTGACCGATGATATCACGAACTATACAATATATGATAATTATACGTTTGTGTATATAAATGTATATATACATATTTAACATGATTAATAAATGTTTTAATATCTCACTTTATATTAATAACAACAAGTTATATGTGTATTTTGAAACTACTAACTTAAGTTTTCAAAACGATAACAATACGTAACGTTATTTGACATATATACTTAAGACTTATAATGTTATACATATATTGTATAAGTAATGTATTTAATTACTTTTAAAGAACTTAAATACATAAAACCATATAAGTGTATTCACAAAAGATAGCTATATTTGAATCCTCATTTCATTTTTCACAAAATTTCTATACGTATACCTAGAGTATTTGTACTCGTATCATACCTAGCTCCTATACGTATTTATTAATAGTAAATACACATCAAAATCACCACCTAACCAGCCATTATTCATGCCCTTAGAGCTAGGTAATTACTTTTGGATGATTACTTGACTAATTAACAAAATTACAAACTAAAAATCTTATCATGTATTACATGATACACGTTTTTTTTAGGTTATAAGTATCACCATTTCTAGTTCATTTTCTAACCTCATTTTTAGTTAAACACACACTCTTTCACAACCCTTAAAACCCTTAATCAATTCAGCAAAGTTTCCAAGAAGATCTAGCTTCAAAAACCATACTAAAACACCATAAGAAAACCATACAACAACACTTCAAGAAAACCCTCCAAGAACACCAACTTACTTCCAATCTTTCATCCACTTCTATCACCCTTTTGATTCTAGCTTCTTACTTCTCTTTTACAGCAAACTTATCCAAGGAACTTGAGGTTCGTGATATCAACCGGAAGACCGAGTCAAATTATATATATCTTCGAGACAACAGTGAGTATATAGTCCCACTTTTAAACTCTAAATATTTCGGGATGAGAATACATGTATTTTATGTTTTACGATATGGACACAAGTAACTGAAAAATATGTTCTACGTTGAGTTGTACCACTGGCATACTTCCCTGTAGCTTGGTAACTAATATTTACAGCGGTATTGTAAACGCGAATCCTGTTGATAGATCTATCGGGCCTGACAACCCCAACCGGACTGGACGACCAGTATTCAACGGTTGCACAGTACTTCGTTTTGTGACTACACTTGGTACGGTGTAGTAAGATTTCATATTAAAGGGAATATGCGACGTGAAAATGTTAAGTATGGTTACCAAGTGCTCAACCACTTAGAATACTTTTATTAAACTGTTTATATACGAAATCTTGTGGTCTATATATATATTGCTGCCGGCATTAAACCTATATCTCACCAACTTTATGTTGACCTTTTAAAACATGTCTATTCTCAGGTGATTTCTAAAGCTTCCGCTGCATCATGTTGGATCTAACCAGGATCTTGCGTACGCATGTTTGTGTCAAAAATAAAACTGCATATCCGAGATGTTGTATTGTAAAATATGCTAGAAACCGTGTTGTTGTCATCATTTGTAAAGTTTGTAAGTCGAAGATTATCGCTAAACGTTAATCTTCTTTTTATTGTCTTAAGCTTGTAACAAAAATAATGGTTGTGGTTTGTAATGTATAATATATGCAGTTTTTCTTTTAAAAATGTCTCATATAGAGGTCAATACCTCGCAATGAAATCATACGTTATCTAACGCGTTCTTATGGTTAAGGACGGGTTATGACATGTGGTATCAGAGCGTTGGTCTTAGCGAACCAGGTTTGCATTAGTGTGTCTAACCGAGAAGTCGTTAGGATACATTAGTAAAGTCTGGACTTTGACCGGGTCTGATTTTAAAAAAAAAAAAAAAAACCATTGCTTATCACTGTTGGTTAAAATTTATGTGTAAATATTATGTAAGTACTAATGGGTTAGTTGTTGTGTGATAGATGTCGGGCTCGAAACTTATTATCACATTCAGCGACTCCGAATCAGAACCTTCAGATTGTGTTTCAGTCATTAACATATCCGATGACGAAAGTGGTATTTTTGGGGAAGACTCACAATTTCCGGATGAACCAACTATAGAAATATCGGAAAGTGAACCCGAGGAGGAAAGTGAACCCGAGGAGGAAAGTGAACCCGAGGAGGAAAGTGAACCCGAGGAGGAAAGTGAACCCGAGGAAGAAATACAGGAAATTACAAAAGACGAGTTCGAACTAGGAAAGAAACGAAAGGCTAATGAATTAGAAAATCCAAATCCCGAGTTTAATGAGAATGAAGTGGCACCAATTCCACTCAACACTACCACCCCTATCCCCGCTATTCCTATTAGTGCTATCCTCGCATCTAGTTCTTCGGCACCTCAGCCAAAACGTAGGGAGACAGCTAGGATTCGCGTTGGGGGATTCCCTGGACATAAATGTTTTGGGAAATAGATCAAACGATGCGCTGCCGAATTAAACCATGGAATCAAATAATGTTTTGTATAATATTATTAGTGTGGTTTGTTTAATGTTCGATGTAAGATAAGCATATGTAAAATAGCGAAGTATGAAATGCAATAATTTTCCATGGTTAAGTATTATTTAGATTGTAGTAATTGGTTCTGTACTAAGCTATTAAGTATGAACATTAACGGGTAGGTACTACCCTAGATATAATTATAAAACGCTAATAAGAAGAAAAGGCTTTTATAATAATACCTGGTTCATATTATTAACAAGCTATAAATGTACTATAAATACACACTACATCTATAATATTCCATGTGAATAATTATTTTCTTTCATTAGGAAATGGCGCGATTGAATCGAATGACGGAACAAGAACTCGAGGAACTCATCAACCAGCGAGTGAACGACAGAATGTTATGGGTTGAGGCTGCAAGAGCTGCTGCAGTTAATCCAAATCCTCGTGTAGGATGCTCCTACAAGACGTTTCAAGCTTGCAAGCCCTCATCATTCAGTGGAACGGAAGGAC
Organism: Rutidosis leptorrhynchoides; assembly: GCF_046630445.1. Lineage (NCBI taxonomy): Eukaryota > Viridiplantae > Streptophyta > Magnoliopsida > Asterales > Asteraceae > Rutidosis > Rutidosis leptorrhynchoides. The sequence continues at coordinate 93,057,372 of NC_092340.1, read as the reverse complement.
CGATCGGTTTAACCCGATGGATAGAAAAGATGGAGACGGTGTTCAAAATCAGTGGTTGTGATGAAAAAGACATGACCAAGTTTGCATCGTGCACTTTACAAGATAGTACACTCACATGGTGGAAGAATTATGTGAAGGCGGTAGGAGGAGATGTAGCTTATGATACTCCATGGGAAGAATTCAAAGCGATGATAATCACCGAGTATTGTCCAAGGAATGAGGTTATTAAGTTAGAAGATGAGTTACGAAGTTTGAAGGTGGTTGGTACTGAAATCACCAACTACAATCAGCGATTCATGGAATTGGTTTTACTATGTCCTGAATTGGTTCCAACCGAAGCACGGAAGATTGAAATGTACAAAGGTGGTTTGCCCAAGAAGGTCAAGGCAAACGTTACGGCGTCGAAACCTAAGACAATTCATGAAGCTATAACCATGGCGAACGAGTTAATGGATCAGGTCATTCTGGATAAGAAAGCATTCACTACTGAGGTGAAGGTATCAAGTAACAAAAGGAAGTGGAACGGAAATTATGATCGAGGTTACCAACAGCAATCTTTTAAGAAACCAGAAACCCCGAAAGGTGCGGGTAGCGGTTCAGGCTTTGGTTACAAAGGACAAAGTCCTTTATGCAACCGTTGTCACAAACATCACTTTGGTTATTGTAGTGTGTTGTGCACCAAATGCAATCGACAGGGACATCTTGCTGAAGATTGTAAGGCTCTCGTTACAAATGCAAATGGTAACAAGACTCCTGCCACCAACGCAAATAGAACTGCTTTGGCTAACATTACTTGTTTTGGGTGTGGAAAACAAGGTCATTATAAGAGCCAGTGCCCGAATCAGAATGGCGGACCTGCACGTGGAAGAGCGTTTGTTATTAATGCTAGAGAGGCACGAGAAGACCCGGAGCTTGTTACGGGTACGTTTACCATTAATAACTTATCAGCATCTATTTTATTTGATACTGGCGCCGATAGAAGTTATGTGTGTAGAAATTTTTACACTAAATTGAATTGTTCATCATTACCTCTAGATGCTAAGTACTTGATTGAGTTAGCTAATGGTAAACTAATTAAAGCCGATAAAATTTGTCGTGGTTGTGAAATAAATCTAGCCGGAGAAACGTTTAAAATCGACTTAATACCCGTAGAATTAGGAGGTTTTGATGTAATAGTCGGCATGGACTGGATGTCCAAAGTAGGAGCGGAAGTTGTTTGTGCCAAGAAGGCAATTCGTATTCCTGGTAAGGATAAAATACCGGTGATGATTTATGGAGAGAAGGGTAATTCAAAGCTAAAACTCATTAGCTGTTTGAAAGCCAAGAAGTGTTTAGAAAAGGGATGTTACGCTATTTTAGCACATGTTAATAAAGTCGAAAAGAAAGAAAAGTGCATCAACGACGTGCCTGTGGCAAGAGATTTTCCTGAAGTTTTTCCGGAAGAATTGCCGGGATTACCTCCATTTAGATCGGTAGAATTTCAAATAGATTTAGTACCAGGAGCTGCACCAGTGGCTCGTGCTCCATATAGACTTGTACCGTCCGAGTTAAAAGAACTTCAAAGTCAGTTAAAAGAATTACTGGACCGTGGATTCATACGACCGAGTACTTCACCGTGGGGAGCTCCAATTTTGTTTGTTAAGAAGAAAGATGGATCTTTTAGGATGTGTATAGACTATCGTGAATTAAATAAGTTAACTATCAAGAATCGGTATCCACTACCGAGAATTGATGACTTATTTGATCAATTGCAAGGATCATGTGTTTATTCGAAAATCGACTTAAGATCGGGCTATCATCAACTACGCGTCAAAGAAGAGGATATTCCGAAAACTGCTTTTCGGACACGTTATGGTCATTACGAATTTTTGGTTATGCCGTTTGGATTGACGAATGCGCCAGCTGTATTCATGGACCTCATGAATCGAGTTTGTAGTCCGTATTTAGATAAGTTTGTTATCGTTTTCATTGATGATATTCTTATCTATTCCAAGAGTGAGCAAGAGCATGAAGAGCATTTAAGGTTGATACTGGAGTTGTTAAGAAAAGAACAACTTTATGCTAAATTTTCTAAGTGTGCTTTCTGGTTGAAAGAAGTGCAATTTCTTGGTCACGTTGTTAATAGCGAAGGAATTCAGGTTGATCCAGCAAAAACTGAAGCTATTGAAAAATGGGAGACTCCTAAGACACCAACACAGATACGCCAATTTTTGGGTTTAGCCGGTTATTATAGAAGGTTTATTCAAGATTTTTCCCGAATAGCTAAGCCGTTGACAGCGTTAACGCAAAAAGGGAAGAAATATGAATGGACCTCGGAGCAGGAGAACGCATTTCAATTACTGAAGAAGAAGTTAACTACGGCGCCTATTTTATCGTTACCAGAAGGGAACGATGATTTTGAAATATATTGTGACGCTTCGCGACAAGGTTTTGGTTGTGTTCTTATGCAACGGAAGAAAGTTATTGCATTTGCATCCCGACAATTGAAGATTCACGAGCGAAATTATACGACGCATGATCTAGAATTGGGAGCAGTCGTGTTTGCATTGAAGATGTGGAGACACTACTTGTATGGGGTTAAATTCACTGTGTTTACTGATCATAAAAGCCTTCAACATATTTTTGATCAGAAACAATTGAACATGAGGCAACGTAGGTGGGTCGAGTTAATAAACGACTATGATTGTGAAATTCGTTATCATCCCGGGAAGGCGAATGTGGTGGCTGATGCTTTAAGCAGAAAAGAACGAGAACCAATTCGAGTTCGAGCAATGAACATAAAAATTCGTATGAATCTCAACTCACAAATCAAAGAAGTTCAACGAGAAGCACTCAATGAAGAAAACATAAAGAATGAAATAATGAAAAAGTACGAGAAACAACTTGTTGTACGGGAAGATGGAATTCGGTATTTTGCAAATCGTATTTGGGTACCGAAGTTGGGTGGATTAAGGAAGTTGATATTGAACGAGGCACATAAGACAAGATACTCGATACATCCTGGAGTTGGAAAGATGTATCAAGATCTTAAGACACGTTATTGGTGGCCTAATTTAAAGACCGACGTTGCAACATATGTTGGGGAGTGTTTAACTTGTTGTAAGGTCAAAGCAGAACACCAGAAGCCGTCAGGGTTACTTCAACAACCAGAAATCCCAGAATGGAAGTGGGATGGTATTACCATGGATTTTATCACGAAGTTACCAAAGACTGCCTGGGGATACGACACTATTTGGGTGATTGTCGATCGTCTCACCAAGTCTGCACATTTCTTGCCTATAAAGGAAACGGATAGAATGGAGAAACTATTACGATTGTATATAAAGGAAGTTGTTTCAAGGCATGGAATACCTATTTCCATTATATCCGATCGTGATAGTAGATTTACCTCAAAGTTTTGGCAATCACTACAGGAGGCACTAGGAACTCGTTTGGATATGAGTACCACATATCATCCGCAGACCGACGGGCAGAGTGAAAGAACAATTCAGACTCTTGAAGACATGCTCAGGGCATGTGTGATCGATTTTGGAAACGGATGGGATAAATATCTACCGTTAGCAGAATTCTCGTATAACAATAGTTATCATGCGAGCATTGGAGCTGCGCCATTCGAAGCATTGTACGGAAGGAAGTGTAGATCTCCTATCTGTTGGAATGAAGTAGGAGATCGACAATTAACTGGTCCCGAGATCATACATGAAACTACTGAAAAGATAGTACAAATCAAGGAGAGATTGAAAACAGCCCGCAGTCGCCAAAAGAGCTACGCCGATGTTCGAAGGAAACCATTAGAGTTTCAGGTCGGGGACATGGTTATGCTAAAGGTGTCACCTTGGAAAGGTGTGATACGTTTTGGAAAAAGGGGTAAACTGAACCCAAGGTACGTAGGCCCGTTTAAGATCATCGAACGCATTGGACCGGTAGCTTATCGACTCGAGTTACCGCAACAACTCGCCGGAGTACATAATACCTTTCACGTCTCAAACCTTAAGAAGTGTCTTGCAAAGGAAGACCTCACCATTCCTCTTGAAGAAATCCATGTCGACGAGAAACTACAATTCGTCGAAGAACCAATTGAAATCATGGACCGTGAAGTTAAACAGCTCAAACAGAGCAATATACCGATTGTTAAGGTTCGTTGGAATGCTAGAAGAGGTCCCGAGTTTACTTGGGAACGAGAGGATCAGATGAAGCAAAAGTATCCACACTTGTTTCTTGATGACGCAAAATAGGTACAATTTTAAAATTTCGGGACGAAATTTATTTAACGGGGAGGTAATGTAACGACCCGCACTTTTTCGATCATTCTATACTTATAAGATTAATATTTACATAGATTAAACCTTACCAACATGATAAGCAATCCAAATTGTCGAGATTTATATTTCCGAAAAGAGTTTTACACAACGTTTGACCGTCTAGTTTGACCGATGATATCACGAACTATACAATATATGATAATTATACGTTTGTGTATATAAATGTATATATACATATTTAACATGATTAATAAATGTTTTAATATCTCATTTTATATTAATAACAACAAGTTATATGTGTATTTTGAAACTACTAACTTAAGTTTTCAAAACGATAACAATACGTAACGTTATTTGACATATATACTTAAGACTTATAATGTTATACATATATTGTATAAGTAATGTATTTAATTACTTTTAAAGAACTTAAATACATAAAACCATATAAGTGTATTCACAAAAGATAGCTATATTTGAATCCTCATTTCATTTTTCACAAAATTTCTATACGTATACCTAGAGTATTTGTACTCGTATCATACCTAGCTCCTATACGTATTTATTAATAGTAAATACACATCAAAATCACCACCTAACCAGCCATTATTCATGCCCTTAGAGCTAGGTAATTACTTTTGGATGATTACTTGACTAATTAACAAAATTACAAACTAAAAATCTTATCATGTATTACATGATACACGTTTTTTTTAGGTTATAAGTATCACCATTTCTAGTTCATTTTCTAACCTCATTTTTAGTTAAACACACACTCTTTCACAACCCTTAAAACCCTTAATCAATTCAGCAAAGTTTCCAAGAAGATCTAGCTTCAAAAACCATACTAAAACACCATAAGAAAACCATACAACAACACTTCAAGAAAACCCTCCAAGAACACCAACTTACTTCCAATCTTTCATCCACTTCTATCACCCTTTTGATTCTAGCTTCTTACTTCTCTTTTACAGCAAACTTATCCAAGGAACTTGAGGTTCGTGATATCAACCGGAAGACCGAGTCAAATTATATATATCTTCGAGACAACAGTGAGTATATAGTCCCACTTTTAAACTCTAAATATTTCGGGATGAGAATACATGTATTTTATGTTTTACGATATGGACACAAGTAACTGAAAAATATGTTCTACGTTGAGTTGTACCACTGGCATACTTCCCTGTAGCTTGGTAACTAATATTTACAGCGGTATTGTAAACGCGAATCCTGTTGATAGATCTATCGGGCCTGACAACCCCAACCGGACTGGACGACCAGTATTCAACGGTTGCACAGTACTTCGTTTTGTGACTACACTTGGTACGGTGTAGTAAGATTTCATATTAAAGGGAATATGCGACGTGAAAATGTTAAGTATGGTTACCAAGTGCTCAACCACTTAGAATACTTTTATTAAACTGTTTATATACGAAATCTTGTGGTCTATATATATATTGCTGCCGGCATTAAACCTATATCTCACCAACTTTATGTTGACCTTTTAAAACATGTCTATTCTCAGGTGATTTCTAAAGCTTCCGCTGCATCATGTTGGATCTAACCAGGATCTTGCGTACGCATGTTTGTGTCAAAAATAAAACTGCATATCCGAGATGTTGTATTGTAAAATATGCTAGAAACCGTGTTGTTGTCATCATTTGTAAAGTTTGTAAGTCGAAGATTATCGCTAAACGTTAATCTTCTTTTTATTGTCTTAAGCTTGTAACAAAAATAATGGTTGTGGTTTGTAATGTATAATATATGCAGTTTTTCTTTTAAAAATGTCTCATATAGAGGTCAATACCTCGCAATGAAATCATACGTTATCTAACGCGTTCTTATGGTTAAGGACGGGTTATGACACTTAATATTATAAATATAAATATAAATTACATAAGAAAGAAATAAGATTGGAAAAAGGTGTATCTAAATCATCGATTTAGATGGCCTTTTATAGGCAAATGATAAATTGAAATTTTCACTTATGACCCCTGAACTATGCTCAATTAACAACTTTTTATTATTTAATATTATTCTTATTATGAATTATTTAAATATTATATTATATTCTTGTGCATAGTTGACTTGTACTTTCAGCTCCGTTGCGTCGAGCGTTGAAAGTTGGCTCGGGTACCGGTTCCGGATTTTCGAACGTCCTTTCGTATAATTTAATATCTTGTACTTTGCGTTTTGTAACTTGTACTCTTGTCATTTTTAGACGTTTCTCATCAATAAATTGAACCATTTTAATTGTATCTTGTACTTTTTAGCTTTTCGGACCTTTGTGTCTTCAATTCGTCGAATCTGTCTTTTGTCTTCGCACTTATTTAATATAAACGAATATTACTTGAAAATAGAACAATTGCAACTAAAATCTTGTCTTTCTTGAGGGATAATGCTATGAAATATATGTTCCTTTTTAGCCTTATCAGCTGGTAATCTTGGATTTGAGGGAAGTTATTCAACCAACTTTGTTGCAAGAAAGTCATATGTGAAATGTGTAACATCCCTAGACCAAGCACATGTGTGTTTATCCTTAAATATTACCACTTGCCATGTTTTTGAACCACTTCTCTTTGATACATGAATTACCCACTTGCACTCCACATTGTTAAGTTCTTTGTTTCTCCAAGATTTACTACCTTTCTCTTTCTCAGAATCAACAATTACATTCTTGCCTTTCTATTTATTATTACCCACTGTTTCTTCCTTTGTTTTATTCACTTTTACAACATCTGCTTTTAACCCTCTACAAACTGCTCTAACCCTCCTATTATCATTGTATTTAAACACAATATCCCTCTGAGTTTCAATAGCATGCAACTTTATACATTCAATAGCTTCATCTTTTGTCCCAAATTCTTGACCTAAATACAGATTATTCTTTGTCACATCCAACACCTGTTTTTGTTGCAGACTTAATTCTTTTAACTTCTTATTCCCGTCCCCTTCAATATCATGTTCATACTCAAGTTCACTATCAAACTCATCATCATTCAACCTTTTAATAGTAACTATAAGTTGATTAGTGGGACATACATCAATAGTTTTAGAAACATTTCCCAAGAATTCAATATCTTTGTCAATGCTACAATGAAAGTCATTCATATCAACATCAAAATCTTGTACTTGATTATCTTCATCAAGGTTAAAATCAATATCTTCATCCTCACTTTCTTCTTTACCTGTCTTATCTTCATCAACATTCAAGTCACTATCATCATCCTCACAATCATTATCCTCACATTGTTCTTCTTCTATGTTGTTCTCAACCAAAATTTTCACTATATCATCAACCTTTGTTACTTCATGTTCAATAAACAAACTTATCTCTTTATTTAACCCCACATACTGCTTCAAATTGTTAACTATCATTTTCTGTACTTAATGGTTCTAATCCATAATCCAAATTTGAATCAGGTAAACAAAAGTGGTATGACATCTTAGAATTGCAATCATAACCAAGATCTACCACCGTTTTTGTTATCTCCTTAACACAAAATGTATCACTTGCAACTAAGTCGAAATAAATTATCTTACCATTGACATAATCCCTACGTGGAGGATGAGTAAATTCGCCACCATGATGTAATTTGATTGTAAAAAGTCCAGGATAATCAACTAAAAAAAATTGATCGGTATTCAATGAAACAGTAGCAATTTTAATTATAAAAAAAATATGATGAGTATAACATCTTACCATATAAATCGTTGAAATCAAAGGATTCTGATTCGTTTCGCGTATGATATAAATGAGAATCCATCTCGTTCGCAAATAGGGTTACTGTTTTGTGTATGAGGATGAATGCTTGTTTATGAGGATGAACGCATAAGAAGGAGGAGAAAACAAACCGTTGCTGATCAGCGTACATATTCTATGTATTATACTAGGGAAACATTTATTTGATGGACTAAAATACCCTCACATGCGTTGCACATGTGAGGGTTTAAGCTGACAAAACTGACGGCTATTAGTATGAGGTACCACACACGTTACTAGTGCAAACCATAGGTACCAACCAAGCAAAAAAAAAAAAAAAAATAGGTGTATCGTGTAGTGACTCGAACTTTTCCATGTTTATATATATATTAAATGAAATTGTTATTTACATGATTAAGTGTTTCCAACATGTTAAGCAATCAAATTTGTTAAGACTTGATTAATTGAAATAGGTTTCATATAGACAATTGACCACCCAAGTTGACCGGTGATTTACGAACGTTAAAACTTGTAAAAACTATACGATGACATATATATGGTTATATATATAGTTAAAATGATTTTATTATAAGTATGTATCTCATTAGGTATTTTAACAATGATTTATATACATAAAAATGAGACTATTAATTTAAGAAACTCGAAAACGATATATATAACGATTATCGTTATAACAACGTCTTACTAGGTACATATGAATCATATTAAGATATTGATACACTTGGTTAATTATGTTAAATGATAAGTAAATATATTATTAAGTGTATTAACAATGAAATACATATGTAAAAATAAGACTACTAACTTAATGATTTCGAAACGAGACATATATGTAACGATTATCGTTGTAACGACATTTAACTGTATATATATCATACTAAGATATATTATATATCATAATATCATGATAATATAACAATTTAACATCTCATTTGTTATAATAAACAATGGGTTAACAACATTCAACAAGATCGTTAACCTAAAGGTTTCAAAACAACATTTACATGTAACGACTAACGATGACTTAACGACTCAGTTAAAATGTATATACATGTAGTGTTTTAATATGTATTCATACACTTTTGAAAGACTTCAAGACACTTATAAAAATACTTCTACTTAACAAAAATGCTTACAATTACATCCTCGTTCAGTTTCATCAACAATTCTACTCGTATGCACCCGTATTCGTACTCGTACAATACACAGCTTTTAGATGTATGTACTATTGGTATATACACTCCAATTATCAGCTCTTAGCAGCCCATGTGAGTCACCTAACACATGTGGGAACCATCATTTGGCAACTAGCATGAAATATCTCATAAAATTACAAAAATATGAGTAATCATTCATGACTTATTTACATGAAAACAAAATTACATATCATTTATATCTAATCCATACACCAACGACCAAAAACACCTACAAACACTTTCATTCTTCAATTTTCTTCATCTAATTGATCTCTCTCAAGTTCTATCTTCAAGTTCTAAGTGTTCTTCATAAATCCCAAAAGTTCTAGTTTCATAAAATCAAGAATACTTCCAAGATTGCAAGTTTACTTCCAAGTTTTCTAAATCCATTCCAAGTAATCATCCAAGATCAAGAAACCTTTGTTACTTACAGTAGGTTATCTTTCTAATACAAGGTAATAATCATATTCAAACTTTAATTCAATTTCTATAACTATAACAATCTTATTTCGAGTGGAAATCTTACTTGAAATTATTTTCGTGTCATGATTCTGCTTCAAGAACTTTCAAGCCATCCAAGGATCCTTTGAAGCTAGATCTATTTTTCTCATTTCCAGTATGTTTATCCAAGGAACTTGAGGTAGTAATGATGTTCATAACATCATTCGATTCATACATATAAAGCTATCTTATTCGAAGGTTTAAACTTGTAATCACTAGAACATAGTTTAGTTAATTCTAAACTTGTTCGCAAATAAAAGTTAATCCCTCTAACTTGACTTTTAAAATCAACTAAACACATGTTCTATATCTATATGATATGCTAACTTAATGATTTAAAACCTGGAAACACGAAAAACACCGTAAAACCGGATTTACGCCGTCGTAGTAACACCGCGGGCTGTTTTGGGTTAGTTAATTAAAAACTATGATAAACTTTGATTTAAAAGTTGTTATTCTGGGAAAATGATTTTTATTATGAACATGAAACTATATCCAAAAATTATGGTTAAACTCAAAGTGGAAGTATGTTTTCTAAAATGGTCATCTAGACGTCGTTCTTTCGACTGAAATGACTACCTTTACAAAAACGACTTGTAACTTATTTTTCCGACTATAAACCTATACTTTTTCTGTTTAGATTCATAAAATAGAGTTCAATATGAAACCATAGCAATTTGATTCACTCAAAACGGATTTAAAATGAAGAAGTTATGGGTAAAACAAGATTGGATAATTTTTCTCATTTTAGCTACGTGAAAATTGGTAACAAATCTATTCCAACCATAACTTAATCAACTTGTATTGTATATTATGTATTCTTGAGATACCATAGACACGTATACAATGTTTCGACCTATCATGTCGACACATCTATATATATTTCGGAACAACCATAGACACTCTATATGTGAATGTTGGAGTTAGCTATACAGGGTTGAGGTTGATTCCAAAATATATATAGTTTGAGTTGTGATCAATACTGAGATACGTATACACTGGGTCGTGGATTGATTCAAGATAATATTTATCGATTTATTTCTGTACATCTAACTGTGGACAACTATTTGTAGGTTACTAACGAGGACAGCTGACTTAATAAACTTAAAACATCAAAATGTATTAAAAGTATTGTAAATATATTTTGAACATACTTTGATATATATGTATATATTGTTATAGGTTCGTGAATCAACCAGTGGCCAAGTCTTACTTCCCAACGAAGTAAAAATCTGTGAAAGTGAGTTATAGTCCCACTTTTAAAATCTAATATTTTTGGGATGAGAATACATGCAGGTTTTATAAATAATTTACAAAATAGACACAAGTACGTGAAACTACATTCTATGGTTGAATTATCGAAATCGAATATGCCCCTTTTTATTAAGTCTGGTAATCTAAGAATTAGGGAACAGACACCCTAATTGACGCGAATCCTAAAGATAGATCTATTGGGCCTAACAAACCCCATCCAAAGTACAAGATGCTTTAGTACTTCGAAATTTATATCATATCCGAAGGGTGTCCCGGAATGATGGGGATATTCTTATATATGCATCTTGTTAATGTCGGTTACCAGGTGTTCACCATTTGAATGATTTTTATCTCTATGTATGGGATGTGTATTGAAATATGAAATCTTGTGGTCTATTGTTACGATTTGATATATATAGGTTAAACCTATAACTCACCAACATTTTTGTTGACGTTTAAAGCATGTTTATTCTCAGGTGAATACTAAGAGCTTCCGCTGTTGCATACTAAAATAAGGACAAGATTTGGAGTCCATGTTTGTATGATATTGTGTAAAAACTGCATTCAAGAAACTGATTTCGATGTAACATATTTGTATTGTAAACCATTATGTAATGTAATGGTCGTGTGTAAACAGGATATTTTAGATTATCATTATTTGATAATCTACGTAAAGCTTTTTAAACCTTTATTTATGAAATAAAGGTTATGGTTTGTTTTAAAAATGAATGCAGTCTTTGAAAAACGTATCATATAGAGGTCAAAACCTCGCAACGAAATCAATTAATATGGAACGTTTTTAATCAATAAGAACGGAACATTTCATATCGGTGCAAAAGTGTGTAAACCCAGGTACTACCAGCATAATTTTTTCTATTAAAATATAACTGCTTAAAAATATTGGATCGTAGTAAATTACGGCTTAAAATTAACTTCAAATTTAAATTATTACTGTAGTTAATACGGAATAGATATTTTAGGTCTCCCGCCAGCTAGAGCTAAATAGAGGTGACGCCCAAAAAGGGGGAAAAACTCGCAGACGAACAATTCTTCAATGGCGTCTAGAATTCTGAAGCGATTTGTGGTTCAAAGAAGCTGAAATGCAGTTTCTCAACTGAGAAATGATTACCGGAATCTACAGCAGCTACAGATCAAAAGAGGAATTACTGGTGTCGAAGTCGTTGGTGGTAATTGATGTTAAACCCTAATTATTAAGTAATAAGCCGTATTAATTGTATGCGATTAATTTCATGTGATGTATATGCGATGTTATATTAAGTAATAACTCGTAATAATTGTATATGCGATGTATCATGCGATGTATATATTACAGTAAGTAATAATAAAACTGCCGATTTATATGATGTAATAACTCGTACGGTATTAAGTAACTCAATAAACTGAATCGTATGAGATGTATGTGTATATTGTGTATAATTATAGTCCTGTGAGTATAATTTCCTTATATATACAATGTGAAGTTTGATTTGATAGAGAAATTATTAGGATTGTTACATGATTATCGTGATTTATTTTGTTTTAGTTAGGATTAGGGTTATGTAATGAGTAAGAAAACTGCAATAGAATATGTAATGAAGGGAGCTTCCTGTCTTCTTAATGTTTATGGATATGTTGTTTTTTCAGAAATGTTGAAGCCCGCAGTAAAAGCTTCGGTTAAAGAAGGCTGGAACTTGTATCAGAGATTAAGATTCAATCCATACTATAGGTCGTCCTTTATCTCTGACAATGAGATTGAGTATCGAGCACCCATGAACGAATTGGAGGAAGAGGAGATCGAGATCAAAATGACCCCGGATAAGAAAATCATCATAACCGGGAACAGGGATGCAAGTGAGGGAAGAAAGGCAATCAAATGGGCTCATACGATTTACCTCCCGAAGGATGGGGATTTCTACAATGCTGAATTCAAAGTTACTTTAGAGAAGGGTGACGTGGTGATAAACATAAGGAATTTTGTCAGGGATGAGATCAAGTTGGAATTTAACAAGAAACACGAGCGACTACCTCTGCCGATGAAAAAGGAGTAACTGAGTTTTAGCTCTTACACTGAATATATGTTACTTTTTGTTGTTAAAAAAAGATAGGAGGGTTTTGATTGACTTAACCAACTGATATGAATTGAATATGATTTGTGGAATGGTGCTACTAGAATTGAATTGAGTTTTTTTTTTTTCGTTCCCTAATGATAGGAGGAGTTTTAATTAGTATCTCATTAAAATTAAATTAAGAAATTGGAATACTAGTACCTTTTTAAGAATGGTGATACATGTATATGTATATATATATATATATATATATATATATATATATATATATATATATATATATATATATATATATATATAACTGATGATATATATGATAGTTGTGACTTATCCCTACTACTGATAGGAGTTTTAGTATCTTGCTACTAGAATCGGTAAGCATATTGCTATTGATATGGATAGATACACCATGTTTAAAACAAGTTAAGTTGGTAGAGCAGGATTTGCAAGGATTCTTATTAAGAGGCTCGCTTCTTCCTGACTGACTCACTGACTGACTGACTACTGATAGTGTTAAGAGTTGTGTGTGTATCCCCAGCAAGCAGTTGGTGGGTGGGTGGGCATCCAACCTTTACCCGTAAGGTTGTGCGATTCAGTGTAAACTTTGAACGACCCCTTTCCCAGGTTTAACCTATTCAATTAATGTGACGGGCTCCATATAGTTCAAGATCTTTGACCCAGTTTACTTGGTTGAGATGAAATGTAACCCAAATGCACTTTTTTTTAAGTGAGAAAGAAGATGCATAAGATTGGTTACATACACCTCATCACCAGCATCATCAAGTTCCTCCTGTTGTCGAGTTCTTCTAAAGTTTGCATACTGATCAAGTTAGTGCTTTCTTGTTTACATGACTAAAACTGCTTTAGTTGCTCATTGCACTTGTGCAACATTCTATATACGTAATTCCTTTATGCTCTTCGCTTATGCCCTGCATTTTATGTTATTAACAAGAAAAGTATACAACATTTCGAGAGGAGGATAATGGACCCAATTCTCTGATTTTCTTGTAGTACTTTTTTTTTTTTTTTTTTTTTTTTTCTGCTAATAAGTTGTTCTGCTCATTTTGGCGGGCCTTTTCATACTCATCCAAGCTAGCCTGCACTTATAGGAAATGTTAGTGTATTTACATACAGTGACAATTACAGTCATTTTTAACTGCAATTCCTCTTTAACTACCTTCAAATCTTTCTTCTTTTTGTTGATTTTCCTTAGTTCCTTGTTTCGATTTTCTATGATTTCTTTTTGTTGATTTTCCACTTCTTGTTTCCTTCTAGCAAGATTTGTTGATAGATAGATTGGTCTCAAGCTCTGATGCCCATCCCACTAAAGCACGCAAAATTGTGGATGTGGTCTCTGTATCTATCTGAACTAGTTGTTTTGGGATACTATTACCTTTTCAACAATGGCGATATGTATACACTATACATCTATCTATCTATATATAACTTACCCCTTTAGATAATATGATTGTGGAAATTGACGTTTCTTCCCTAACATGCATCATGCTTTTAGTGTTCATATAGATATATGTGATGGCCTTATTTGAAGGGAAAAAAAAGAGGTGAGTCGTTGACTGTAAACTCTCGCCGAATGGTACCCACAGTTCCCAAGGTGGTAGCCTCCATGCTCCGCTGCCGCGCCTCTCGCCGCCATAACCTACAACTCTCCCTCTCCACATTTTCTCTCTCTTCATATAAACTTTCTTACATTTGCCCTTGGTATTGGTAAGAAAATGTTCAGGAAAATACATTGTTTAAAAATTATTGGATATGAACTGGATCCTTAAAAGAATTAAGATATACGGAGTAGATGGATTCAAGATGGTTGGTAAAACGAACAAAACAATTGATAAATTGAACATGGAATGGCGTACAAGTAAGAACTATACGACTAAAGCAACATTTGAATCTGGCCAAACAGGGAATAAAATTTTTGAATAAGTAGCAGTTTCAAACAAGAGTAACAATGGAAGGGGGGATGCAATCAACATGGAGGCCAATTTACAACAACATGTCAAAGGGGAATACTAGGAAATATGATAAATGAACGATCGGAGCCTGGGGATAATTCTCATTGAAAGTGTTTTTAGGTTTTATTTAATATTAGAACTTACTAATTGGTATATGTGATGCATTTAAGTGATTAGAGTTGGTATATACATGATATTATTTACTAGAGGTGGGATATATACGATAAAAACTCAATTATAACAATGTTTGATGTGATATGGCATACAAATTCTTTGAGAAATTATGGAATTGACATGTAAGATTTTTGATTATTTGTCGCAAAAAGAAATATATGTTTTAGTTATGTAGTAGAAAAGAAGATTATATATATATTATAAAATTTGTGTTGCAACTCATGTGGTAGTGGTCTGCCTCTTTTAGCGAGAGGTTAGAAGTTCGACATTCGTAGGTTGCAGCATTGCACACAAGATTGCCCCTTAACCTTTGAATTTTACCCAAGTGTACCTTTCACACATCACGTTGCGCAGACAGTGGAAGAGGGGGTTCTACCGCCCATGCCTTTGGACTGGGCCGGGTTTTCTCCTGTGCAGCAGTTAATGCGTGTTATGCAACTTTGTGAGATGAACACGTGGGTCCCTGGGTGATTCCGAACTTTTGCTCAAAAAAATACATAGTATATAATATATATTTCTGTAAAAAAAAATATATATATATATACAGGATAAAAATTACTCTAAAATTCTGTCTTCTTTGATTTGATAGAGTAATTAAAAATTAAAATTAAAAAATTAATATTGATACACTCATAAATAAATAAAGTAATTAAAAAAACACGGTCTAACTAAATTAGAGATGGTACTGTAACATTTTTACTAGTCATTTAGTCACAGAGTTTTCAGTTACCAAGTCCATGATGAAAATGAGCACCATGTGGGTCGTCGTCACCACCGTAATCCTCCTCTCCATCTTTCCGATCACCACCAACTCCACCCCAATTCTCGGCCTAGATTCCTTCCTCTCTCAACAATCCCGTACCGATCCCTCCGCCACCAACGACACTTTCCTCCTCCTCTCCCCCTCCCTCAAAAAATCCCTCTCCTCCAATCTCCGGCCACCACCAACCACCTCCTCTCTTTCATCCCTCAAAATCACCGTCCCAGTCACCATCAAACTCGTCGGCCCCACCTCCTCCTTCCCTTCCTCCTCCGCCACCCTCCTCCACTCTTTCCTCTCCGCCACCGTCACCTCCGATCACTTCCACGTCATCACTCCTCTCCTCTCCGACAACCACCACCGTCTCTCTCTCACTCACTCCCCTTCCTTCGATATCTCCATTTCACAACCCTCGCTCTCTTCGTCTCTCTCGAATAAAATCAAATCGGAAATCGCTACTACTCCGTCGCCGCTCAGATCTAACCTAATTTCAATCTCGTACGATTCAATTGACTCTATAATTAAACATGATTACGAAAAGGAAATACCTAATAACAAGATTGAAAACAGTCACGTGTTTATTTATTTACTCAATTTAGGCGCGCAATCGAAACCCTACGGGTATAGATACACCGATACAGGCGATTCATCACTCGGTGTAACTAAATGTTCTGGAACTATCTGGACCGGAAAAAACCGCTACTTGTGGATTGATTTAAGTGCTGGACCGGTTGACTACGGGCCGGCTTTATCAGGTGATGGTGTGCTGCCACGTGGCGAGTTTCATCCCTTAACTGCTTTACATGGTAGACCTAAATCTCAAAAAGCTTTACTTGCTGATTTAGCTTCTTTAGTTTACAGTGCTTATAAGGTTCTTCTTGTTCCTTCTTTAAGAATCCCTATTGCTTTTGAAAACACATTGCTTGTTCAGTTTATACATATTCATGGTCCTGATGTTGGCAATGAATATAAGAAAGGGTTGGATTTTGGTCAGATTGAGAAGAATTTTGCTGTTGAAAGTGGATTGTTGTTTGGTGATCAGTCATTGAGTTTTAAGAAGTATGATGTTGATATGGCGGAGTGTTCGCTTTGTTCGTTTGCAGTTACATTAGCGACTACATCGTATACGTCTAGGTACTTGTTTGATAATTATACATTGATTGTTAGTGAGTATTTGGATTCTAAGCGGCTTCATCAGACATTATCGGAGTCTCAAGATGAGATTAGGAGGTTAGCGAAGCTTCCGGAAGAGGATTTCGGGCGGGTTTTACCCGTTTATATATTTGACTTGGATGTGAATTCAATTTTGTTGCTTGATCGGTATCATCAGTCTGTTGCGTTTAAGGATATGGTAATTGCTGTTAGGACGAAGAATACTCAGACTGTTAGCGATTATAGTTGTAATGGGCGTCATGTGTTTACACAAACTAGGGACCTTGAAAGGCCACTCGTGGGGTCCATTTTGCAGAGTATGTGGGGTGTGTCACCGACCCATTTGGTTTGGAGTGCACAGCATAATAGTACATTGGTTGATTATACATGGAGTGTTGGACACACACCGTTTGGGCCATTTTCTGAGCTTTCTTCGTTATCGTTTATACAAAAAGATGCTGCTAAAAGAAATACATTATTAACATCTTTGAATTATACTATTACAAGTGCACTTGATGTTATTGAATCCATAGCAGCCCATGGTGGTGAGAGAAAGCTTCTGCCACATTATCAATTATCAGAGTTTTTACAAAGATGGAATTTGTTTAAATATAAAATTGATAAAGTGGTTTCTTCTTTGTCACATTTGGACTTTGAAATGGGTTTGTATTACTTGAGGTCATCTGATCATGATCTTTATGCGATTCATTCGCTTGTGTATCATGCGTCTCAAGATATGGAGGCGTCACTTGTTTGCTTTGAGGACCCACCGTTTCCATGGGCGTCGTTTTTGATGTCTATAGGGATTTTCGTTGTTCTTCTGTATGCTTATTCGCAGAGAGACAAACTGTTTAGCAACAAAAGGAAGCAGTTTTAGTGGTGTAAAAGACACATCGCTGTATTACTGTAAGATGAAATGGTTCATGGTTGAGGTTAAGGAACATCTTGGTTTGTTTTAGAAATAGTTTTTTTTTTTTTTTTTTTTTTTTTTTTTTTTATAGTTGAGATATCTGCTCTAGATTGTTCCTCCTTTTCCGATAATGAAGTTAAATTGGATAGATTTTAATATTTTTTGTTAACTGCTCTCAGTTGTGTGTGCCTGTCTCTTGAAAAGGTTATATATATGTTGCTATTTAGGTTCTATGTTAGAATCTTCAAATCAAGAACTTCACACATTCTTGTTATAACTCTGATTAGAGCTAGCATAATTGGTGGGTAGGATTTGGCCATTTGGGTCAGAATAATTAAGTCAGTTATGCGTTGGGTCAGTTTAGTTTTGGTCTGGAAATTTGTTACTTCGCTTAGAGGTGGGCGGCATGATCATTATTTCAAATACGATTTTTGAAATTATCATTAGTAATAATCTAATAGAAACTACAATGCTTTGGCTGATGTTAACAGAATTCTCTGAAAAAATTGTATCATAGACACGCATACATATTATGTACGCTTTAGAGCAGGGCGATGTTTTATTGAAAATTTGTTTCAATTAGTTGACTTTGACCTGTAAATGATAATGGGAAACGATATATCATGTAGCCTTTTAAGTTGTAACATCTGCAAGCTACTATAAGTATCCTGCAAGTAACTCGTAAGAGCTTTTTAATTCTTAGGAACTTTATTTACATAGTTATACGCAAAAAGTAACAATCCCCTGCGCTTTCCCTAAATTTATAGCTTAAAATTATGTCAAAGAGAGCCACTTGTTTCGGCCGATACATGCAATCAGAGCTTGTAATTTTGTGACATCATAAAAGGGAAGTTATTCAAGGTATCATCAGTCTCATAAAACAACCCGGTGTACTCCTCATCATTGACCATCTGCGGTTGACTTTTCTTGTAATCCACATCATCTTCTTCATCGCTCCCATTGAGATTTTTCTGAACAAGATCTCTAAAGATTGATGATTGAAATAGTAGCCCGAGCGCTGTTGGAGATGACTTTTTACTTGGACTAAATGGAAAATTGGTTTCAAACACTTCTTGTTTATGTGTGTATCTCGTTTCTTCTACTACGGAATTGTTGTAGTCGAGGAAATGTGGGCCCGATTCCTCAACTAAACCGGAGTTACTAAAAGGTGTAATGGTCAATTCTGTGTGTGTTTGTGGCTCTTGAAAGGTAGTTGGAGTTTGTGTTCCTGGTTTTAACCATCTTATGTAAGTACTTAAATCAAAATTGGTCACTGCGTTTACACCTCGGTACTCGATTGCTGCTATGTCGTAAGCACGAGCTGCCTCTTCTTGGGTGCCTACAATATGAAAAATGGTAAAGTAACCAACTTTTGTATTTATAACTGCAACTGCAAATTATTATCTCTCTTGTATCATTTTTAGAGGTGGAAAATTAGTGGGTCTGGCATATTGGGTAATGGGTCAATATGGGTTTGGGCATTGGTTTGAAATAATTTGTTTTTATACTGGCCAAACGGAATTGGGCCAACTTGCAAACATCATTTTCCTAATTGAAACTTAAAAACCATTAATGTATGTTATGTTCTTAAAATAGTAAAGCAATTACGAAGGTCTTAAGCATCTGAATACATTTGGGATGAATTTTTACCCATTTGATCCACTTCACCCATTTCTTTTTCAGATACATCTTTTAGTTTTATAAACATAACCTAAATTGACACATCTGTAGGTAAATGCGTTTAAATAGCCACCTATGATCATATTACAGTGCGGGGCTCATTTATCATCATCTTTAATAAATAAATCGTGCAAAGTTTGATCAGTTATCTTACTGTAAGTTCCAAGGTAAAGATACTTGTTTCCAAAAACTCTTCCGATACGGGCTTCCCATCTTCCATTATGATGATGCCTTGCTACTCCCCGATACTTCGATACTCCTCTTGAAAATCCACTGCTTTTCCTAAAAAAACGAAAAATAAAAATACAAAATAATTTATTTACTATGCAAAGAACCTTTCATCATCTTATTATTTGTTTAGAATCTTACCTTCGTAGTGAGGCCAGATATTCTTCCTTAGTTACAGTCTGCATTATTTCGATTTCCTTCTCATAATTAAAGACCTTCACAAAAGTTAGAGGTCGATTAGCACATAAAACTTTTTAGTCAGTATGTATGATGTATAAATTGCTAGCGATAAGTTTCGTACTGGAAAATTAGTGAAGGTTGATGGTCCCCAGTACTTCAGTGCAGCTAGATCGTATGCTCTTGCTGCTGATTCTTCTTCATCATATGCCCCTGAATCATAATCACATAAAAGATGTTAACTTTTTGATTTTTAGGTTTAATGTAGAGGTCAGAATATGCTGACGTTTGGGTAACGAGTCAAACGAGCATTTTTTTGGAACCAGGTAACGTATTTAATCTTTTCCAGTAATTAACAAGTGATTCTTGATAGTTTTAAGTGATTCAGGATTCTATTGTATGTGCTTTGCAAATATACACTTTAGGCAATTTTATCTAATCCATTTGAGATATAACATAGCCTGCTTCAACCCATTTATAAGTAAATGGGTCAAAATTGCTACCTCTACTACTACTGTTACATAATGCTTTGCGGAAAGAGAAACTCACCAAGATAAACTGCACAGTTTGAGCGTATCATCCAGAATCCCGATGGAAGTCGGAGTAGGAAGAAACAAAATTAGGTTAATTAATATTTGTTTCTTTAAACGAATAACAGTAATTGAAAATAATGAAGATAATATTACCTTGTTTTCCTTTCTTTTTTTGTGTAACATTCCAAGAAAGTTTATCCCACAAATGCGCTTCGTATCTACCCGTCCATCGATGCTTACTCACACCACGAAACTTTGAACTTCGTTTCACAGTCGATGGTGAAGCTTGATCCGAGGGTTGACTTGGTTGCAACTGTTGACTTTTTGTATCTAACGTAAGATCTCTTCTTCGTCTCTTTACACGTCTTGGTTCTAGTGCTTCATTTTCAACCGTACTGAGGGACCTACGTAAGGTGTTCTCTTCAATCTTTACTGCAATTAATGCCATTACGCTTTGCTGATATCCTTCCTTATGCTTCTTGTAGTTAGTTTCTGTTATGTGTGTGTATGTGTGTGCATATTTATATGAAGTGGTGCGTAATTTGGGCATGTTGTGTTTTCGTCTACCACGATGTTTCCAATGCATTAATGGCAGCTTATGACAAATTTTTGTTTTTGTCAATACTCTGTTACAGTCATGAATCATTATGGATCGAGTTATACGTTTCTGTACAACAAATCGAGCCATGTTTGGGGGTAATTTGGTCATTTTGATTAATATGTTTTTTCAAGATCATAAAATTAAAATGTCAAATGCCACTTGGTATATGGTAATTTTTGATGTTGGCAGCTCAATACGTTGTCATGTTATCCAACACACCACATCATCAAAACTAGCATGACATCACCGGTTTACAAGTATACATGGCACATCATTTGAACATCATTGCCACGTCATCATCACATCATTAAAATTAATATCTCATCACCAAATTACAAAAGGTATTTTTGTATATATACATATACTGATATACACTAACAATTATTAACAACTTACTAGGCACAACACAAGTCATTTTAGTTTATATTGTGATGCACTCTATGGTACACTTATTTTTGATGCACTTTAACTTTGCAATTAAAAATCTATAGTCATTATTTCTTGCATATCGTGGTGTTCATTTATGTAGTTATTATAAATTGTTAGTTAGTTTCAAAGATCAATGATTGGTCCAGATTGTAACAGCATAAGGAAGCATCAGATGCCATCACCTTCATCGAATTCTCCGTTAGTTTATTCAACAGGTTTTTTGACAATTTACGTAAGAGTTCATTTGTTTGTTTTGGACGATTTAAACAATGGGATCAGTGGTTATGTCTGTTTTTCTGTTTAAAAATAAAAAGTCCATCATATTTATGCTTCGATTTGGATTTATGTGATGGATGGTGGATTTACTTGATATTTATAATTTGCTCTTTTGGTGACGAATAGGGGATGTGAAATGGGCTTTTTCTTGGATTTTTCTTGTCAACTATTTGAGGTCACAATCTCAAATGGGTTAGGTACCATGTTACAAATTATTTGCGTTAAGAAAATAGATTAAAATACATAATTTTGAAAAGTAAGTCAGCATGTGTTGGATCGGCTTTTGTTTACATATTGTTAGAACAAAAATCATTTGATAACACCCTTTCTCTTTGGGCAATGATATTTTTATTTGTGTATTTGATAAATTTACTCATATCATACATTAAATACTTGTACTGTACATAAATGTTAAGCATGATTGTGAGTGAATTTATCAAAAATATAAGTGGATTTATCATTTCCCTTTTTCTTTTCTTGCCGAATTAGGTAAATCGGTTATTCGTTCATTTCATGCATCCAACCATATATAAATTTTGCTAGAAATATAGTTTAAAATTGAAACTTGTGACTTCTTAATCCCTTGTGATTTCTTTTCTAGCAACTTGCTAGGAAGGTTGTTTTGATATAACTTATGTTACCATATTAAGTAGTATCTCTTCTGCATATGAAAATATGAAGAAAAGTGATATTGTTGATTTTATTCAAATATATGCTTTTACATGGGTTAAGACTAGAGGTAGGAACTAGGGATGGCGATGGATCGGATATGGATCAGGTGAGACTATATCCACATCCATATCCATTTAATTTTTGTTCATCCATATTCATATCCGTATCCATTTAAATTCAGTTCAACCACCTATATTCATATCCAATGGATTAAGCGGGTTATTGGATATCCATTGAATATTTAAGAAATGTTATAAAATTTTCTACTATGTAACGTAAACAAAAACGTAGTATAACAAAAACAAATATAATGTGACTCAAATTGAAATCCTTCCACCAGAATGTTTAATCCTTTTCGAAGATTGAACACAATTTGTTAAATATATTATCAAACATAGATTATGACAAATTAAATGTGTAATTTATATGTTTATTAAGTTATATATGTATGTTCATTGTGAGTACTCATAGTGAATTCAATATATGATTGCAAGTAAAATGTATGTGTAATGATAAATACATTTGTAATAGTTATTGTATATGCATATATCAATATTCATGTATTTGTATATGCATTCGGGTGTAAATGGATATATCCATGGATAAAAAAATTTCATCCGTATCCATATCCATATCCATTTAGGTTCATCCATATCCGTATTCATATCCATTTAAGATCATCAATATCCGCTTTAAGCGGATCGGATCGGATGGATGTCCATCGGATCGAATGTTGATTGCCATCCCTAGTAGGAACCACTTAGGCATCGCCTGAGTGGTACAACTCCTATGTTAATCCCGGACCACGTCCTTAAAATAATAGGCGGAGGTTCGAATCTTGGGAGGAAGGTTTTCTCAAGGACAGAGGGGTGATATGGTGCATGCCTTAAGCCTCTTAGTTTAATCCAAAGCACACCGGGTACTCAATGCGGCGATGGTGTGTAAAGAGCTTTCTCCTAACATGTGTGTGGGTGACAAATGAGAGAATTCGATGACAATATCGTCGTTCAAAAAAAAAAAAAAAAAACCTTGAGGTGGATTGTAAATTGTTAGTCAATGGCTATCTAATCCGTTTTAATCTACTCTAGCGCCTTGCTAGGAGCGTTGTTTTTTTAATAAAGTTTCTGTTCTAAAAAATGAATGAGATTATTGCATATGCTTTGCATGGGTTATATATCTGGTTTGATATATAAAATGCATTACAAGTTTGCTATATAATCTAATTAAGAGTTGTAGGATCGAGTAAAACATATAAATCGCTAAGGATTCATCGAGGGATGATAAAGTGTGACTGTGTGAGTGTGGTAAAGTGCATTTTAACACACGACCTTATAAAGTATTGATACCACTTAAATAAGTTGTTGCCTTATATAGTCAAAATGACACTATAGTTCAGATATAAAAATATCTTAGTACAACTATAAAGATGAGAACTTTCGTTTTATCATTCTCGATTTCTCGATGTTAATCAAGCAATCGGACACGTCAGCTTTCAAGTGGATTTGTTACGTGAAGAGAGTGTTGTGACCCATGGTCGCAACTATAACTACGAGAAGACCTTCATATTTGGTAATTTATTTAGAAGTCTTACATTTTAAGGCTCTAGTTATTGAGTCGACATCAAACGTCGATTTATTGGCGACTTGACTGACTCTTAGAGCCTAAATTAAATTTCAGGCATGATTTAAAACCCATGAAAATTTGATTTTACCATTTTCATGGTGTCTTAATTTTATTTTTAATTTTATTTAATTTTATTTTTAAAAACTTTTTCCTACTTATTGGCCGGAGGTCCACTCGGAAGCAATCTCTCTATCCGTCGAATAGAGAGAGGGATGACTTTATCTACTTTTGAGGGTGTTTTCACTCTGGGTGGAGAAATGACTTGTCTTTATTCTCGGATAGGGGAAGGATTGTCTACATCTCACCTCCCCCATACACCACTTATGTGGTATTGGGTTTTGTTGTTGTTGTTGTAGAAGGGTGTTTGTAACTGCTTCTCTTCAACAGGGGCGGAGCCAGGGTTTCAAGTTGTTAGTGGCACAAAATAAATTTTAATTTATCGAGTTACATAAAGTTATTCAATGGCTATAATTCAATACAAACATTTGCGCATTGCATTAGTATATAATCAACATTTTTTAAGTTGTATGTAGAAACACATAAAACGAACAACCAAGAGCAATTCTAGTAAAAAATCGGTGATGTCAAGTAACAAAATGATGAATAATAAATTTAAATTTATTTATGTATAATTACTTAAAACAAAGTGTAAGTATTACTTCAAGTGAAAAAAAAAAAAAAAAAAAACAACGATCACTCTATAATTAATATTGAAATGTGTTGATCATGTTTTGGTCAATACTCCGTATAGGATACTACGTAATTATTTTTAACCGGAAAAAAAATTATAAACAGCAACCATGAAATTTGTTATTTAGAGCCATGCAATTCATTATAAATCCATTACGGAGTATTGAAGAATTGAACCAATATAAATTATAATATGTTGAGCGTGATATTATTTGGATTGGCTCAATGGCACTATTATTATTGGATGGTGGCACAAACTTAAAAGGCTTTGAAATTTACAAGGACCCAAGTTTAATAGGGCCAAAGTAATACACAAAGAAGAATTTAGTGGTGGCACGTGCACCCTCACATTACTACTTGGCTCCGCCTCTGCTCTTCAAGCAGTTACATGTTTGATATAGGTGAAGTTGCGTTTGATAAATCGCTAAAACAAGATCATTAAAGGCTAACTGGTTCAAATTTTTATGATTCAAAGGTGCTGACTGAACTTGATTTTGAATGACAATGTTGGATAATCATTTTAAATGAACACTTAAATTATGTAGGATTATTTCAGCTCTGAATGATTTAACACACATTTTACATTAGTAAATAAGGTGTGTGTATATATATAGTTGCTTGACAAGTGTTCTAGAGGAGGATATTCAAGAAAAAGATATGCCAAAGTTAACAGAATATTTTAACTCTGAATGGTTCAATACACTTTTTTGTCATTATACATGACATTACAAACAAACACGTTGAATACTTGACAACTCAACATTCAGTGCCTTTTAATCATTCAATTAAAAGACAATCACACACACGGCAAGGTTGCACATTGCTTATTCTTAAGTATTTGTTCATTAGTAAATAAGTAGCAGATAAACACAATGTTCCATACGTTTGGATTTAAACTGAAGCAGAAGCAAAAGCGAAAGCAGGTTAATGAAGATGACCGGTTTAGCATGTAGCAGGTTACCTTTTGTATACATCGATACACTTTTAAAAAGTACGTGACCTACACTGGTACTTTTCGAGGTATATAGCCTACATTGAAACAAATGAAAAAGTATATGAGTATTGAGTAACTTAAACCTCATTAAAAAAAAGCAGATAAGCACTTTGTTTAATCAAATCCCAAAAAGGCAAACACCATTAGAATTTCACCGCAGACCAAATGGTGTTGGTGTATGATATTGCTCAATTACATTATATATATCTCTCGCAATATCGTGTGAAATACTCTAGAATCAAGGATAATGAAGGCGTTTCTACAAGTAATAGACAAAGATATGCAAATTTGTATTGGAAAGTGATTTGTGAAGAGTTTTGATGAATTATGACCATTCGAAAAGTTGTGATATCATCATAGTTGATCCCGATACAAGTTATGGTCAAATTAGCGCTCTAAAATAGTAAAACAAGGCTTCAGATATGTTGGACGTCGTCCAAAATGATTGGGACTCCGTCCAAATGAAGGGAGATTACGAAAAAACAGGACAGTGAACTTCAGCACATCTGGACGCCGTCCAGCCCTTTACAACTGGACGCCGTCCAGTATTCTGGATGCCGTCCAGTCCTTATTTACTGGACGCCGTCCAGTTCCTTGGACGCCGTCCAAAAGTAGGTTTCAGCCTACTTTTGACTTTTGGGCCACTTTAACCACTTTAAAACCAAATGATTGAGAGAGCAGTACAGACAGATACGATCAGATACGAACCAGAGGCGTTAGAAGATGATTTTAGGAGCATTTTTGGAGAACTCCAAGCTCTTTCAAGTGGTTTAACATCCAAGAATCAAGAAACCAATCCTTCTCCATCCAAGATTCATTCTCCTAATAGGTTGTTTTCTTGTTCTCAAACAATGAATTCTACTTATCATTTGATTGTTATTTTGCTTGTTATCATGATGGTTGGCTAAACTCTATAATGTTTGTCTAGATTAATAACCAAAGTATTGGATGTAAACTTATTGATTAAATGTATTATGTGTGATAGATTAAAGCTTGAATTAAAGAACCATGCTTATTGATGTTAAATCATTTGTATCTAGTTAATTGATATGTTGTTGATAAAGAGAACTCTTGTTGATGTATCATATTGATTTACAATCAACTTGTCTTAGATTGATTGTTTACTAAACCGGACCAAGGGGGTAAATTAGATCAAAACGATTAGACGATATAGGGATGAATTGTGTAGAGCGAACGCAAAAGACAATTGGTATTCAAGTCTTTGATCTAGCTAATCAATTAGTCACAAACGAAAAGGTCTAGGTGATAGGGAACCCTCCACTTAGTAATTCTAGTTTGAGTACTTGCTAAAGAGAACTCTTGGCAAGTCGATTTGGGTGATTAGCATATATATCATAGTTATTTGGTTACAAACACGAGAACTATAGAGAAAAGGGAACCCTTGATCTTGTAATCGAGTTTACTTGTTTACTAAAGAGAACTCTTGGTAAATCTATTAGGTAACTTACATACATATTCATTCAATCGGGTCTTAACAATATAAGTAACATCCAATACCGAGGGTAAAATATCTAGATGAACATTTCGTCTCTTTGATCTAAATCAAACTATCTTATTTGCTTTCTTTGCACTTGTTTTCATTATATAAACCTAAAAGACGAAAAATATTGTTTTTACTTTTAATCTTCTCTGATTTGGCTAAATCGTTAAATAGCCACAAAAAACATAATATCTTGTACATTTAAGTTTCATTTACTTAGTTAATCATAATATAGTCTCTAATTCTAGTCTGACTAATACAACTGTCCTTGGAACGATACACAGAACTAAACCATTATTCATACTACTACACGATCGGGTACACTGCCCGTTAGTGTGTAACAATCTTTAATCGGTATTTTTCCATACTATTTCATACAACAATTCATATACCACGTTTTGCACATCAGTGTATTATGCTTCTAAGCGTTCTACGTTATTCCTTGTACAAAAAAGATGAAGTTATGTGATAAGATAAATTAGAAGTACATATAAATAAATGACAAGTTGTTGAGGTTGGTACTGTTGGATATGTGAAGGATATCAAAACAACAAGGAAAAGAAGAAAAAAATACTGATTTGGATTTTGCCGTGGAGGCGCGGCGCGACCCTTCTTGGGCGCGGCGCGGCTAGTGCCTGACAAGGAAGTTTCCAAAATCAAATTTTCTTGTTCCCTAAGTTGTTTCCTTGCCTATATAAATCTCATTGTAACATGTAAATGTGTGCACAAAAATAATAATAAAGAAAGATCGCTGGTTTGCGCCCGTGGACTAAACCCTTCTCCGTGTTTGGAGTTGGGATATAACCACGTTAAATCCATGTGTCGTTTATTTATCGTTTCATGCTTTATTTTATCATTTGTTGTTGTGGGTTTGGTGATTGGTTTAAATCACCGGTTTTGTTTGGGTCCTAATTCCTAACAAATGGTATCAGAGCTCATGGTTTCGAGTGGGAGCGATGGCGATTTGAAAGCATGGTGAACGAACGACGGGTTTCGTACAACATGTAATCATGTATCGAGATCATCTCATGAGTATGTCTATATACTCATGAGATAATCTATTAAAATTGGTCTATGATTATAATATGTTATCGTGGTGGTTCGCGGCGGTAACGGGTTCGGTGGTCGAATCGATAGGTTTTGTTGTAGAAGAGAGATTTTTTTCAGCATTCTGAAATCTGGCGCAGCTGTGATAGAAAATTTGTACCGGTTTCGTTAACAGTTGGATCTCCGTGATATTTTAACCGTAGGTTTTTGACTCACTGATCTAGTTGTGTACCAATTTTTAGAGTGATTTGGGAGGTACGATTTACCGAAGTTGCAGTAACTCGGTTTGGGGTTTAATTGCAGAGCTATGGTCGAAAATTCATAGAGGGTTCGTTAACCGTCGGATCGTCTTGAAATTTTTCTATAGGTGGTAGATATGTAGGTCTAAAACATATCCAAAAATCGTAGCAATCAGACCGTTCAATTTTGAGTTATATTTTTTTGAATTTTACAGCTGCCACGAAAAACCCTGAGTTCTTTGCGATCTTCTAACAAAATTCTATGTAACAAAATTCAGGGTTTGTTTGCGCAGCTGTGCGAGAAAACTAATTCTGGGTTCGTCTACTGTTGGATCATATTGATTTTTGGGCTGGTGGTTCTACACACATAGATCTAGTTGTGGTAAGAATTCTAGGTTGATCGTACGGTTGGATATTCAGTTATGATTTTTCCAATTTGGGCAGTTTCAGGGTTGAACTTTTTCGGGTTTGATGACGCGAGAAAGAGACTGTTTTTTTTTTGTCTCGTGAAACTTCGAGCGATACAACATGTGTTTTCGGGGATTTTGGTTTGTTATGGAAGCTCAGGAGGTTGCTTTTATCTCGGGTTAGAGCAGTTGGATAACGAACAAGATGCATCGAGTCGAAGTCGACAGTGGGAGTTATCGGGGAAGTTTGTCGCTTGCGTGGTTATGAAACTGGGTGACCAAGCGTATGGTCGGATATTCTAAGATGATTGGGATATTATGGAACTTGAGCTTTCTAGGATCGTTAAGGGTGTCGGGAACTAGTTTGAGTTTAGTAATCGACGGAAGTTATCGAGCTAGTGGGAGTTAGTCAACTAGTAGAGTGGTGGAGATAATTATGCGACGTTGTTCTCCAAAGTTCTCAAGATTAGTGTGATGATTTCGGGTAACACTAGGGCATCGGGTACTTATTTTACTCTCCGATGGCAAATAAATTTGCGACTGACTGGTGGTACGAACCAAGTTTTTTCTCGAGTAGCCGCAATTTTATTTCTTACTCGTACAGTGGTAGCGTGCTTGGGATAAGAAGATGGGTTTGTGAAATTCTGTGATAATCTGGAAAATTTCGACTAATTTTAACCCAAACTCTCGATACGATTTAATATTTTTGACACAATAAGCAAAGTCTGTAAGGTTGAGTCTCAAAAGGTTTGAACTATTTCATATATTCAACTGACCTTCGACTGCTCTTGACGATTCACGAATAATTAATTGTAAATAGATATGTGTGTATGTATATATATAAATAATAATTCGAAATATAATTTGAAGTATTATATATTGTTGTTATAAAAAAAATTAATAAAATAAAAATAGGATATTATAATAATTATTATTTAAAATATATCTCTATATATAAATAAAGTATATTAAAAATAAATATTAATACTCGTTTGATATTTCGATTGATATTAAGCAAGTTAAATTCAAACTTATGTAATTTTAAAATAAACGGTGATACGAAAATGAGTTCTATAAATTTTAGGCTTACTAAAAATGTATTTAGGAACTATTTGTTAAATTTTAAAACTTCTTATATTTTACTTGGGGTTGAGAGTGAATAATTAATGTAATTTTTATTTAATAGTTAATGATCGAATTTTATACCATAACTAGTTTTATGAGCCCGTCCGTTGGACGGAAGTTGTGAATATACGTTTTCACAATTGTTGAATATCTAACAATAGCAGAAGTACATATTATGGTGAAGCTCGTTTAAGATACTGAGGTTTATGAACCCGCTCGTTGGGCAAGAAGTGTTTACTGTGAACCTGACTGTTATGACCAAATGTTTACGACAATTTAAACAAAATAAATGAAAATAGAACAAAACCCATCATCAAATCATCATTTAACTGAAAAACTAATATGAACATCACCAATTAAAGTGACAAACAAATCAAGTCAAGTTAGGTTCAACTGAAATGCGAAAAATCAATAGTAAGTTGGAAGCCATTAAATATGAAGGACATAGTAAATATTAAGAATACAATTAAAGAAAATATAGTTTACGTATGTTTTGAATTTTTATTTTCTTTTAACTATTTTGTTACATTCAATATTCTATATTTAGATAACATAACATGTTTTTCTACCTATATTAAATTTAGTAATTACATATGTGACTATTAGGGATATACATACAGAAAAATTTATTATTATATACTCCGTATATAGATAACATTTTTTACCTATTTAAATTAGGATTAAATTTAGTAACCACATATGTGACCACTTGGATTGATAGCAAGTGATTGAAAAGAATTCCAGAGAGTAAATACGATTATGCAAAGATAGATATAATTGATATATATATGAAACCATAAAAGTGCCTTAATTTAAGACTTCTACCATTTATTTATATTAATTATTAAATTAATAAATTAAAACTTCAATCAATAATTAAAATAAGACGTAGGTGAAGTGTTATATTAACACGTGGAATAATGATTTGTATAAGAAAAATAATCGCATTTTGGAAATAGTACGGAGTATTTTCTTATTAATAGTTAAGATTATTATATATTTATCTTTATCTTTTAAAAGATAACAATCGGCTAATATTTAATTAATTAAGATCATTATATATGTTATCTTTATCTTTTAAGGTAACAATCGGCCATAATTTGTTAATAATTAATTTAATATTTAATTTGATTTAATAATAGAATGACATGTAGGATTATGCAATTCATATTTATTAATAGAATGACATGTAGGATAATTTAAAGTAGATTAATTTAGGAGATGACACATAGGCATAATGACACGTACTTTATAATAATGTATAGATAGATGACCAAAATAAATAAATATAGTTAATTTAAAAATATGGGAGTTTCCTGAAGACTTTTATCCGCCACTGAATAACAACGGAGTATGAAATAATACCGTTATTAATGGATGTCGACTTAATAATTAAAAAGTACCGATGGCTATCCTATTTAATTTACTGTGTATGGCATGATTCATTTGATTGATTGTTAATAATATTATATTGTTATTATTATTAAAGAGTTATGTTTACACTAATATATATATATATATATATATATATATATATATATATATATATATATATATATATATATATATATATATATATATATATATATATATATATATATATATATATATATATATATATATATATATATATATATATATATATTATACACGTATATGGACACAAATCAAACACCTTTTGAATTTTATCACCACCTTTAAAATTCTGCAAACACCCTCTTCTTCTATCTATGATACCCACTTTTCTTACTAAACTCATATATCTAAGTTCTATGCATATGCTTGATCTGTAAACCAAACCCACATATCACCACCTTTAATTACATATCTCAATTATATATCTATACATTATTAAACACACACACACACACACACACAAAGAACCAACAACTGAAAAACTCGACAACGAACAACTCTCTAAACTGCGAGAAATATTTCGATCATTCAACTGAAACAACAACCAGCTTGGGCTGTTATTCTACTACTGCTACAGCACTTCTGTTTACGTTACATGGTAAACACCACAAACCTCCTGCAACCCACTGTAGTTGCGTCTATTTTTCATATTAAACAGCCGGCTTTATTTTTTTTCTGTCATCTTTCTTCGCCAATGTTTGCTGCCACAGCAGCTGTTTATACTTATTTCTGTTTCTACAACGATGACCAGATGATCACTATGATAAAATGATATCGTTTGTGATGATGATGATGGTGGTGAGGGAAAACGATATGCATGATGATAATAATCGTGATTCTTTGATGATGATGGGTCAATGATGAATCGTTGATGATTATGATGTAAAGATTAGTGATGAGGTGATGATAAACAAAATAATGATGATAGATGATTAGGATTAAAGATGATAAATAGCTTAGTACATATTAAATACTTAAACGAATGAGTAATTTCAAGAATGTATCGAGTGGTTCATTGGTTGGGTCGGTACTTGCTATACAAGAGGTCATCGGTTCAATTCAAGGCTGTGACATTTTTTTTATGAAGAAGAATAAGGCAGAGAAATAAGGGTTATAAGAAATTAGGAATCATTTAAACCAGAAATATAATAGATAGATAGATATGGTTAGGCGTGTTTGTATGGAGCGAGAGGTCTCAGGTTCGAGCTCGGGCAAGAGCATTTATTTTTTTAAGGCTTGTTAACACTAAGGTAGCTTTCCTATTATTATTATTATTATTATTATTATTATTATTATTATTATTATTATTATTATTATTATTATTATTATTATTATTATTGTTATTATTGTTATTATTATTACTATTATTATTATTATTATTATTATTATTATTATTATTATTATTATTATTATTATTATTATTATTATTATTATTATTATTATTATTATTATTATTATTATTATTATTATTATTATTATTATTATTATAAGTATGATTATTATTATTCTCAATATAAGTATCATTATTGGAATTATTATTATTATTATTATCATCTTTATTTATTATCATCATTATGATTAGTAGTATTATTATTATTAGTAAAATCATTATTTTGTTTTATCATTTTTTGTAAAATTATCATTATTAAAAGTATTATTAAAATTATCGTTATTTCTATCATTAATATTAAAAGTATCATTTTAATAAAAATTATCATTATTATTATAACTATTATTATTATTATTATTATTATTATTATTATTATTATTATTATTATTTTAGGATGAAACAACTTTTATTTTCTATTATCAATATTATTTTATTAAATAACTATTAGTTATATAAAACCATATTTACTACATATAACATAACTATATTAACATTTTTTAAAATTATTAAATGTAATTAATTAAGTTATTAATAAAACACATAATATAAATGATAACACTATATAAATTATTATTCTCAAAATAACAATTAATTCACTAATAAATCCATAAATTTGCTCGATTACCACTATATGTGTTAACATATATATAAATGATATAGGTTCTTGAATCCAAGGCCAACCCTGCATTGTTCAGTTCCGTCGTATGCATATTTTTACTACAAAATATCGTATAGTGAGTTTCATTTGCTCCCTTTTTAATTGCTTTTACAATATATATTTTTGGGCTGAGAATACATGCGCTGCTTTTATGTTTGACGAAATAGACACAAGAACTTAAAATATATTCTACGTTGAGTTGTACCACCTTGCATATCTTCCCTAATAGCTTGGTAACTAATATTTACATGTTGGAAGAACATGTAAGCGCGAATCCTATTGATAGATCTATCGGGTTTGACAACCCCAACCGGGCTAGTCGCTCTAGTATCGTAAACGGTTGCATAGTACTTCATTTTTACTACACTTGGTACAGTGTAGGGAGATTTCATAATAAAGGGAATATGCCACATTAATTGTTAAGTATGGTTACCGAAGCGCTCAATAACTTATAGAATACTTTTATACACTTGCGAGTGTACATATATTTATGAAACTGAAATCTTGTGGTCTATCAAAATTACCGAATTTAATGATTGCATATGATAAACCTATGAACTCACCAACTTTTTGGTTGACACTTTAAGCATGTTTATTCTCAGGTATGAAAGAAACCTTCCGCTATGCACTTGCTCATTTTAGAGATATTACTTGGAGTCATTCATGGCATATTTAGGTCAGAACCTCGCAATGGGACCAGATGTTGATGACTTCGTCCAGGTGGATTAGGACGGGTTGTTAAAGTTGGTATCAGAGCGTTGGTCCTAGCGAATCAGGTCTTGCATTAGTGTATCTAACTGATAGTTGTTAGGATGCATTAAGTGAGTATGGACTTCGACCTTAGTTGCATGTCAAAATTTTGCTTATCATTTATTGTCGGAAATTACCTGCTTATCATTCCTAAGTCTAGACACGACTTCCTGCACTTATTTGATAGATAGTGTATAGATAAATTCATATCCTAGCGTATCAGTTACTGTAAACTTTGACTGACAGCTACCAAAAGTTCCTCCGTAATCTACGGGATCTTCTATACTATATATAGGTATTTGTTGCTCCCTTGATAACAACAGGAGTATTGTAGAGGGGGGTGAATACAATTTCTTTTAAGATAACTTAACAGTTAAACTCGATTAGTATTCAAGCATGCAAATAAATAGAGTCACAGGTAATTTTTAACAGTTATTCTTTATTGATTGAATCACAAAGAATCACAACTATCCTTGGTGGAATGATAGTTGGTTGATACAGATTACCTAGATTATAGCTAAGAGGTAAAATAACAGCTATCACACGTTTTGACTCTATAAAAATAAACCCACACCACTAGTTGTTACAATAGTGGATACAACAATTTATAGTAGTTTTATTAACCGTGTAATGGTTCTATTGTCCACTGGTACATAGGATGTCTGTACTTGTGGAGACAACTATATCAGAGAGCATGCTCTCCTCTTTCCTCTTTGGTAGCTATTTGCAGGAACACCCCAATTCGGTTTGGCACCACTATTTGATTATACAAATAGAATGTTGTGTTCCCTAGGTGTTGACAAAGTATAATCCATGTCTGCACATGCGTTAAACTTCTGCATTCCCACGTGGTCTTGTAAGGTCACTTGTCAGCCGCCGACGCGTGTCCTTTTCTGTTCAACTTTGTCTTAGACTTCTGTTGAATAGTACCGTTGATGTAGACCACTCAGGAAACTACTATGCTTATAATGTAGCATAGCTGTCTTGTGTAGTAAGCTGCATTCCAGCTGTGCTGGTTCTTCATTGCTGAGCCACTCCATGTTCTTGATTTGCTGAGTACACATCATGTGCTGATTGAAGAACACTGTCTACCTTGTGCTGGTTGACTGAGCAGCAAACTAAACACTCGACACAGTAAAATCTGCTGTCTATACATGAACAAACTTGTGCTAACTGCACATAACATTTTAGTGCAAATAAATTACAGTTTTGTCATAATTAAATCCTTAATTATTTTGGGGACTCAACAATCTCCCCCTATTTGATGATGACAAAACTTATGACATATAGAGAAAACACTAAAGTCAGCACCGAGGGACCTAATGAAAAATAGGCAGTAAATTTGTCCCTTTTAAGTTTGTTTTTGGGATCTTTTGCTGAGTTATCCATATCTTATAATTTGATATGATTTGAAGATAAACTCATTTCACTTTCATTACAACAAAGTATGTACAGTAATTACAACAACAGCAAGATGAAAAGTGAATTAAACAAAAGATACAATTTGAGCACATAGGAGACTATCTATCTTTATCTTTATCTCGTTCTTCTTCAGATAGTTCCTCTTGTTTGATTCTCCAGACTTCAGGGAACAGATAAGGTACATCATCAGGGTCAAATACAGGGATATGAGGAGGTAGAATGATGGGGCCTCTTCCAGTTGGTCCTTCACCAGTAGATTGATTTCCTTTAGGCTTTTGAGAAAGGACTTCTTCTACATTCACCACTGGTGCATTCCCAAACCTGGTTGCTTTCTTGAAGAGCTGTTGGAGTTCAGATTTAAGTGTATTTTTGATAGCACTTTCACCTTTACCAATGAAATACTCCATGATCTCCATCCATTCACTAAATCCAAGGGATCTTAACTCATCATAGTTTATTCTTTCTTGAACCTTATTCTCCCTTATGACATTGAAAGCTCTTTTTGACCCTCTGTTCACTTTGATGATCCTGCTGGGATTGGATCTTCTACTCATCACATCACCATACCTACTCCTATAATAATGATCAGGAAATTCAATGGTACGGACAGTTTCTATAGGAGCAGTAGCAGGTGCTTTCTCAGCAGCTTCCATCTCATCAAGTGCCTTATCCTGTTCTTTGACAATGGCTTTGGCTAACTTTAGGGACTCAGCCTCTTGCTTTCTATCAGTAGCCAATTTGTCTTCTATGTCCTGAAGCCTTACCCTCTCAGCAAGTTCAGCATCATCAGCCTCCCTTCTTTGAATTTCAGCTTGTAGGCCCAACAAATAATCGTCGGCAGTGATTTTCAGGGATTTTGCTGTTCCAATCATCTTTCTACCCTCTTCAGTTCTAAGGGCAGCACGATACTCCCTTAGATCCATACCCAGCTGGTGAGCCTCTTGAAATTGAGCTTTCTCCTCATTAGTAGAGAGCCTTTGACCACTGTTGTTTAAGTATACACCAATTTCAATGCCATAAGTCATGGCAGTGATATAGAGTGGCTGATCAAGGGGATGATGCAGCAATCTAACTTGGCGTATCCTTTCATTAATAGCAGCTTGTCTTTGCTCAAGCAATTCTTGTACAGTGATATCCAGCCTGTAAGTATCTCTTTCATCTGGATTCATTTTAAATAAGTCTGGCTCACCACGGGTAACTGAATCATCTTCCCAAGTTCTATGTTTACCATGACGTTTTGGGGAAGATGGAGGATACATGATTGATTCATCTATGCCAGATGAACTCACTGGAAATTGATTGACACGATTATCCTTTGTTCTGTTAAAATAAGTGAGGGTCTGGGGAGAGATAGGTGATTGAACAAATAATTGATCTCCACTACCCCAAACTGTAAAGTCAGCAGGATTAACCGTATCATCATCTTTATTAACACCCAGCTCAACCACCTTAGCTGGGTCTTCAACACTTGTAACACACAGCATTACACTTCTGGCTGGGTCTTCATTCACAGCACTCCTTGCTGTATCTTCAGTACCAGCTGACTGATTAGTATCAGCTGGTACAACCACCTCAGTATCTTCATCAGCTGCCTCAAATAAGGGTCCTTTCCTTAGGGGCTGATTGTTCCTAGGAGCAGATTTCACCCTTTGTTTATCTATGGGCATGGGTTCAGCTGATGGTTCTTGTATTGATACTAGCTCAAGTGGAGGCAGGTAGGGAATGATATCAAGATGCTCCCCCTGAATATCATCATCATCAAGATTGATTATTTCTGTTGGCTTATGTTGTGTAGCTGGCTGTGCAGAAGATGTTGGGCGAGAAGATGAGCTGGTTTCTAACATAGCATCTAACCACTTCATAAAAATGTCAGCTCTAACTCCTCCCCCTGACTCAGTAGATGCAATATAATCTTTCATTTCTTCAGGAGTCATCCGTTTGATCCTGTCTGCTCGCTCAGCATACAGCTTTGCCCTCTTTTTGTCGTATTTGACCATGAACTTAGCATTTCTTTTTCGTGCATCCTTTTTGAATTTATCAATGCCAATCAGCTCATCATCAATGTCCCTCTTTTTTGGGGTCAGCCATCTCCTATGCTCAATTCTGTGGCGTTTAAGAGCAACATAGGCATCCCATTTGACATTGAAGGCATCATTTAATTCTTGCTGTCTATTCTGATGTCTCTCCAGTTTTCTTTTCATTCTTCTTTCAATAGTTTGAGAGACAACAAAAGCTTCAATAACAGCCAATGCAGAAACATCACTGGGCTTACTACCAGAACCAATATCATCCACTGATGTGGCAAATACACTGGGTTGAGATTCACCAGCTGCCTGTACACCAGCTTCAGTATGAGCGTTGCTGGGCTTAGTGCCAGAGTCTTGACCAGTAGTACCATCACCACCATCACCATCACCATCCCTACTTAGTTGTTTTGGAGCCTTTTCATGCTCATGCTCCCTCTCTGATTGTTTTCTCTTTTTGAGTTTCTTTTTAGATTTCTTCTCCCCCTTTTTTTCATTGGCAGGGACAGAAAGGTGAACAGGGGAGACCTGTGCATCAAGGTCACTATCTAAATCTAGAACAGAGAATGCAAAATTGTTCCAGTCAGCAACTTCAGGAGTAAGATGGGCACCAGGATCCACACCAAATTGTCGAAGAAGGAGGTTGGAAGACCTAACTTCATTCCTTGCAACACCCATAGCCATCTGTTCAACAATGGCCCTAACATCACCCTGAAGGGTAGCCAGTCGTTGCATATTTTCAACCATTTGGACATAGGCAGAAGCAGGAATTATGTTAGCCATTTGCTATTCCTGCAAATCCAATCTCTCATGTAGCACCGTATTTTCTTCATTAAGAAAAAGAATTCTGCGATTAGCAGCGTCCAAATCAGCTTGAAGACGGGCAATATCCTCAGTATACTCATTGTGAGAGATGATTCATTTCTTTAAGTCCTCCTCCTCTTCATGTTGTCTGACAATGGCATCCACCGCAAGATCTGTAAAGGCACATACTTGTCTGAGCTGGGCTTCAATATTGGAAGTGGTAACTTGCCCAGCGTTACGTATGGCTTCAGTCACACTATCAACAATAATAGTTCGAATGGTGTTTTGTAGATCAGGTGTAACTTCTGCGAGTGTCTTATAGACAGTCAGGGTGGAGATGTCAGCCACCTCATCAGCATTAAATTTAACATAGCTGGTTGAGGGGTGGTCAGTAGCAGCTAACACAGAACTACCTCCGTGGGGTGGTGGAGGTGGAAGGTCAGAATCTGACTCGTCACCATGATCACCATCATTTTTACCTTCACCCGAAGGTTTAGAACCACTGGTATTCTTGTCAGCATCATCAGTGAGATCCACTGGTTTGTCTTTAGTACCAGTCACATTATCATGAGTGACTGGTTCATCCTTACCAGTACCTTTATCAGCATCACCATCAGAAGAAGATGATGATGAGGAAGAAGCTGATGAATCAGAAGGTACTGGTGAATCAGGAATATTCTGCATAACGTATTTACCAGTAGAGGGATCTCTGATGAACTTGAGAGGCCTCCATGTACCAGGCCATGGAGAAGCAGCTAGAGCCATGCCAAAATAATGATAATATGGCTGCTCGTTGATCTGTTCTAAAGTAGCCAGCCTCTCATAAACTTCTTCTCTAGCTGGTCGATCAAGCTGAGATAATAGTTCAGTCAGCTCCTCGCGAGGTAATTTGCTGGCCGAGACTATGGCAGTTTGAGGATCAATAGTTAGCTGATCCACCAGCAGAGCAACTGGGAGTGATAGACGCTCCCCGATAGATGAAGTTAGGTACAACTTCATCAGGATCTGGCACTTGGCATACATATGGTTTCTTCTCGGCAGAAACAGTAGCCTGAGAAGAGTCAGTATTGGCAGAAACAGAGGTACCAGCATCCGTAACGGGTTCCGTAGAACCAGTAGCAGCAGTAGGTGACTGTGCAGTAGGTGAAGGAGCAGCATCTGTAGCATCTTTAAAGAAAGTATCCGGTG
Source organism: Rutidosis leptorrhynchoides (assembly GCF_046630445.1). Classification (NCBI taxonomy): domain Eukaryota; kingdom Viridiplantae; phylum Streptophyta; class Magnoliopsida; order Asterales; family Asteraceae; genus Rutidosis; species Rutidosis leptorrhynchoides. The sequence continues at coordinate 93,017,529 of NC_092340.1, read as the reverse complement.
TTGAATCAGACACCTGTAGATTACCAGTGGAATCCACAGTAATAAAGTGTCTCGATTGAAGATCAGAAACATCTGGAATAACACTAGTAGCATCAGTATCCACCTTTGGCTCTTTGGAAACATAGCCAACATAGCCAGCATTAACAAAATCAAGACCCTCCAGAACAGTATTACCCTGTGAACCAGAGTCAGATGGAAAAGTAGCACTTTTACCAGCATCCATGATAACATCAGATGGAAAAGTAGCATAAGTACTAGTATCCACAATAACATTCTGTGCATCGGTAGCAGCAGCAGATGTAATGTCATCCTTTGGTTCAGAGACAGGTTCATCAAGTAGAACATCCTTGACAATATTGTCAATTACCTTTTTAAGAACAGGAGGATCCACTATGATTTCATCTTCCACTTCAGGTGCAGTAGTGGAAGCAGCAATACTGGGAGCAGTATCACCAGCAGCTGAAGAAGCAACAGTACTAGCATCAGCGCCAACAGTAGGAGAAACAGTAGCACCAACACCAGTAGCAGAGGTAGCAATCTGCTCAGTAGGAATAATAACATCTTTAACTTGCTCCCCCTCTGCCTGTTCATCTATCCTGCTAAGAACTAAAATAATAGAACATTTTATGTTAACAACTGTAGAACCAAATAAATTTGACTCAATAATTACATCTGTTGTTGGTCTCTGGGGATAGACTGGTGATTTGGTCAACCCTTTGAATGAGACAAAATAAGGTGTCTGTAAGTGCAGTTGTGACTCTGCTGACTCATTGGCGACACATGTTGACCCAGATAGTGTAAGAGTTCTGGCTAGTAATGATGTAGGAGTGAGACTCTTATCAGAATCCGAGTAACATAATGGCTGTGCAGTATCCTGAGCTGGTTCAACACGATGAGGACCCAGCTTAAGCTTGCTTTGGGGGTCAGGTATGTGCTCTGCTGGTTGTACTATCAGCAGAGGATATAGCATTAAGTTCAATTTAGAAAAATGTGGAAGTGTCTGGCTAGAAGAGTATGGGTTGCTACTCTTCTTAACACTAGTTTTAAAACCAGTCAGCTTGGGAGCCAAGGTTATACCTTTAACTCCACTTTCATTTTTCAAGTCAGCAGTTAAAAGATTATTAATTATGTTAGAATTTTCTGCTGTTTGGTCTAGAAACGCACCAGGTTCCATAGCCACATCCTTTGCAGGAGCAGCATTTGAGACTGGTGCAATCTCCCCTGTGGTGTGCTTGGAGCCAGCTTTTGCTCGTTTGGATTTGCCTATTACCAAGAAATAGTTAAGCAATAGATTCCAATACTAGAAGTGGATAGTTAGTATACAAGACTAGGGCTGTTCTTTATGATCAGAGAGCACTAGATTCTAATACAACTACTGCTTTACAAGTATGTGAAATGGTGGCTGTACTAGTTGAGGTAGCTGGCTTCTTCCTTTTTACAGCTGGCTTTCGCTGAGGTCCCTCCCCCTCAGCTGGTGCAACACCAGAGGCAGTCGGTTGGTTCACTCCACCTCGAGCAGCAAGATACTCAAGCATGCCTGGTGTCAAGGCATTATATGGAGCAGCATGAGCATCTTTTGGCATTCCCCCTTGTTTTGGAGGCAGGTCGAATGATTCATCAGCGATCTGCTGGTAAGCTTCACCCAGCTCATTTTCAAAAACAAGGCTCAAAAACCTTGGAAAGGGGATTAAGTGTGTTCGTTTGGGTGCAAGCACCATTTCCCTTAGCCTTAAGTAAATTTCGCCGGCATAATCAATATTTCGATTGAACAGCATCCCGTGACCAATCTTCAGCTCAAAATCTGAGCACTGATCAAAGCTCACGGACTTCTGACTGATGCAATGGGTCAGCAAGCCAAAGAAGTAATTCCACAGAGGTGGCATCTGCTTCCTTAAGGGCGTATGAGCCACTGGTCCATCAAACCCTATAATTTCCAGTACTTCTCTTCTAAACTCATCACTGGTTGGTGAATTAACGAATGAACCAATAGGTAATTGGAGAGCACATTGGATGGCATCAACAGTGATGGAGCAGGCTAGGGTTTCAGTCACCATGCCACGAATACATGGAACGTTCTGTTGAGTGGTGGCCGTGGTGGCAGTATACCAGAATCTGGCCAGACAGGTCGGATAAAGACGAGAAGGTACGCCGATAATCGCTCGAGCCAGTGGTGATTGTCTTATGTAATCGATAAGTGTATCATAGCCCATGTTGGCTTTGGATTTGGGAATTGAAAGGGCATGAGCAGCATTGCCTCTCGATAGGCGAATGGAAGAGTGTTCTGGTGCATTTGCAGCCCTAACAAGGTTTGGGTGCAGGTTGAACAAAGGGCCCTGCACCACTTGTTCTTCGATGACCGGTGGTGGTTGTTGTTCCGGTTGTTGTGGTTCTACCGGTTGTTGTTGCTGTGGTTGTTGTTCCTCTGGCTGGTTTATCGCTGGTGGTGATTGATGTTGTTATTGTTCTACCATTGATGATTTCGTAGAAGATGGATGTATGAATTGATTTGAAGAGTTGGGGATTTTTAGAGAGAAGAGTGTGAATTTGAAAACTGAATAACCGAAGGTTATTATGGAAGATAAAACACTCTTTTAACCGTTGTGATTGGATGAAAAAGGCAGGAGAGAGAAAATGGCAACTGCCATTAGCAGGCGCGTGGGCAGATGTGAGAGACTGACACACTTTCGAGGGGACACAGACTGTTGATTTGACGTATATACTGCTTGAACACTTATACCTCCCATTCAGCATTAAATGCAGCAGGTTTTAAAAAAAATGATTTAAAAACCACAAAATAAGTTTTGTATTAAATACAAAATACTTTGTTACATTTAATATGTCATGAATTTAATTTAAATCATTGGGAGTAAATGAGTTTCAGATTTAATGAATCATTTAATTTTGTGAACTATTTATTATTTCAATTAAAAACATTTTGAGTAACCAAAGTATAAAAGACCTTGTTGTGCTGAGTGTTTTACATGTAGGTAGTAAGTTAACAAAAATGACTTACTGGTTTGCCCTACATGTTGTAGAGCCAGCACACCAACAAAAATTATCTTTTATTTAAAGTTCAAGCATACCCAGATCAGAGATGAGATAGTTAAAACGTTTCTCATCTAAGGGCTTTGTGAATAGATCTGTTAACTGCTGGTCTGTTGAAATAAAATGTAGCTCCACATCTCCTTTTTGAACATGATCCCTTATGAAGTGATATCGAACGTCAATGTGCTTTGCTCTTGAATGCATCACAGGATTGTTGGTGATAGCTATTGCACTTATGTTGTCACAGTAGATTGGAGTCTTTGTAACATGAACACCATAGTCTTTCAGCTGGCTTTGCATCTACAGTACTTGAGCAGTACAACTACCAGAAGAAACGTATTCTACCTCAGCAGTAGATGTGGACACAGTATTTTGCTTTTTGCTCATCCAGCTGACTAGCCTACCACCCAGTAACTGGCAACCACCAGTAGTACTTTTTCTATCTATTTTACACCCTGTAAAATCAGCATCTGAATACCCAATTAGCTCAAAATCCTGGTCTTTGGGGTACTAAAGACCACATTTAGCAGTAGCTTTCAGATACCTAAATATCCTTTTGACTGCTAGCAAGTGTGACTCTTTAGGATCAGCTTGATATCTGGCACAGAGACATGTGGCAAACATAATATCTGGTCTGCTGGCTATGAGATAAAGTAGGGATCCAATCATACCTCTATATTCAGTGATATTGACTGGTTCACCATTGGGATCAGCATCTATTTTAATAGATGCTGCCATTGGGGTCCCTATATCTTTTAAACAGTTCATGCCAAATTTCTTTAGCATGTCTTTGATATATTTATCCTGACTTATAAAAATTCCATCATCAAGTTGTTTAATTTGCAATCCCAAAAAGTATTGCAAGTCTCTTTGTAAGCTCATTTCATATGTCTTTGACATATGTTTTGAAAAATCTTGACAATGTTTCTCATTTTTAGATCCATAAATAATATCATCTACATATATCTGTACCAGCAAGAGATCACCATCTGTCTCTTTTGAGAACAGAGTGGTATCAATTGTTCCAACTTTAAAACCTATACCAGTGAGATACACATGAAGTGTCTCATACCATGCTCTTGGAGCCTGTTTGAGGCCATAAAGAGCATTGTCTAGCTTGTAGACATGGTCTGGATATTTACTGCTTACAAAACCAGGAGGCTGTTTGGCATAAACTTCTTCTTGTAGCTTCCCATTTAGAAATGCAGATTTAACATCCATCTGGAATACCCTAAAGTTCATCTTAGCAGCATATGCCAAGAACAGTCTGATAGCTTCCATCATAGTCACTGGAGCATAAGTCTCTCCATAATCCAATCCTTCTTCCTGTTTGAACCCTTGAGCTACCAATCTAGCTTTGTTTCTGATCACAATCCCATCTTCATCCATCTTGTTCTTGAAAACCCACTTGGTACCAATGATTTTCTTAGTTTCATCATCAGGTTTAGGTTCCAATGTCCAAACTTTATTCCTATCAAACTGGGAGATCTCTTCTTGCATAGCTCTTGCCTAGCTTGGATCTTTGATTGCTTCATCAGTACATTTAGGTTCAATGGTAGACACAAAATTTACATGCATACAGAAATTGCTGGTTGCATGCCTTCTTGTTTTAACACCACTAGCCAGATTACCAATAACTTGCTCAATTGGATGCTCTTTTGTCCATCTAGTGTTATGAACAGGTGAGCTTGTCGTGGAACACACATCATCTTGATCATCAGCTGGTTCAAAGGTATGAGCAGCAGTTGGAGACAGCTGTTCAATATTAATGAAACCAGTACCAGCTTGTGATCCTTCAGAACCAGTAGACCTATGCTCAAGTTATAGGACTTCAGTAGAGCCAGTAGGTCTACTAGGTTTAGACACAGATGGAATAGAATGTTCCATCTCATCATCATAGAACCCAGCAACATGGATTGGTGAGGGATTTGCAGCTGGTTCCTCTTCATCATCAAGAGCTTGCTGAGTAGGCTCTTCAAACAATAACTCTTCATCTTTTTGACTGGGAGATGAGGCTGGGGTAGTTTCATCAAATGTAACATTAATTGATTCTTCAAAACAACCCCTTCTTTTATTGAAAATCCTATATGCCTTTGACATGTTGGAATATCCCAAGAATATACCTTCATCAGCCTTAGCATCAAAGTTGCCCAGCTGATCCCTATTGTTTAGAATGAAACAGGGAGTGCCAAATACATGAAGAAATGAGATTGAGGGTTTTCTTCCTTTGAGAACTTCATAAGAAGTTTTATGATGTCTTTTCACTATTAAAGATCTATTCTGGGTAAAACATGCAGTGTTCACAGCTTCTGCCCAATATGAATTTTTCAGCCCAGACTCAGCTAACATAGATCTTGCTGCTTCAATGAGAGTTCTGTTTCTTCTTTCTGCAACACCATTTTGTTGAGGTGTTCTCACAGTAGAAAAGTTCTGTGAAATACCTTTATCAGCATAAAATTCTTCTAATGTAGCATTTCTGAATTCTGTACCATGATCACTTCTTAGCCGTTTCACCATTCTTTTGATAAAATTGATAATTTCATCAGCAGCTTCACTCTTTTGCTTCAAAAAGAATACCCAGGTGTATCTGGAATATTCATCAACAATAACCAGTGTATACTTCTTCCCACTATAGCTGGCTACATTAATAGGACCAAAAAGATCCATATGAAGTAAATGAAATGGTTTCTCAACAGATGAGATTTGCTTTGATTTGAATGCGGCATGGTAATGTTTTCCTTTTTCACAACCAGGACACAGTATGTCCTTTACATAAGACATGGTGGGTAGCCCAGCCACCAAACTTCTACTGGATAATTTGTGAATATCTTTGAAGTTGAGATGTGAGAGTCTCTTGTGCAATACCCATTTCAGGTTATCTGCTGCCTTCGAATAGAAACAATTATCAGTTATTGTGACTGATGTGTTCATGTCAATTTGATACATGTTTTCATGACATTTTGCAGTCAGCAGTGGCTTCCCTAAAAATAGTGCCAATTTTCCTTCTGAATTGGACTATCTTATTCTTACTTGTCAGTTGGCTTATGCTGAGTAAGTTATGTTTAAGCCCAACGACATATGCAACATTTGAGAATGTGACATTCCCATTAGTCAAAGTACCAAAACCCTTTGTGTAACCCAACGAATTATCTCCATATGAAACAACTGGACCATCTTTTTCTTGATAGTCCATCAGTAGGGACTTACATCCGGTCATATGTCTCGAACAACCACTATCGAGATACCAGATTTGCTTGTTTTGAATGCCATGCACAGTAGCTAAAAGATTAGTTCTTTTTGGGAACCCATCCAAGGATGGGTTCTGGAAGGGTCATCTTTGATGATCTCTTCCTGTCTGCTGGTTTGTTTGAAGAAGCAGCAGCAGACGGGGTTGGGGTAAAAGGACACCGGTTGGCGAAGTGAAACTTGCTGCCACATTTGTAGCATTTTCTCACATTTGGTATCGGTGATGGGTCATACACAGAGTAAAGGGGATCGGGTCAAACTTTGGTTACTACCTCAATTAGCTGGTCATGCTTGACTGTCATAATCTCAGTGATAGACAGCTCTTCATTCGAGTCCACTTTAGCTTTTCCCTTAAGGGCAGCTTTTTTCTTGGAACCAGTACCATAGTCATGACGTATTACTTTACCTTTATCATTTGACGAGCCAGCGTGGGAAGTTACTGGCTTGTCTACTGAAGCTGATGAGCTAGAAGAAGTTTTTCCTGCTGCCTTGAACTTGCCAGTATTATGTTTGACTGGCTTGTCTGCAGCTACTGGTGGACCAGTAAGTTTGTCATCAGCTGGCTCAACACAATTGGAGCTCGAACACGAAGGGGAATCGGTTGGTTTAATTTTTCTAAGATTATTTTCAGTGATTTTCCTTTTGATACGTCTTTTTTTTGGAGTCATGTAGTAGATGCTTGAGGGGTCAGTAGTCTCATCAATTGAGGTACCGGCTTCTCTTGCTCTAACTTCATCCTCCAAAATTTCTTTCATGGCAGGTGGTGGGGACACATTAGGTCTAACAAACTTATTTGTCAAGACCCTTTTACCCTTAACTATCTTGGCAAAAGTATTTGGCAAGATAGCTTCAGGATCTGTTTCAAGAATTGGGTCCATGAAAGTAACTTCTGCAATGGCAGCAGCAGCATAGTCACCAGCAAAGAAAGCTTCAACTTGGGCAGGCACCTGCTCGTTAACACACTTTGTTGTACGTTGAGCAGATGTACACCATGAAGCGACAACTTTTTTAAGATTATCCAGCTGGTTCTTAACTTCTGCTGCCTCAACGTGAAGAGACCTTAAAGCAAAGTTTTGTTTTTCAAGTTTGGAAATATCATCTTTCAAGATTTTAATTTCATAATTTTTGCATTTAATTTTCTCATTTAAAGATTTGTTGTCAGTTTTCAAAACTTCTTCACGTTTGCTGCCTCTACATAAGTCAACTCTTAGGTAGTCAAACATTTCGGCCTTTTCATCATCGGTATTGGTTCAAAAATTATCAACCTTATACATCAATTCAGTTTTCCATTGAGGAGAATCTCTTTTCTGATCAGCTTCCCTCATATCAGCCAAAAGCTTGCTACCACTATCATCCTCATCAAACTCTTTGACCTCCCTGGCCATTAAACACAGCTTCTTTTCTGGAGCATAACCAGCACCATCATCATCAGTATCACTATCATAGGAAGACGATGAGCTGGTTTTATCCCAATCATGATGCTCAGCAACTAGAACCTTTTCTGGCTTTTTACCCTTCTTATCAGTCATAGCACTTTCCTTCATCTGAGCTTTCATAGCTTTGTACTTGTTCTTGTACTTGTCAGCTTTTGAGAAAGAGTTATCATGTGAAGTTGAAGGTTTCCTGGACATGCATTCAGCAGCAAAATGTCCAACCTTCCCACAATTATAACACTAAGATTTAGGACCCTTGACTGACTTGCTGCTATACCTAGCACTCGGTTTCTTACTCCCTTTGTATGACTTGCTGGTTCTATTACGATTGAACTTTTTGAACTGCCTAGCCAGCAAAGCCATACCTTCATCAAACCCTTCTGCATCACTTTCATCGTCACTGCTTTCTTCAGACCCAGTACCACTATCCACATCACTCTCAGCTGACTCTTCTTTTGCTAACAACTTTTGAACCAGTAAAGCCTTTTGAGCTTTCTTTTTAGCAGCAGCAATAAGAGCAGTATCATCTGTCTTAGAAGATTTTGAAGTGGTGGGGGTAGACCTAAAGTTTTCTTTCAAGTTAAGTTCAAATTTAGCCTCTGCCTTCTTGTAACAACCCGAGTTTTTCCGTTAAAACTTCCATTAAATACTTAACGACTATTAGTTAAAGTTCTATAATTTTCTACGCCAATTTTTTTTTCTTTCTTTCTTTACACATTTTGATATGTGTTAATTTACCCCTAGAAAATTTTGAAGCCTAATAATAATTCGAAAACTAAATTATTGAGTTAATAATTCAAACTAATAATTAGCTTAATAATTCAAACCAATAATAAAGTTTACTATTATTATTATTATTATTATTATTATTATTATTATTATTATTATTATTATTATTATTATTATTATTATTACTACTACTACTTTAATTATTATTATTTTTTTACCAATAGTATTATGTACTTATAAATAAATCTAAAAAGATTAAATCTAAATAAATAAGGATAATTATATGTGGTGATTATAATAGTTTCATATTAATACTACCAAACTATATTAAAGCCACAACCTAATTTATATAATGCTAGTATTATTTAATGCACAAGACAAATTTTGAGTAGTTATGAAATCTTAGAATATAAATTTGTCAAACTAAGTATGCTATATAACTATTAGTATTAATTAATAGTTATACCATCATAACCATCTTAATCTCAAATCATCATCATCTTAATCTCAAAGCATCATCATCTTCATCAAACAAAAACATCATCAATTAACCATCATCAAGCTTATTTCCTAGCAATTAAATTACATATTTGGATTCCTTTCATCAAGCTCTACACATCCATACCAACAATTTATTGATTAGGGTATGATTATTAAAACTCTATTTTTCCAGATTTAATTGTTAATCATAATATTTAGATGTTCTATTGCTCAATTGGCCGCGTTTGTACATGTATTTAGTCGTTATATTGTCCGAATTGCGAGTTAGAGTTTAATCACGAATTGTATTTCTATGCTACTGATTTTGTGACTTTGTTTTCTGTAATTTAAAAGTGTTTATATGGATAGCTATCGAAAAACTATTGATTTTAGGCTTTGGATTCGCTTGATTTCGTTTCCGGATGATCAAGTTATGTCCATTTGAAATTAACGTTGTGTTTTTGTTGTGTAATAAGAAATCTGGGTTTGATAGACCACGAATTGGCTTCTGAAACTTGTACCACTGGAAATATAATTTAAAAACACACACTTTAGACTAGGATATCATGTCATTTGCTCATGTGAAACCCGAGTTATGCTTGAATTAGTGTAAAATTAGTTTTATACAGCACTTGCATGAAAATGACCTTATATAATAAGATGTGTTAACTTCTGTGATTAAATCTTTGCATATTTTAAATCTACTCAAAAATTAATTCATCTTTCATGTAGATATCATAGGCTAATTGTATCTAGATCTTTGGATAATCGCGTGCCAATGTGACTAGCGAGACTAGAATCGAATCTGTAAATTGCTCCCTGTTTTATACTCTGAGGATTGTGTTTATTGAATGAGCATGTAAGCTTCTGGAATATGAATTTTAACATGATATGTGACTTATTTTTAGTTTATGTCAATCTCTAAAACATTATTCATTGGGCACAATAGAGCCATACTTTATGTAAATTCTGATTGAGCTGAAAAACCGAATATTCAACTTTCATGAATAAACTGTACAAATTGGCTAAACCAAAATTGCTCGATTTTTGATATGTGTTAGTTTAACTTGTTTTGGAACTATGGCCACTGGTCTTGTATCAATTGCATGTTCCTAACTCCGGTTATAGCCGAAACCAAATCAGTGCGCGGTCAGAAACTGACTTGGTGAACCCCAAATGTACCCCTTCTGATTTCTGACTTTTAATTATCGTATGAGACACTAGCCGGACTTTTTGGAATCGATCTTAAGTATATTTACGATCTGTATTTTTCCATGTTTGCATGAATTATGTACCATGAGATAATATGCTAAGTATGCTACGTGTTCATGAATTTTGTGCACAACGATAAACTGAAATTGTGAAAAGGATTATTCATGACCTGAAACGTGTTGTTTGACTTAGGTTTGACTTGTTGACCCATATTTGACATGAACCAACTGATGTTGACTTTAGTTGACTACTTTGACCAAGTTTGACTTTCGGTTTGACTTCGGTTGACTTTGTTTGACTTGCATGAATTAGTTGACTGTATGTTGACTTCTACTTTGAAACGCGCCGAGTCGAGCAATAAGACAACTTATACTATGAAACCACATTTGTTTAGGACATATTTATTGACCAACCTAAATACATATACTTAGGTTGCATTACTCGGCAATAAACCGTACAAGTAAATTGTCCATTTCTCAATCCGAGCTTTATTCAAAGGTGAGTCTACAGTCCCGCTTTTTACATGTTTTCAGGGATGAGAATACACGCTGTTGTTACTTACATTTTTTACAAATGCTTTTTGTATTGACACGAGTACTATATCTGCATATTGAGTTTGTACACAAAGCCTCTAGCTTGAATACTTTAAATACCATCGGCGTAGGCACAATTTAGATGGACGGATCCGTTAGGTTGACCACCTCACCCGCTATAAAAACTGTGGTGCATTTATTTTGAACATAATACATTCGTACAAGTGTATAACAATTTTATGAGGTAAAGGCGGGTATAGTGGACTCTATACTCGGGTCATTGCTAGTATTCAGGTGCTCATAGATTATACAAACGTTTCGCAACTTGGAGTTGTACTTGTAAAATCTCGTGGTCAAGGAATTTAAACTATTTTCTAATAACTATTTTTCAGATACTATACAATGTTATTTAAAACTGTTGTTTACGAACAAATGAGATAAAACTTGACATGGTATTGTCTACGAATATTTGAAACTTAACATGGTATTGTCTACAAATGATTGAAACTTGACATGGTAGTGTCAACAAACTTTTGAAATGGGACACAGAGTTGTCTACAAACTTTTAACATTGAACCTTGGTGGTCTTCCACTAATAACCGTTTTCAAAATGTATTTCTTAAGCACACTATATTGTTTACCTAAAACCTGTAGATTCACTCAACATTGTTGTTGATCCGTTTTGCGTGTTTTATTCTCAGGTATTAATTGCTTCCGCTGTAGAATATTGCTGTTACGTAGAAGTCAAGCCAAGCACTGGGACCAGAGTTAACATTCTGTTAAAGAGATTTTTGACGGGGTGTTACAGTATGGTATCAGAGCTTTGGCTATAGGGAACTAGGATACATTAGTGTGTCTAACCGTAGGGCGCATTAGTGAAGTCTAGTCTATAGCCGTGTGTCTTGGATGACTTTTATGCACCGTAGTTACACTGTATGTGTCCCTATACTACATGTAGGGCTACACATTACATCACGTACATATACACCTTACACTCGTATGATATGGACTTGAACTGAACACCATACTACAAAACTCATACGTACACGCGACGCGAGATTTAACTAAATTAAGTTGATTACGCCATCTTGAACTTATGGAGTGATATCGAATGGAAATGTGAGATAGCGTAATGTAATGACCGGGATTACATTACGGTAACTCATATAGAAGTTCCGACATCGCAAAATAAGGAATTGGGAGCGAGTCAAGTAGGTTACTTGGATAAATACCGTTTAGAACATAAACCGTTTAATTTCAAATATGAGTAGAAATTTACACCGTATGATTTAATTGTTATTATAACCTATAAGGAGCGTGTAATCACGTCACAATTCGTCACTACCCGACACTGTCCGTCACCCCTGATTTCTACTTGGCACTACGAAGACACTGCCTGGACATACTCATCATTTTATGATTTTGACACGTCATACTACCATTATTGGAGTATAGATAAATCATATCTTATCATATCTTATCATATCTATCCCAATAGACTTTGTCTAACACTTTTCCTAAATTCCTCCGTAAATTACGAAAATCTTTTTGCTATATATACATATTCAAGGAAACAAATATATCATTCAATATCCAACACCCATTTCATATCAAACCTTATTCCAAACATATAATATGGATTTCTCACTTGATTCCTCAAACCCCTCGAGCTCCAATGGCAGCGTAACTGGAATGAACCAACCTATTAGTCATCATCTTTTCTGGATGATTTGGGGATGGGTTCGTAGTCTACTTAATCAATGGAGAAGTGAAGAAGGTGATCCTTTCCACCCACCATATTGCCCTATTGGTGAAGAACCTGAAGCACTTACCGGCGAACCAATCCGGAACACCATTTTCACCCTCATTTCCAGAATATCCCGTCATGAATATATAATATCTAGAATTTTAGATCTTATTCATCCACTCGTCTGAACTACTAATCATCCCGGAATAGTGGAAGAAGTCAACGAGCTTCGCGCTCGAGTAGTGGCTCTGGAGAATATGGTGCGAAATCTAAGAGCATCAGCAGCATAACCAGCACCACCAGTACCATCAACATCACCACCAACAGCATTAGCTTCACCAACAATAACATCCGCATTTCACACCTCAACATCACACTCGGTACTTCGGATATCAACATCATACGCCCCATAGATACCAATAAATATTAGTAATTGTGAGTTAAGATGTATTGACTCATTCTTCCTAAAAAAAAAATATATATATATGTATACTTATATATATATATATATATATATATATATATATATATATATATATATATATATATATATATATATATATATATATGGTTTTGAACAATAATAAATCTTTTCGTACTAAACTATTATGTGTGAATCTTAACTAGTATGTACTACTTGGTTAAATCATATCACTAATATGCTATGATGTACATCCTTCATTAATGACTTAACAATCATCAATCACTGCTTCAGCACAATAAACTCCATTTCATAATAAACTAAGTGTATTATTCAAATACATGTTTGATTTTTCACTTCTATTTTCGATGTACTCGAAACTTTGTAGAAAACATTATTCGTGCCTTGTAAATTTCACAAGAACTTCACGAGCATCAATATCATATACCGAGGTATATCAATAAACAATGAACGATGAAGTATTGATTCATAACTTCATTAGCGAAATATTTCGCGACAATTATGAAATCTCTAAGGTTTTGGAGATTATCTTCAACCGTAAATCAAATGAGTTTAATATTATATTAACTCATTAAATCCATGATTACATCTGTAAAATATATACGAATATATATCTTCATAAAGATTGTAATTAAAAACTATTATGTACAAACTGTAAATTGTAAAAATATTTAACGGGTTGGTAAAACCCGAGAAATATTTATATCTCACATTAATATGTTACATTATACATTCTTCAAATTCTGATTCAATAATCAGTAACTATACTAATTACACTCACAAGATATGTGTATCCGTTCACTAAAGAACAACTACTACATATTCTGATTTTGACGTATCGGAATCTAAGTAAAGCTTTAGCAAATGTTATCTTCCTAAAGATCACTACATTCATGAATTATATTCATTTGTATTCTATGATGAATTATCACATCAAACCATCGAAATTATCATTCATTACTTTTGAAATCAACAACGCCTATTCGTCAACCATTAGATCTGTTAACGATTACAATCAGCGTTTAATCATCTAAAAATAAAATCTCTTGAAACCATCTCGGATTGATAACCAACGATTCAGATTCGTTAACCTTGAGAATGCTGACGAAGCAGCAAAAGCTATAGATGGTCTTAATGGCCAAAAGTTTGATGATAAAGAATAACGTATTAAAAAAAAAGCTCAGATTTGGAACTGAAAAACGGATTGAGCTAACCATGAAGGAGACCAAGGACAAATACAAGGACCAAACCCTATATTCAAAGAATCTAGGTAATTCTGGATCCGATGACATCTTTAAAGAATATCTTGCTCCGAAGTCATGCTGAATTTCTAATGGAAGATGATGATTCACAGACCTTACAATTATCATGAACCATGTTACATAACTCTTTCATTCTATTTAACTTCTAAACATATCAAGGAAATATATTTCTTGATGGTTCGGTCTTTTTCGGATATTCTGGTAATTTGACAAATCAAATCGTGCTATTACCTTTCCTTTCTACTTTGTATATTATGATCATTCGAAACTCCATACCTACGAATTCTGGACCATTACTTGCTTGATTTAAAGTCGAGAAGAGAAAACAAGATGAAAACTGACACTATGACGATGAACAGCGAATGTTTCTGCATCATCACCAGCTATTGATCCGTATTATTTGACCATGTATAGAAGAACAAGTTGAAGATCTTCTTGGATAAAAAGCTTGAGTCTTCGAAAAATAGGTCAGAATATAAAAAAAAAATAACAAACATGGAAGATCATAAACCATTTATATCAATAAGTTTTGAAAAACAGAGGAGTGGTAGAATTAAAAATACTGTCACCCCTAGAGCATTATAGAAGAACATAGATTCTTACGGTGGTAGACTAAAAAGAAGAATGACTGCATACACAGTCAAAATAGTAACGAAAATCAAGAGCGGATGAAGCATCTTCACAGAATTTTTGAAAATAGAATTTTGAAAGTAAGAAGATTGAGGTTGAGAAAATAAGGATGCAGAGATGATTAATTTATATCAAAACTTTCTACCATAGCAACGCGTCAGTCGATTAAGATAATCGTATATAAAAAAAAGATTCTAATTTCCTTAATTACCAGATCCAAATCTCACAGATTTCAAACGATTATATTCAAATCCCTTAAATTTAGGAGAATCAATAGTGATTACATCGAAAAGTCAAGGCGGACAACTATTACTTCAATACATCCATTAGTGACATATTCAATCGTATTTTTACATGTAACCGAATCATTTCATTCATATTCTTGATGATAAGAAATTCTATACACTTAACTCGTATTCATTACGAAACCGAACGGACCTTAGAAGTCCATCCGTATAGATGTGATGACCCAGCAATTTTCGACTAAATTTAAACTTAATCTTTATATGATTTCGATACGATAAGCAAAGTATGTAATGTTGAGTCTATAAAATTTTTGAAACGATGTTCATATATTCAATTGACCTTCGACTACTCTCGACGATTCACGAACAATTAATTGTAAATAGATATGTGTGTATGTATATATAAATAATAATTTGAAATATAAATTTGAAGTATTATATGTTCTTGTTATTAAAAATTAATAAAATTAAAATAGGATATTATAATAATTATTATTTAAAATATATCTCTATATATAAATAAAGTATATTAAAAATAAATATTAAATGATTGTAATACTCGTTTGATGTTTCGATTGATATTAAGCAAGTTAAATTCAAACTTATGTAATTTTAAAATAAACGGTGATACAAAAATAAGCTCTATAAATTTTAGGCTTATTAAAAATGTATTTAGAAACTATTTGTTAAGTTTTAACATTTTTTATATTTTACTCATAAATGAGAGGGACAGTTGATGTAATTTTTATTTAATAAATTAATGATCAACTTTTATACCATAATGATCAAAATAAATAAATATAGTTAATTTAAAAATTTAGAATTTTTCTGATAGACTTTTATCCACCACTAATTATCAACGGGATACGATATTGTAGTTCGTGAAAACTATTGGTAACTAAATAACAAATTTTACATCCGTGAATCCAAAATTTTTGATCACTAAACTTTACTTTATTAAAGTTGTTGGCATACAACTTGACAAATAGCAAATTGGTACTATAATATTAATTATTAACTGCCTTACTACAATTGATCAATTCATATCCCATGATTGACCAACTGTACAACTATTAATTGGTATTAAGATATATAATCACCACAACCTGCTCCCATTTCTTCAAGCTTCGAACAAGGATAAGTTAAATGGATGCTAACTATTGTTAATTGATAATTGATTGGTACTTTTGATTTGTTTTTCTAATTTCTTCATTCCATTCTCGAGACATATAAATATATTATATATGCAAACACTTCCTATCAACTTTATTAAAATAACCACTACATCATGTCTTAATTTCTTTTTCTGTTTGCAATCACCATCCAAAGCCAACTATCTATCTACTCCCGTTTCTTTTTCAATCAATTACCACTTACCAATATAATATATATACATATAGAATGCATGTATCACAAAACCCACTACTAACTACATCTATCATCTATCAATGATCTATATCTATATATAATATACATTCACTTACATATGAAACCACCTAGCTTGATCACTTTAGGACAACCTTGAATCGCCATCTTCTATCTACAACTACCATCACCATGAGTATCATTCTCCACCCTCAACTATCGTATACAACCATTTTCCCTCTCTCTCTCTTTCTCTCTCTCTCTCTCTCTCTCTAAATCTCGTTGATAACCAAACACCACCGGCTATCATCACCATTATTTTTTTTCACATGTTGCTCTTCCTGATTTCTATTCGAGAACACTCATAACCACCCATTTACGAATAATATTCCACCACTTTCAGCCGTTGTAATCCACCACACACTTCACCACTCACAACCGCTAAGACAAACCACCACCATCGGCAATCCCTCTCATGCTCTCTCTACTCTCTCGCTATTCTTCTTCTTCGTAAAACCACCTTAACATCAACCATCACGCCACCATTATTATCTTCTACTGCTGCTATGGAGTTTCTGTTTCACCTGAAAAACAGCCCCACGAAACCTGCTACATCTGCTTTCCATTCTGATATATTTTTTTCTGTTGTTGTTCGATCAAAAACTACAAACCCATAATTGTTGATACTCACCTCCCTTTTCGGTTCCTGTGACACGAATCGATGATGATGAAAGTAAATAGATAAATATGAGAATGATGAAGAAGATAACGATGATGTTGAGCTCGATGATTTAATTATGATATTGATTATTCGATGTTGAAAAGAATGATGATGATTATAATATTTCAGCTAGATACATGAAATAATTCGATATGATCACGAGATTGATGTTGTTAACGATAAAAGGAGATGATGAAAGACTGTGGTTGCTTCTTTTATTTATATATTTTTTTTTCATAAACCCAATCGAACCTTATCAGCTACTACGCGTAAGTTTTTGTTTCCTGTTGCTGAGGTATCGATGAAGAAACGAATAGCAGCGTATTATTTTTTTTGGGCTGATTTGGTTAGTGAACTAGAGGGCATCGAGGTTTTCTAATTGTTGGATCATAACTTGTTGGCTTGTAAATTGTTTTTGACTATTGGGCTAACGAATTAGTGGGTCACTTAATCCTTCAATAGTTCTACAACTTGGGCCAAAACAAATGGGTAACAAATATTTTTCGAGTGGGCCTGCTATTGGGCTACGTATCTTTGTATTGTTGGGCTGATGAAAGAATGATAGAAATGGAAACAGAAATACGGAATAAATAGACTTAGGCTGCGAATTAAATAAGAAAAGCAGGGATGGAGGGATGGTATGATGTTGTGTGAGTTTAACGGGAGGTCGCGAGTTCGAGTCCGGACAGTGGTGTATCTTTTTTTTTAAATGATTGTTGCTTCAAAGGTTGTATTCTATAACTATTTTTATTATTACTATTATTATTGTTATTATTATCATTATTATTATTATTATTACTATTATCATTATAATTACTATTATTATTATTAACCTAAGAGTTATTATTAGTATTATTATTATTATTAATTATTAACATTATTATTATTATTCCTATTATCGTTGTTAATAAAATTATTACTATAGTTACTAGTATTATTATTAACATTATATCACTAAAATTACTATTATCATTACTAATACTAATATTAATATCATTAGTAGAATTATCTTTAATATTGATATTAGTATCATTATTAACACGATTATTATAAGTATTATCATTAATACTGATATTATTATTATAAATTATTATTATTATTATCATTATTATTTTTATTAAAAATATCATTACTATTAAGGATTATCAAAATTTTATCAAAGTTATCATTTTTACTAAAATTATTATTATCAATATTATTATTATTATTATTATTATTATTATTATTATTATTATTATTATTATTATTATTATTATATTAACAATATTATTATTACAATTAAATATTTCCTATATAAAAGTATATTTATTACAACTACCATAATATTACATATAATTATATATATTAAAAACTATTTATATAAAATTTTACATATAACAAATCATTGATTTTTAATATAATACTAATTATATATAAAACTATAAAAATATTATTTATTCAATATATAAGATATAAAACTTAAGATATAATAAATAAATTTGTTCAAATACAAATATATGTGTTAATATATATATATATATATATATATATATATATATATATATATATATATATATATATATATGAATGATATAGGTTCATGAATCCGAGGCCAACCCTGCATTATTCAGTTTTTCAATATCGTCATATGTATTTTTACTACAAAATACATTAGGTGAGTTTCATTATTCCCTTTTTAAATGCTTTCGCAATATATATTTTTGGGACTGAGAATACATGCGCTGTTTTTATAACTGTTTTATGAAATAGACACAAGTAATTGAAACTACATTATATGGTTGAATGATCGAAATCGAATATGCCCCTTTTTATTAAGTCTGGTAATCTAAGAATTAGGGAACAGACACCCTAATTGACGCGAACTCTAAAGATAGATCTATCGGGCCCAACAAGCCCCATCCAAAGTACCGGATACTTTAGTACTTCGAAATTTATATCATGTCCGAAGGAGGATCCCGGAATGATGGGGATATTCTTATATGCATATTGTTAATGTCGGTTACCAGGTGTTCAATCCATATGAATGATATTTTTGTCTCTATGTTTGGGACGTATGTTTATGAGAATTGAAAATATGAAATCTTGTGGTCTATTAAAATTATGAAATGATTATTTATGCTAATCTAATGAACTCACCAACCTTTTGGTTGACACTTGAAAGCATGTTTATTCTCAGGTATGAAAGAAATCTTCCGCTGTGCATTTGCTCATTTTAGAGATATTACTTGGAGTCATTCATGACATATTTCAAAAGAAGTTGCATTCGAGTCGTTGTGTTCATCAAGATTATTATTAAGCCAATTATAGTTGGATATATTATGAAATGGTATGCATGTCTGTCAACTTCAGATGTAATGAAAGATTGGCTTTTCAAAACGAATGCAATGTTTGTAAAATGTATCATATGGAGGTCAAGTACCTCGCGATGTAATCAACTGTTGGGAATCGTTTATAATCGATATGGACTTCGTCCAGATGGATTAGGATGGGTCCTTTCAGTTGGTATCAGAGCGGTGGTCTTAGCGAACCAGGTCTTGCATTAGTATGTCTAACTGATAGTCATTAAGATGCATTAGTGAGCCTGGACTTCGACCGTGTCTTCATGTCAAAAGTTTTGCTTATCATTCGTGTCGAAAATTACCTGCTTATCATTCTTAGAGAATCACTTGCTTATCATTCTTAGTCTAGACACGTTTTACTGCATTGACTGCATGAATAGTGTATAGACAAAATTCATATCTTAGCGTATCTGCTACTTCATATCTTAGCGTATCTATTACTGTAACTTTGCCTGACAACTTTCGTAGATTCCTCAGTAACTTATGGGATTTTAGTATTATATATGCATATGTAAATTATGTATTGCAGGGTACTAATCTACATCCTATAACCTATTTCTTATCGAAAATCCTTCATCTGATCATACGAGATGAATACTACAACCAGTTCGAGTCCCTCAGATTCCAATAGCTATTCCAATAGTTATTCCGACAGCTATTCTGACATAGATGTTCACCTAAGCTCTGAAAACAGCGTCATCGGCATGAATCAACCAATCAGCCATTATCAATTCATCTGATGGATTCGTAGTCGACTTAGTTAATGGAAACGCGCAGAAGGTAATATCTTCCACCAACTGAATTCACCTCTTGACAATGAACCTGAAGCGTTTACCGGCGAACCTGTTCGAAACACCATTTTCAGTCTCATTTCCAGGGTAACTCGACAAGATTATATTCTATCCACAATTCTGAACCTTATTCATCTGCTCGTTCCGACCGACAATCATCGTGGAGTAATAAGTCAATGAACTTCGCGCTCGAATAATCAATTCGGAGAATATGGTGAAAAATGTACCAGCTTCAGCAACATCACTGGCACCAACAGTACCATCAATAACAACACCAATACCATCAATAATCCATGCTTCAATATCATCATCTGTACTTGGAGTATGATCTTCGTTCTATGTATCATTCTACCTCATTTATCTTCGTTCGACATGGCGAATATGTAATCTCTAAAGTTTTAGAGATTATTTATTCTAGTTCCAACAGAAAACTAAATGAGTTTAATATTAAGTTAACTCATTAAATCCATGATTACATCTGAAGAAAATATATATGTATATATGTTTTCATAAAGATTGTAATTAAAAATTCTCTTGTACAAACTGTTAATGGTGAAAATATTTTAACGGGTAGGTAATACCCGAGGAATATTTAAATTTCACACTAATAAGTTACCATGTATATTCTTCGAATCTGATTCAATAGTTATTCACTATCCTATTTACAACCACCGAGATACGTATCCGTTCACCAAAGAATAACTATTTTCATTCAAATTCAATTTCATATTTGGATTTGACCTATCAGAATCCAACAAGTGGCATAACGAAGAAATAATGGACACAATAAAAATTGATTAGAAACAGACTAATTAACAATATGAAATTTTGTTAAGAATCCACGCTAACAAAATCCTAGCTAACTGTTCCTAGCTAACTGTTAATTCTGTATTACATTTTATTTATCGCAATTTAATTATCGCAATTTATTTTATCGCAATTTAATTCTCGCAATTTTATTTATTGTTATTTAAATTCTGTTATTTACTTTACGCACTTTATTTATCGTTATTTAATTTCTGTTATTTATTTTACGCACTCTAAATATTGGGACACGTATACAAGGTTTTGACATATCATATCGACGCATCTATATATATTATTTGGAATCATCATAGACACTCTATATACAGTAATGATCGAGTTCTCTATACAAGGTTGAGGTTGATTCTACACTAATATATATAGTTTGAGTTGTGGTCGAGTCTGAGACGTATACGGGTTACGACACGTATTAATTAATTCGAATATTATATATTAAACTATATATATGAATTATTAGACTGTCAAATGTGGACTATCGACTGTGGATTAATAACATTAAACAATTAAAATGAATTAAAAATATTGATTATAACATATGAAACTAAACAATTCTTCAAGTTGCCACTTGATCTCATCTTAAACCTCATTGTATCTCGATGATTACAATCAACGTTCAAACCTTTCATGATTCTTGAAAACACCTCAATCGAGAGTATGAACCAACCGCACTTCATTTACGGAAGAAGAGATTGACGCATATAGTTATGCACCTGAAAATACTCGGAACCTGAGTAAAACATTTAACCCGTATCTGTGTTAGCTCCTTTAGCATTATTAATACCCAAAAATAACTTGGTAATCCCTTTCAAAGTAGCAAATTTTGTCACAGCTCCAGCAAGTCAACTTCGACTTTTCATTCGAAGTAGCCTTACTATAATCCTGATATATACGATTACCCTTTTGATACCAGAGAATTCTTTTATATTCCATAATATTACCAACAGATGTACTAGCAACCTCGTTGCTTCTTGTCTTAAATCTCTCTGACAAATCATTATATTCATTGAAACCCTATCATATAATAATCCGCATCTTGTAACGAGAACTGCCATACCAATTACCGGGAATCAGCAATCAGTACTTTGAAAACTCACAGCATATCTACATCAACAGTTATATGTATGACATTTATCTCTAAGAATTATGATCTCTCATTCTGAAATCCTGAAAAGCACTCAGTCACAAATCAATATTCTGAATGTTGAAAAAGCTGAATGAAGCAGCAGAAACCATAGACAACCGTAAACGACCATAATCATCGAAAGTTTGATGATAAAGAATAGTATGTTGGAAAAGCTCAGAAAATTTGGAACTGAAAAATGGATTGAGCTAACCACGAAGGAGACCAAGGACAAATACAAGGACCATACCATATATTCAAAGAATCCAGGTAATTCTGGATCCGATGAAACCTTCAACGAATATCTTGCTCTGTACTCATGTTAAAATCTTGCGGAAAATCTTCCTCATCAACCATCGAACATAGAAATTCCAAAATATCATCATCAATATCTTCGATATTTCTGAGGATATTTTCATAAATATTCTCGTCCGAAATTATATACCTCTTCGTGCTTCCTGTGTATCATTATGTTGGAAACATTCAATTTAAAATTTAGTACCGAAAAGCGGATTATGCGAAACTATGAAGGAAGCCGTGAACAAATCACAAAGAATAAGTTTGACTTCAAAGAATTCAAATGATTCCGTTTCTGATGAAATCTTTAGTTAATACCTTGCTTCCGAATCTAAACCCTTACAGATAAATCTTCTTCATCATCCATCGATATTAGAAATTCCAAGATATCATCGTATCTTTCATTATAAATATCCTCCATATTTCTGAAGATATTTTCATAACTATTCTTATCTGAAATCAATAATCTATTCGTGCTATCAATGTTACATCATATAGAAACCGTTAGTTTTTATATTCTGTAAACTTTTGAGCTTACAATATGAATGTTTTTGAAGTAGTGTTGGGAACTGATGCATGAGTTAGTATAATATAATGACACTTGATCAACTTGATTATATTACAGTAAGTCATGCTGAGTTTCTAATGAAACCTGATGATGGTTCACAGTGGATTATACCATCATCATGTGTCATGCACATAACTCTTTCATTCTACATAACCTCCGAACATATCAAGAAGAATATATTCTTGATAGTTCTATCGTCTGTATTTTTGATAAATTTGAAAATCAAATCGTGCTATCACGTTCCACCCTGCTTAGAACATTATAATCATTTAGAACTCTATATCTACAAATTCTGGACCATTATTCGCTTGACTTGGAGTCGGGAAAAGAAAATAAAAACATGAAGCTCCAAAATAGAAATGGGGGTATAAATCGCAGCAAATAGGAGAAAGCATTAACTGTGGATGACAATGATTATAGGAAACAGAAGCAGAGATATCGAAATATAAGGAAAGATATAAAACCCGATAACAACACATAAATTACAAACCGTGTATATCAATGTTTATCGCAACATAAAGACACGGGAGAATTAAAAGCACTATAACCCCAAGGGCGGAGTAGAAGTAAACAGATTCCTCCGGTGGAAGTTGGAAAATGAGAATGATTATTGCGATAGTCAGGATAAGGACAAGGATCAGAACTGGATTAAGAATTTTCACAATCTTTTGAATTTGAGAATTGAGTATAGAAGTGGTGAAAACTAATGGAATGGAAAAGGTAAATTTATAATGAAAATCGGGACATATCATCACATTTAATGAAAGAGATCCTAATTTCCTTAAATCTCGAAGAATCAGATCTTATAGATTTGCAAGATTTTGTTTTGAATCCCTTGAATTCCGAAATTCAACCCACTACGTCAAAAGTTAAGACGCACCTTATTTTCTAAATTCAACCAAGACAATGTCAAAAGTTAAGACGAAACTTTATTTATTCATTTCACTCTTTTGTGATAACTTCATTCGTACTCTTCGAATAATCGAATTGTTTTATCTATATTACTCAATGATGATAAAACTCTATTTATCAACTTATATTCATCATGAAAACATTTTTATTGTTAGCTATGACGACCTCGATCAAATTTCGGGACGAAATTTCTTTAACGGGTAGGTACTGTGATGACCCGGCAATTTTCGACTAAATTTAAACTTAATCTTTATATGATTTCGATACGATAAGCAAAGTATGTAATGTTGAGTCTATAAAATTTTTGAAACGATGTTCATATATTCAATTGACCTTCGACTACTCTCGACGATTCACGAACAATTAATTGTAAATAGATATGTGTGTATGTATATATAAATAATAATTTGAAATATAAATTTGAAGTATTATATGTTCTTGTTATTAAAAATTAATAAAATTAAAATAGGATATTATAATAATTATTATTTAAAATATATCTCTATATATAAATAAAGTATATTAAAAATAAATATTAAATGATTGTAATACTCGTTTGATGTTTCGATTGATATTAAGCAAGTTAAATTCAAACTTATGTAATTTTAAAATAAACGGTGATACAAAAATAAGCTCTATAAATTTTAGGCTTATTAAAATGTATTTAGAAGCTATTTGTTAAGTTTTAACATTTTTTATATTTTACTCATAAATGAGAGGGACAGTTGATGTAATTTTTATTTAATAAATTAATGATCAACTTTTATACCATAATGATCAAAATAAATAAATATAGTTAATTTAAAATTTTGGAATTTTTCTGATAGACTTTTATCCACCACTAATTATCAATGGGATACGATATTGTAGTTCGTGAAAACTATCGGTAACTAAATAACAAATTTTACATCCGTGAATCCAAAATTTTTGATCACTAAACTTTACTTTATTAAAGTTGTTGGCATACAACTTGACAAATAGCAAATTGGTACTATAATATTAATTATTAACTGCCTTACTTCAATTGATCAATTCATATCCCATGATTGACCAACTGTACAACTATTAATTGGTATTAAGATATATAATCACCACAACCTGCTCCCATTTCTTCAAGCTTCGAACAAGGATAAGTTAAATGGATGCTAACTATTGTTAATTGATAATTGATTGGTACTTTTGATTTGTTTTTCTAATTTCTTCATTCCATTCTCGAGACATATAAATATATTATAGATGCAAACACTTCCTATCAACTTTATTAAAATAACCACTACATCATGTCTTAATTTCTTTTTCTGTTTGCAATCACCATCCAAAGCCAACTATCTATCTACTCCCGTTTCCTTTTCAATCAATTACCACTTACCAATATAATATATATATATATATATATATATATATATATATATATATATATATATATATATATATATATATATATATATATATATATATATATATATATATATATATATAGAATGCATGTATCACAAAACCCACTACTAACTACATCTATCATCTATCAATGATCTATATCTATATATAATATACATTCACTTACATATGAAACCACCTAGCTTGATCACTTTAGGACAACCTTGAATCGCCATCTTCTATCTACAACTACCATCACCATGAGTATCATTCTCCACCCTCAACTATCGTATACAACCGTTTTCCCTCTCTCTCTCTTTCTTTCTCTCTCTCTCTCTCTCTCTCTCTCTCTAAATCTCGTTGATAACCAAACACCACCGGCTATCATCACCATTATTTTTTTTCACATGTTGCTCTTCCTGATTTCTATTCGAGAACACTCATAACCACCCATTTACGAATCATATTCCACCACTTTCAGCCGTTGTAATCCACCATACACTTCACCACTCACAACCGCTAAGACAAACCACCACCATCGGCAATCCCTCTCATGCTCTCTCTACTCTCTCGCTATTCTTCTTCTTCGTAAAACCACCCTAACATCAACCATCACGCCACCATTATTATCTTCTACTGCTGCTATGGAGTTTCTGTTTCACTTGAAAAACAGCCCCACGAAACCTGCTACATCTGCTTTCCATTCTGATATATTTTTTTTCTGTTGTTTTTCGATCAAAAACTACAAACCCATAATTGTTGATACTCGCCTCCCTTTTCGGTTCCTGTGACACGAATCGATGATGATGAAAGTAAATAGATAAATATGAGAATGATGAAGAAGATAACGATGATGTTGAGCTCGATGATTTAATTATGATAATGATTATTCGATGTTGAAAAGAATGATGATGATTATAATATTTCAGCTAGATACATGAAATAATTCGATATGATCACGAGATTGATGTTGTTAACGATAAAAGGAGATGATGAAAGACTGTGGTTGCTTCTTTTATTTATATATTTTTTTTCATAAACCCAATCGAACCTTATCAGCTGCTACGCGTAAGTTTTTGTTTCCTGTTGCTGAGGTATCGATGAAGAAACGAATAGCAGCGTATTATTTTTTTGTGCTGATTTGGTTAGTGAACTAGAGGGCATCGAGGTTTTCTAATTGTTGGATCATAACTTGTTGGCTTGTAAATTGTTTTTGACTATTGGGCTAACGAATTAGTGGGTCACTTAATCCTTCAATAGTTCTACAACTTGGGCCAAAACAAATGGGTAACAAATTCTTTTCGAGTGGGCCTGCTATTGGGCTACGTATCTTTGTATTGTTGGGCTGATGAAAGAATGATAGAAATGGAAACAGAAATACGGAATAAATAGACTTAGGCTGCGAATTAAATAAGAAAAACAGGGATGGAGGGATGGTATGATGTTGTGTGAGTTTAACGGGAGGTCGCGAGTTCGAGTCCGGACAGTGGTGTATCTTTTTTTTTTAAATGCTTGTTGCTTCAAAGGTTGTATTCTATAACTATTTTTATTATTACTATTATTATTGTTATTATTATCATTATTATTATTATTATTACTATTATCATTATAATTACTATTATTATTATTAACCTAAGAGTTATTATTAGTATTATTATTATTAATTATTAACATTATTATTATTATTCCTATTATCGTTGTTAATAAAATTATTACTATAGTTACTAGTATTATTATTAACATTATATCACTAAAATTACTATTATCATTACTAATACTAATATTAATATCATTAGTAGAATTATCTTTAATATTGATATTAGTATCATTATTAACACGGTTATTATAAGTATTATCATTAATACTGATATATTATTATAAATTATTATTATTATTATCATTATTATTTTTATTAAAAATATCATTACTATTAAGGATTATCAAAATTTTTATCAAAGTTATCATTTTTACTAAAATTATCATTAAGAAAATTATTATTATCAATATTATTATTATTATTATTATTATTATTATTATTATTATTATTATTATTATTATTATTATTATTATTATTATTATTATTATTATATTAACAATATTATTATTACAATTAAATATTTCCTATATAAAAGTATATTTATTACAACTACCATAATATTACATATAATTATATATATTAAAAACTATTTATATAAAATTTTACATATAACAAATCATTGATTTTTAATATAATACTAATTATATATAAAACTATAAAAATATTATTTATTCAATATATAAGATATAAAACTTAAGATATAATAAATAAATTTGTTCAAATACAAATATATGTGTTAATATATATATATATATATGAATGATATAGGTTCGTGAATCCGAGGCCAACCCTGCATTATTCAATTTTTCAATATCGTCATATGTATTTTTACTACAAAATACATTAGGTGAGTTTCATTATTCCCTTTTTAAATGCTTTCGCAATATATATTTTTGGGACTGAGAATACATGCGCTGTTTTTATAACTGTTTTACGAAATAGACACAAGTAATTGAAACTACATTATATGGTTGAATGATCGAAATCGAATATGCCTCTTTTTATTAAGTCTGGTAATCTAAGAATTAGGGAACAGACACCCTAATTGACGCGAACTCTAAAGATAGATCTATCGGGCCCAACAAGCCCCATCCAAAGTACCGGATGCTTTAGTACTTCGAAATTTATATCATGTCCGAAGGAGGATCCCGGAATGATGGGGATATTCTTATATGCATATTGTTAATGTCGGTTACCAGGTGTTCAATCCATATGAATGATATTTTTGTCTCTATGTATGGGACGTATGTTTATGAGAATTGAAAATATGAAATCTTGTGGTCTATTAAAATTATGAAATAATTATTTATGCTAATCTAATGAACTCACCAACCTTTTGGTTGACACTTGAAAGCATGTTTATTCTCAGGTATGAAAGAAATCTTCCGCTGTGCATTTGCTCATTTTAGAGATATTACTTGGAGTCATTCATGACATATTTCAAAAGACGTTGCATTCGAGTCGTTGTGTTCATCAAGATTATTATTAAGCCAATTATAGTTGGATATATTATGAAATGGTATGCATGTCTGTCAACTTCAGATGTAATGAAAGATTGGCTTTTCAAAACGAATGCAATGTTTGTAAAATGTATCATATAGAGGTCAAGTACCTCGCGATGTAATCAACTGTTGGGCATCGTTTATAATCGATATGGACTTCGTCCGGATGGATTAGGACGGGTCCTTTCAATAGAGATCTCGAAAGATTATTTAATCTTATCATATTATTTGACGAAACACTCGTATATGACCAAATTCTTTTATTAAAAGAATGTATGAAGGCTTACGTCTGGAAAGACAAACTATTCAAGCCAAGTATAAACTTTATTTGCAAACTTAGTTATAGAATTCAAGCTCACGTTGAAACGTGGATTTCTAATGATATGAAAATATTTTATTTTCATCAATAACTGCCATCATCCAAATTTCGGGACGAAATTTTCAATTACAGGTGGGTAATGTAACAACCCGAGTTTTTCCGTTAAAACTTCCATTAAATACTTAACGACTATTAGTTAAAGTTCTATAATTTTCTACGCCAATTTTTTTTCTTTCTTTCTTTACACATTTTGATATGTGTTAATTTACCCCTAGAAAATTTTGAAGCCTAATAATAATTCGAAAACTAAATTATTGAGTTAATAATTCAAACTAATAATTAGCTTAATAATTCAAACCAATAATAAAGTTTACTATTATTATTATTATTATTATTATTATTATTATTATTATTATTATTATTATTATTATTATTATTACTACTACTACTTTAATTATTATTATTTTTTTTACCAATAGTATTATGTACTTATAAATAAATCTAAAAAGATTAAATCTAAATAAATAAGGATAATTATATGTGGTGATTATAATAGTTTCATATTAATACTACCAAACTATATTAAAGCCACAACCTAATTTATATAATGCTAGTATTATTTAATGCACAAGACAAATTTTGAGTAGTTATGAAATCTTAGAATATAAATTAGTCAAACTAAGTATGCTATATAACTATTAGTATTAATTAATAGTTATACCATCATAATCATCTTAATCTCAAATCATCATCATCTTAATCTCAAAGCATCATCATCTTCATCAAACAAAAACATCATCAATTAACCATCATCAAGCTTATTTCCTAGCAATTAAATTACATATTTGGATTCCTTTCATCAAGCTCTACACATCCATACTAACAATTTATTGATTAGGGTATGATTATTAAAACTCTATTTTTCCAGATTTAATTGTTAATCATAATATTTAGATGTTCCATTGCTCAATTGGCCTCGTTTGTACATGTATTTAGTCGTTATATTGTCCGAATTGCGAGTTAGAGTTTAATCACGAATTGTATTTCTATGCTACTGATTTTGTGACTTTGTTTTCTGTAATTTAAAAGTGTTTATATGGATAGCTATCAAAAAACTATTGATTTTAGGCTTTGGATTCGCTTGATTTCGTTTCCGGATGATCAAGTTATGTCCATTTGAAATTAACGTTGTGTTTTTGTTGTGTAATAAGAAATCTGGGTTTGATAGACCACGAATTGGCTTGTGAAACTTGTACCACTGGAAAGATAATTAGAAACACACACTTTAGACTAGGATATCATGTCGTTTGCTCATGTGAAACCCGAGTTATGCTTGAATTAGTGTAAAAGTAGTTTTATACAGCACTTGCATGAAAACGACCTTGTATAATAAGATGTGTTAACTTATGTGATTAAATCTTTGCATATTTGAAATCTACTCAAAAATTACTTCATCTTTCATGTAGATATCATAGGCTAATTGTATCTAGATCTTTGGATAATCGCGTGCCAATGTGACTAGCGAGACTAGAATCGAATCTGTAAATTGCTCCCTGTTTTATACTCTGAGGATTGTGTTTATTGAATGAGTATGTAAGCTTCTGGAATATGAATTTTAACATGATATGTGACTTATTTTTAGTTTATGTCAATCTCTGAAACATTATTCATTGGGCACAATAGAGCCATACTTTATGTAAATTCTGATTGAGCTGAAAAACCGAATATTCAAATTTCATGAATAAACTGTACAAATTGGCTAAACCAAAATTGCTTGATTTTTTATATGTGTTAGTTTAACTTGTTTCTGAACTATGGCCACTGGTCTTGTATCAATTGCATGTTCCTAACTCCGGTTATAGCCGAAACCAAATCAGTGCGCGGTCAGAAACTGACTTGGTGAACCCCAAATGTACCCCTTCTGATTTCTAACTTTTAATTATCGTATGAGACACTAGCTGGACTTTTTGGAATCGATCTTAAGTATATTTATGATCTGTAGTTTTCCATGTTTGCATGAATTATGTACCATGAGATAATATGCTAAGTATGCTACGTGTTCATGAATTTTGTGCACAACGATAAACTGAAATTGTGAAAAGGATTATTCATGACCTGAAACGTGTTGTTTGACTTAGGTTTGACATGTTGACCCATATTTGACATGAAAAAACTGATGTTGACTTTAGTTGACTACTTTGACCAAGTTTGACTTTCGGTTTGACTTCGGTTGACTTTGTTTGACTTGCATGAATTAGTTGACTGTATGTTGACTTCTACTTTGAAACACGCCGAGTCGAGCAATAAGACAACTTATACTATGAAACCACATTTGTTTAGGACATATTTATTAACCAACCTAAATACATATACTTAGGTTGCATTACTCGGCTATAAACCGTACAAGTAAATTGTCCATTTCTCAATCCGAGCTTTATTCAAAGGTGAGTCTACAGTCCCGCTTTTTACATATTTTCAGGGATGAGAATACACGATGTTGTTACTTACATTTTTTACAAATGCTTTTTGTATTGACACGAGTACTATATCTGCATATTGAGTTTGTACACAAAGCCTCTAGCTTGAATACTTTAAATACCATCGGCGTAGGCACAATTTAGATGGACGGATCCGTTAGGTTGACAACCTCACCCGCTATAAAAACTGTGGTGCATTTATTTTGAACATAATACATTCGTACAAGTGTATAACAATTTTATGAGGTAAAGGCGGGTATAGTGGACTCTATACTCAGGTCAATGCTAGTATTCAGGTGCTCATAGATTATGCAAACGTTTCGCAACTTGGAGTTGTACTTGTAAAATCTCGTGGTCAAGGAATTTAAACTATTTTCTAATAACTATTTTTCAGATACTATACAACGTTATTTAAAACTGTTGTTTACGAACAAATGAGATAAAACTTGACATGGTATTGTCTACGAATATTTGAAACTTAACATGGTATTGTCTACAAATGATTGAAACTTGACATGGTAGTGTCAACAAACTTTTGAAATGGGACACGGAGTTGTCTACAAACTTTTAACATTGAACCTTGGTGGTCTTCGACTAATAACCGTTTTCAAAATGTATTTCTTAAGCACACTATATTGTTTACCTAAAACCTGTAGATTCACTCAACATTGTTGTTGATCCGTTTTGCGTGTTTTATTCTCAGGTATTAATTGCTTCCGCTGTAGAATATTGCTGTTACGTAGAAGTCAAGCCAAGCACTGGGACCAGAGTTAACATTCTGTTAAATAGATTTTTGACGGGGTGTTACACTTCTCATGGTTCCAAAGTGAACTGTAGAGAGAAGACATGTTAAAGTTCTTTAGGGTCTGAGTGGTTCTTAAAGGGTCAGTAACAGATTTCCATTTAGTAGGCAGTGAATCTATGAATTTGTTTACTTGTTCAAACTCAGTATAGGTGACATTCAAAGTGATCAGGTCAGCAATCAAGGAGTTAAACCTAATGAAGGTTTGCTTAAGGGTTTCATTCTTGTAGGCAAAGAACATTTCATATTCTTGTTTTAAAGCAATCATTCTGTTCTGCCTAACTTCTCTCATACCCACATAGGTAACATCTAGATAGTCCAACATAAGCTTGGCATTTTCTTTTCCCTTAATCAGTTTGAACAGTGGGTTAGGCAAAGTTATAGCTAACAAGGTTCTGATCTTAGGGTCAAGTCCAACACGACGTTTATCCTCAGCATCCCATCTAGAAGGGGTGAGAATAACCTCTCTGCCAGGAACAGCAGGAGTGTCAGCTGTAGCTGGTGTACTACCAATAGTCTCAGTAAGCACAAATGGACCATCTGTGGCAATACCAGGCATGAGTGGGTCAATAGACTCAAGGTGAAGCATGAATCTTGCCTTCCAAGTTTCATACTCATCTTCATCAAATTTGGGTGGTCTATTGGATGAGCCATTTTCAAGGTAAGCTGTATTAGAATATGCAGCCATGAGAGAATTCAGATCCAAGATATTAATTATCAAGACTGAAGCTCTGATACCAGTTGTTGGTCCCTTGATAACAACAGGAGTATTGTAGAGGGGGGTGAATACAATTTCTTTTAAGATAACTTAACAGTTAAACTCGATTAGTATTCAAGCATGCAAATAAATAGAGTCACAGGTAATTTTCAACAGTTATTCTTTATTGATTGAATCACAAAGAATCACAACTATCCTTGGCGGAATGATAGTTGGTTGATACAGATTACCTAGATTATAGCTAAGAGGTAAACTAACATCTATTACACGTTTTGACTCTATAAAAATAAACTCACACCACTAGTTGTTACAATAGTGGATACAACAATTTATAGTAGTCCTATTAATCGTGTAATGGTTCTATTGTCCACTGGTACATAGGATGTCTGTACTTGTGGAGACAACTATTTCAGAGAGCATGCTCTCCTCTTTCCTCTTTGGTAGCTATTTGCAGGAACACCCCAATTCGGTTTGGCACCACTATTTGATTATACAAATAGAATGTTGTGTTCCCTAGGTGTTGACAAAGTATAATCCATGTCTGCACATGCGTTAAACTTCTGCGTTCCCACGTGGTCTTGTAAGGTCACTTGTCAGCCGCCGACGCGTGTCCTTTTCTATTCAACTTTGTCTTAGACTTCTGTTGAATAGTACCATTGATGTAGACCACTCGGGAAACTACTATGCTTATAAAGTAGCATAGCTGTCTTGTGTAGTAAGCTGCATTCCAGCTGTGCTGGTTCTTCATTGCTGAGCCACTCCATGTTCTTGATTTGCTGAGTACACATCCTGTGTTGATTGAAGAACACTGTCTACCTTGTGCTGGTAGACTGAGCAGCAAACTAAACACTCGATACAGCAAAATCTGCTGTCTATACATGAACAAACTTGTGCTAACTGCACATAACATTTTAGTGCAAATAAATTACAGTTATGTCATAATTAAATCCTTAATTATTTTGGGGACTCAACAGTATTCTATGTAATTAGAATATCATCCGATATCCGAAAATCATTTCATATCAAAAATCCTTTATCTGACCGTACAAGATGGAACTAGCAACTAGTTCAAATTCCTTGGATTCTGACAGCTATTCTGATATGGATTTCCACTTGAGCTCCGAAAGCAGCATAACCAGGATGGATCAACAAATCAGTCATCACCAATTCTGGATGAATTGGGGATGGGTTCGTAGTTGACTTAATCAATGGAAACGCGAAGAAGGCGATCCTTTCCACCAACCAAATTGCCCTCTTGACGAAGAACCCGAAGCACTTACCGGAGAACCAGTCCGAAACACCATTTTCACCCTCATTTCCTGAATATCTCGCCACGATTATATTCTATCTAAAATTCTAAACCTTATTCATTCACTCGTTCTGACCGACAATCAACCTGGAGCAATGGAAGAAGTTAACGAGCATCGCGCTCGAGTAATAAATTTGGAGAATATGGTACAAAACTTACCAGCTTCAGCAACACCACCGGCACCAACAGTACCACCAACATCAACACCAGTACCACCAACAACCCAAGTTTCAATATCACATGCCTCAACATCTCATTCTGTACCTCGAGCATAATCATCATTCTACGTATCGTTCTATCTACTTTATCTTCATTCTACATATCGTTCTACATCGATTATCTTAGCTTTACATGGCGATTATGTAATTTATAAAGTTTTAGAGATTATGTATTCTAGTTCTAACGGTAAATCAAATGAGATTAACATTATATTAACTCATTAAATTCATGATTACATCTGAAGAAAATATATATGTATGTATATTTTCATAAAGATTGTAATTTAAAATTTTTTTTGTACAAACTATTAATGGTGAAAATATTTTAACGGGTAGGTAATACCCGAGGAATATTTAGATTTCACATTAATAAGTTACACTGTACATTCTTCGAATTTGATTCAACAGTCAATTACTATCCTACTTACATCCACAAGATATACAAATCCGTTTACCACAAAATGACCATTTTCATTCAATTTCATATTTGGATTTTGACTTGTCAGAATCCAACAAGTGGCATAATGAAGAAAACATTGGACAAAAATAAAATTTGTTAGAAACAAACAAATTAACTATGAAAAATTCTGTTAAGAATCCACGCTAACTATTCCTAGCTAACTGTTCCTAGCCAATTGATTACATTTTATTTATCGCAATTTATATTCTCGCAATTTTATTTATCGTCATTTAATTTCTGTTATTTATTTTACGCACTTTAAATATCGGGACACATATATAAGGTTTTGACATATCATATCGACGCATCTATATATATTATATGGAATAACCATAGACACTCTATATGCGGTAATGATCGAGTTAGCTATACCGGGTTGAGGTTAATTCTACAATAATATATATACTTTGAGTTGTGATCGAGTCTGAGACATGTATATAACGGGTCACGATACGTATTAATTAATTCAAATATTATATATTAAACTATATATGAATTATTGAATTAATAACTGTGGACTACTAATTGTGAGCTACCAACTTTGGACAATTAAAATGAATTAAAATATTGATTATAACATATGAAACTAAATAATTCTTCAAGTTTGCCACTTGATTTCATCTTAAACATCCTTTGTATCTTGACGATCACAATCAGCGTTTAATTATCTAAAAACCTTCAATATTCTTGAAAACCCTCGGTTTGATAACCGATAATCCAGATCCGTTAAACTTTGAAAATGCTGACGAAGCAGCATGTTGTAGATGGTCTAAATGGCCAAAAGTTTGATAATAAAGAATGGAATGTTGAGAACGCTCGATAGAAAATTTGGTACTGAAAAACGGATTGAGCTAACCATGAAGGAGACCAAGGACAAATACAAGGACCAAGCCCTATATTCAAAGAATCCAGGTAATTCTGGATCCGATGAAACCTTCAATGAATATCTTGCTCCGTACTCATGTTAAAATCTTGCGGAAAATCTTTCTTCATCAACCTTCGAACTTAGAAATTCCAAAATATCATCATAAATATCCTCGATATTTCTGAGGATATTTTCATAAGTATTCTTGTCCGAAATTATATACCTCTTCGTGCTTTCTGTATTACTTTATATTGGAAACTTCTGTAAAATTTAAATATAATTACGAATGAATTCTGGAGAAGTGTTAAGAATTTGAGCATGAGTTAGTATAATATAATGACACTTGGCCAACGTGATTATATTACAGTAAGTCATGCTGAAAGTTCTAATGAAACATGATGATTCACAGACTATACCGTCATCATGTGCCATGTTACATAACTCTTTCATGCTGTTTAACTTCTGAACATATCAAGAAAATATATTCTTGATAGTTCTATCCTCAGCAATTCTGGTATTTTGACAAATCAAATCGTGCTATTACGTTCTTTCTTGTTTAGAACATTAAGTTCATTCAAAACTCCATACTTATGAATTCTGGACCATTACTCGCTTTACTAGAGGTCGAGAAGAAAATAAAAAGGCAAAGAGCTCCAAAATATAAGAGAAAATATAAAGCCCAATAATAACACGGAGGTTACAAACTGTGGATATTAATACGAATAGCAATATAAAGACACGGTAGAATTAAGAATAGTATCACCCCAAGATAATAGTAGAAGTAAACAGATTCTTCTGGTGGAAGATTAAAAAGAAGGATGACAGAAATGATAATAATTAGGAAAATATCAAGGATTAGAACTGGATGAAGCATTTTCACAATCTTTTAGAATTAAGAATTAAGAAAGAAAGTATAGGAGTTATGAAAATAATGGAATGGAAGGGTTTAATTTATAATGAAAATATCAGACGTAGCAATCAAGAGAGATGACCACATTTAATTAAAATGATCCTAATTTCCTTAAATTCCGAAGACTCAAATCCTATTTAGATTTCGAAGATTTCCTTAATCCCTTGAATTCCGGAAATTCAACCAAGACAACGTCAAAAGATTTATTTTCTAAATTCAAACGTGACAACGTCAAAAGTTAAGACGAGCTTTATTTTCTAGATTTACTCTTTAAGTGATAGCTTCATTCGTACGTTTCGAGAAATGAAATTGTTTTATCCTTATTACTCAATGGTGATAAAAATTTATTTATCAACTCATATACGCCAGTAAAACATTTTTATTGTTAGCCATGACCACCTCACTCAAATTTCGGGAAGAAATTTCTTTAACGGATAGGTACTGTGACGACCCAGAAAATTTCGACTAATTTTAACCCAAACTCTCGATACGATTTAATATTTTTGACACAATAGCAAAGTCTGTAAGGTTGAGTCTCAAAAAGTTTGAACTGTTTCATATATTCAACTGACCTTCGACTGCTCTCGACGATTCACGAACAATTAATTGTAAATAGATATGTGTGTATGTATATATAAATAATAATTCAAAATATAATTTGAAGTATTATATGTTGTTGTTATAAAAAAAAATTAATAAAATAAAAATCGGATATTATAATAATTATTATTTAAAATATATCTCTATATATAAATAAAGTATATTAAAAATAAATATTAATACTCGTTTGATGTTTCGATTGATATTAAGCAAGTTAAATTCAAACTTATGTAATTTTAAAATAAATGGTGATACGAAAATGAGTTCTATAAATTTTAGGCTTACTAAAAATGTATTTAGGAACTATTTGTTAAATTTTAAAACTTCTTATATTTTACTTGGGGTTGAGAGTGAATAATTAATGTAATTTTTATTTAATAGTTAATGATCGAATTTTATACCATAATGACCAAAATAAATAAATATAGTTAATTTAAAAATATGGGAGTTTCCTGAAAACTTTTATCCGCCACTGAATAACAACGGAGTACGAAATAATACCCTTATTAATGGATGTCGACTTAATAATTAAAAAGTACCGATGGCTATCCTATTTAATTTACTGTGTATGGCATGATTCATTTGATTGATTGTTAATAATATTATATTGTTATTATTATTAAAGAGTTATGTTTACACTATATATATATATATATATATATATATATATATATATATATATATATATATATATATATATATATATATATATATATATATATATATATATATATATATATATGTTATACACGTATATGGACACAAATCAAACACCTTTTAAATTTTATCACCACCTTTAAAATTCTGCAAACACCCTCTTCTTCTATCTATGATACCCACTTGTCTTACTAAACTCATATATCTAAATTCTATGCATATGCTTGATTCGTAAACCAAACCCACATATCACCACCTTTAATTACATATCTCAATTATATATCTATACATTATTAAACACACACACACACACACACAAAGAACCAACAACTGAAAAACTAGACAACGAACAACTCTATAAACTGCGAGAAATATTTCGATCATTCATCTGAAACAACAACCAGCTTGGGCTGTTATTCTACTACTGCTACAGCACTTCTGTTTACGTTACATGGTAAACACCACAAACCTCCTGCAACCCACTGTAGTTGCGTCTATTTTTCATATTAAACAGCCGGCTTTATTTTTTTTTTTGTCATCTTTCTTCGCCAATGTTTGCTGCCACAGCAGCTGTTTATACTTATTTCTGTTTCTACAACGATGGCCAGATGATCACTATGATAAAATGATATCGTTTGTGATGATGATGATGGTGGTGAGGGAAAACGATATGCATGATGATAATAATCGTGATTCTTCAATGATGATGGGTCAATGATGAATCGTTAATGATTATGATGTAAAGATTAGTGATGAGGTGATGATAAACAAAATAATGATGATAGATGATTAGGATTAAAGATGATAAATAGCTTAGTACATATTAAAAACTTAAACGAATGAGTAATTTCAAGAATGTATCGAGTGGTTCATTGGTTGGGTCGGTACTTGCTATACAAGAGGTCATGGGTTCAATTCAAGGCTGCGACCTTTTTTTTTATGAAAAAGAAGAAGGCAGAGAAATAAGGGTTATAAGAAATTAGGAATCATTTAAACCAGAAAGATAATAGATAGACAGATATGGTTAGGCGTGTTTGTATGGAGCGAGAGGTCTCATGTTCGAGCTCGGGTAAGGGCATTTTTTTTAAAGCTTGTTAACACTAAGGTAGCTTTCCTATTATTATTATTATTATTATTATTATTATTATTATTATTATTATTATTATTATTATTATTATTATTATTATTATTATTATTATAAGTATGATTATTATTATTCTCAATATAAGTATCATTATTGGAATTATTATTATTATTATCATCTTTATTTGTTATCATCATTATGATTAGTAGTATTATTATTATTAGTAAAATCATTATTTTTTTTATCATTTTTAGTAAAATTATCATTATTAAAAGTATTATTAAAATTATCGTTATTTCTATCATTAATATTAAAAGTATCATTTTAATAAAAATTATCATTATTATTATAACTATTATTATTATTATTATTATTATTATTATTATTATTATTATTAATATTATTATTATTATTATTATTATTATTATTATTATTATTATTATTATTATTATTATTATTATTATTATTTTAGGATGAAACAACTTTTATTTTCTATTATCAATATTATTTTATTAAATAACTATTAGTTATATAAAACCATATTTACTACATATAACATAACTATATTAACATTTTTTTAATATTAATAAATGTAATTAATTAAGTTATTAATAAAACACATAATTAAAATAACAATTAATTCACTAATACATCCATAAATTTGCTCGATTACCACTATATGTGTTAACATATATATAAATGATATAAGTTCATGAATCCAAGGTGATGTGCGTAGAGGTGCATACGAAATAGTTATATTTTTTGCTACGAAATACTATTAAATACGATACAATTTTACACAAGTTATTTATTTATTTATAGAGTGGATATACCTAAACCTTGCTACAATACTTATAGGCAGTGTACCTAATCGTACAGTAGTGTAGTTTTTAGTAAGTCCGGTTCGTCCACAGGGAACTAGCCAAGTTTAACGCTATATTTTTAAAACTATATTTGTATAAATATAAATATATATATAAGTAATATTATTATTATAAAAGGGGGTTTTTACCGTTTAATGACCGGTTTGTCGATTTTATGTCTTAAGTCGCAGTTAAAACCTAATGTAAAATATTAAAAATAAATATAACTTAATTTAAAGCGTAAAATAAATGACGATAATTAAAGTGCGATAAATAAAATTGCGATAATTAAAAAGTACGATAAATAAAATGACAGTAAATAAAAGTGCGATAAAATATGAAATAAAGGAATTATGCTTATTTAAACTTCTGTAATCATGATGTTTGACATGTTGATTTTAATTTATTACCATGGGTTAATTGTCCTTTGTCCTAGATTATTCAATATGTCCATCTGATTTTTGTCCATAACAGTCCATCAGTCATAAATATAAAGTGCGAGTGTCCTCGTCAAATTATTGATGTATTGCGAGGTGTATATAAAATACTATTTATTTTTACAAGGAAATACTATTAAATACGATATAATTTTACACAAGTGATTTATTTATTTATAGAGTGGATATACCTAAACCTTGCTACAACACTTATAGGCAGTGTACCTAATCGTACAGTAGTGTAGTTTTTAGTAAGTCCGGTTCATTCCACAGGGATCTTTTAAACAAGCTTAACGCTATATTTTTAAACTTATAACTATATTTGTAAAAATACAAAAATATATAAGTAATATTATTATTATAAAAAGGGGGGTTTTACCGTTTAATGACCAGTTTGTCGATTTTAAAACTTAAGTCGCAGTTAAAACCTAATGTAAAATATTAAAAATAAATATAACTTAATTTAAAGCGTAAAGTAAATAACGATAATGAAATTGCGATAAATAAAAGTGCGATACATAAAATAGCGGTAAATAAAATTGCGATAATTAAAAAGTGCAATTAAATAAAATGAGAATAAATAAAAGTGCGATAATTAAAAGTGCAATTAAATATGAAATAAAGGAATTATGCTTATTTAAACTTCCGTAATCATGATGTTTGACGTGTTGATTTTAGTTTTATTACCATGGGTTAATTGTCCTTTGTCATGGATTATTCGATATGTCCATACGGATTTGTCCATAATAGTCCATCAGTCATAATCATAAAGTGCGAAAGTCTTCTTCAAATTATTCTTATTCCCGAAGTCAAATATTCCAACTAATTGGGGATTCGAATTGTAACAAGGTCTTAATACTTTGTTTAATGAATACACCAGGTTATCGACTGCGTGTAGTCCAAGGTTTTACTACTTTGTTAACAATTACACCAATTACCCTTGAATGTAATCCACCCCTGTTTCAACAAGTCTATTAACTATTAATCCAATCCCGTGTCCAGTAAAATGAACAATTATTGGTATTTATAGATATCCCGCCCACCGTGCCCAGTCAAGCGTATGTGGTTATATATAAATACGTCAAATTATAAGTCTATATATTAAATCAATGAGGTATCATTTAGTTAATATAAAACCCATTAATAGCCCATAGTCTAATTTCCACAAGTGTCGTTCTTTTGTCCAAACCCCAATTACCCAATTTTAATATTTAGCCCAACATCACGAATTACTTCGGTATTAAATAAGCATAATAATAACTTAGCTACGAGACATTAATTTAAAAAGGTTGAACATAACTTACAATGATTAAAAATAGTGTAGCGTTACACGGACAGAATTTCGACTTACACCCTTACAACATTCGCTAACATACCCTTATTATTAGAATTAAAATTAAAATTAAAATTAAAATTATAATATAAATATATATTATACGTTGAATGATGGAAGAGAAAAAGATGGATGATATTTATTCGACCAAAAACTGCAAAATTTATAGATGTGGCCAATATTTCAGGGCCATGCGATCGCATGGTTTTGATGCCTGATTTCCATGCGATCGCATGGAGGTAGGTATCAGCTCACACTCATTTGTTTTCTTGTTTGCCGATGTTTATATTATATAATATAATATATATATTAATTTTAAGAATTAATTATATATTATATTATATTCATGTGCATAGTTGACTTGTAATTTTAGGTCCGTTGCGTCGAGCGTTGAGAGTTGACTTTGGTCCTGGTTCCGGATTTTCGAACGTCCTTGAGTCTAATTTAATATCTTGTACTTTGCGTTTCGCGTCTTGTACTCTTGTAATTTTGAGACGTTTCTCATCACTAATTGGAACCACTTTGATTGTATTTTGTACTTTTGAGCTTTTTGGTCTTTTGCATCTTCAATTTGTCGAATCTGTCTTTTGTCTTCACCTTTTATTATTTAAACGAATATCACTTGTAAATAGAACAATTGCAACTAAAAGCTTGTCTTTCTTGAGGGATAATGCTATGAAATATATGTTCGTTTTTAGCATTATCAAATATTCCCACACTTGAGCGTTGCTTGTCCTCAAGCAATATAGTCTTGAAATAAAAATACTAGAATCACTTCTTTATTCTTCACACTTTGTACATCAGTGATTTCTATACGGCGGTATGAACAATGATAGTAACGTTATGGTTTACAGTCCCACATGACTATAAAAATTTAGATCCTTTAGGAAATTGGATCTTTATGAAAACATTTGATCTTTTGAAAATACGATCTAGCTTTTACCCTAGATAAGTTTTCCGGAATAACCCTTCACCGGTGTTTGCAAAATGTTTTTGTGGGTTTGGTGGGTTTCATATTTAAAAATTTTAGCTCAAAACTTGCGGTTTTGTGTCACCCACTTGCTAACCTTGTATTGGGAAAGCAACACGTCCAGTATACTTGTTCCGTATATTACCTTTCGGTAAACTACCGTCCGGTTGTAAAGAAAAGCGTTAAACAAGCAACTGTTAAGGCAATGTCCCCTGACATGCTTTTAATTATGGTCTATAACGTGTCGGATGCAATTACTATCCTTTGTAGGAGCAATAGTAAAGCTCACCCTATAGTTTTTTAGTCTGGCACAAGGTCCTGTCTTCGACCATGCTATGCAACCACCGTTCTTACGGTTGATACCCGATTTGGTTCAGGTGACCTAATGAATTCCAGGTGAATTCCTAGGATTTTACGTTCAATGGTAATGAACGCATTAAAAATGGGTTTTTCAGAAAATAAATCGGTTTGTAATTTTGATCAAAATATTTTCTCGTTCAAGCTCGAGTTTAGATATCATCGAATTCTATGAGTTTGTAATTCTCAATCTTTAAAGTCAATCTCAAGGATTGAGTAATATCGGGCTTAAAAGCTGAATTTTAATCTTTAAGGAGATTATCCTTTCTGGGGTCTGATTCATTAGTCTTATCAAGCTAATTTGCACGGCGTCCTCCCAATTTTACGAGACAGATCCTCTTATGGTTAGGATAAGTCTGACCACTTGGCGACCCTGTTTGATGCTGAGGTCCGTGGATTTCTTGCTGATTTTAGAGATGACTTTTCTAGATTTTTCGTAAACTCTACAACTGGTCTGGACGACAACTTCCTGACCTAAATCAAGAAGCGCGTTTCTTTTTAGGAAGACTTTACTTCCTTTTAATGATGGAATTGATTCATCGTGTAGATCCATCTTTCTTTCAAATATATTACAAGAAATTGGGTAAAACGGTTAATTTTGTCCAAAACAAAAGTATCCTCAGTTATTTGTACAAAAATATGTGATATATGTTCAAAACAACTTGGTAAATTTTTCCCACACTTGGCTTTTATTTTCCTTTCTTTGCCTTTTTATTGTCCTCTATTCCATTTTAAATGAATTCTAACATTTTGGTTTGTTTCTCAATTTATGTCCTTTCCGAGGTAACAATAATTTCGGTGTTTAACATGTAGTTTTATCGTTCATAAATATGTATAAACATGATTTTGAGTTCATTTAATTGAAAATTTTGAAATTTTTTACTAGAATTGGTAGTCAGTATATAAGACTAGGGTTGTTCTTTATTATCAGAGAGCACTA
This sequence comes from Rutidosis leptorrhynchoides, assembly GCF_046630445.1. Classification (NCBI taxonomy): domain Eukaryota; kingdom Viridiplantae; phylum Streptophyta; class Magnoliopsida; order Asterales; family Asteraceae; genus Rutidosis; species Rutidosis leptorrhynchoides. Next base: position 92,973,792 of record NC_092340.1, on the reverse strand, counting down.
GATTCTAATACAACTACTGTGTTACTAGTATTTTTAATGGTAACCAAGTGTATAAGTTACAAATTTTAAAAATCCGAAAGAATTTAACCCCTTCCCACACTTAAGATCTTGCAATGCCCTCATTTGCAAGAAATCAGTAACAATTTAAATTATTGAGGGTGATTAGCGTAGAAAAATGATTAAATTTTACCAAAGTTTCCAAACATATTGGCGTTTGTTTGTTGAATGATAAATGGTGCAAATCATTTGTTCATTCCGTCTTGTTGTTACATCACATTTATTTTTCATTTTGTCGTCAAAATCAGTAGCTTTTGCTGAACTTAATGCCAGTCTTTGAAAATGCGCTGTTTTACCCTGTTGTGTACAATTGACAATATACATACATACAATTATAAACATGCATGGTAATTTGAAATGGGAATTAAAATTCCACTTTCAAATCAAATATGAAATATTAGTATCAAATAATAAAAATATTAAACAATACATTAATGTATCACAATATCATATGTTTAAACATAAATAAATAAAAATAATAAAAAGATAAAAATCATAGAAATCACCAATAGGAATTATATCAATCTGGATAAGGGTTCCAGTTCATGTCATCGTCCGAGTTCCATGGTTGGTGATAGGTGTACTGGTAGGCCTGGTTAGGGTCGTAGAGAGTATATGGTGGTCTCATCTCGGGCTGGTGTGGAGGATAGTAAGCGGGTCAGGTTGGGACGTAGTGATCCTGAGGTGATAGCCGGCTCATAATCTGATGCTGATGATAGTCCCATCTATCATGCTGTCGTTGCCTGGAATGCTCGTAATCATTCCGGGCTTGCCACTACTCCATCTGACTAAATCTCTCCCCGTTTGTCATATCTACCTCATCTACATGCTGGTAGACGTCAGTCATAGCCTCCCTAATGACATCCCTAATGTCATCCGCTTCCTCCATTTCCTCATCTGAAACTCTCTCTACCTGAGGATGACTACCTTCATAGGGTACTGGCTGATTTCGTCTGCTCTTTAATACCTTAGCACCCTGATAGATCTTCAATCCTAAAGGCTCAACCTGTTCCCTACATTCTAAAAGTGGACCCCCTTGGTCCCTATCTACACCCAAATACTCTTCAATGAGAGTAACAAAAATACCTCCTCCTATTATTCCCCCTTCCTGTATTCCTTCCACCATCTTAGACAAATAAAAACCAACACAGTAGGGGATATTAACAAAGCTTCTTGGGTCTCGAATACACTTTAGGTAAAATAAATCATGTAAGGTCATTTTCTCTTTGTTGTGACCTCTCTGTGTAATCGAGTTTGCCAGAAATCTATGAATTATACGAAGTTCAGCTTTGTTAATATGTAAGTAGGAGTGTTTTCCTCCCAACGTAAAAACATTATAGTTTGACATACGCCTCCAGACGATGTTCGCGTCAAAATTCCTATCTACCCTTTCACCACGATAAATCAAATTCATACAATTGGGTAGTAGTAATTCACCGGGAGTATATATTTGTAAAGCCCTGGCCATGTCCAGCATGGACATCCTGTACATCCTGTACATCCTACGGCCAAGTATAAATCTAAGAAAACTTCTATCATCTAATCTATCTACATCTACATTTAATGCTATAGTACTCATGAGCTCAACACACCATTCCTTATATACAGGTCTACGGATGGTGAATAAACGTTCCCAATCGTGAAAAGAAGAACTGCCATACCTTTGGATCAGATGCTCCCTAACTGAGTTAGCAAGTTGAACCCTTTCCAAAGGCTCCCAATCGATTACCCTCGGCACTTCTATATTTTTCGGTATTAATTTGAATTTGTTACTTTGATATGATGGGTAATCTCTCCAGCTTCTATAGAATCTCAGATTAGGATGCAACGTGTGTTCAGGAATTGTTGGGTATTCTACTAGTGGATGCATCGGAAATACTGTGAAGGCATCAACAAATTGTAGCGGATCATAATAAGGTATGTGTTGATCAGGCTGTTGTTGTAGTTCCTGTTGTTGTTCCGGTCCAGGTTCATATTGCATTTCTGGTTCAGGTTCTGGTTATGGTTTTCTAGATGATGATGAAGCACCAGCAGTATCGGTTTTCTGCAAAACACATTAAACACAAAATTTGTGCATCCAAATATGCATTAGTGTTAGCAAAATAACAACTTGAAATAATTACAATAACATGTTAAATCAAAATTAAACTTATACACATTTTCACAATTTTATCAATTCTACACTTTTTCAAATAAGCCTATATGAAAATGTATACAAAGTTCATAAGCATTTAACTCAAATAACATGTCAAAATAGTCATTACTAACAATTAAACAAGTCTCAAATGGCAATTATATCAAATTAATCAAGTTCATGAATTTTGGACCTAAAAAGTCCACTTTAATTCTCAAAAATCATGTTTAGGATCAATGTTTGGATCATTTAGCTACCTAAACATGTTACACTACTTAATTTAGCAATAATTCATGACAAAAATCGGCCATAACCTGTTTATATCAAAAAGCCCCAAATTTCTCAAGAACACAAACCCTAGATTCCTAAAAATTTTGAAGTTTTTGGCTTCAAATCATGTTAAATAGCATCAGTCTAGGTTATACATGCATAAAATACTAACAATTTAACTCTAATTACACTAGAAATTAACAAAATCAAATTAGGTATAATATTGGTAAATATCACAAAAATTAGGAATTTTAAGAGTTTAGGGGAGTAATTTTTACCTTTTTACTGAAAAATCCGAACCTAGGCATGATTATAGCGGATTGTAGGACGAAATTTGGTGAATTTTGGTGAAAAAATGGCGATTTTAGGAGTGTATATGTGTGTATGTTCGTGTGTGTGTTGGTGTTTGAAGTGAGGCAGAGAGCAGAACTCGCTGGCCTTTTCTTTCTGTCCAGAATTCCAGCCTCATGCGTCCGCATGAGGTTTGTGAAGGAACCCCATGCGATCGCATGGGGCCTGAATTTTTTTTTTTTTTTGTCATAAAAACCCTTACTTAATAAAACATATATTTAATTAAAAATTAAAATTTTGTTTCTTTTTAGGATGAGGGCGTTTCGGATCGTTGTCCTAGTCCGTCCCTCGACAAAATTTTAAAATTTGTCATTTTTAAGCGCGGTTTTAAAAGTAAAGATTTTTGGGTTTTTTTAAATGTTTTTGGCATACTTTAATTCAATAAGCTTAAAAATAATGATAATAAAAGTTCAACGACCTAGTTTTCAACTCACGACGAATTTTAAAAATCAAATTTTTAACTTAGCGAAATAAAGTAAATTTTGTTTTTAAATTCACACCAAACTTAAATTTAAAATGCATAAAATTAAAAATTCATATTATGAAAATTGAAAATTCACACCAAACTTTTATTATATTTTTGTTTTTATACATACAAACTTATATTAAAAATATTAATTTTTCAAATATTTACAAACTTAAATATATTGATTTTAAAAAGTTACATTAATAATTTAATATTTATATATTAATAAACAAAGTAAAAATAAAATTAAAAATCTTTTTGGTATTTTATCCCACTTTAATCAATCAAATATTATCAAAAATATACGCCCCTCTTTTCAGTAAAGTAATTTCGGCTATATTACCTAGTTTTACTCCTGACGAATTTTTGAAATATTTTGGGTTGATTGATTAGAGATATTTATACCTTAAGAATAAACGGTAAATTTCGCAGTGATGTAATAAATTTTTGTATGATATCAATAATTTCGGTTACGCATACCTAATTTTATTGAATACCAATTTAATACTTTATAGCGAACAATTTAGCGTTTATTATCAAAAGGTTAAAAGCAATAAAATAAAAATAAAAACTGTACAAACTTACCTGTGAGATAGAATTCTCAGTGACCTGCTTTAGCCCACTCATAAGATAGTCGGACTAATTGGTTTTTCATAGCTACATAGGCGTAACCTCGAGCATTCAACGATTTTTCTTCGAAACATATGAACGGTCCTTCTCTGCATAAAGTAACGAACTCGGTATCAGAATATGTCTGATTCGTCGAGCATTTTCCTTCGTGTGACCATTTTCCGCATTTGTGACATCTTTCAAGGTGTCGTGCTCTTCTTTTCGCTGTGGATTTTGATTTTCCTTTACCAAAATATAACTTATTATTTTCGTTCCTGGATTCTTTTCTTACTCCGTCCAATTTGCCTCTGATTAATGATACCAATTCACTTAGAAGGGTGTCATTACTCCGTTTAGTGATTAAAGCGTGTAGCATTAGACCATGGTTTAGTTCACAGGAAGTCTTCATCTCGTAAAACCTAAAAAAATAAAAATTCAGAATGGGGGGAGAAGACTAGTTCTTTAGGGTCTGCTAGGGAAAGACCATTCGGATTCCATTCTCGAGAACTACATGAAAACAGAATATCTAACTCTAACAGAAATACATATTATCCTTTAAAGACTTGATTCTCCCCACACTTAGTTAGATGTGGTGTTGAAATTGTGATTAACTTCGTTGTCAACTTCCATCGGATCATGTACGTAATGTTTAACTCTGTGACCATTAACTTTAAATTCAATCCCATTTGAATTTATCAATTCTACTGTTCCGTATGGGAAAACTCTTTTGACTATGAATGGTCCAGACCATCTTGATTTCAATTTTCCAGGAAATAGCTTGAATCGTGAATTGAAAAGAAGAACTCTGTCTCCTTCTTTAAATTCTTTTGAACTTCTGATTCTTTTATCATGCCATTTCTTCGTTCTTTCCTTATAGATTAACGAATTTTCATATGCTTCATGTCTTAATTCTTCTAATTCGTTTAGTTGACTTAACTGTAGACGTCCAGCTTCATGTAAATCAAGATTACATGTCTTCAAAGCCCAAAATGCTTTGTGTTCAATTTCTACTGGAAGATGACATGCTTTTCCGTAAACGAGTTTAAAAGGTGTGGTTCCAATTAGAGTTTTGTAGGCTGTTCTAAAAGCCCAGAGTGCATCCTCCAAATTAATGGACTATTCCTTCAGATTTGATCCTACGGTTTTCTCTAGAATACGTTTTAAAGATTGGTTAGTATTTTCAAGTTGTCCACTTGTTTGTGGATGATAAGCAGTTGCGATTTTATGAGTTACTCCATATCTTTTGAGAACTTTCTCAAGTTGATTATTACAAAAATGAGTACCCCGATCACTTATTAAAGCTTTCGGTGTTCCGAACCTAGCAAAAAGACGTTTTAAAAAGTTGACTACAACTCGTGCATCGTTAGTTGGGAGAGCTTGTGCTTCCGCCCATTTAGATACATAATCAATGGCAACGAGAATGTAGAGATTATTATGAGATTTTGAAAATGGACCCATAAAGTCAATACCCCAAATGTCAAATACTTCACATACTTGAATGACATTTTGTAGTATTTCATCACGTTGACTTATTTTTCCGGCCCTTTGACAAGCATCACAGGATTTGCAAAGAAGGTGTGCGTCTTTGAAAATTGTAGGCCAATAGAATCCAGCATCGTAAATTTTTCTTGCTGTGAGCTGAGGCCCATAATACCCTCCTGTTGGTCCTGTGTGACAATGGTTTAAGATTTTACTAGCTTCATCTCCGAATACACATCGACGTATTATTCCATCGGGACAACTTTTAAACAAATGTGGATCTTTCCAGAAATAGTGTTTTATATCACTAAAGAATTTCTTTCGTTTTTGGTACGATAATCCTTTTTCAAGGAATCCACATACTAAGTAGTTTGCATAGTCTGCAAACCATGGAATTTCATTATAATCTATCTTCAATAGATATTCATCAGGAAAGTTGTCTTGTATGGCTGATTCATTTAGAACTTCTAATTTAGAATTTTCAAGACGAAAAAGATAATCAGCGGCGAGATTTTCTGCTCCCTTTTTATCTCGGATTTCAATATCGAACTCTTGTAAGAGTAAGATCCAACGGATTAATCTTGGTTTGGCATCTTGTTTCAAAAATAGGTATCTAAGAACAGAATGGTCAGTATAAACCACCGTTTTAGCTAGAACGAGATATAAACGAAATTTGTCAAAAGCAAAAACAATAGCAAGGAGTTCTTTTTCAGTAGTTGTATAATTCGTTTGTGCTCCTTGTAACGTCTTACTAGTATAATAAATAGGTTGAAATTGTTTTTCAATCCTTTGTCCTAAAACGGCTCCCATTGCAAAATCACTTGCATCGCACATTAGTTCAAACGGTAGATTCCAATTTGGAGTTATCATGATCGGCGCATTAGTGACTTTTTTTTTAAGAATATTAAAATATTTGATGCATTCATCTGAAAAGATGAATGGAGTATCCTTTTCTAGGAGTTTATTCATAGGAGTGGCAATTTTAGAAAAATCTTTTATGAAACGTCGGTAAAAACCGGCAAACCCTAGAAAAATCCTAACTCCTCTAACATTGGTGGGATATGGAAGTTTAGCAATTATATCTACTTTAGCTCTATCCACTTCAATTCCTTCCTTTGAAATTTTATGACCGAGAACGATGCCTTCTTTAACCATGAAATGGCATTTCTCCCAATTAAGAACTAGATTTGATTGTTCGCATCTAATAAGCATTCGTTCAAGATTAACTAGACATGATTCAAATGTATCACCGAAGACTGAAAAGTCGTCCATGAAAACTTTCAAGCATTCTTCTATCATGTCGTGAAAAATCTCCATCATGCACCTTTGAAAGGTTGCAGGGGCATTGCAAAGTCCAAATGGCATGCGTTTATAAGCAAAAGTACTATAAGGGCACGTGAATGTGGTTTTCTCTTGGTCCTCGGGTGCTATTGGAATTTGAAAGTATCCGGAGAAACCGTCAAGAAAACAATAGTGACTGTTTCCGGCTAATCTTTCCAACATTTGATCAATAAAGGGTAAGGGAAAGTGATCTTTTCTGGTGGCGTCATTTAATTTTCTATAATCAATACAAACACGCCATCCTGTTACAGTCCTAGTAGGAATAAGCTCATTTTTCTCATTTGTGATGACAGTCATGCCACCCTTCTTAGGTACGCATTGAACTGGGCTTACTCATGGACTATCAGAGATTGGATAAATTAAACCTGCATCTAGCAGTTTAATAATTTCTTTCTTAACAACATCTTGCATATTAGGATTTAGTCTTCGTTGGCGTTGCACATACGTTTTATGACCTTCTTCCATAAGGATTTTATGTGTGCAATACGAAGGACTTATTCCTTTAATATCATGAATCTTCCATGCAATAGCTGGTTTATGAGCTTTTAGCACAGAAATGAGTTGAGATTTTTCATTTTCAGTAAGAGAAGACGATATTATTACAGGTAATTCAGATTCACCATGTAAATAAGCGTATTTCAAATGGTTTGGAAGTGGGTTTAACTCTAATGTCGGTGGTTCTTCTATCGATGATTTATATCGATATCTGTCTTCCTCTTTTAGCATTTGAATTTCTTCTGTTGTTGGTTCATATCCATTAGCAATAAGTGTAGCTAACATTTCAATTTCATCAATTGGTTCAGTTCCTTCTCCTAAAGAACATTCTACTGTTCTTTGTAATTCTGAAAATTCTTCTAACAATTCTGCATGTGAATCTATAGTTTGAATATAATAACATGTATCATCTGTAGATTGCGGTTGTTGCATTGCTCTATCAACTGAAAAGGTAACACTCTCGTCCTCTATACTTAGGGTTAGTTTCTTACCAAACACGTCTATTATTGCTTTAGCCGTGTTTAAGAATGGTCTTCCTAATATGAGAGGAACTCGAGAATCTTTTTCCATGTCCAGAATAACAAAATCTACTGGAAATACTAAAGTACCAACTTTAACTAGCATGTTCTCCATTATCCCTCTAAGATATTTTACTGATCGATCGGCTAGTTGTATGCTTATTCGTGTTGGTTTCAATTCTCCAAGGTCTAGTTTAGCGTATAGTGAATACGGCATTAAATTTATACTAGCACCTAAATCTGCCAATGCTTCTATTGAACTAAGACTACCCAGAAAATATGGAATCGTGAAACTTCCTGGATCTGATAATTTTTCTGGTATCTTATTCAACAGCACTGCAGAACAATTAGCATTGAGTTCTTCCATTTTCTTTCTATTTGTGATTATATCTTTCAAAAATTTAGCATATCTAGGCATTCCTGAAATCACATCAATGAAAGGAAGATTTACATTTATTTGTTTAAACATATCCAAGAATTTGGATTGCTCGACTTCTAGTCTTTCTTTTCTCATTTTACTAGGGTAAGGAAGTGGTGGTTGGTATGGTTTAACATAAGGTTTAGCCTTAACTGTGTTATCTTCATTAACCTTTTCAACTACCGGTTCTTTTTCCTTATCTTGTTCAGATTGTGGTTCTTGTGGAGTAGGAATAGCTTCATCAGAAATTACAGGCATTTCAGGTGGTTTAAGTGTAACACCACTTCTTGTGGTAATAGCTTTAGCAGTTTCATTCTGGGGGTTAGCATTTGTATCACTAGGTAGACTTCCCGGTTTTCTTTCACCTATCAACCTTGCTAGGTTGCTTACTTCTTGTTCAAGATTTTGAATAGAAGCTTGTTGATTTCTAAATGCTTGAGCATTTTGTTCATTAGTTTGTTTCTGAGATGTGAAAAACTGAGTTTGAGATTCAACTAGCTTCGACATCATATCTTCTAAATTTGGCTTTTTATCATCGGTTTGTGGTGGTTTGTTTTGAAAAATAGGTCTTTGCTGATTGTAAGTATTGTTGGATACTTGTTGATTGCTAGGACCTTGTTGGTTGTTTTATGGAACATTTCGGTTATAATTCTGATTTTGATTGTAAATTGGTCTTGGCAGTTGATAATTATTCTGATAATTATTTCCAGGCCTTTGGTTTATGTATGAAACATTCTCTCTTTGTTCCATTGTTAGTTCAATACTGAGACAATCTTTTGTTAAATGTGGTCCTCCACACTGTTCACAACTAATTCGTATTGAGTGTATATCCTTAGTCATCTTTTCCATTCGTCTCTCGACAGCATCTATCTTTGCAGAAATGGAATCTAAGTCATGGCTAGAATCAGCTCTAGCTGCTTTAGATGATCTAACGATATCTTTTTCTTGGTGCCACTCATGTGAGTGGGAAGCAGTGTTATCAATAATTTTATAAGGGTCAGTTGCGATTTTCTTCATAATGGAACCACCAGCTGCTATATCGATATCTTTCCTTGTAGTGATGTCGCATCCTTGGTAGAATATTTGTACTATTTGACAGATGTCTAAACCATGTTGTGGACATCCTCTTAATAACTTTCCAAATATTGTCCATGCCTCATACAGAGTTTTGTTTGGCTTTTGCGTGAACGTAACAATTTCTCCTTGAAGTCTTACGGCTTTAGATGCCTGAAAGAATTGTTTAAGAAAATTTTCAACTAAAACATCACATGTACCAATCGCCCCTTCAGGTAACGATTCTAACCAATGTTTGGCTTCTCCCTTTAAAGTCCAGGGAAATAATATGAGATATATATGTTCATCCTCAACTTCTCGAATTTTAAATAAAGTACAGATCCTATTAAAAGTACGAAGATGTTCATTTGGATCTTCCTTCGGCGCACCACTAAATTGGCATTGATTAGTTACCATGTGTAGGATTTGTCCTTTGATTTCATAATCTGGTGCATTAATGTCTGGTTGAGTAATTGCGTGACCTTGGCCAGTGCGTTTAGCTCTCATTCGGTCTTCCATACTTAGAGGTTTCAGATTCTCCATGATTGAATTTATTGAATCTGAATCACTATAGGATTCTGATTTAATGGTAGGTTCCTCGACAATCTCTGTTTGAATGTTTGATGGTTCCGGAGGAAAGATTAATGGTTCAGGATCTCCGAATTGTCCCTGAATATCCTCTGGATTCTCAATTGTGAGGTAGGGTTCAAAAAATAGATTATCGGAAATTTGAATTGGAGTACTTGGTCGACTGGATGACATTTCTAAAGAAAAATCAACGGCGACGATATTTGCTAGATGTCTTGATCTGGTTACAGGTGGTGAACGTACAAAAGGTGGTGAACGTTTTGCTCGGTGCATTCACTGAATATCATATTAGTTATAAAATATAAAAATTATATAAGTTATCAAATTAATAGACTTTTCTGCTTTTGCCCACGTTTCGAATAGCCAATAGATGTAGCAGGGAGCCAGAACCCTTTAAATCGGAAGCTCACAATTCAGCCACTAACAAATCCAACTATTACTACGAATCAGAAAATTTGGATGTCTATCAATTTAACCGCATAAAATAATTTTTCGTTGAAATTTTAGAGAAGAAATAGAAAATTAAAATTCTAAGTCCTAAAAACTAGAGCGGCGAAAAATAAGAAAGAAAAAGAGCGCGTCGAAAAACGTCGAAAAATAAAAGGTCGAAAAAAATAATAGGTGTCGAAAAATAAAAATAAGAAAGTAGCGCGTCGAAACTTAAAAAGGAACTAAAAACTAAGAATTAAAAGTTGCGTCTAAAGATATTAAAGCTTAAAAGAAATACTATATCTCAAATGGCAATAACTTAAAAAGGTACTAAAATATAAAAACGGCGTCGCAAAATTCTAAAGCACCTAAATCTTAGTCTAAAGAAAAAGCACTTACGGAATTTTACGGCAAAGCCTAAAAATCTCGAAATAAAAATAACTATGGTAAAAACTATGACTTAAAAGTAAATACGAGCGAAAAATACAAATATTACGCTAAGACAAACAAAAAGTTACAAAATATAAAAAATAATCTTAAAGTTGCAAAAAGTACAATTTTTATAAAAATATTATTTTTATATTATTTATTTTATAAAATTATTAATTTTATATATTAATAAAACTAATTAAACTAAAAATACAAATTAATAATAAAACTAAACTAAATAATAAATAACTAAACCCTAATTAGGGTTTAAAAATAATAATATATATAATTATAATCTAACCCTAAACTGGTCGTACCAGGTACCAGACCAGTCAAATCAGGTCATGCGATCGCATGAACTGACCGTTGTAATACCATGCGGTCACATGGTCTGCGAATTTGGGCCAGACTTTGGGCTGCTACAGTGATCGGGCCGAGTGGTTTACTATTTTTTTTGTTTTGTTTTAGATTAAATAAAATATAAATAACTTAAATAAAAATTTAATTTTAAAAACTAAAATAAAAATACTTTTATAAATTTTTAACAACTCTTAACAACAAATATATAGATTTTGTTTTTTTCTTTTTATATTTTTGTATTTATTTTTTTTAATTTTTTTTTTAAAAACGTATTTTTTTAATAAAAACTTAATAAAACTCTAATAAAATCTTTTTTTATAGCGTTGTGCTTCCGGCGTTTAAGCAAGAATTTCCCCAGCAGCGGCGCCAAAAACACTTGATGTATTGCGAGGTGTATATAAAATACTATTTATTTTTACAAGGAAATACTATTAAATACGATACAATTTTACACAAGTGATTTATTTATTTATAGAGTGGATATACCTAAACTTTGCTACAACACTTATAGGCAGTGTACCTAATCGTACAGTAGTGTAGTTTTTAGTAAGTCCGGTTCGTTCCACAGGGATCTTTTAAACAAGCTTAACGCTATATTTTTAAACTTATAACTATATTTGTAAAAATACAAAAATATATAAGTAATATTATTATTATAAATTACTTTATTATTATAAAAATACGGCTCTATTGAGTCGACATCAATCGTCGATTTATTGGCGACTTGACTGAATTTTAGAGCCTAAATTAAATTTTCAGGCAGGATTTCAAACCCATAGAAATTTGATTCTACCATTTTCATGGCGTCTATTATTATTTTTATTTTAGTATTTTTTTTTTTAAAACTTTTTCCTACTTAAAGGTCGGAGGTCCTCTCGGAAGCAATCTCTTTATCCTTCGAATAAAGAGAGGGATGACTTTCTCTACTCATGAGAGTGTTTTCACTCTGGGTGGAGAAATGACTTGTCTTTATTCTCGGATAGGGGAAGGATTGTCTACATCTCACCTCCCCCATACACCACTCATGTGGTATTGGGTTTTGTTGTTGTTGTTGTTGTTGTTGTTGTTGTTGTTGTGTATTATGATTATAAAAGGGGGGTTTTTACCGTTTAATGACCGGTTTGTCGATTTTAAAACTTAAGTCGCAGTTAAAACCTAATGTAAAATATTAAAAATAAATATAACTTAATTTAAAGCGTAAAGTAAATAACGATAATGAAATTGCGATAAATAAAAGTGCGATAAATAAAATAACGGTAAATAAAATTGTGATAATTAAAAAGTGCAATTAAATAAAATGACAATAAATAAAAGTGCGATAATTAAAAGTGCAATTAAATATGAAATAAAGGAAATTAAATATGAAATAAAGGAATTATGCTTATTTAAACTTCCGTAATCATGATGTTTGACGTGTTGATTTTAGTTTTATTACCATGGGTTAATTGTCCTTTGTCATGGATTATTCGATATGTCTATACGGATTTGTCCATAATAGTCCATCAGCCATAATCATAAAGTGCGAAAGTCTTCGTCAAATTATTCTTATTCCCGGAGTCAAATATTCCAACTAATTGGGGATTCGAATTATAACAAGGTCTTAATACTTTGTTTAATGAATACACCAGGTTATCGACTGCGTGTAGTCCAAGGTTTTACTACTTTGTTAACAATTACACCAATTACTCTTGAATGTAATCCACCCCTGTTTCAACAAGTCTATTAACTATTAATCCAATCCCGTGTCCGGTAAAATGAACAATTATTGGTATTTATAGATATCCCGCCCACCGTGCCCAGTCAAGCGTATGTGGTTATATATAAATACATCAAATTATAAGTCTATATATTAAATCAACGAGGTATCATTTAGTTAATATAAAACCCATTAATAGCCCATAGTCTAATTTCCACAAGTGTCGTTCTTTTGTCCAAACCCCAATTATGGTACAAAGCCCAATTACCCAATTTTAATATTTAGCCCAACATCACGATTACTTTGGTATTAAATAAGCATAATAATAACTTAGCTACGAGACATTAATTTAAAAAGGTTGAACATAACTTACAATGATTAAAAATAGCGTAGCATTACACGGACAGAATTTCGACTTACACCCTTACAACATTCGCTAACATACCCTTATTATTAGAATTAAAATTAAAATTATAATATAAATATATATTATACGTTGAATGATGGAAGAGAAAAAGATGGATGATATTTATTCGACCAAAAACTGCGAAATTTATAGATGTGGCCAATATTTCAGGGCCATGCGATCGCATGGCTTTGATGCCTGATTTCCATGCGATCGCATGGAGGTAGGTATCAGCTCACACTCATTTGTTTTCTTGTTTGCCGACGTTTATATTATATAATATAATATATATATTAATTTTAAGAATTAATTATAATTATATTATATTCATGTGCATTGCTGACTTGTAATTTTAGGTCCGTTGCGTCGAGCGTTGAGAGTTGACTTTAGTCCCGGTTCCGGATTTTCGAACGTCCTTGCGTCTAATTTAATATCTTGTACTTTGCGTTTCGCGTCTTGTACTCTTGTAATTTTGAGACGTTTCTCATCAATAATTGGAACCACTTTGATTGTACTTTGTACTTTTGAGCTTTTTGGTCATTTGTGTCTTTAATTCGTCGAATCTGTCTTTTGTCTTCACCTTTTATTATTTAAACGAATATCACTTGTAAATAGAATAATTGCAACTAAAAGCTTGTCTTTATTGAGGGATAATGCTATGAAATATATGTTCGTTTTTAGCATTATCAATTATCCTTATACCCGAAGTCAAATATTCCAACTAATTGGGGACTTAAACTGTAATAAGGTTTTAATACTTTATTATCAATTACACCAAGTGTCCTTGCATGTAATCCACCCCTATTTTAATGAGTCCATTGACTATTAATCCATTCCCGTGTTCGGTTGAATGAACGATTATTGGTACTTATAAATATCCCGCCCATCGTGTCCGATCGAGTGTATGTCGTTATTTATAGGTGCGTCCAATTTTAAATCTTTATATTAATTTAACGAACTATCATTCAATTAAACAAATATAAAGCCCATTAATAGCCCATAGTCCAATTTTCACAAGTGTCGGTCTTTTGTCCAAACCTCAATTATGGTACAAAACCCAATTACCCCGTCTTTAATATTTAGCCCAACATCATGATTACTTCGATTTAAATAAGCATAATAATAACTTAGCTACAAGACATTAATTTAAAAAGGTTGAACATAACTTACAATGATTAATAATAGCGTAGCGTTACACAGACAGAATTTCGACTTATACACTTACAACATTCGCCATAATAACCTTATTATTATTAAACTTAAATTAAAATTATAATTATAAAATATAAATATAAATATATCGTAGATAGAAAGATAGAAAAAGGAAGTTGAAATCGATCAGAACGCGCGGCCTTTTATAGGCCCACGTTTCACTGTAGAGCTCCGCGAGTGCGGATGTTTTCTTCATAAAAGCTCCACGAGTGCGGAGGTCTGGAATCCAGCTCACCAAATGAATTCAACGTGGGCTACTTTGATTAAAATAATATATATAATTAATTATATATAATATTATATTCTTGTGCATAGTTGACTTGTAATTTTTAGTCCGTTGCGTCGCGCGCTGAAAATTGATTCATGTCTCGGTTCCGAATTTTCGAACGTCCTTTCGTACTATTTAATATCTTGTACTTTGCGTTTCGCGGCTCGTACTCTTGTAATTTTTAGACGTTTCTCATCAATAATTTGAACCACTTTGATTGTACTTTGTACTTTTTAGCTTTTTGGTCGTTTGCGTCTTCAATTCGTCGAATCTGTCTTTTGTCTCCACCTTTTATTATTTAAACGAATATCACTTGTAAATAGAACAATTGCAACTAAAAGCTTGTCTTTCTTGAGGGATAATGCTATGAAATATATGTTCGTTTTTAGCATTATCAAATATTCCCACACTTGAACATTGCTTGTCCTCAAGCAATATAGTCTTGAAATAAAAATACTAGAATCACTTCTTTATTCTTCACACTTTGTACATCAGTGATTTCAATTTGGCGGTATGAACAATGATAGTAACGTTGTGGTTTACAGTCCCACATGACTATAAAAATTTAGATCCTTTAGGAAATTGGATCTTTATGAAAACATTTGATCTTTTGAAAATTTAACCTAGCTTTTACCCTAGATAAGTTTTCCGGAATAACCCTTCACCGGTGTTGGCAAATTATTTTTGTGGGTTTTGTGGGTTTCAGATTTAAAAATTTTAGCTCAAAACTTATGGTTTTGTGTCACCCACTTGCTAACCTTGTATTGGGAAAGCAACACGTCCAGTTTACTTGCTCCGTACATTACCTTTCGGTAAACTACCGTCCGGTTGTAAAGGAAAGCGTTGAACAAGCAACTTTTAAGGCAATGTTCCGTGACATGCTTTTGATTATGGTCTATAACGTGTCAGATGCAATTACTATC
Source organism: Rutidosis leptorrhynchoides (assembly GCF_046630445.1). Taxonomy (NCBI): domain Eukaryota; kingdom Viridiplantae; phylum Streptophyta; class Magnoliopsida; order Asterales; family Asteraceae; genus Rutidosis; species Rutidosis leptorrhynchoides. Next base: position 92,958,290 of record NC_092340.1, on the reverse strand, counting down.
CTTTGTAGGAGCAATAATAAAGATCATCCTATAGTTTTTCGGTCTGGCATAAGGTCCTGTCTTTGACCATGCTATGCAACCACCGTTCTTACGGTTGACACCTGATTTGGTTCCGGTGACCTAATGAATTCTAGGTGAATTCCTAGGATTTTACGTTCAATGGTAATGAACGCATTGAAAATAGGGTTTTCAGAAAACAAATCGGTTTGTAATTTGATCAAAATATTTTCTCGTTCAAGCTCGAGTTTAGATATCATCGAATTCCATGAGTTTGAATTCTCAATCTTTAAGGTCAATCTCAAGGATTGAGTAATATCAGTCTTAAAAGCTGATTTTTGATCTTTTAAGGAGATTATCCTTTCTGGGGACCTGATTCATTAGTCTTATAAGCTAATTTGCACGGTGCCCCCCATTGTACGAGACAGATCATCTCATGGTTAGGATAAGTCTGACCACTTGGCGACCCTGTTTGATGCTGAGGTCCGTGGATTTTACTCCTGTCGTCCAGACCAGCTGTAGGTTGACGAAAAATCTAGAAAAGTCATCACTTAAATTAGCAGGAAATCCACGGACCTCAGCATCAAACAGAGTCGCCAAGTGGTCAGACTTATCCTAACCATGAGAGGATCTGTCTCGTAAAATGGGGAGGACGCCGTGCAAATTAGCTGGATAAGACTAATGAATCAGATCCCCAGAAAAGGATAATCTCCTTAAAGATCAAAAATCAGCTTTTAAGCCTGATATTACTCAATCCTAGAGATTGACCTTAAAGATTGAGAATTACAAACTCATGGAATTCGATGATATCTAAACTCGAGCTTGAACGAGAAAATATTTTGATCAAAATTACAAACTGATTTGTTTTCTGAAAATCCATTTTCAATGCGTTCATTACCATGGAACGTAAAATCCTAGGAATTCACCTGGAATTCATTAGGTCACCTGAACCAAATCGGGTGTCAACCGTAAGAACGGTGGTTGCATAACATGGTCAAAGACAGGACCTTGTGCCAGACCGGAAAATTATAAGGGTGAGCTTTACTATTGCTCCTACAAAGGATAGTAATTGCATCTGATACGTTATAGACCATAATTAAAAAGCATGTCAGGGGACATTGCCTTAACAGTTGCTTGTTCAACGCTTTCCTTTACAACCGGACGGTAGTTTACCGAAAGGTAATATACGGAGCAAGTATACTGGACGTGTTACTTTCCTAATACAAGGATAGCAAGTGAGTGACACAAAACTTTAAGTTTTGAGCTAAAAATTTTCAAATCTGAAACCCACCAAACCCACAAAAATAGTTTGCAAACACCGGAGAAGGGTTATTCCGGAAAATTTATCTAGGGTAAAAGCTAGATTTAATTTTCAAAAGATCAAATGTTTTCATAAAGATCCAATTTCCTAACGGATCTAAATTTTTATATTCATGTGGGACTGTAAACCACAACGTTACTATCATTGTTCATACCGCCGTAATGAAATCACTGATGTACAAAGTGTGAAGAATAAAGAAGTGATTCTAGTATGTTATTATTCAAAACTATATTGCTTGAGGACAAGCAACGCTCAAGTGTGGGAATATTTGATAATGCTAAAAACGAACATATATTTCATCGCATTATCCCTCAAGAAAGACAAGCTTTTAGTTGCAGTTGTCCTATTTACAAGGAATATTTGTTTAAATAATAAAAGGTAGAGACAAAAGACAGATTCGACGAATTGAAGACGCAAACGACCAAAAAGCTAAAAAGTACAAAGTACAATCAAAGTGGTTCAAATTATTGATGAGAAACGTCTCAAAATTACAAGAGTACAAGACGCAAAACGCAAAGTACAAGATATTAAATTATACGAAAGGACGTTCGAAAATCCGGAACCGAGACATGAACCAACTTTCAACGTACGACGAAACGGATCGGAAATTCTAAATTAATTATGTATATAAATATAATATAATATATAATTAATTATATAAATTATATATTTATATTATATTTATAATAAAAACCGTCGGCAGCCTTGGATTCCAAAAGTGTGAGCTGAAATCCACAGCTCCGCACTCGCGGAGCTTTGAAGACCAAAATGCACCGCACTCGCGGAGCACTCTCTGCCTATAAAAGAACATGCATTTCGACAATTTATATATACCTTTTATATTTTATAGATATTTTTCTTTCCCCATTTTTATGTATCAAGTATCACTCCAAATTGTAATCTCAATTTGTAATTTTAATTTTAAGTTAGTGATAATAATAAGGATCGATTAGTCGAATGTTTTAAGGTTTTGTAAGTCGAAACTCTGTCCGTGTACCACTACGCTAATAACACCCACTGTAAGTTATGTTTATGTTATTTTCGTTAATGTCTCGTAGCTAAGTTATTATTATGCTTATTTAATGCCGAAGTAATCGTGATGTTTGACTAAAAATATTAAAATTGGGTAATTGGGCTTTGTACCATAATTGGGGTTTGGACAAAAGAATGACACTTGTGGAAATTAGACTATGGGCTATTAATGGGCTTTATATTTGTTTAACTAAATGATAGTTTGTTAATTTTAATATAAAGATTTACAATTGGACTTCCCTATAAATAACCATATACACTCGATCGGACACGATGGGCGAGATATTTATATGTACGAATAATCGTTCATTTAACCGGACACGGGAATGGATTAATAGTCTATGGAATTATTAAAACAGGGGTGAAATTATGTACAAGGACACTTGGCATAATTGATAACAAAGTATTAAAACCTTGGATTACACGCAGTCGATATCCTGGTGTAATTATTAAACAAAGTATTAAAACCTTGTTATAGTTTAAGTCCCCAATTAGTTGGAATATTTAACTTCGGGTATAAGGATAATTTGACGAGGACACTCGCAACTTATATTTATGACTGATGGACTGTTATGGATAAAAACCAGACGGACATATTGAATAATCCAGGACAAAGGACAATTAACCCATGGGAATAAACTAAAATCAACACGTCAAACATCATGATTACGGAAGTTTAAATAAGCATAATTCTTTTATTTCATATATAATTCCTTTATTTTCATATTTAATTGCACTTTTAATTTTCGTACTCTTTAATTATCGCAAGTTTATTTTATCGCACTTTTATTTATTACAATTTCATTATCGTTATTTATTTTATGCTTTAAATTAAGTCTTTTATTTATTATTTAATATTTTTACATTAGGTTTTAACTGCGACTAAAGTTATAAAAATCGACAAACCGGTCATTAAACGGTAAAAACCCCCTTTATAATAATAATATTACTTATATATATATTTGTATTTTTATAAGATTAAAACTAATATAGCGTTAAGATTGTTTAAGTGTATCCCTGTGGAACGAACCGGACTTACTAAAAACTACACTACTGTACGATTAGGTACACTGCCTATAAGTATTGTAGCAAGGTTAGGCATATCCATTCTATAAATAAATAAATATCTTGTGTAAAATTGTATCATATTTAATAGTATTTCCTAGTAAAATATAAGCTATTTCATATACGCCTCGCATAATATCAGCGATATTTTTAAAGTGAATGGCCACCGGGTCAAACACTATGTTGATGGTCCCCTGGAAATCGAAGACGAGGTTAGCCTCAACTTCGAGAACAGAGCCTAAATCAAAATGGGGACGAGTTGGGTGAACGACTCATTAAAGAAATTTCACACGTGTAAATAGTGTGAATCGAGTGTTTTATGATTGGTTTGATTGTTTTTAATGTACAAAATGATCTATGATGATGATATGAGCTTTTGTGTGTTGAAAATGGGAATTTTTATGAGTTTTATGAAGATTTTGAGCCGCCAGACCATTGGGACACCGTCCAAATAGCCTTGGACGCCATCCAATTTTAAAGGATTTTCGAAAAAAGAGGTCAGTAGGTTTTAGTGTAACTGGACGCCGTCCAGATTTTCTGGACGCCGTCCAGCTTTTCTTTACTGGATGCCGTCCAGATTTCTGGACGCCGTCCAGCTCTTTAGTACTGGACGCCATCCAGAATGTTGGACGCCGTCCAGACACCTGACTCAGAAAAAAAAACACGTTTTAAGGGTTATCTGTAATGACCCGCACTTTTTCGATCATTCTATACTTATAAGATTAATATTTACATAAATTAAACCTTACCAACATGACAAGCAATCCAAATTGTTGAGACTTATGTTTTTGAAATGAGTTTTACACAACGTTTGACCGTCTAGTTTGACCGATGATATCACGAACTATACAATATATGATAATTATACGTTTGTGTATATATATGTATATATACATATTTAACATGATCTAAGGATGTTTTAATACCTCATTTTGTATTAATAACAATAAGTTATAAGTATATTTTGAAACTACTAACTTAAGTTTTCAAAACGATAACCATACGTAACGTTATTTGACATAAATACTTATGACCTATAATGTTTATACATATATCGTATAAGTAATGTATTTAATCACTTTTTAAGGACTTAAATACATAAAACAATATAAGTGTATTCACAAAAGATAGCTATATTTGAATTCTCATTCCATTTTTCACAAAATTTCTATACGTATATCTAGAGTACATGTACTCGTATCATACCTAGCTTCTATACGTATTTACTATTGGTATATACACATCAAATCACCACCAACCAGCCCTTGTTCAATACCTTATGTATAAGGTAACTACTTTTGTTATCTAGTATGACAATTTCACATGATTAAAAGATTTTTTCACAAAATTACAAACTTATACACCTTTTACACCACCATTTATACTCCATTCCATTTTCATTTTACTACACATTTCCTTTAACAAAAACACACTCTTAAGAAACTCCATAACCATTCAGCTAGTATCCATGAAGATCTAGCCATAAAAACATCACTTAAACACCATAAGAAAAACCTTACAAAAACACTTCAAGAATCCTTTCAAGAACACAAGTTTACTTCCAATCTTTCATCCAATTCCATCACCCTTTTGGTTCTAGCTTTTTACTCCTCTTTTACAGCAACCTTGTCCAAGGAACTTGAGGTAGTAACTATGTTCATAACCTTATTCGATTCATATATATATAGCTATCTTATTTTGTGGTTTAAAATTTTAACAACAAGAACATAGTTTGAATGTTTTCAAACTTGTTTGCAAACTAAATAGATCCTTCTAACTTAACTTTTAAAATACTTCAAGACCTGTAATATAACATAAATATATGCTAATTTAACAAGGTATAGCTTGGTTTTTCAAAGAACACCTTAAAAACTGTTTTTACGACGTCGGAGTGCAACCGGGGGCTGTTTGGGGTTGGATAATTAAAAACCATCTTGAACTTTGAATTGGAGGTTTATATTCTGGAAAAATGATATTTCTTATGAATATGTTAACACATAAAAATTTCATGATTTAATTCAAAGTATAAGTGTTTTTAGAAAAATGGTCATTAAATGATATTTTTGTAACAAAAATGATTAACTTCATAAGTTTCACCAAAGTTTAACCTATGACCTGTGATTTCGAATACAAACTAAGGTATTTACAGTTCATATTCTTAAAGAGGGACTCGATCCAAGGAAGTGGCAAGTTGAACCAACGAAAATGGAGTTGTAACGAAGAAACTATGACCAAAACGAAATCGGATATCCAAGACTAATTTAGCTACGTGATTAATTGGAAAAAAATTAAATAAATCACATCTTTCTAAAATAACATGATATTTTATATATATGTACTCATAATTTAATTTTATATGGTTCAGGATCACCCGTAAACAATACGAGAAGATTAATCATAAGATCCCATGATTGTACGCAACACGTCATTTGACAACACCGGTACTTTATGTACGCAACACGTCATTTGACAACACCGGTACCGTGGGTCAAGATTAATCTCGACCAATACATATTCGATGGGGGTTTTATTTATTTCATTGGGGGTTTATTAAACACCTAAAAATGAACCATTAAAATTGAATTACTAACATCGAGCTGCTAACTACGGACTAAGGAATTATTAAAAGTATTAAAAGTATAACAAGTATATATATGTGGTGATTTTTTTTAAAAAGAAAAGGTATTGATATATTATATATGGATAGGTTCGTGATATCAACCGGAGACCAAGTCAAAATATATATATCTTCAAGGCAAAAGTGAGTATATAGTCCCACTTTTAAACTCTAAATATTTCGGGATGAGAATACATGTATTTTATGTTTTACGTTATGGACACAAGTAACTGAAAAATATATTCTACGTTGAGTTGTACCACTGGCATACTTCCCTGTAGCTTGGTAACTGTTATTTACAGCGGTATTGTAAACGCGAATCCTGTTGATAGATCTATCGGGCCTGACAACCCCAACCGGACTGGACGACCAGTATTCAACGGTTGCACAGTACTTCGTTTCGTGACTACACTTGGTACAGTGTAGTAAGATTTCATAATAAAGGGAATATGCGACGTGATTAAATGTTAAGTATGGTTACCAAGTGCTCAACCACTTAGAATATTTTTATTAAAATGTTTATATGTGAAATCTTGTGGTCTATATATATATATATATTGCTGCCGGCATTAAACCTATATCTCACCAACTTTATGTTGACGTTTTAAACATGTCTATTCTCAGGTGATAATTAGAAGCTTCCGCTGCAACATGTTGAATTTAAACAAGATCTTGAGTATGCATATTTGTGTCAAAAATAAAACTGCATATCGGAGGATTTGTAATGTAAAATATGCTAGAAATCGTATTGTTATCATTACATGTAAAGTTTGTAAGTCTAAGATTATCGCTAAACGATAATCATCTTTTTATTGTCTAAAGCTTGTATTAAAATAAGAGTTATGGTTTGTAATGTAAAAAAAATGCAGTTGTTCTTTTAAAAATGTCGCATATAGTGGTCAATACCTCGCAATGAAATCATACGTTATCTAACTCGTTCTTATGGTTAAGGACGGGTTATGACATGTGGTATCAGAGCGGTGGTCTTAGCGAACCAGGTTTGCATTAGTGTGTCTAACTGATAAGTCGTTAGGATACATTAGTAAGTCTGGACTTTGACCGGGTCTGATTTTAAAAACCATTGCTTATCATTGTTGGTTAAAATTTATATGTAAATATTATGTAGTACTAATGGGTTAGTTGTTGTGTGATAGATGTCGGGCTCAAAACTTATTATCACATTCAGCGACTCTGAACCAGAATCTTCAGATGGCGTTTCAGTCATTAACCTATCCGATAACGAAAATGATATCTTTGGGGAAGACTCACAAATTCCGGATGAACCAACTATAGAGAAACCGGAAAGTGAACCCGAGGAAGAAAGTGAACCCGAGGAAGAAATACAAGAAATTACGAAAGACGAGTTCGAACTAGGAAAGAAACGAAAGGCTAATGAATTAGAAAATTCAAATCCCGAGTTTAGTGAGGATGATGTGGCACCAACTCCACTAGACACTACCACCCCTATTCCCGCTATTCCTATTCGTTCTATCCCGGCATCCAGTTCTTCAGCCCCACAGCCAAAATATAGGCAGACAGCTAGGATAAGCGTTAAGCGATTCATTGAACCTAAACGTCCTAGAAAATAGACCAAACGATGCGCTGCCGTATTAAACCATGGGATCATATAATGTTTTGTATAATATTATTAGTGTGGTTTGCTTAATGTTCGATGTAAGATAAGCATATGTAAAATAGTGAAGTATGAAATGCAATAATTTTCCATGGTTAAGTATTATTTAGATGGTAGTAGTTGGTTCTGTACTAAGCTATTAAGTATGGACATTAACGGGTAGGTACTACCCTAGATATAATTATAAAACGCTAATAAGAAGAAAAGGCTTTTATAATAATACCTGGTTCATATTATTAATAAGCTACGATGTACTGTAAATACATACTACATCTATAATATTCCATGTGAATAATTATTTTTTTCATTCTTATTGAAGATTATGGCGCGATTGAACCGAATGACGGAACAAGAAATCCAGGAACTCATCAATCAGCGAGTGAACGACAGAATGTTATGGGTCGAGGCTGCAAGAGCTGCTGCAGTTAACCCAAATCCTCGTGTAGGATGCACCTACAAAACTTTTCAAGCTTGCAAGCCCTCATCATTCAGTGGAACAGAAGGACCGATCGGTTTAACCCGGTGGATAGAAAAGATGGAGACTGTGTTTAAAATAAGTGGTTGTGTTGAAAAGGACATGACCAAGTATGCATCGTGCACTTTACAAGATAGTGCACTCACGTGGTGGAAAAATTATGTGAAGGTTGTAGGAGGAGATGTAGCTTATGATACTCCATGGGAAGAATTCAAAATAATGTTAATCAACGAATATTGTCCAAGGAACGAGGTTAGGAAGTTGGAAGATGAATTACGAAGCCTGAAGGTTGTTGGTACTGAAATCACCAACTACAATCAGTGATTCATGGAATTAGTTTTGCTATGTCCTGAATTGGTTCCAACCGAAGAACGGAAGATTGAAATGTACAAAGATGGTTTGCCCAAAAAGGTCAAGGCAAATGTTACAGCATCGAAACCTAAGACAATTCATGAAGCTATAACCATGGCAAACGAGCTAATGGATCAGGTCATCATGGATAAGAAAGTATCCAATACTGATGTGAAGGTATCAGGTAACAAAAGAAAGTGGAATGGAAATTATGATCGAGGTAACCAACAACAATCTTTTAAGAAACAAGAAATCACGCAAGGTGCGGGTAGTGGTTTAAGCTTTGGTTACAAAGGACAAAATCCTTTATGTAACCGATGCCACAAACATCACTTTGGTTACTGTAATGTGGTATGCAACAAATGTAATCGAAAGGGTCATGTTGCTGAAGATTGTAGGGCTCTCGTTACAAATACAAATGGTACCAAGACTCCTGCCACCAATGCAAATAGAACTGCTTTGGCTACCATTACTTGTTATGGGTGTGGAAAACAAGGTCACTATAAGAGCCAGTGTCCGAATCCAGAGAAGAATAATGGATCTGCACGTGGAAGAGCATTTGTTATTAATGCTAGAGAGGCGTGTGAAGACCCGGAGCTTGTTACGGGTACGTTTACCATTAATAACTTATCCGCATCTATTATATTTGATACTGGTGCCGATAGAAGTTACGTGAGTAGAGGCTTTTATGCTAAATTGAATTGTTCATCATTACCTCTAGATGCTAAGTACATGATTGAGTTAGCTAATGGTAAACTAATTAAAGCCGATAAAATTTGCCGTGATTGTAAAATAAATTTAGCTGGAGAAACATTTAAAATTGACTTAATACCCGTAGAATTAGGAAGTTTTGATGTAATAGTCGGCATGGACTGGATGTCCAAAGTAGGAGCTGAAGTTGTGTGTGCCAAGAAGGCAATTCGCATTCCTTGTAAGGATAAAATGCCGGTGATGATTTATGGAGAGAAGGGTAACTCAAAGCTAAAACTCATTAGTTATTTGAAAGCTCAAAAGTGCTTGAAGAAAGGGTGCTATGCTATCTTAGCACATGTTAATAAAGTCGAAAAGAAAGAAAAAGAGAAGTGCATCAACGACGTGCCTGTGGCAAGAGATTTTCCTGAAGTTTTTCCGGAAGAGTTGCCGGGATTACCTCCATTTAGATCTGTAGAATTTCAAATAGATTTAGTACCAGGAGCTGCACCAGTTGCCCGTGCTCCATATAGACTTGCACCGTCCGAGTTAAAAGAACTTCAAAGTCAGTTAAAAGAATTACTGGATCGTGGATTCATACGACCAAGTACTTCACCGTGGGGAGCTCCAATTTTATTCGTTAAGAAGAAAGACGGATCTTTCCGAATGTGTATAGATTATCGTGAATTAAATAAGTTAACTATCAAGAATCGGTATCCACTACCGAGAATTGATGACTTATTTGATCAACTGCAAGGATCATGTGTTTATTCGAAAATCGACCTAAGATCGGGCTATCATCAACTACGCGTCAAAGAAGAAGATATACCGAAAACTGCTTTTCGGACACGCTACGGTCATTACGAATTTTTGGTCATGCCGTTTGGATTGACGAATGCGCCAGCTGTATTCATGGACCTCATGAATCGAGTTTGTAGTCCATATCTAGATAAGTTTGTTATCGTTTTCATTGATGATATTCTTATCTATTCCAAGAGTGAGCAAGAGCATGAGCAGCATTTAAGGTTGATATTAGAGTTGTTAAGAAAAGAACAGCTATATGCTAAATTTTCTAAATGTGCTTTCTGGTTGAAAGAAGTGCAATTTCTTGGCCACGTTGTTAGTAGCAAAGGAATTCAGGTTGATCCAGCAAAAATTGAAGCCATTGAAAAATGGGAGACTCCTAAGACACCAACGCAGATACGCCAATTTTTGGGTTTAGCCGGTTATTATAGAAGGTTTATTCAAGATTTTTCCCGAATAGCTAAGCCGTTGACAGCGTTAACACAAAAAGGGAAGAAATATGAATGGACCTCTGAGCAGGAGAGTGCATTTCAATTACTGAAAAAGAAATTGACTACGGCGCCTATTTTATCGTTACCTGAAGGGAACGATGATTTTGAAATATATTGTGACGCTTCGCGACAAGGTTTTGGTTGCGTTCTTATGCAACGGAAGAAAGTTATTGCATACGCATCCCGACAATTGAAGATTCACGAGCGGAATTATACGACGCATGATCTAGAATTGGGAGCAGTCGTGTTTGCATTGAAGATATGGAGACACTACTTGTATGGGGTTAAATGCACTGTGTTCACTGATCATAAAAGTCTTCAACATATTTTCGATCAAAAACAGCTGAACATGAGGCAACGTAGGTGGGTTGAGTTAATAAATGACTATGATTGTGAAATTCGTTATCATTCCGGGAAAGCGAACGTGGTGGCCGACGCTCTAAGCAGAAAGGAACGAGAACCAATTCGAGTACGAGCGATGAACTTAAAAATTCGCATGAATCTCAACTCACAAATCAAAGAAGTTCAACGAGAAGCACTTACTAAAGAAAATATAGGGAATGAAATAATGAAGAAGTATGAGAAGCAACTCGTTATACGGGAAGATGGAATTCAATATTTTGCAAATCGTATTTGGGTACCGAAGTTGGGTGGATTAAGGAAGTTGATATTGAACGAGGCACATAAGACAAGATACTCAATACATCCTGGAGTCAGAAAGATGTATCAAGATCTTAAGACGCATTATTGGTGGCCTAACTTAAAGACAGACGTTGCAACATATGTTGGGGAGTGTTTAACTTGTTCCAAGGTCAAAGCAGAACACCAGAAGCCGTCAGGGTTACTTCAACAACCAGAAATCCCAGAATGGAAATGGGATGGTATTACCATGGATTTCATCACGAAGTTACCAAAGACTGCATGGGGATACGACACCATTTGGGTGATTGTTGATCGTCTCACCAAGTCTGCACATTTCTTGCCTATAAAGGAAACGGATAGAATGGAGAAACTATTACGATTGTATATAAAGGAAATAGTTTCAAGGCATGGAATACCTATTTCCATTATATCTGATCGTAATAGTAGATTTACATCAAAGTTCTGGCAATCACTACAGAAGGCCCTAGGAACTCGTTTGGATATGAGCACCGCATATCATCCGCAAACCGACGGGCAGAGTGAAAGAACAATTCAGACTCTTGAAGACATGCTCAGGGCATGTGTGATCAATTTTGGAAACGGATGGGATAAATATCTACCATTAGCAGAATTCTCGTATAATAATAGTTATCATGCGAGCATTAAAGCTGCGCCATTCGAAGCATTGTACGGAAGGAAGTGTAGATCTCCTATTTGTTGGAATGAAGTAGGAGATCGACAATTAACTGGTCCCGAGATCATACACGAAACGACTGAGAAGATAGTACAAATCAAGGAGAGATTGAAAACAGCCCGTAGTCGCCAAAAGAGCTACGCCGATGTCCGAAGGAAACCATTAGAGTTTCAGATCGGTGACATGGTTATGCTAAAGGTGTCACCTTGGAAAGGTGTAATACGTTTTGGAAAAAGGGGTAAACTAAACCCAAGGTATGTAGGCCCGTTCAAAATTATCGAACGCATCGGACCGGTAGCTTATCGACTCGAGTTACCGCAACAACTCGCCGGAGTACATAATACATTTCATGTCTCGAACCTTAAGAAGTGTCTTGCAAAGGAAGACCTCACCATTCCTCTTGAAGAAATCCATGTCGATGAGAAACTACAATTCATCGAAGAACCAATCGAAATCATGGATCGTGAAGTTAAACAGCTCAAGCAGAGCAACATACCGATCGTTAAGGTTCGTTGGAATGCTCGAAGAGGTCCTGAGTTTACTTGGGAACGAGAGGATCAGATGAAACAAAAGTATCCACACTTGTTTCTCGATGACGCAAAATAGGTACAATTTTAAAATTTCGGGACGAAATTTATTTAACGGGTAGGTACTGTAATGACCCGCACTTTTTCGATCATTCTATACTTATAAGATTAATATTTACATAAATTAAACCTTACCAACATGACAAGCAATCCAAATTGTTGAGACTTATGTTTTTGAAATGAGTTTTACACAACGTTTGACCGTCTAGTTTGACCGATGATATCACGAACTATACAATATATGATAATTATACGTTTGTGTATATATATATGTATATATACATATTTAACATGATCTAAGGATGTTTTAATACCTCATTTTGTATTAATAACAATAAGTTATAAGTATATTTTGAAACTACTAACTTAAGTTTTCAAAACGATAACCATACGTAACGTTATTTGACATAAATACTTATGACCTATAATGTTTATACATATATCGTATAAGTAATGTATTTAATCACTTTTTAAGAACTTAAATACATAAAACAATATAAGTGTATTCACAAAAGATAGCTATATTTGAATTCTCATTCCATTTTTCACAAAATTTCTATACGTATATCTAGAGTACATGTACTCGTATCATACCTAGCTTCTATACGTATTTACTATTGGTATATACACATCAAATCACCACCAACCAGCCCTTGTTCAATGCCTTATGTATAAGGTAACTACTTTTGTTATCTAGTATGACAATTTCACATGATTAAAAGATTTTTTCACAAAATTACAAACTTATACACCTTTTACACCACCATTTATACTCCATTCCATTTTCATTTTACTACACATTTCCTTTAACAAAAACACACTCTTAAGAAACTCCATAACCATTCAGCTAGTATCCATGAAGATCTAGCCATAAAAACATCACTTAAACACCATAAGAAAAACCTTACAAAAACACTTCAAGAATCCTTTCAAGAACACAAGTTTACTTCCAATCTTTCATCCAATTCCATCACCCGTTTGGTTCTAGCTTTTTACTCCTCTTTTACAGCAACCTTGTCCAAGGAACTTGAGGTAGTAACTATGTTCATAACCTTATTCGATTCATATATATATAGCTATCTTATTTTGTGGTATAAAATTTTAACAACAAGAACATAGTTTGAATGTTTTCAAACTTGTTTGCAAACTAAATAGATCCTTCTAACTTAACTTTTAAAATACTTCAAGACCTGTAATATAACATAAATATATGCTAATTTAACAAGGTATAGCTTGGTTTTTCAAAGAACACCTTAAAAACTGTTTTTACGACGTCGGAGTGCAACCGGGGGCTGTTTGGGGTTGGATAATTAAAAACCATCTTGAACTTTGAATTGGAGGTTTATATTCTGGAAAAATGATATTTCTTATGAATATGTTAACACATAAAAATTTCATGATTTAATTCAAAGTATAAGTGTTTTTAGAAAAATGGTCATTAAATGATATTTTTGTAACAAAAATGATTAACTTCATAATTTTCACCAAAGTTTGACCTATGACCTGTGATTTCGAATACAAACTAAGGTATTTACAGTTCATATTCTTAAAGAGGGACTCGATCCAAGGAAGTGGCAAGTTGAACCAACGAAAACGGAGTTGTAACGAAGAAACTATGACCAAAACGAAATCGGATATCCAAGACTAATTTAGCTACGTGATTAATTGGAAAAAAATTAAATAAATCACATCTTTCTAAAATAACATGATATTTTATATATATGTACTCATAATTTAATTTTATATGGTTCAGGATCACCCGTAAACAATACGAGAAGATTAATCATAAGATCCCATGATTGTACGCAACACGTCATTTGACAACACCGGTACTTTATGTACGCAACACGTCATTTGACAACACCTGTACCGTGGGTCAAGATTAATCTCGACCAATACATATTCGATGGGGGTTTTATTTATTTCATTGGGGGTTTATTAAACACCTAAAAATGAACCATTAAAATTGAATTACTAACATCGAGCTGCTAACTACGGACTAAGGAATTATTAAAAGTATTAAAAGTATAACAAGTATATATATGTGACGATTTTTTTTAAAAAGAAAAGGTATTGATATATTATATATGGATAGGTTCGTGATATCAACCGGAGACCAAGTCAAAATATATATATCTTCAAGGCAAAAGTGAGTATATAGTCCCACTTTTAAACTCTAAATATTTCGGGATGAGAATACATGTATTTTATGTTTTACGTTATGGACACAAGTAACTGAAAAATATATTCTACGTTGAGTTGTACCACTGGCATACTTCCCTGTAGCTTGGTAACTGTTATTTACAGCGGTATTGTAAACGCGAATCCTGTTGATAGATCTATCGGGCCTGACAACCCCAACCGGACTGGACGACCAGTATTCAACGGTTGCACAGTACTTCGTTTCGTGACTACACTTGGTACAGTGTAGTAAGATTTCATAATAAAGGGAATATGCGACGTGATTAAATGTTAAGTATGGTTACCAAGTGCTCAACCACTTAGAATATTTTTATTAAAATGTTTATATGTGAAATCTTGTGGTCTATATATATATTGCTGCCGGCATTAAACCTATATCTCACCAACTTTATGTTGACGTTTTAAACATGTCTATTCTCAGGTGATAATTAGAAGCTTCCGCTGCAACATGTTGAATTTAAACAAGATCTTGAGTATGCATATTTGTGTCAAAAATAAAACTGCATATCGGAGGATTTGTAATGTAAAATATGCTAGAAATCGTATTGTTATCATTACATGTAAAGTTTGTAAGTCTAAGATTATTGCTAAACGATAATCATCTTTTTATTGTCTAAAGCTTGTATTAAAATAAGAGTTATGGTTTGTAATGTAAAATAAATGCAGTTGTTCTTTTAAAAATGTCGCATATAGTGGTCAATACCTCGCAATGAAATCATACGTTATCTAACTCGTTCTTATGGTTAAGGACGGGTTATGACATTATCCAACCCATTTTTCAACCACACACACTTTAAACTCAGTTTTTCTCTCCCAAAAACGAACCAACACCTAAAAACCCTAATTTCTTACTTCAAATTCGTGCATTCTTCCTTTAAATTCAAGATTGAATCATGTTTTCTAGGGTATTGCTAATCTATTTTCATACTTTTCTTTCTCAATTACTTGATTTGTATGTCTATATGCATAATTCAGTGAAAGATAAGTGTGGAGTGTTTGATTTGCATAATTCTTGTTTAGATTAACATACCTTAGTTGTTTAATTACCCATTATGTCTTGATTTTGCAATAATTATATGTTTGATGGGTATGTTCATGATTCTATTATTTGTAGTGATTAAATCCGAAATTAGGGTAATTAATTCAAGATTATTGAGTTTGTTTGTGATGTTTATGAAGCTTGTGAAGTGTTTAATTGTTGTTGATGATATAGATGTTAATTTGGCTGGGTCATAAATTGAATTTAAGTGAATTTCTAGCATGCTTTGAATTGTGATGTTCTTATGAAAGATGTATGCTAGTTTCTCACATGTTTTAGCCTATTGAAGTGGATTGATGGTATGGAATGCTATGATGTAGTGGCGTTATAATGGTCATTTTGAACTAAATTTTGATAACTAGTGCTATGATTGTAATGAATATCATTAGAATGCAAGTTTAAATGTCATGACCTATGAACGCAACATGCTTGAGTCCTAAGTTGATGCCTAATTGTGAATTTTATGAACCACATTTTTGTGAGAGTGTATTTGCTAGTCTATGTTGACTTTGGTTGACTGTGATTAATTATTCTGAACATACGCTTTTACTTATATGAATCACAATGCTTATGAACTTTGAATGGCATGACTAATTCCCCTTGCTACTCGGTTATGTTTTTAGCTAACATTAACACAACGGTTTCAATGTTCTTTGTTTTGGTGTTATTATGTTTTGCAGGGACAATCTAGCAGGGGTGGACAACCGAAAAGGGGCAGAACATCAAGAAACGTTCCACCACCACCACCGGTTCAACAACATTCATCATCATCATCCGGCGAAGAAGAAGACGCTCAAAATAATCCAATAGTTTGGTTAGAACATCTTCGGGACAATGATGATTACGGGGAAACTTTTGCTCGAATTACCCGTCGACCAATTAATGCTACATGGTATTTGGACTGGGCTCCTTTGATTGAGGCAGGTATGCATGCCCATGTTACTCGTTTTTTAGCTATACCATATAGTAACAGATTGACATACGTGAAACGCCCCGTCCTAATCCATCCGGACGAAGTCCATATTGATTATAAACGATTCATAATAGTTGATTACATCGCGAGGTACTTGACCTCTAAATGATACATTTTATAAACATTGCATTCGTTTTTAAAAGACAAACTTTCATTACATCGAAAGTTGACAGGTATGCATACCATTTCATAATATCCAACTATAAATGACCTAATTCGTCATTTACTTAATAATCTCTAATGAACTTCAATGACTCGAATGCAACGTCTTTTGAAATATATCATGAATGACTCCAAGTAATATCCTTAAAATGAGCTAATGCACAGCGGAAGATTTCTTTCAAACCTGAGAATAAACATGCTTTCAAGTGTCAACCAAAAGGTTGGTGAGTTCATTAGTTTATAGTAATCATTTCATTTTCATCATTTTAATAGACCACAAGATTTTAAATATTATAAAATGTGCAGAAGTCCCATTCCAACTGCACAAAAAATATCTTTCATATGAAGAACACCTGGTGAGGATTCAAAATATAATAGTAACCATCTGTGTCGGTCTTTCACCCCACGGCTGAATACATGTGCCTTCAAAATATAGAACCTCTGTGTCGGTCTTTACACCCCACGGCTGAACACATGTTTATAAAATATAGGACAACCGGTGCCAAAATGTCATAAATAATAAACCATCCACCCGGCTCGGGAGCTCATACGCTCTAACGAAAACCGGCGGCTAATGCGTGTCATAATAATCAACCCCAATCCCAGATAATTCTATCATAGAATGCAGTTAAGGTACTTGTGTCTATTGCGTCAAACATTTATAAAAGCGCATGTATTCTCAGTCCTAAAAATGTATATTGCAAAAGCACTTAAAAAGGGAGCAAATGAAACTCACCTAATGTATTTTGTAGTAAAAATACATATGACGTCATTTAAAAAATGTAGGGTTGACCTTGGATTCACGAACCTATATCATTTGTTGATATATTAACACACGTAATCGTAATCGATCAGTTATTTATATACTCTTGTTATTAATAATATATTTGTTATAATATATGTTATTTATATAAATTTAATATATTTAGTTTATATGTTTTATATAACTATATATTAAGGTTTGGTTTATATCTATATATAAATTGATACAGTTAAACTAATATCTTTTTGATAATAAAAGTATAACGAAATGTATTTTTTTTATATAAAAGTATCTATTTATGATAATATTGATAGTTTTAGTGATAACAAAGTAATAATTTTATAAGAATGATAATAATGATAATAAGTTTAATAATAATAATACTAATGATTATAATAATAATAAAAATGATAATTTTTATAATACTACTTATTTACTAATAATAATAATATTCTTATTTTTAACTATAATCATAATAATAATATAATACTTTCATGATAAAATTTATAATAATAAATACATTAGTAATGTTAATAATAATAATAATAATAATAATAATAATAATAATAATAATAATAATAATAATAATAATAATAATGGTTTTTAATATTTATAACTATGATAATAATAATAATAATAATAATAATAATAAGTGTTATAATACTAATAATAACAATAATGATATTTTTGATACTAATAATAATTTTAAATACAGAAAATGTAAGTTTAATCCAGATGATAAGTTTAATAATAATAATAATAATAATAATAATAATAATAATAATAATAATAATAATAATAATAATAATAATAATAATAATAATACTTTTATCTATTGTTATCAATACTAATTATAATATTTTTAATAATAATAATATTAGTAACAATTAACCATTATAATAATAAAGATAATAATAATAATAATAATAATAATAATAATAACAATAATAATAATAATAATAATAATAATAATAATAATAATAATAATAATAATAATAATAATATTAAAAGAAATAATAGGGCTACCTTTAAAAGAACAATTCCTAAAAAAAATGCTATAGTCCTGGCTCGAACCCTCGATCACTAGCTAACCCGACAACACCATGAACCAATGAACCGTTTCTGTCTTTCTGTTTTTAACCCAACCGAATTACTTATAACCCGTAAACTGTGACTCATCTTCTTCATTTGCAATTCCATCAGAAACCAGTTTATTAATCTTCATTAACTTAATTATTGTTTTTAATACGTATAATAAAGATGAAAACAACTTATGATGTGATTTAAAATTAACAGAAACGAATTTTAAAATAAAGAAAACATCAGCAGCAGCCCGTGAAGAACTCCAACTTTGATTTCGAATTTGATCGTACAACCCGCCTAGGAACTTTCTAAATCTTCAATTTAACTTAAAACATAAAGACCAATTCGAATTTCGCAAGAACAGACAGTTTGACTTTTTATTTTCGAAACTTTGACTTTGAAATTCTTAATCGATACTAAAAATTAGCAATTGAAACTTTGCAGAAAGTTTTAATGGAAGATTTTTAATGATACTGTATTAACACAATTTTGAATTGATTTTAAAATCGATCTTTTTGACAATGAAAGCAGGAACATGGGACGACGGTTGTTCTAACCATTTTCTGTTTAAAATTCGATCACACAACAATATTAATTGATATTTAATAATAATGGTGAAGTAATTGAACGGTTTCTGTCTAATATCATAAGTGAATCCTTTGCTTTATACCTGAGCCCTCGACAGAAAGAATCAAATCAAAGAAGGAAATAAAAATAAGGGATAACGACCTTAAACAGAATTTGGCTTCATCCAGTGATTTGATTTTGATTAGTACGATTTTGAAGATAAGAATCAATTTGAACTGTAGAAGGAAAGCTATGTTGAACTGATTCGTACTTAATTCTTCTTGTTTTATTAGTTTGTATAATAATTTCAATTAATTTTATAAATATATTAATAATATTAATACTAATCAATAATTATATTAATAATACAGAATTAATAGTAGAAATACTACTAATATTAATAATAGAGATATCAATATTATTCATGATAATTGTATTATTTCCTAATTATAACTAATACAATATTAATGATATTAATAATATTAACATTGATAAAAATAATAATAATAATAATAATAATAATAATAATAATAATAATAATAGTAAACAATCATAATAATAATAATTATAATAAAAATTTTAATAACAATATTAGATATGATATTATTAATGATAATATTAATAGATTGTGTTATTTTTATGATAATAATGTTAATGATAATATATAATAATTTATATTTATAATAATATTAATAATCCTTAATGAAAATGGTACTGATAATATTTAATAATATTACTAATATTAATCATATAACTAAAATTACAATTTTTCTACTAGTGACAATAATAATGATATTAACAAATCAATTATAACAATTTTAGTATTATAACTTTTAATGATATTCACACTAATATTAATATTAATAATGATAATGAATGTAATAATAATCATATACTAATTATAATTGAACTTGTAATTAATTTTAATATATTTATATTACAATTTATATCATATATTATGTGAGTACCTCTATTGAATATTTAATATTTTTATATTTTATAAATGTTACAATATAATAGTTATCAATAGAAACCTTTTATATATGTTACCATATTGATTCATAATAATATCATATATCTATTTATTCATAATAACTTAATTATTTTGATTATTATTTTACGTTTTTAATTCTACTGATTCAATAACATTTTTATTATTTACAATACTTACATTTATATTTATTTATATATTTATTTATAAACAATAGTTCGTGAATCATCGGAAATAGTCAAGGGTCAATTGATGACATAAATATAGATTTCAACACTTTCGAGACTCAACATTACAGATTTTACTTATCGTGGTGGAATCATATAAAGATTAAGGTTTAAATTTGATCGGAAATTTCCGGGTCATCACAATACGCATGGGAACAAATTTTCAGTCTACACGATCAAGTGTTTCCCGTGCTATGTAAAGAATTTTACTCAACTTTCCGATTCAACAATGTTCGCGATCCACTCTCGGAAGCTTTCTTTAGATTCCGGCTAGGGGGTGATGAAAGAAGTTTGAGTAGTTTTGGGTTATGCAGAGTTTTGGGTATTTTTCACGAACTTACTGACGCACAATTAAGGCAATATTTGGTAAGCTCGGAGTATCATGGGGGAGTAAGTTTTAATGAACAATCCTTTTGGAGAAGGATTAGAGGGTCAAATTCATCTACCCCGTTCAAATCAAGCAGACACAGGTATACTGAAATAGCAACCCCTGACGATAAGCTACTCCATCGACTTATCGCATGTACCTTTAATGCGAGAGTCGAAGGACATGAAAAGGTTAAATCTCTGGATCTATGGATAATGGATCAAATAAAAAGAGGTTGTCACACTGATATACCGGGGTTAATTGGGAACTATTTGCTGGGTATAGCTACGGATGCACGAAGAGACAAACCGCTTCTAGGGGGCCACTACATTACGCGGATTGCCCGTCACTTTAATATTGATCTTAATCGCCTCATAGAATGTGACCATGCAATGAAACCCCTGAAAAAGGTTTCTTATGTTAACGCCGAGATTTTGATGTACGATGGAAATAGGCGTTTGGTACCTTTTGTGGCAGGTGGCGCGAGTGGTAGTGGCGCGAATGTACAACAGGAACAACAAGAGGAAGAGGAAGCAGAAATGGAAGCCCAGACAAATGTTCAAGGTCAAGGTCCTTGGTATCCGTCTCAATCTGGTTGGGATGATTTGGTCAATAATATGAACAACATGAGGGTGAGTCAGCAAGGAATGGAGCAACGCCAGATTGCTCAAGTATATAATCAGGGATGGAACAGTTATGGTATTGATTGGAATAACCATAACACCGAGTTATATTATTCCAACCCCGATCAGTACTATGGAGCAACACGTATGACACCCCAATACTACACTGATCCTGACAACCCACCTCTGCCTTACCCAATTTATAATACTAACGTTGCGATACAGGATGCCAGGAACCGATTTGAGCAGGAATACCCGCAAGGACGCCGAAGCATAGATGGCTCAGAAAACTACTTTTGGCCTTACGATAACTGAAGGCCTGCGAGCCAATGATCATCTTGTTACATTTTCAAACAATCTATTTATTTGTTATGGTGTGTATTAAAACAATATTGGTTTGCATTTTTAAACTAATTGTAAGGTTTGATAATGGATGTGATTGTAAAAACACCGTTATTTTTATTATTATTTGTGTGGTTTGTTAATTTGTGCAGCATGGTCGAACTTCAAAGACTGGCATTAAGTTCCTCAATATTTGATATTATGATGTATGTATGTTGATAATCGAGGAATGGACAATGCACTTATGCTGGCAGTAAGTTCAGCGGCATTCGTCTACATGTTCCACGATTTACAGGTTAAAAATTTGAAAATTTCTACAATCACCCTATCACTTTGCCCTCTAAATTTAATCATTTTTCTGATTTTATGTAATGAGGGCCTTGCATGATCTTAAGTGTGGGGTGGGAGATAGAAATTTATCGGGAATTCGTTTTACAAAAATTAAGGCGTTTATGATCAAAATTTTAAAATTTTCAGGTAGCCTTAGAAACGAAAATTGTCCAAAACCATTTTACATACATTGTGCTCTAAAACTAGAAAAGAAATGTTGAGTTATGTTTTAAATTATTAATAGTCTTTGAAGTTGTACTATCATTCAATTATTTGAATGAAAATCCTACTAGTTTAGTAAAACTAACTTGTAGGTCACTTGTACCAAAACGAGTGTAAACCGTGAGAGAGCGGTGATTGCATAGCGTGGTCGGAAACCGGACCTCACGCCAGATCGAAAACTAAAACTGGACGATCCTCATTGTTTCTCCTAACAAGGACAATGTTGCGTCCGACCACTTTATTATTACCCATAGGATGTATCCATTCCATCCTTAAGGAAGTAAAGTCTTCTGAACGACACACTTGCTGATTTGTTTCAGAAGTTGTAGTCCAGACCAGTTGTAGGGTGACGAAAAATCTTGAAAAGTCATTGCTAAAACCGACTGGAAATCTACCAGGCCTCAACGTCAAATAGGGAAACTGGTAGTCAAAGCTTATCTCAATGAGGGAGATTTGCTAGCCAAATGGGAAGCGCACCATGATACACGAAATGTCAGTGAATTGATCAGATTCCCAGTGGATAACCTCCGAAAAGGTAAGATATCAGCTTTTAAGCATGATGAACCTCAATCTTTATGGTTGACTTAACGGATTAGATGATTACCTCATGATTATCGATGATATCTGGACGTAATGTGTATCCTCCTAAGCGCATTATTTTCTTACCAACATCTAACGATGTTAGGTACTGTGGGAGGGATTGGCTTGACCAATAGCGGGAAACCCGCACTCATTTTCCAAAAATTCAGAAAATCCGACAAAAAAATCGAAAAACGTGCCTAGTGTAAAAACTAGCATTATATTTTCAAAAACATAAAACGTTTTTCATAAGGTCCTGATTTCCGTAGGATCAAATTTTTTCGGATACTTGGCTCTAAAACTCCCAAAAATGTGTGCGTGTGTTGTCATTGTGTATATAGCGTGAGTGTGATTACAATAAATGTGTGTGTTATACTTAAAGCGTGTGTTTCATATAGCGTGAGTTTGCATTTCAAATAAACGTGTGTGTTTCATGTGTTTTGCGTTACTGGTGTGATGTGTGTACTCTATATTGTGTAAGTGCGTTTGATAGTTTTCTACTTTGTAAGAATGAATTGCTTGAGGACAAGCAAGGTTTAAGTGTGGGGTGTTTTGATATTGCTCAATTACATCATATATATATCTCGCAATATCGTGTAAAATACTCTCGAATCAAGGATAGTTAAGGCGGTTTCTACAAGTAATACATAAAGGTATGAAAAGTGTATCGGAAAGTGATTTATAAAGAGTTTTGGTGAATTATGACCATTCTATAAGTTGTGATTTCATCATAGTTGATCCCGATACAAGTTATGGTCAAATTAGCGCTCTAAAATGATAAAACAAGGCTTCAGGTATGTTGGACGCCGTCCAAAATGATTGGGACGCCGTCCAAATAAAGGGAGATTTGGAAAAAAACGTTACAGAATAATTCAGCACAACTGGACGCTGTCCAGATTTCTGGACGCCGTCCAGCCCTTCATAACTGGACGTCGTCCAGAAATCTGGACGCCGTCCAGGCCTTTACAACTGGATGCCGTCCAGAAATCTGGACGCCGTCCAGAAGTAGGTTTCAGCTACTTTTTGCTTTTGACCAACTTTCACCACTTTAAAAGTATATTATTGAGAGAGATACGGAGAGTTACGATACAGAGCAGTTCCAAGACGATTTTAGGAGCAAAATTGGAGAATTCCAAGCTCTTGGAAGAGGCTTAAACATCCAAGAATCAAGATTCAACACCTTCTCCATTCAAGATTCATTCTCTATTAGGTTGATTTCTTGTTCTTCACAATGAATTCTACTTATCAATTGATTGTTATTTTGTTGGGTAATATGATTTTTGGCTAAACTCTATAATGTTTGTCTAGATTAATAACTGAGGTATTGGATGTAATCTTATGGATTGAATGTATTATGTGTGATTAGATTAGAGCTTGAATCAAAGAACCATGCTTATTGATGTCAAATGATTTGTATCTAGTTAATTGATATGTTGTTGATAAAGAGAACTCTTGTTGATGTATCATATTGATTTACAATCAACTTGTCTTAGATTGATTGTTTACTAAACCGGACCAAGGGGTAAATTAGATCAAAATGATTAGACGATATAGGAATGAATTGTGTAGAGCGAACGCAAAAGACAATTGTTATTCAAGTCTTTGATCTAGCTAATCAACTAGTCACAAACGAAAAGGTCTAGGTGATAGGGAACCCTCCACTTAGTAATTCTAGTTTGAGTACTTGCTAAAGAGAACTCTTGGCAAGTCGATTTGGGTGATTAGCATATATATCATAGTTATTTGGTTACAAACACGAGAACTATAGAGAAAAGGGAACCCTTGATCTTGTAATCGAGTTTACGTGTTTACTAAAGAGAACTCTTGGTAAATCTATTAGGTAACTCACACACATAGTCATTCAATCGGGTCTCAACAATAATACTACATCCAATACCGAGGGTAAAATATCTAGATAAACATTTCGTATCTTTGATTTTAATCAAACTATCTTATTTGCTTTCTTTGCACTTGTTTTCATTATATAAACTTAAAAGACCAAAAATATTGGTTTTACTTTTAATCTTCTCTGATTTGGCTAAATCGTTAAATAGCCACAAAAACATAATATCTTGTACCTTTAAGTTTTATTTACTTAGTTAATCATAATATAGTTCTTAATTCTAGTTTGACTGATCCAATTGTCCTTGGAACGATACACGGAACTAAACCATTATTTATACTACTACACGATCGGGTACACTGCCCGTTAGTGTGTAACAATCTTTAATTGGTATTTTTCCATATTATTTCATACATTAATTCATATACCACGTTTTGCACATCAATATTTTTACTACAAAATATCGTATAGTGAGTTTCATTTGCTCTCTTTTTAATTGCTTTTGCAATATATATTTTTGGGCTGAGAATACATGCGCTGCTTTTATGTTTGACGAAATAGACACAAGTAATTAAAATATATTCTACGTTGAGTTGTACCACCTTGCATATCTTCCCTAATAGCTTGGTAACTAATATTTACATGTTGGAAGAACATGTAAGCGCGAATTCTGTTGATAGATCTATCGGGTTTGACAACCCCAACCGAGCTAGTTGCTCTAGTATCGTAAACGGTTGCATAGTACTTCATTTTTACTACACTTGGTACAGTGTAGGGAGATTTCATAATAAAGGGAATATGCCACATTAATTGTTAAGTATGGTTACCGAAGCGCTCAACAACTTATAGAATACTTTTATACACTTGCGAGTCTACATATATTTATGAAACTGAAATCTTGTGGTCTATCAAAATTACTGAATTTTATGATTGTATATGATAAACCTATGAACTCACCAACCTTTTGGTTGACACTTTAAGCATGTTTATTCTCAGGTATGAAAGAAACCTTCCGCTGTGCACTTGCTCATTTTAGAGATATTACTTGGAGTCATTCATGGCATATTTAGGTCAGAACCTCGCAATGGGACCAGATGTTGATGACTTCGTCCAGGTGGATTAGGACGGGTTATTAAAAATTCATAGTTATGAGGAAGTCAGTGTACCAACGAGGAAGCGCGAAGTTGAAAAGTTAGTAGACTTCAAGGTGGTGGTGACGTTCTCACTAGGGTATCTTGAAGAAGAGTCTACAAAGGCGTCTGTTGGAGTTCCTTTTTTGTTGGTGAAGGAAATCATTTATGGACAGAAAATCCTGTACGAGGGTGGTCGTTGACATGTGTGTTCAGGATTGGACGTGTCTAGATAGACGTGTGAGCCATGGTTGTCTCATGAAGAATCCTATATTTGAAGTGTCGCATACTTCGATTGGTCTTCTAGTGTAAGAAGATGATCTTCGTGTTAGAAGATGGTGGCGATAGAAACCGAGATGGCTCAAGCTAGTAACTAAGAGATTGGATTATCGCTCAGCGGTATTTTTTGGTGTCGAAAGACTTCACTTGCTCGTAGGATAACGAGTGAAGTGCGGCGTGATTCGGGTGTCTCATCCGGCGGTATCAAAAGGAGTTGGTAATCGGCTAATCTGAAGTTATTGTAGGTTTTGTTGAAGAAACACAGTGACGGGTTGGCGAAGGTTGTGTTTAGATCATCCTTCAAGTGGGAGATTGTTGGATATGTGAAGGATATCAAAACAACAAGGAAAAGAAGAAGAAAAAAAGGCTGATTTGAATTTTGTCGTGGAGGCGCGGTGCTGCCCTTCTTGGGCGCGGCGCGGCTAGTGCCTGACGAGGAAGTTTCCAAAATCAAGTTTTCTTGTTCCCTAAGTTGTTTCCTTGCCTATATAAACATCTCATTGTAACATGTAAATGTGTGCACACAAAAAATAATAAAGAAAGATCTCTGGTTTGCGCCCGTGGACTAAACTCTCCTCCGTGTTTGGAGTTGGGATATAACCACGTTAAATTCATATGTCGTTTATTTATCGTTTCATGCTTTATTTTATCGTTTTTCGTTGTGGGTTTGGTGATTGTTTTAAATCACCGGTCTTGTTTAGAGTCCTAATTCCTAACAGGTACGATTTGGCCTCGTTGGATTTTTTTTTTTTTTTTTTTTTTTTGAGAGGTAGTCGGATGTTTAAAATTCGAAAATGTTATACCCACCAAATTTTTACAAAGAGACATTCACCAAATGACTTGTACTAGTTTAATAAGAGGAGGTAAGCGGGACTTGTTTTCGGCAAAAAAAAATTAATAATAATAATAAAAAATACTCATAATGGTAAGTTAGTAAACAATTAGAAATACTATTTTAAGTACGATAGTAAGCTTTAACTTATATTATTATTATTATTATTATTATTATTATTATACTATATACTATATGTAATATGTAATGTAATTGCCCGCTGGTTCGGATGTCCTTTCATGGTTAGTAATCCACACAACAATTGACATTTTGTGCATCAGATGGTACTGTTTATAACGGGCAATATGTAATTTTAAACTTTTTTTGCATGTTATTCGATTTTTCGTAAACAAAGCGGCAGACAATCCTCATTCAAAAATACTATTCTGTTATTAATTTTTCATAGAAAATTTTTTTCATTATTAATTTACTAACTAAAATGAAAATAATTAATAAAAGTTACCAAATGGTTGAAAACTTTATGTTTACCTCTATATGTGTAGTTATGCAATTTGGAATTTATTAGTTCACCTTAAATTTTGTAAAGTTGTACAATTTCTTATCTATTGTCTATAGTTAATATTAAATCTTTAACCTTATGATGTCATAAAAAAATAATTATCTTTTATAATAATAAATTAAAAAAAAAATTAGAAGACATCTAGATGATGTCATAAACATTAATTAAAATAAATTAATAAAAAAAGAGTAATTATTTATCTTCTACTTTTTAATAAATTATTTTTTCCTTTTCATAATAACATCTAAATAATTATTCCATATTATTATATAACGAACGTGATTATCTTCTACATCATATCTTTTCTTTTCTTTTCTTCAATCATAACAACTAAATAATTTGTGTGGCTAAAATGTCAAGTCAGAGTGTGACTGATATTGTGTGATATATTTGTGTGGGAATATCAAATCTCTTAGAACATACTTAAAATAAAATTTCTTAAACACAACAAAATATCATTCATTAGTCAACCTTTTTGTAACGACCCGAATTTTTCGACTTGCTTTTATGCCTTGTATTTTTGCGAAACTGCATATTTGTGCGTACTGTGATACTTTATTACTCCGGAACCTTGGCACACGTGTTTTATATTCATATTTACCCTAAAACATGCCTTGGTATATGTGGAATGCTTAACTTGTCCATTGGATGCTTTATAACCGTTAGTGTTACTTGCCGTTACGAATAAACCGCGGACTGCGCGCACGTTTGACTTTTGTCGGAACCGGAACTTTTGGTCTGCGAAATATTAATTATTATTTTATAATAATAATTACCTGGGCTTTTGGATACTTAATTTTATTTATTTAATTGCTAAAGCCCAATAGTTAGCCTTGTTGGACTCAAGCCCACCCTACTCTAGCTAGTGACCCAATTAATTAGCCCAAGTATTATTACTAGTAGCCCATAATAATAAATAAATAATAAATTAATTAATTAATGAGTCATACTAGAATAATGGATAAGGATTATCAACTTTGTCACTTAGGATTCTAGCATAAGGACACACTTTAGACACCATTAGCCATAAAGCAAAACTTTGTCTCCCTCCCCCTCCCCTCAAAACTCACGGCCATATGGCCTTGCCATGTTATCAATCCATATCCATTTCATTTGCTAATAAATACTAGCCATTTACCTCACACTTGATCATTTGGTTTTCACACACACTTGTTCTTTCTTTCTTTCCTCTCTAGTTCTTCTTGTAAGTTTTCTTTTCCTTCTTTTTTTCCTTTCAATTTCATGGTCATCATCATCATAATATGGAGATTAAAGTTTCTTTTAGCTTTGATCTTACTTATATCTTGTTGATTCAAGCATGAATCTTTCAAGAACATGGAAGATTCAAGCTTTCTAGCTTGAATCTTCATATCTTTTGTAGATCTACTTCTTTTATACTTTAATCTTGTTATTTTATGATAAAGATTCAAACTTTTATTTGTAATCTTCATGCATCTTCAAGATCCAAGCCTTATGCTTCAAGATCTTCAAGAACAATTAAGATGCAAGCTTTCTAGCTTGAATCTTCATATCTTTTTGTTAGATCTAAGTTCTTTTTGCTTTGATCATGTTGTTTTGTGAAAAAGATTCAAACTTGTGTTTGTTATCTTCATATATCTTAAAGATCCAAGCTTTATGCTTCAAGATCTTCAAGAACACTTAAAGGTTCAAGCTTTCTAGCTTTGCAACCTTGTAACTTGTGTGAAATGGATCCAAGCTCTCTAGCTTAGGGTTCCATCACCACATTTGACTTGGATTGTGCTTATACTTGTTGAATTGATGTAAAGTTTGTAGCTTTAGTTATTATTGTGAATTGAAATTGTGTTAAGACTAAGGATATGATGTAACCTTGGTTCATCATCCATCTAAGACTCATGAATGAGTTGTGTTCATACTTGGTCTTAACATATTGTGTATTGATGGTGAATCTTGGTCAAAAGTGATGCTAAACCATCAACAAGTTGTACACTTGAAGCTACAAGCATCAAGGATGAGAACCGTGATGAGCATCAAGCACCAAGAACCCCACTGGAGCACTTACCTACTGTTTTTCGTATCTGATCAGACCACCTGGGCTACTGGAAAGTTGATTTTTGGTTAGCTCGGTTCGAGTAGATGATTTTCCGTTTAGGCCTCGTCTTAATCCGAATTACGGTTTAGGATTTATGGCCCTCCGATAGTCACTACACCCTATTAACGTTGTGCTGAAATTTCGGACCTACTCGCACTTAAACCATTGCCACGGTCAAATGAAGACGAGTTAGGTTCTGGAAATTGGTCAGTGGTTAGGGGACTCATATACAGAGCAATGGCCACTGACTATGCATCTTTTTGATTTACGTAGAGGTCGTAGCAGCTGACCGAAGTCAGCCTATTGTTTCGATCTCTATTCTTGTCGAACTTACTTAGTTTTTATGATGATGAATGATGATGATGATGACACTTAAACTTATTTTATGCACTATTAGAATTTATAAAGACAACCTACTGACCTAGTAACCTTTGATTTAGGTTTACGACCTTTCGGACCGACTTACTACTTGCGTACTTTCATTACCGACTTTACCACTTTTATCACTGTGAGTTATAGCATCCCTTTTTACCACTTTTACTATTTTTGGGACTGAGAATACATGCGCTTTTTATGTTTTACATGTTAGGAACGAGTACTTAAACTTTGTATGTGTATGGGTTATACAACGGCATTAATATTCCCTTTAGCACGGTAACGTTTAGTCATTGGTTTTTGAACCGGTGAACGCGAATCTTAGATATGGATCCATAGGGTTTGACATCCCCACTCGGGCTAGTCGCGCTAGCATTTAACGGGTGTTTAATAATTCGTGAACATACGCACTCGCCAGGTGTACTTTCAGGGCATTATAAACGTTAAGTCTAGTTACCGGGTGTCCACGGTTATACATATACTTTTCATACTGTTTGATA
Source organism: Rutidosis leptorrhynchoides (assembly GCF_046630445.1). Taxonomy (NCBI): domain Eukaryota; kingdom Viridiplantae; phylum Streptophyta; class Magnoliopsida; order Asterales; family Asteraceae; genus Rutidosis; species Rutidosis leptorrhynchoides. The sequence goes on along the minus strand of NC_092340.1, from coordinate 92,927,871 downwards.
CGCTGTTTGCAGCACTGAAATCTCGTGGCCTATCTTACGTTACTATTACCACTTAAACTATAGCTCACCAACATTCGTGTTGACTTTTTAAGCGTGTATTTCTCAGGTGCCTAGAGGTTTATTGCTTCCGCTGTTACACTTGCTGTCATGCTATTATTGAATTGCTGTTATAGACCTACTGTACTAGTTATCCGCTGCATTACTAGAGATGTCTCAAATTATGAAACTTATGTTTTGCATTCGTAAACTTATGTTATTTTGAAACAATGGTTTGTAATAAGTCTTATGACATGTTATCTTTGTAAAACGTTATCTTTTTAATGAATGCAAATCGGTTTTCAAACAGCATATAGTGTTTGACCTTGTGATGATCCTGTTTTTGATGATCCGTACACGATGGTTTTGTACGGGGCGTCACAGTTGTTATCAGAGCATTGGTTGTAGGGAATTAGGTTGCATTAGTGAGTCTAGACTGACCCGAGTAGGATTCACTAATAGGACTAATCTACAACTTGCTAGTTTACTTGTTTCTGCAAAACTTACTGCATGCTTTTGTCTACTATTCTCAGCTGTATGATCTTACTGCATGCTATTGCTTATCTTCACTGGCATGCGAACTTGTTGTATGCTTACTTCCGCTAATGCATGATTATTATCTGCTTTCACATGTTATTTCTGTTTAGCACTGTTGTTATTGCCATGCTAGGTTGCTATAGTGCCTAATACATGCTTGCTTATGACTTATTGATATGGAAAAGTTATTTTTCTTGTTCAGATGTCGGATATTCCACCTATCATCATTTTGGACAGCGATTTAGACTCGTCAGCCACCTCACCTACTGCTGCTACCGACACACAGATCCCGTTAACCAGTGACCCCTGTGCTTAATCCTCCGGAACCAGCGGCCATACACATGTACCAGTGGTTACCGCAGTCAGAGCCCAGGACCCTCCAGAGATTCCAGCTCCAGTTGCCCCGGTACCTCACGGAGCCACAGCCCCGCCCCGGTGGTGTTGTGATTCCCGCAGAATTCGGGGAAGGTCCATTCTGTAACCATTTACGCATGTGGTGCCGACGCGCTCCTGATGGACGTCTTGTGCCAATTCCGCCCGGCAGATACCGACAGATGATGGTCGCCCGAGGACAGCCAGTACAGCCACCCGTGCAACCACTCCCAGCTGATTCATCATCCGACGGCTCATCCACAGACGACTCTAGCGATGATGACTCTGACAAGGAGGACCTTGATGATGCACCTGTGCAGCCACCCTCCACCCCGCCGAAGAAGCGGTACCGTTTCGATGGCACCGTTATTCCGGGGATTAACAGAGGTCGAGCATTCACTGACGCACATGGCCAGCGTTGTAGGGTTACCGCCCATAAGCGGGTAAGCCTTACCGCCGTGCAGCATCTACCTCTGGAGCCGGACCATCTGCACCACCAGCACCATCTGCACCAGCAGCACCGCCTGCTCTGCCAGCCCCTCCTTCTGTCGAGGAACTGACGAGGGAGGTGGAGATCCTCTGTGCTTGGGTAACTGAGCTCGAGGAGCAGATGTCCCATGTGCTGGACATCCTTTGCCCACCGTCACCATAGAGCTTTGTAGTAGGTTTCATTTTGTAATCTCGTTTGTAGTTCCATGTTTTCCTTATGTAATGTGCGAACTTATGCGAATGTATGCAACTCTTTATTAATTAATGGAACTTTGTATTGTTAAATTCTTGCACAGTGTTCTATCTACATTACTGTATATTGGTTTTGCGGTATTTATACCTGGTTGCGTTACTATATTGGCATGCGTTGTGTTGTTTTCCTGTTTACTATATACTGTATTATTGTATATTATATGCTGGATTTTGACTTAAGTCAAAACTTTTGTTTCGAAGGACAATGACAAACACACGAACAACACCCACAGCAGCTCAAATCGAAGAGATGATTAATGAACGAGTCACCGCAGCCTTGGCGGAAATGAACCCTCAAGCTGAACCACCGACGATTATCCAACCCGTTCGAAACGGGTGCACCTACAAGGAATTCCAGAGCTGTAAACCACATAACTTCAGCGGAACTGAGGGGCATGTTGGTCTCACAAGATGGTTTGAAAAGCTTGAATCAGTATTCTGAGTCAGCAACTGTTCCGAGTCTAACAAAACCAAATTTGCTTCCTGCACGCTATCTGATGGCGCCCTCACGTGGTGGAACACCATGGCACAGGCACAAGGTATTGATGAGGCGTATGCTACGCCATGGGAGGAGTTCAAAGCGGCTATGATTGATGAGTATTGTTCGAGAACCGAGATACAAAAGATGGAAATGGAGTTTATGCAATTGAAGGCTGTTGGCAACGATCTCGATGGTTACAATCGGAGGTTTCTTGAGTTAGCTCTTATGTGTTCTACCATGGTCACCCCGGAATTCAAGCGCATGGAGAGATACTTTTGGGGACTCCCTAAGTCCATCAAGGGTAATGTCACCTCGTCCAAGCCACGGAATGTTCCCGAAGCAATGCCCATGGCGCATACACTCATGAATCAGATTCTCATCGATGAACCAGAGAAGTCCAAGTCTGAAGCGGGTAGTAGTGACAAGCGAAAGTGGGATAACAGTAAGGGGAGGACCTATGATCAAACCCCCGCTAAGAGACACAACAACGGTGGAAACCCCAACCCCGGCATAAGCTCCAACCCGAACTACAAAGGTACCCTACCGCAATGCAAGAGGTGTTACAAACACCACACTGGGTATTGTAATACGGTCTGTGAAAAGTGCAACAGGATCGGGCACGTTGGCAAGAACTGCAAGATTCTCGTCCCAGCTGCAAGGACAAACCAAAATGGGACAAACCAAAATGGGCCAAGGAAATGTTACGAGTGTGGACATCAGGGCCACTTTAGGAATGATTGCCCCAATAAGAAGAAGGATGGCGGACCACTGCGAGGTAGAGCTTTTAATGTTAATGCAAGGGATGCACGTGAGAACCCCGACTTGGTTACAGGTATATTCACTATCAACAATCTATTAGCCTCTGTCCTATTTGATACTGGTGCCGATAGAAGCTATGTCTGTAGAAACTTTTGCTCTAAGATAGATTGGTCATTAGTTCCTTTAAAAGAAAGTATGCTAGTTGAGGTAGCCAATGGGAAACTTGAGAAAGTTGACCAAATTGGCCGAGGAGCTATTATTAACATAGCTGGCGTGGATTTCAAAATGGACTGGTTGACTAAAGTAAGGGCCGATGTTATCTGTGGAGATAAAGCTCTTCGTATACCACAAGGAGATGGTGAGCCACTGGTTATATACGGAGAGAGATGTAGTTCGAAACTGAACCTCATTAGTTGTATGAAAGCGCAGAAGATCATGAAGAAAGGACGTCTTGCTGTTTTAGCACACGTGAAGGTTTTAGAAACAGAAGAGAAGAGTGTGAATGATGTGCGAATTGTGAATGAATTCCCCGACTTCTTTCCAGAAGAACTGCCTGGATTACCGCCACCGAGAGCCGTAGAGTTCCAGATCGATCTAGTGCCGGGAGCTGCACCCGTAGCTCGTGCGCCTTATCATCTGGCACCTTCAGAACTGCAAGAATTGCAGAGTCAACTACAGGAATTGCTCGACCGAGGGTTTATCCAACCGAGCTCGTCGCCTTGGGGCGCACCAGTTTTATTCGTGAAGAAGAAGGATGGATCTTTCCGCATGTATATCTACTACCGCGAACTCAATAAATTGACGATCAAGAATCAATATCCTCTTCCCTGAATTGACGATCTTTTTGATCAGCTGCAAGGATCAAGCATTTACTCTAAGATCGATTTGCGATCTGGTTATCACCAGTTGAGGGTGAAGGAGAGTGATGTGATGAAGACTGCGTTTAGAACCCGCTATGGTCATTATGAGTTTCTCGTGATGCCGTTCGGATTAACCAACGCACCAGCCGTGTTCATGGACCTCATGAATCGTGTCTGCAAGCCATACCTGGATAAGTTCGTTATCGTTTTCATAGATGATATCCTCATCTATTCCCGAAGTGCAGAAGAACATGAACAACATCTTCGGTTAGTGCTCGAACTCTTGAGACAAGAGCAGCATTATGCCAAATTCTCCAAGTGTGAATTTTGGCTGAAGGAAGTCCAATTTCTGGGTCATATTGTGAGTGATCAAGGTATCAAAGTTGATCCCGCCAAGATCAAGGCTATCAGCATGTGGGGAACCCCCACTACTCCGACTCACATCCGCCAATTTCTAGGTCTTGCCGGTTACTACAGAAGTGTAACAACCCAACCCGTATTAAAACCGGCCCATAAAATTTTTTCTTTTTAATACGCTTTAAATAACACTTTAGGTCCCAATTTTGTTTCCATAAACATCTTTAATACAATAGAAGGTTTAATAAACCTTAAAACATTTAATACATTGATTAATTATCCAAACGGACATACACGACCCGACTAGTTTAGTTTCCAACCAAAACCGAGCATGGTGATTTGGGACTACGCTACCCAAATCCTAATCGAATACAAAGGCAAGATCTTCTAAGCAACCTAGCCAAGATCTCTAATCCCCAAGCTTACCCGAGCCGCCAAGCATGCGAACCTATAAAAATATCAACAACGAGAGGGTAAGCTAACGCTTAGTGAGTGAGAATATACTACATACATATATATGCATAAAATGGACACGCCACACAAATAGCCAAATACCGCATACCGAAGCATCCAAGCATAAAGGCAAGCTAGTCTAAGCATACCGTAAGATCACTAAGCAACGAGCTAAAGATACATCAACAAAATATAAGTTCACCAACGACGATGTGAACAATGCCAATAAGCTAAACCCAGAGGATTAGCTACATCACGACAATACAACATTATACGTATACAATATATATATATATATATATATATATATATATATATATATATATATATATCTATATCTCGAATAACATAAATTTGCTTACGCTTACAACACAATAACCATGGTTAACCAATAGTACAAGGAATGGTACTTCGAATTTCCCATTGGTGTTCCCAACAACCGTTAGTGCACAACAAATTATAACACTAACCCCGGAGTGCTATCGATCGCCCGAACTTTAAACCCACCAGTCACGTGTAATGTGGTATTGAACGCCCGAACTTTAAACCCACACTACATGCCCACACACATATATGACATGGCATCGAATGCCCGAACTTAAACCCATATCATATATTGACCCGATGTGGTATCGACCTCCCGAACTTAAACCCACATCGAATCTCGTACAAGTAAATACATTATATACACATATGCATAATCATTCCACTCACAATATTAACCCTTCGCCATTGGGGTTATATAATCCACATCACACACCCATGTGATAACGTACACACAAAGTGTGCACCTCGCCAAGGTAGTCAACCAAAACGCACAACCGTGCCAATTGGACCTATACACAAGTCCAACAATTCCACCTATATGAGAAGTGAGCTCTATAACCGAAAACCCCTTCACCCGACCCGCACCCATCCTACACATACATATGCATATAGGATATTAACACTCACCTTGTCGCCTCGATGAATGCTTCCAAGTAATCCGCAACTCGTCAATGGAAAGTACCTATTCCATCATCACAAATTTAACAACACACTTAGATTGGATTTACAAACCAACCCAATTTGACACTTAGTGCAATTTCGACCCAAATGCACTTCCAAGTACAAACCGCGCCCAAACTATCCAATAATTACTAACACAAGTGTGAATGGTCCTAATATGCCCATTAAACCCAATCACGAGTGTTAAACACTTATCGTTCTCAAAATCGCCCATAAACCCTAATTTTCCAACACCTCAATAATCACTAAATACTAGTGATTACACCCATTTGCAAGTCTTACAAGCATAAACTTGCACACCAAACCCAAAACCCGTCAATAACAACAATAAACCCGAATATTGGTGTTAATCTCCAATTAACAACTAAATGGGTTTCACCTATGAATCATACAATCAAAAGCCCTAAATTTGAATGATGAACACGAAAATGAAATTCGGAGTTAGAGCTTACCAATAGTATCACTGTGTAGCTAAGAACGAGGAGAACAAACTTGTCAACTACGCCAAAGATCAAAACCCGCTTCTTCCTTTCCAAAATCCCACTTGAATCACTTGGGGTATTTGAGTTTCTTGGGAGAAAATGAAAGAAAAAGGAAAAGAAAATAAGAAATGAAATGAATGGATGAGGTTAAATCCTCAAATCTGGCTCAAACGCAAAAAGACCAAATTACCCTGGAACTTCATTTAAAATTACAAGAATCTGGTGCCAGTTCGTGCAGTATGCCGCGCCGCGGCCTTAAATGTCGCGCCGCGACATTTGACTAAGTCTGGGATCATTTTATAACTAACTTCTGATCTAAATTTCAATAGAATGCCGCGTCGCGGCCTCATTTATCGTGCCGCGACCTAAAGCTCGACCTGATCCCTTCTCCCGCGTACAAGACTTTAACACCCGAACACGTCTCAAATCCTTCAAACTCTAGTCGTACCTACACAATACACCTATATATCATGTACGGAGAAAAACGGGGTGTTACAACTCTCTCCCACTTAAATTCGATCACGTCCTCGTGATCCTAGTCACGAACCCAAACGGACCCACACTCAATGGTCCTCGAACATGCATTTCAAACCGACTTCTACCACAATTTCACTAACCCGAAGGTTAATCCAATGACATATCACACACTTGCTCGCATCCCGAGACGTACAATACCCGCAACAACCGAAGTCTACAATGATCCCTTAGACAATTCTCCTCAAAGAGTTACCCTTAACAACTAAATCGTCACCCGCGATTTATCAAAACCATAATCCGAGCACTAAAACCCTACTCAATTCCCTCGCATCGGGAAAACTCATCCAATCTCTAACCGAGATATCAACCCTTAGCATACCATACCAAGTACCTCGCTAGTAACAACCGCACATCCAAATAAAGTCAACCATCTAAACCGACGAAGACCGAATAGAAGCGAATCTTTACGGATAACACCAATCACTAAACATCCCTTGTAGTGCGCAATACGACCAATACGCAACTACCGTAACATCATAATCCAACGGCTAAAACCGATAGCGCCCAAAACGACTATGGAAACGCAAATCTCAAGGTGTACCAAATCGACTATTGTCACACCCGTAACAACATGTGAGCGAAACACGGCTATCGCATCACTAATCATATAACATGGTCCTCACGACCCCACCATTGGTGTATAAAACAACCAATAGATCACACGACACGAAGGCTGGCCGAAAACATACGCGCCTTAGTGAATCCGAACTACACGCGACTCACTACCTTCACCACAACAACACTCGGGATTGGCCGAACTACACGCGATCCACTACCATGATGAAGTCAGCGGACCCGAAGATCATGCTTCACCAATCTCAACACCGAATGAAGTCAGCGGACCCCGTCAACGGTCATGCTTCACCGATATAACACCTCACTCATGATGAAGTCAGCGGACCCCGAAGGTCATGCTCCACCAATCGCATACTCCCATGATGAAGTCAGCGGACCCTAAAGGTCATGCTTCATCAATCAATGCCCTTTTGGCCTCGAATGACGAGTAGCGTAACATCGCGCTCTGCTACGCCATAGTGAATCCTAACGGATACCACTAACCATTCACACACTCGAGCAAGAACCACCTATATCAAACATAGGCACAAAACAATAATTCTCTAGAAGAGAATCCGACACACACCTCCCTTAACCGAAGGATTTCACCTTGCTCACCAAACACGTCCATTATCTCTCAACGAGATTTACCACATTACCACATCGGTGATAATTCAAATCCAAACCATAAGTACAATTTATCCGAAATTGTAATCTACCACTAATCGACCAAAACCAGGTCTCGACAACATTTTTCCGGATCTACCCAAAAGCATCATCCGAAATCTCACACGACCCATCACCATATCTTGCTCCGGCCTTAAGCACATGAAGGATTTCAATCAATCCTTAAACACTTCGAACAAAAAGTGTACCACGATTACACAAACCACACCCTCGCAATCATCCAATTGATCTAGTTTGTCAATTTGCACCTAATCACTCATGTATCTAAGGGTTTCACTCCGGTACCCTAAGTACAATGTAACCACAACACAATCGGAGTCGACACCACGCTAGTAGGTATGAAAGAGGCACCTAATATCGCGTCACGTAGACTCCTTTTACAACATACATCGAGATCAAACACTCGATCTTTTTCGGGTTCCAATCCACCCGACGAACCTCATGGTTCATCAACTTCAACACAAAAGCGAACACGCGCTTAACAATCTAACACCAAAACCCATTTCCATGGTTTGGTAGAAACATTACCCAAATACTAAGGAATGCTTGGTTGCACCAAGTCTTACGCCCTTCGCCCAACAATCAAACGTCACCTTAGAGTACTTCCATTAGGAACGTCACCCATAACAACAACATGCACAACACAAGTCATTTAATCAACTCAAATTCAAATGGCACTTTAATAAATAATCAAAGGACATATTTACTAAAATGAAACGTACCTTAACATCTCCTTGCCGTATTCGCCGCCGCTAACTCAGGACAATCTGGCTTGCGATGTCCCTCTTTATGACAATAGTAGCACATTTCGTCATCACTTCTCGGCATTGTGCATTCCCACAACTTGTGGCCCCTAACACCACAATTGAAACATCTAGGCGCACGAGAATCCATCGCGCCTTTTACCACATTACTCATACTCGCACTCGTACTCGCACTCTTATTTTTCTTACTTGGAGCACCATACAACACAACCCTTCTCTTACTTGAAGGTTCGCACATCTTTGATCGTGTATATGACTCAAAACCTCTAGCCAAGTCGAATAATTTCGCAAATGATTTCGCTTGACCCCGGCTAATTTTACCCTTCAAGTCATCATTCAAGGTCCGATAGAAATCCCCCATCAACAACCGATCATTCCCCAAATACTCTGGGCAAAAACGAGCCTTCGCCATAAAGGTCGTCTTGAGAGTATTCAAATCCATATAACCTTGTTGCATATTTCGCAACTCATTATGCAAATCTGACAAATCGGCTCGAGTCCGAAATTCCTCGAAGAATTCCTTCTTAATATCGTCCCACGATAACCCCATAAATGCTTCACCACCCACAATGTCGATCTTACCATCCAACCAATCTCTTGCCCTACCCCGCAACAAACTAGTAGCGAGCCTCGTCCTCTTCTCGGGAGGGCAATCAATAGTACGAAAACACCCTTCGACATCCGAGATCCATGTTGTGCTTATCATAGGATCCGGGTTCCCGTCATTCATCGTAGGTTTAGTCCTCATGAAGCTCTTACGACAACGTTCCATTTCACCACTACTTTGAAAATCGGAATACATCCTACCCAATTGCTCCGCAACAGCGGCCGCAACTATAGCATTAAGCTCAATGTCGTTCGTCTCAATCTCAATTCCCGTCGCCATTTTAAGGAATGCAAAGATTAGATCATGAACGTATAGAACCATACATGCAACCTCGCCCCATCTTGCTCAATAATCGTCTTACATCACTCGTTAGATGCGATTTGCACCCGTATTAATGATAGCTAGTCACTAATACGCGAACACGTCGCATTCACTCGTTAGTACCACGACCATCTTGCTCGATAATTTTCGCAAACACAAACATAAACACGAAACAACTCATTAGTATATTAATAACATCCGCATATTAATATAAACGTTAGTCCACCTATAATCTAGGTCACTAACCAAATTCCCATTATGACCCGTAATCCTACAAGTCCCGCAACAATTAAGCACACACAAAAATCTAAGTCTAGGCACCTATCTCAAGTCACCTAAATCCCTTAGACCATGCCCTGATACCACTTGTAACAACCCAACCCGTATTAATACCGGCCCATAAATTTTTTTCCTTTTAATACGCTTTAAATAACACTTTAGGCCCCAATTGTGTTTCCATAAACATCTTTAATACAATAGAAGGTTTAATAAACCTTAAAACATTTAATACATTGATTAAATGTCCAAACGGACATACACAACCCGATTAGTTTAGTTTCCAACCAAAACCGAGCATGGTGATTTGGGACTACGCTACCCAAATCCTAATCGAATACAAAGGCAAGATCTTCTAAGCAACCTAGCCAAGATCTCTAATCCCCAAGCTTACCCGAGCCGCCAAGCATGCGAACCTATAAAAATATCAACAACGAGAGGGTAAGCTAATGCTTAGTGAGTGAGAATATACTACATACATATATATGCATAAAATGGACACGCCACACAAATAGCCAAATACCGCATACCAGAGCATCCAAGCATAAAGGCAAGCTAGTCTAAGCATACCGTAAGATCACTAAGCAACGAGCTAAAGATACATCAACAAAATATAAGTTCACCAACGATGATGTGAACAATGCCAATAAGCTACACCCAGAGGGTTAGCTACATCACGACAATACAACATTATACGTATACAATATATATATATATCTATATCTCGAATAACATAAATTTGCTTACGCTTACAACACAATAACCATGGTTAACCAATAGTACAAGGAATGGTACCTCGAATTTCCCATTGGTGTTCCTAACAACCATTAGTGCACAACAAATTATAATACTAACCCCGGAGTGGTATCGATCGCCCGAACTTTAAACCCACCCGTCACGTGTATTGTGGTATCGAACGCCCAAACTTTAAACCCACACTACATGCCCACACACATATATGACATGGCATCGAACACCCGAACTTAAACCCATATCATATATTGACCCGATGTGGTATCGACCGCCCGAACTTAAACCTACATCGAATCTCGTACAAGTAAATACATTATATACACATATGCATAATCATTCCACTCACAATATTAACCCTTCGCCATTGGGGTTATATAATCCACATCACACACCCATGTGATAACGTACACACAAAGTGTGCACCTCGCCAAGGTAGTCAACCAAAACGCACAACCGTGCCAATTGGACCTATACACAAGTCCAACAATTCCACCTATATGAGAAGTGAGCTCTATAACCGAGAACCCCTTCACCCGACCCACACCCATCCTATACATACATATGCATATAGGATATTAACACTCACCTTGTCGCCTCGATGAATGCTTCCAAGTAATCCGCAACTCGTCAATGGAAAGTACCTATTCCATCATCACAAATTTAACAACACACTTAGATTGGATTTACAAACCAACCAAATTTGACACTTAGTGCAATTTCGACCCAAATGCACTTCCAAGTACAAACCGCGCCCAAACTATCCAATAATTACTAACACAAGTGAGAATGGTCCTAATATGCCCATTAAACCCAATCACAAGTGTTAAACACTTATCGTTCTCAAAATCGCCCATAAACCCTAATTTTCCAACACCTCAATAATCACTAAATACTAGTGATTACACCCATTTGCAAGTCTTACAAGCATAAACTTGCACACCAAACCCAAAACCCACCAATAACAACAATAAACCCGAATATTGGCGTTAATCTCCGATTAACAACTAAATGGGTTTCACCTATGAATCATACAATCAAAAGCCCTAAATTTGAATGATGAACAAGAAAATGAAATTCGGAGTTAGAGCTTACCACTAGTATCACCGTGTAGCTAAGAATGAGGAGAACAAACTTGTCAACTACGCCAAAGATCAAAATCCGCTTCTTCCTTTCCAAAATCCCACTTGAATCACTTGGGGTATTTGAGTTTCTTGGGAGAAAATGAAAGAAAAAGGAAAAGAAAATAAGAAATGAAATGAATGGATGAGGTTAAATCCTCAAATCTGGCTTAAACGCGAAAAGACCAAATTGCCCTTGAACTTCATTTAAAATTACAAGAATCCGGTGCCAGTTCGTGCAGTATGCCGCGTCGCGGCCTTAAATGTCGCGCCGCGACATTTGACTAAGTCTGGGATCATTTTTAACTAACTTCTGATCTAAATTTCAATAGAATGCCGTGTCGCGGCCTCGTTTGTCGCGCCGCGACCCAAAGCTCGACCTGATCCCTTCTCCCGCGTACAAGACTTTAACACCTGAACACGTCTCAAATCCTTCAAACTCTAGTCGTACCTACACAATACACCTATATATCATGTACGGAGAAAAACAGGGTGTTACAAGAAGGTTTATTGAAGGTTTCTCTTTGATTTCGCGTCCTTTGACTGCGTTAACTCATAAAGGGAAGAAGTTTGTTTGGGAAAAAGAACAAGAAGCAGCATTTCAAACCCTGAAGCAGAAGTTAACCACCGCACCTATCTTATCTCTTCCCGAAGGCAGTGACGACTTCGTTGTGTACTGCGATGCTTCAAAGAATGGCTTTGGTTGTGTATTGATGCAAAGAACGAAGGTCATTGCTTATGCATCTCGTCAGCTGAAGATTCATGAGCGAAACTACACTACTCATGATCTCGAACTTGGAGCCGTTGTCTTCGCATTGAAGCTGTGGAGACACTATCTTTATGGAACAAAGAGTACTATCTTTACCGATCACAAGAGTCTCCAACACATCTTCGATCAGAAGCAACTGAACATGAGATAGCGTCGATGGATTGAGACGCTAAACGACTATGATTGTGAACTTCGCTACCATCCGGGCAAGGCCAATGTTGTAGCTGATGCATTAAGTCAAAAGGAGAGGACGGTACCTCTTCGCGTTCGGGCCCTGAACATCACCATCCATTCTAATCTTCACAGCCAGATCTGAGCGGCCCAAGAAGAGGCTCTCATCGAGAAGAACTTACGTTATGAATACTTGAACATTCTCGTCTCTAAATTCGAGGTTAGGGAATCTGGACTCCGATGTTATGTCGGAATAATTTGGGTACCTCGTTATGGAGATCTACGGAACCTTATACTTGATGAAGCCCACAAGTCGAGATATTCGATTCATCCAGGAGCCGGAAAAATGTACCACGATCTTAAGGAACAATATTGGTGGCCAAATCTTAAGAAGGATGTTGCAACTTATGTTGGAAGGTGTTTGACTTGTTCGAAGGTTAAGGCTGAACATCAAAGGCCATCTGGATTACTTCAATAACCAGAAATCCCACAATGGAAATGGGAAGCAATTACAATGGATTTCATCACGAAGCTACCAAAGACGGTGGGTGGATACGATACAATCTGGGTTATCGTTGACCGTCTTACCAAATCTGCTCATTTTCTAGCGATGAAAGAAACAGATACAATGGAGAGACTTGCTCAACTGTACATCAAATAGGTTGTATCTCATCATGGTGTACCCTTATCAATTATCTCAGATCGCGATCCCCGTTTTGCTTCCAGATTCTGGCGTTCTTTGCAAGAAGCCTTGGGAACTCGTCTCGACATGAGCACCGCGTACCACCCCCAGACCGACGGTCAGAGCGAACGAACGATTCAGACTTTAGAGGACATGTTACGTGCCTGTGTTATTGACATCAGAAAGTCTTGGGAAAGGCATCTGCCGCTAGCCGAATTCTCTTACAATAACAGTTATCATTCGAGTATTAAAGCCGCGCCTTTTGAAGCGTTGTATGATCGCAAGTGCCGTTCTCCTATTTGTTGGGCCGAGTTAGGCGAAGTGCAAATCACCGGACCAGAGATAGTCCATGAAACGAAGGAGAAGATTTCTCAGATTCAAGCGAGATTTAAGACTGCCCGTGATCGCCAAAAGAGTTATGCTGACCGTAAACGTAAAGATTTTGAATTCAATTTGGGTGACCATGTCATGTTGAAGGTCGCACCTTGGAAAGGTGTAATTTGCTTTGGAAAGCGCGGAAAGTTAAATCCGCGATACATCGGACCCTTTGAAATTGTGGAACGTGTCGGACCGGTTACTTACCGTTTGGATCTTCCGACTCAGTTGAGTGCTGTTCATCCTACCTTCCATGTATCAAATTTGAAAAAGTGCCTTGCCCCACCGGAACTTATCATACCATTGGAAGAACTTACGATTGATGACAAACTCCACTTCGTGGAAGAGCCTGTCGAAATTATGGACCGTGAGGTCAAAACCTTGAAACACAATAAGATTCCAATTGTCCGAGTTCGTTGGAATGCCAAGCGTGGACCTGAGTTTACCTGGGAGCGAGAGGATCAAATGAAGCAGAAGTATCCTCACATTTTCCCGACTCCATCACCTACCTCAGCTTAAATTTCGGGACGAAATTTCCAATAACAGGTGGGTAATGTAACGACCCGAATTTTTCGACTTGCTTTTATGCCTTGTATTTTAGCGAAACTGCGTATTTGTGCGTACTGTGTTACTTTATTACTCTGGAACCTTGGAACACGTGTTTTATATTTATATTTACCCTAAAACATGCATTGGTGTATGTGGAATGCTTAACTTGTCCATTGGATGCTTTATAACCGTTAGTGTTACTTGTCGTTACGAATAAACCGCGGACTGCGCACACGTTTGACTTTTGTAGGAACCGGAACTTTTGGTCTGCGAAATATTAATTATTATTTTATAATAATAATTACCTGGGCTTTTGGATGCTTAATTTTATTTATTTAATTGCTAAAGCCCAATAGTTAGCCTTGTTGGACTTTCTACCTTGTTGGACTCAAGCCCACCCTACTCTAGCTAGTGACCCAATTAATTAGCCCAAGTATTATTACTAGTAGCCCATAATAATAAATAAATAATAAATTAATTAATTAATGAGTCATACTAGCATAATGGATAAGGATTATCAACTTTGTCACTTAGGATTCTAGCATAAGGACACACTTTAGACACCATTAGCCATAAAGCAAAACTTTATCTCCCTCCCCCTCCCCTTAAAACTCACGGCCATATGGCCTTGCCATGTCATCAATCCATGTCCATTTCATTTGCTTATAAATACTAGCCATTTACCTCACACTTGATCATTTGGTTTTCACACACACTTGTTCTTTCTTTCTTTCCTCTCTAGTTCTTCTTGTAAGTTTTCTTTTCCTTCTTCTTTTCCTTTCAATTTCATGGTCATCATCATCATAATATGGAGATCAAAGTTCCTTTTAGCTTTGATCTTACTTATATCTTGTTGATTCAAGCATGAATCTTTCAAGAACATGGAAGATTCAAGCTTTCTAGCTTGAATCTTCATATCTTTTGTAGATCTACGTCTTTTATACTTTAATCTTGTTATTTTATGATAAAGATTCAAACTTTTGTTTGTAATCTTCAAGCATCTTCAAGATCCAAGCTTTATGCTTCAAGATCTTCAAGAACAATTAAGATGCAAGCTTTCTAGCTTGAATCTTCATATCTTTTTGTTAGATCTAAGTTTTTTTTGCTTTGATCATGTTGTTTTGTGAAAAAGATTCAAACTTGTGTTTGTTATCTTCATATATCTTAAAGATCCAAGCTTTATGCTTCAAGATCTTCAAGAACACTTAAAGGTTCAAGCTTTCTAGCTTTGCAACCTTGTAACTTGTGTGAAATGGATCCAAGCTCTCTAGCTTAGGGTTCCATCACCACATTTGACTTGGATTGTGCTTATACTTGTTGAATTGATGTAAATTTTGTAGCTTTAGTTGTTATTGTGAATTGAAATTGTGTTAAGACTAAGGATATGATGTAACCTTGGTTCATCATCCATCTAAGACTCATGAATGAGTTGTGTTCTTACTTGGTCTTAACATATTGTGTATTGATGGTGAATCTTGGTCAAAAGTGATGCTAAACCATCAACGAGTTGTACACTTGAAGCTACAAGCATCAAGGATGAGAACCGTGATGAGCATCAAGCACCAAGAACCCCACCGGAGCACTTACCTACTGTTTTTCGTATCTGATCAGACCACCTGGGCTACTGTAAAGTTGATTTTCAGTTAGTTCGGTTCGAGTAGATGATTTTCCGTTTAGGCCTCGTCTTAATCCGAGTTACGGTTTAGGATTTATGGCCCTCCGATAGTCACTACACCCTATTAACGTTGTGCTAAAATTTCGGACCTACTCGCACTTAAACCGTCGCCACGGTCAAACGAAGACGAGTTAGGTTCTACAAATTGGTCAGTGGTTAGGGGACTCATATACGGAGCCATGGCCACTGACTATGCATCTTTTCGATTTACGTAGAGGTCGTAGCAGCTGACCGAAGTCAGCCTATTGTTTCGATCTCTATTCTTGTCGAACTTACTTAGCTTTTATGATGATGAATGATGATGATGATGACACTTAAACTTATTTTATGCACTATTAGAATTTATAAAGACAACCTACTGACCTAGTAACCTTTGATTTAGGTTGACGACCTTTCGGACCGACTTACTACTTGCGTACTTTCATTACCGACTTTACCGCTTTTATCACTGTGAGTTATAGCATCCCTTTTTACCACTTTTACTATTTTTGGGACTGAGAATACATGCGCTTTTTACATTTTACATGTTAGGCACAAGTACTTAAACTTTGTATATGTGTGGGTTATACAACGGCATAAATATTCCCTTTAGCACGGTAACGTTTGGTCATTGGTTTTTGAACCGGTGAACGCGAATCTTAGATATGGATCCATAGGGTTTGACATCCCCACTCGGGCTAGTCGCGCTAACATTTAACGGGTGTTTAATACTTCGTGAACATACGCACTCGTCAGGTGTACTTTCAGGGGGTTATAAGCGTTAAGTCTAGTTACCGGGTGCCCACGGTTATACATATACTTTTCATACTGTTAGATATGCTGTTTGCAGCACTGAAATCTCGTGGCATATCTTACGTTACTATTACAACTTAAACTATAGCTCACCAACATTCGTGTTGACTTTTTAAGCGTGTATTTCTCAGGTGCCTAGAGGTTTATTGCTTCCGCTGTTACACTTGATGTCATGCTGTTATTGAATTGATGTTATGGACCTACTGTACTAGTTATCCGCTGCATTACTAGAGATGTCTCAAATTATGAAACTTATGTTTTGTATTCGTAAACTTATGTTATTTTGGAACAATGGTTTGTAATAAGTCTTATGACATGTTATCTTTGTAAAACGTTATCTTTTTAATGAATGCAAATCGGTTTTCAAACAGCATATAGTGTTTGACCTTGTGATGATCCTGTTTTTGATGATCCGTACACGATGGTTTTGTACGGGGCGTCACATTTTTAAACACAAAATAGCAACTGTGGTTTTTTTTACGAGATTACGTTACATATGTATACAAAATACATGTCTCAATAAAATGTTGTATTGTAGACTTTTATGATAAGGAAAATAGCAATTGTGATGAAAATTGGAAGAAGGTCGTGGGAGAATAAATGAAATGTAGTTCATTTTTTCTGAGTAAGTTAAGTATATCAATATGTTCATAAAAACAATGACAAGTTTCTTAGTCGGAATCTGTGGTTCCACGGGTCATTAAATGACTTTAGCATTTACATTCACTTAATACCTAAAACATATCATTAAACTATTTCATTAAAACAAATCCGTGGTTTTACGGGTCATTTCACTAGTTTTTTTTTGTCATTTCTCATATTTTATTTCCTTTTTGCTTTTAACTAGTTGTCGAACCCTCGCTTCGCGCCGGGAGTTCAGTTTTTAATGTATTTTATTGTGTTTAGTTACGGAGCCTTCGAGTCAAAAATCAAAGTATATAAAAAGTACCATAAATATTTAGCTTTTTTAAAAAGTGTCTGTTTTCTGTATAGTTAGTGACATTGTGTTTGTAAAATTATTTCACGTTTAACGATGGTGTCGGAAAAATTTAACTCGTTGCGAGCGAGAAGATATGACACGTTGAATATTTGAGTGGAGTTTATTTAAGATATTTTATGAAAATTTTGATTTAACACTTTAACCCCCTATTTTAGGGGGCCGATTTTAAATCTTGAAAAAAGTGTGAGAGGCGTTTGTGGTGTTATTTAAAAGAAAGGAAGGGGAAAAAAGGTGGAAAAAACAAAAATATCCCTGATACTATTCATTTTTTTTTTTGTGTAATAGTTAATATGATAATTTTATTTTATCATATCATATATCATATCTTATTTTGAAATAGACGGTAAATATACACTATTAGAACATGGGCCTAAAGCCCATTTTATTTCGGGGCCCATTTTCAACTCATCCACCCACCGCCGACTGAATGTATTTAACGGCAAAGTTTTACAAGAGGGAGGACACACCGTACTTCCCCTGGAACCCTCCCGCATTTGATTTCCGACTCTTTTTCTCTCTTTCAGTTTCTTTCCTTTTTCGCGCCATTCCGTTTCATTACTCTCCCACTTAATTCATATTCTGCTTTACAACTCTATAAATAAATTCGTACAAAATCAAAACCCTAACCTCTACTCATCAGTAATCATCACCTTCATCGATCACCATGGCGGACGGCCACATGTTCAACAACATTTCCCTCGTTGGCCGCGGCGGCGCCGTAAGTCTCCTTTTTACCCTCTTTTTTTACATGTTAATTTTTATTCGTATGTTAAAAACCCTAACCCTAGCTTGCTGCGTAACAGTTACATAACTGCACGGCGTTTAGATTTATACAGTAATTTATCGTTTTTCGATTTTTTTTTTTTTTTTTTTTTTTTTTTTTTTTTTTTTTGTAGAATCGTGTATGCTTTTGCTTTACCTTAGGGTTTAAAACATCAATTTTTGTATTTGTATTGGAAAATGTAGAATCCAGGGCAACTTAGGGTTTATTCACGTGGTTTGTTGTGGAGGAAACAAGGAGGTGGTAAGGCTGTGGAAGTTGATAAGGATGATATTGTTCGAATTACCTGGATGAAGGTGCCACGTAGCAATCAACTTGCCGTGCTAATCAAAGACGGTCTCAAGTATAAATTTATCGGTTTTCGCGATCAGGTTTTGTGTTTTCTCATCTGGTGAATTTGATACTGCCTCATGGGGAATTTTGAATTTAATTACTTGTGCAAGTTTGGGATGTATAAACACAATGTAAGGAATATGTAACTCTGTTTGCAGGATGTAGTCAGCCTGACCAATTTTTTCCAGAACTCATGTAACATTATTCCAGAAGAAAAGCAACTTTCAGTTAGTGGAAAGAATTGGGGAGAACTCGATATAGATGGTTAGTAATTATTTTAGTTGATATTAAGGGTGTTTGAGACTGTGTTTCGAGGCAGATTATTAGATTATCGAGGTTTGAAAATGCCGATAATCTATTTTTTGTGTTTGGGTAAGAATATCTGACAAGTAATTTTTTGCAATTTCAAACTTTCCAATCATGATTTTGGATAAGCAGCTATATACCTACTGCATGAAAACTGAATAAACATTACTGAGAATTCACCAGGTCATTATCTATTTTGTTGTACATTAAAATGTGTTTGAAGTTCTGTTTGCTATCTTATAGCACCAAACTAAATCACTTGTATGTACTTGTTATCTTTCCTGGTTCACTTATTTGATATCGTTATCTGGACCAGCAGTCACGCTTTAGACAATTAATGTAGTCTTGATATACTGCGTGATGGTGGTTGTTTTTTGATGTTGTATTTGATATTGCTTAGGTAATATGCTTTCTTTTCTTGTTGGCTCAAAGCAAGCGTTTGAGATATCATTGGCTGATGTGTCCCAGACACAACTGCAAGGAAAGACTGATGTCATCTTGGAGTTTCACGTGGATGACACCACTGGTGCTAATGAGGTCAGATTATATTATAATAATACATATAAAGTTTGAGGCTTGAAGTCTTAACTTTTTAAGCTCATTGTCAATACAGAAAGACACTTTGATGGAAATGAGCTTCCACATTCCTGGTTCAAACACTCAGTTTGTTGGAGATGAAAATCGTCCTCCTGCACAAGTAAGTTGTCTGAAAATACTTGCTGCTGCATTCACAGTTATGTTATAAATTTTACGAATCTTTGTGTTATGTTTATTTAGGTTTTCCGAGAAAAAATAATGTCAATGGCTGATGTCGGTGGTGGAGGTGAGGAAGCTGTCGTTACCTTTGATACCATTACAATTCTTACTCCAAGGTACGTTTTTTTTCTGCAGTTGTTTTTTTTTTTTCGTTTTCAAAGAATAATATTAGTCATTTATCATTGTAGGGGGCGTTACAATGTTGAACTTCACCTTTCATTCTTGCGGCTTCAAGGGCAAGCTACTGATTTTAAAATCCAGTACAGTAGCATAGTTCGTGTTTTTGTCTTACCCAAGGTGTTTAATCGTCCCTACCTTTACAAGTTATCTTATTGGAGTTACATACTGGAAAATAATAAATAACTCACGTTTATTTCTGCTTGTGTAGTCTAACCAGCCTCATACATTTGTTGTTGTTACTTTGGATCCCCCGATCCGTAAAGGTCAAACCTTGTACCCACATATTGTGATGCAGGTATCTTATCTACACTATTATTTTGAATTATTTCACTCGGAGCTTGTTCCTACACTTGACTTACATTTGATGTTCTATCGATTAACCTTGACGCAGTTTGAAACTGATACTGTGGTGGAAAGCAGTTTGGTGATGAATGATGAGTTGTACGCTTCCAAATACAAAGACAAGTTAGAACCATCTTATAAGGTGATGATCCTAACACGTCACTTTTTGTTATTGTTGTTCAGTCAACTTCCTGTTTTGATGATGGTAACAAGTGTATTTGTAAATTCCTTGGTTCTTAATTATATATCTGAAAGGAAACAATTCAATTAAGTAATAGGTGAATTGATTGAAAGTCTCCCAACCTATTACACGACTTACTAGGCCACCTATGATACCACCTCTGTGTTTTTATGAAGTATGCACTTTTGAATGACATGATTGCTTTCAAATTAACAGGGTCTTATTCACGAAGTTTTTACAATGATTTTGCGTGGGTTGTCTGGTACAAAGCTAACTAGACCCGGGAAGTTTCGTAGTTGTCAGGATGGTTATGCTGTCAAGTCGTCTTTAAAAGCTGAAGACGGTGTTTTATATCCTCTTGAGAAGAGCTTTTTCTTCTTACCAAAGCCTCCTACTCTTATTCTCCATGACGAGGTATAATGTAATTAGAATGAGTTCATGCTGTTTAGTTGAACTTTTACTGACTCGTTTGTTTTTTTTAATAGATTGACTATGTAGAATTTGAGAGACATGCAGCTGGAGGTTCAAACATGCATTATTTTGATCTTCTTATCAGACTCAAGACTGAGCAAGAACATCTTTTCCGTAACATTCAAAGAAATGAATATCATAACTTGTTCGATTTTATTAGGTGAGTATAGTACCAGTATTGTTTAGTGTGGAGATCATCTGCATGGAGTACTAACATTACTATTGAACTAATGCAGTTCAAAGGGTCTGAAGATAATGAACCTGGGAGCTGGTGTACACGCTGCAGATGGTGTTGCAGCTGTTTTACAAGATGAGGATGATGATGCTGTGGACCCTCATCTTGAGCGAATTAAGAATGAAGCTGGTGGAGAGGATAGTGATGAGGAGGTAACACTTATTTGTTTTTTTCTACGATAAAGTGGATGCCAAATCATTGTCTTGTGTATCTAAAATGTGTTTGTCATACTTGTTATATACATTTATCTAGATATAACTTTGTAATACGTTGACGACAGGATGAGGATTTTGTTGCTGACAAGGATGATGATGGGTCACCCAGTGATGATTCTGGGGATGATGACTCTGATGGTAGTGATAGTGGAGGTGACAAGGAGGTAAAAAAAATATTTATTTATTTATTTATTTTGAAGGATCATTTTTCCACATTAGATTCAGTCTTACGGTGCTGCTTAACCTTTGATGTCAGAGAATTTCAAAAAAGGAGTCCAAGAAAGAACCTGTTGCTTCCAAAACATCATCTTCAAGTAAGAAAAGAAGCAATGATGATGGGACTTCAAAGAAAAGGAAACAAAAGAAGATAAAGGATCCAAACGCACCCAAGAGGGCATTGAGTGGTTTCATGTTCTTCTCACAGCTTGAACGAGAGGTTTGTCAACGAACTTCTTATATTTGAGTAGATTAAATACTTATAACTCGAATAGAACATTAATCAACTTTTGGATATGTTAGTAGTCGTGATCCGTTAACAATTGGGCTAAATGTCGGTAATGCTATTTCTGTCATTCATTTTCTTAATTGTATAAATATCTATATACATAGGTCTTCATGTATTTTTAACATTTTAAGGACATGTATTCAGAATTTTCAGGAAGTAAGTTGAGTTATCTAAACTTTTTACCCATTATGCATTATGTACTGTAATATATTATACTTCTCAATCTTAATATAACTGGGCTATTTGTGCATATCCCAACAGATTTTTACACCTTTTTAGTAGAGCATTTCGAAATTACTGTTGATGATGACTGTGTATCTTTCAGAATGTGAAGAAGGAAATTCCAGGAATCTCATTTAAAGAAATTGCCAGGGTTCTTGGAGAACGATGGAACAAGTTATCAGGTTCGTAAGCCACCTCACAAAGTTGACCATGGTCAATATCTTTATATTCTCCGAGTTAATAATAATAAGATGCATCTTGTTTTTGTTGGTTTACAGCCGCAGAGAAGGAACCATACGAGGCAAAAGCTCAAGCAGACAAGAAAAGGTACCTAAGTGCAATCAGTGACTATAGGAACCACCCCCAACAATCCTCCAAAATGGATTTGATGGATGAATCCGACAGTAATTAGAACTTTTGATGTTCTTTGAGGTATAATAGTTTTCACTTTAGTGTTATAAAAATGTAGTATGCGCCCAAAAAGTATCTGGTCGGTTGACGTCGTTCACTTATATTATGGATGTTTGGTAGATGGTAATAACTAATATATCGGTGTTTGTAACCTTAGATATTTTTATTCTTTTTTATCGATCTTAAAAGTTTGAACCATTAAAATTGCTCTTATGGAAGACGAAAGTGATATTGTGAGAATCTCAACAATGGTAAAAAATGCTTTTTTTCTAATAAAATTCATTTCAAAATTGAATTTACACGAAAACTGTACATCGATCTGTTACTCGTATACATTCTTAAACCCTAGCAATCCATCCTACTCTTTTAAGAAAGCTACGACTGTCAACAAGGGGACCCCGCCTTACAGTTAAGCGATGCGCCCACAGATTGGGTAAGTTTGCCCACTTTTTCTGCCGGTTGGGCCGGAATTAACGCTGGGCCCTTGTATCTTTCAGCCCATTTCGGGTTTCCTGATTGCCGGAAATACGCTCCGTTCAGCATTAAGTCTCCCTCACTTCTCCATGTCCATTTCCGCCATATGGATTCTGGAACTTGCTCCCTTTTTGTTATCTCCTTGCATGCACCATCAGCAGCCTTAAACCTGTTTCCCTGACTAATAATGGTAGGGGCATCTGCACCTCCAATCGCATACGACTTCCATTCCATATAATCATTATTAACCACGTGCACGAACCCGAATCGCACCGCCGGCAGCCTCTGCGTTAGCCCTATCCCGAAGTGGTTATACGCAAGCGTCACCTTCATTATCTTGTCCTCTGGGGTGTGATCACTTGCACCAAATAGCAAAGCCTGTACATACAGTACAAATACTTGATGCACAATTGTGGTGGATTTATCAATTCTGATTTGTAATAAACAAAATACCTTATCGTGCTTGACGAAGTGACAATTCGAAATGGTGACATTAGTAGAAGCTGCAACAATATCGATAAGCCCATCGTAGCTACTAGCAAAGGAGCAATGGTCAACCCACACCTGCGAGGAGCTAAAGATGGAAATGGCATCACCATCACTTCTTCCTCGTTTACCGACATGATCGGTTTTCGATCGGATCATTCCACCAGATCCCTCGACAATATCATACATATGGATGCCGTGGATAATCACGTTGTGAACGAATTGTAACATAATACCAGCCCCACCTGCTACATGTACTTCAAACCCACGGCCATCAACGGTCTTGTCAGACATAAAGATAAGCTCTTGGCTAAGTCTAATGTTCATATTATTAGAGAAGGTGATCCAGAGTGGTTCGGGTTGGAGGACTGCATGCCGAAGGGTGCCTGGTTTTGGGTTGATTACGTTTTTGTCTGATGAGTCAGTCACAACATAGATTTGGCCCATTTTGCCACCGAAGGTTCCATGGCCGAACCCTTTGGCACAACTAGCCAACTTTTTTCGGTTTTTAGCCCAATTGCGATCGCACCTCCAACATTTGTCAATAGAGTTATACGCTTTGCATCCACCTTTTTTCTTACCTAGCGGCTTTCTGATGGCGATAGCAGTATTGTGAGCCATTAACGACGGGACAATTGCTGCAAATATAATCAAACATAAAACAAGAACTCGATTACATCGAGCCCCTTCCATCTTTGGTCAAACTTCTTCAATGGAAGATATTAATTGTTGGTAGCTAGTCTGGCCGTCCTAAAATCTGATCTTTAAATCTGATCTTTGATTTGATCAAACTTTAAAAGATCAGATCGTTTTTAAACCAGTCCAGCTACCTTAACCAAAATATTCCGCCTCTAATTGTGAATTTGGAGATGGTTGAGGCCGAGTGAATGAAGAAACGTATTGTTGAAAATGTTGGATTTATATCACATTGAGGCATACTAAAAATAGAAACTTCCTTGGTTCGAGGAAATTGAGGAGGGCCATGGGTTTGTACACAGCTCTTTTAAAAGAAAATACTTTTGTATGTGGTTAAAATTTAATTAGGTTTAATGCTATGATAAGATTAAATTGCAATGAAGCTATCATATATATATATATATATATATATATATATATATATATATATATATATATATATATATACTTTTTAAGATTTTCCTATTATCGGTAGGAGAATTTTTTACGCGGTGGCATATTTAAGTATGCTGCCGTTTACAACCCATCACATATACTTGTATACTGATATTTAACTACCGCCTTTGAGCTGTTAAAAGTATTGTCGATTAGCCAAGATTCCCAAAATGGATAACAGATTAAATCCGGCCCATTTAGCACTACCCAAACAGACACTTGAAGAAAGAGGCATTCTGTTGAGTGGTAAAATATATGAAAAACAGAACCACAACCACACTTGAGCAAAACTTCTGCCTTGAATCATTTACTATTTCACCTTGCATACTTGGCTTGCAATTCACATCAATATTTCTCCATTGTAGCAAGTGGTACCCAATTTGTGTTAATGGCCATGGTCTTAAAGTTCATGGTTAGGCTTGTCTTGATGGAAGTGGCTTCTATTGTCGTTGCTTAAAGGGCTTACCATATAGAACTGCAGTTTATAGGAAGTACCATATTTTAACTATTTGTTTAATAAACATTTTCTTATGGAAAAATATGATGAAAATTAAACTGGTATATGTACTAGTCAAAGGGTTATTGGTGTAGAAGAACTATGGACCTTAGATCAAACGTATTAACCTAGATTAACGGCGGAAATGATAACTAGGGCGAGTCGAATACTTAATTAACTATCGAGATCAATCTAACCAACAAATAGTTGATATAATCGATGCCTAGAGCCTTGTATTCGGTTGGGGATTAGTCTGGGACGATAAACACAGAGTGATACGACGGCTAAAGGGTTTGTGGTGTGTAACCTTACAATGAACCACAAAACCCGTATATATATATATATATATATATATATATATATATATATATATATATATATATATATATATATATATATATATATCTTCAGTGACCATCGGCCGGTGGTCTGAGACCTACGGCCGATGGTGAGAGTCTCTCGACCGATGGTCCCTACCATCGGTCGATGGTCTGAGCAGCCAACCAACTGCTCTTAACCATTTCACGACATTATACTAAGCAATTCAAATACAAAGTATTAATGACGATGTTCATACATGACTGAAATACGAAATACAAAACTAATAGAACTTATTACATAATAGAACTCGGGATTATGCACCAACAAACTCCCCCCTAAGACCTAGTTCTATTTCAAAAATCTTCAGTCATCATTTACTTCATTCGTACGGATCGATTACCATGTTGTTCAAGTAGCACAGCTTAGCTACTTTCACATACTGTTCAGCCTGTACCTTGTTCTCACGACGATAGAGCATACGATTGTAATACAATGTGAAAATATCAGCCTCGGTACAGTTTCTTAACCAAATCGGATCCAACACACGAATGCAATCAATATCATCTTCTTTCAGCTTATCCAAAACAATCACAGCTTCTTCAGAACGATCATCATAAAACCACCATCTGAATCTTTGACTCCAATTCTGCGGCAACTTCCTTAAAGGTACCTTCTTCATAGTCTTTGCTCGCTTATACTTCACAATCCTTCGAGATTCACCATTTCTAGGATTAACTTTGAAACTAATCCTAGGAAATTGTGGCCTAAAACCTTCCCAATTCTTTGAATTAAAAGCAATTCGAATCTTCTTCACCAGCAACGAAGATCGATCACCAAATCCACAATATAACATTCTTAACCTGGCAATCCGCATTAGCTCAAAATACGGCAGTGATTTGAATTCGTGACCATGTTTAATATAATCAACACCAAACTCTCTCTTAATCGCAAACATGTTGAATTCTTCAATGTACGCCCAGGCAAGAATTCTTCCTTTCGCACTCTTTCTCAAATTAATCATCTTCAAATACTTTGGCTCAAGCTTCGGTTTCTCACAGTACTTTCTGATTCTCAATATACCACGCCAATCAGCTTCTAACTTCTCGACAACTTCATCATTATACTTAACCGGCAAGAAACCTTCAGGCAAAACCTCTGTCCTTTCCTTCTCTTTACACATTCTATTCAAAATCTCATCATCAGTTCTAAAAAACTCCTCAAAACCCGGAAGATCTTCATTCTTATCATTTTGATATATAGGAAAATCTTCATGAGTAACATCCTCAACTAAATCATCAACATCCCGATCATCAAGATCTTCAGAAATCTCAGGCCCAAAAGAATCATCCTCTGATGGAGGATCATCGGACTGTGCGTCAGCAGCTTTAGCTTCTTCTTGCTCTAGACGCACCATTTCGTCCAGCTCAGCTCTAGTGAAGTTGTGAGGGATCTCTCCCTCTTCTAAATCATCATAAACAACAGAATGCTTGAGCTCATCCTTTAGAAAAGAAATCACTAAAACTATAATCAATTTTAAGAGGAATTACTGACAATGCTGTAGCTTTGGAGGAACCAGGTGCCTCCACCATTTGATTATCAATCTCTCCCTCAGGCAATTCAGTCAAATCAAACTTTTCTTCCCAAGCTGTAACCTTTGCTAGAGCAGATTCAGCCAACTTCCTAGCTTGAGAAGCCTCTCTTTTCGCATCAGTCAATAACAACGACTGATCACCAACCTTCTTCTGAAGCAATTCAACTTGCATACTTAACCGAGTAACGTCCTCGGACTTCACACGATTCTCTTCCTTCAAATTCTCAATCTTCTCATCCATCTCCTTTCTCAACCTCAAGTTGTCAGCCATCGCTTGAATATATAAATCATTCAGATTCTGAAGAGTAGATGAGCCAACACTGTAGCGACCCGACAAAATTGTCATTTGACGGCGCCGACTACTTAGGTCCCGTTACGTGGTCATAAGTCTTTAAAATAACATTTGACCAAAATATGTCGCATTCATTGCAAAAGTAAAGAGTGTTCCCTAGTTTACAAGAATTGTTCATCCAAAAGTTACGTTACAAAGTTATAAGTACAAATGAAACCTATGAGACACAATTTAAAAGTAGCCAAAAGATGCTCCATGTATGCATAAATACTCGACATCCAAAGCAAGTATCAAAATAATGAGCGGAAGCATGTAACACATATCGTTCAAAGACCTGAGAAAAACATAGAAATCTATCAATGAAAACGTTGGTGAAATCATAGGTTTAAGTAAGTAAGTGAGTAAATAAGTAGATTGAACCACAAGATTTGCAACATCGAATTAATAGTTAACCATTCCAAAATTTGTTTCACGAGCACCCAATTATCAATGCTTAACATTTCTCCCATTGAACCCCATCACTTAGTGCTAGAACATACATTGTTTCTCGAAAATATATTTCATTCGTAAACGGTAGCGAACCGTTTGAATGAGGGTTTGTCAAACCCATATGGATCCATACAACATAAGTTCTCGCTTACACCCGGCAAGTGTAACTAATGATAATCGAATTGAGGATTTTGTTCTAAACTCGTATGTAGAATGTTTATTTTCCTGTACTTGTGTTCACTTAGTAAAAGAAATGTTTATGTTTTCTCATCCCAAATGTAAGTTCAAAAAGAGTAAAAGTGGGACTATGATCTCACCTTGAGTGCACGAGTAGTAAAGCACTTCAACAAGTAAACGTGTGCAAAGAACAATGCTAGTCTTGACCTAAACAATAGGTTGTATCAATAACGGTAAACACGATAGGTCAAAGATGTTCAATTAGTCCTATGGCTCGTTAAGACTCGATCATAATAGCATGTGAATCAAATTGTCATGTTTCATGCAAGGTACAAGTATAAAAACATGTTAGAACGATTGCACAAATATTTGGTTAAGTTTGATTAAAAGTCAACTTGGTCGGGTTAAAGTCAACGAAAAAGTCAACATGTTCGGGTGGGGTCCCGAACTATTTTTCTGAGGTTTTTAATCATATATGAGCATGTTAGAACAAGTTTCATGTGAATCGGAGGTCCGTAGTATGCCAAACATTTTTCGTATTTTGGACATGGAGGTCAGAACCTGACCACGGCTTATGTCGCGCCGCGACATAAGCTGGCCGCGCCGCGGCATTGGCCGTGCGCTGGTACCTGGTCAGTCTCAATTGTTCAAGTCCCAAATCAAAACTCTTTCAAGCATAAATTACAAACCGCTAACTCTTAGAACTCGCACCTTATATCGTTGGAAAGGTAATTTGACAAAGAACACAACTAAATATATTTCACCAACCAAAAACATTATTTGTAACAATCGGCTTGTAACATCCCGCCTTTTTCCATTTACTTTTCCGTTATACTAATATAAAGTCCGTTATATGTTTATAACATCTCCCGTTGATACGCGTTTTAAATTATCTCGTTTAGGTAATTTACGCACCCGAACGAAAGTTGAGGGACTAAACTTGACAAGGGATCAAACCCTTGACTAGGTCAAAGGGTCAAACCCCTTTCACTCATTCATTATCATCTCCATCTCTCTCTCTTTCTCTCTAGCAAGAACACACACACCATTTCCAAATTCATTCAATCATCATCTAAATCCGATCTAGGAGGCTTACAACAAAATAAATTACATATTCGTGATCCTCTCTTCATCCTCTTCGTTTTGGTACCAACTTCATCTCGTTTGGGTAACATTTCTAAAACACTAGTTTTCTTTAAATTTGTGTTCTTGACTTAAAAGTATGTTAATTAGTGTCTATGGCTCATTGTGATGTCGTGTAAGTAATTTGTATGCTCGATTTGTTGTTTTTGGTGTAACTAGTTCATTATGAAAATTACTTGCTAAATCCTTGATTTTGGATGATCAAATGTTATTAGATTGTTAATGTGCATGTTTTAAAAGTGTTACTAGTATCATTAGCTTCATTTGGATGTAAAGATTGATCTAAGAAACCTCTTAAACTTGATTATGAAATTTGGTGATTTTTGGTTAGGGTTTCATGAACTAGGAATGGATTTTTGATGCATTAATGACATGAAATGTTAATTGTAAGTGTTAGGTTGTGTTGTATGCTTAATTACCTTCGAAACGGCATATTGTTCATGTAATTTGGCTATCGAATCATTAAATGGCGTTTATGACTTGTATGCATTGAATGAGGAGCATTGATTGCGGTTTTTGGTTGTTGTAAATGAAAGTTGATTGATAAAAAGTGCATAGTTGCGTTCTTTGTCAAATTACCTTTCCAACGATATAAGGTGCGAGTTCTAAATGTTAGCGGTTTGTAATTTATGCTTGAAAGAGTTTTGATTTGGGACTTGAACAATTGAGACTGACCAGGTACCAGCGCACGGCCAATGCCGCGGCGCGGCCAGACTATGTCGCGGCGCGACATAAGCCGTGGTCAGGTTCTGACCACCATGTCCAAATTACGAAAAATGTTTGGCATACTATGGACCTCCGATTCACATGAAACCTGTTCTAACATACTCATATATGATTAAAAACCTCAGAAAAATAGTTCGGGACCCGACCCGAACATGTTGACTTTTTCGTTGACTTTGACCCGACCAAGTTGACTTTTAATCAAACTTAACCAAATAATTGTGCAATCGTTCTAACATGTTTTTATACTTGTACCTTGCATGAAACATGACAATTTGATTCACATGCTATTAGGATCGAGTCTTAACGAGCCATAGGACTAATTGAACATCTTTGACCTATCGTGTTTACCGTTATTGATACAAACCTATTGTTTAGGTCAAGACTAGCATTGTTCTTTGCACACGTTTACTTGTTGAAGTACTTTACTACTCGTGCACTCAAGGTGAGATCATAGTCCCACTTTTACTCTTTTTGAACTTACATTTGGGATGAGAAAACATAAACATTTCTTTACTAAGTGAACACAAGTACAGGAAAAACAAACATTCTACATACGAGTTTAGAACAAAATCCTCAATTCGATTATCATTAGTTACACTTGCCGGGTGTAAGCGAGAACTTATGTTGTATGGATCCATATGGGTTTGACAAACCCTCATTCAAACGGTTCGCTACCGTTTACGAATGAAATATATTTTCGAGAAACAGTGTATGTTCTAGCACTAAGTGATGGGGTTCAATGGAAGGAAATGTTAAGCATTGATAATTGGGTGCTCGTGAAACAAACTTTTGGAATGTATTACTATTAATTCATTGATGCAAATCTTGTGGTTCACTTGTACTTACTTACTTAAACCTATGATTTCACCAACGTTTTCGTTGACAGATTTCTATGTTTTTCTCAGGTCCTTGAACGATACACGATACATGATTCCGCTCATTATTTTGATACTTGCATTGGATGTCGAGTATATATGCATACATGGAGCGTCTTTTGACTACTTTTAAATTGTGTCGCATAAGTTTCATTTGTACTTAAAACTTTGTATCGTAACTTGTGGTGGAACTATTCTCGTAAACTTTGAACAATCTTTACATTTGAAATGAATGCGACATATCTTTTGGTCAACGTTGTTTTAAAGACTTATGACCACGTAACGGGACCTAAGTAGACGGCGCCGTCAAACATGATTTGGTCGGGTCGCTACAGATGGTATCAGAGCGTTGGTTGTAGGGATTTAGAGTTCATTGGTGTCGACCCCGAGTCATAGGGTACATTGGTGAGTCTAGACTACAACCGGCATATAGACTTGAAGTAGGAATTACTTGACTACTTGTGCATTTATACTCGAACGCTTCTACTCATATCTACTCTTAGTTCATCTTAATCTCACGTTGTTTAATTTGATTGACACGCCACCTTGACTATATGAAATGATGTCGAATGCACACATGAATCAGGGTAATATAATTTCCGGGATTATATTACGGTGACTCATATGAACGTTCCGACATTATGACATAAAGAATTTAAGGCGAGTCGAGGAAAAACTTCTCTTTATCTTTATTCTATATCACGGTTAGTATTATTGAGAATACTAATCAATGATATTCTTGTGTCTTGAAGGAACAATGGCTCCTCGTCGTGTACGCCGCAATGAAACTCCCGAACAAGCTCTCGAACGGATGATAGCCACCGCCGTAGATGCGGCCATGGCCGGTCACTCATCCAACAACAATAATAATAACAACCACAACAACAACAACAACAACAACAATGGATCCGGAAACTCAAACGAGGGATGCTCCTATAAAGCTTTCATGGGGTGCAAACCTCACACTTTTGATGGAACCGGGGGACCGGTCGTGCTCACCCGATGGTTTGAGCAAACGGAAGCCGTCTTTAGCATAAGCGGTTGTCGGGACCAAGACAAGGTCAAATACTCCACTCACACTTTCTTCGGAATTGCTCTAACATGGTGGAACACCTATGTTCAATCGGTGGGTACCGATGAGGCTCATGCCCTCTCTTGGGCCGATCTAAAGGAAAAGATGATTGTTGAATATTTTCCGCGCGAAGAAACCCGAAAGCTTGAGGAAGAACTAAGAGCTTTGAAAGCGGTCGGAAACGATCTTAAAGCTTATAATCAATGCTTCGCCGAACTATCCTTGATGTGTCCTAATCTTGTTAACCCCGAATCTCAAAGGATTGAGCTCTACATACTCGGTCTTCCAAAAAGCATCAAACAAGGGGTGATGTCATCTAAACCCACTACTCATCAAGCCGCTATGAACATGGCTCGCCAACTAATTGAAACGGTTGACGAAATCGTAGTTCCGGCACCTAAGGCCGAGGATAAATCGGGCGGCAACAAAAGAAAGTGGGAACCCTCCCAATCAAGCAACAACAACTTTGCCAAGAAATCTTTCACTTTCGACGGCAAGAAGGGTTATGCCGGGAATCTACCTTTTTGCAACAAATGCAACAAACATCACTTTGGCGAATGTAGTAAGCTAATTTGCCATCGGTGCCAAGGAATTGGTCATAAGGCCAACGATTGTAAAAGTGCCACTCCCGTCGCTCGAAAGTGGCCCAATGCACCAAAGACGGGCACTTGTTACGAATGTGGCCAAACGGGTCATTATAGAAATGCATGCCCAAAGAAGAAAGATAACCCCAATACGCGCGGCCGAGCTTTCAACATCAACACCGAGGAAGCTCGGGATGACACTGAACTAGTCACGGGTACGTTTCTTCTCAACAATTCTTATGTCTCTTGCTTATTCGATTCGGGTGCCGATAAATGCTTTGTATCCAAGACTTTGACTCATTCTTTTAGCACTCCACCTCTTCCATTAGATACCCCTTATACCATTGAAGTGGCTAACGGGAAACTATTAAGTGCCGACACATATTACCGGGGGTGTGCGTTAAACATTTTGGGTAAGGAATTTGAAATTGACTTGATACCCATGGAACTAGGAAGCTTTGATGTAATAATCGGTATGAATTGGTTAGTCAAAACGAAATCTCACATCCTTTGTGATCTTAACGCAATCCGAATTCCTATCGAGAATGGTGAACCTTTGATTGTTTATGGCGATAAGAGTTGCACCAGACTCAACCTCGTTTCGTGCCTTAAAGTTAGAAAACTACTCCGTAAGGGTTGTTTTGCGATCCTTGCCCACGTTAAGAAAGTCGAGTCCGATGAGAAGCATATCGATGATGTGCCAATTGTTAGTGACTTTTTCGATGTATTTCCCGACGAATTGCCGGGTCTTCCACCTCATCGACCGGTTGAATTCCAAATCGATCTTATTCCGGGAGCCGCACCCGTAGCACGTGCACCATATAGACTCGCTCCATCCGAAATGCAAGAATTGCAAAGTCAAATCCAAGAACTACTTGACCGTGGTTTTATCCAACCTAGCCATTCACCTTGGGGCGCTCCGATTTTGTTTGTTAAAAAGAAAGACGGATCCCTACGAATGTGCATTGATTATCGTGAACTAAATAAATTGACGGTTAAGAACCGATATCCTCTTCCTCGCATCGATGACCTCTTTGATCAACTACAAGGGTCTTGTGTATATTCGAAAATCGATCTCCGCTCGGGTTATCATCAATTAAGGGTTAAGGGGGAAGATGTCTCCAAAACCGCTTTCCGGACTCGCTATGGTAGTTATGAATTCCTCGTCATGCCATTTGGTCTCACTAACGCACCGGCGGTGTTCATGGATCTTATGAACCGCGTGTGCAAACCGTATCTCGATAAATTCGTTATTGTGTTCATCGATGATATATTGATCTATTCTAAAAATGAAGAAGAGCACGAACAACATCTCCGACTTGTGCTTGAACTCTTGAGACAAGAACGACTTTATGCCAAATTCTCCAAGTGTGAATTTTGGTTGAAGGAAGTTCAATTTCTTGGTCATGTTGTAAGTGATCAAGGCATTAAAGTCGATCCCACGAAGATCGAAGCCATTAGTAAATGGGAGACTCCTACTACTCCTACTCACATTCGTCAATTCTTGGGTCTCGCCGGATACTACCGTAGATTCATCAAGGATTTTTCTTTGGTTGCTCGTCCTCTAACCGCTTTAACTCACAAGGGAAAGAAATTCATTTGGGCGACCGAGCAAGAATCCGCGTTTCAAATCTTGAAAACGAAGCTAACCACCGCTCCTATCTTGTCACTTCCCGAAGGCAATGATGACTTTGTTGTATATTGCGATGCCTCAAAACATGGTTTTGGGTGTGTATTGATGCAACGAACGAAAGTCATTGCTTATGCTTCTCGACAACTCAAAATTCATGAACGAAACTATACGACACATGATCTCGAACTCGGAGCCGTTGTCTTTGCACTTAAAATGTGGAGACACTATCTTTATGGAACCAAGAGTACTATCTTCACCGATCACAAAAGCCTTCAACACATTTTCGATCAAAAGCAACTAAACATGAGACAACGAAGGTGGATTGAAACCTTAAACGATTACGATTGCGAGCTTCGTTACCATCCCGGGAAGGCAAATGTAGTAGCCGATGCCTTAAGTCGAAAAGAAAGAGCGGTGCCTCTCCGTGTCCGAGCTTTAAACATCACCATTCACACCAACCTTAATAGCCAAATTCGGGTAGCCCAAGATGAGGCTCTCAA
Organism: Rutidosis leptorrhynchoides; assembly: GCF_046630445.1. Classification (NCBI taxonomy): domain Eukaryota; kingdom Viridiplantae; phylum Streptophyta; class Magnoliopsida; order Asterales; family Asteraceae; genus Rutidosis; species Rutidosis leptorrhynchoides. The sequence goes on along the minus strand of NC_092340.1, from coordinate 92,893,226 downwards.
GGATGAAAACATCTCTCTCGAACACTTGAACGTCCTCACCTCTCGATTCGAAGTTAAAGAAACCGGACTCCGATATTTCGCCGGAAGAATTTGGGTGCCTAGTTATGGGGATCTACGAAGCCTTATTTTAGATGAAGCCCATAAGTCACGATACTCGATTCACCCCGGTGCCAATAAGATGTACCACGACCTTAAACAACTATATTGGTGGCCGAACATCAAAAGGGACGTAGCTACTTATGTTTCCAAGTGTTTGACATGTTCCAAAGTCAAAGCCGAACACCAAAGACCGTCCGGACTACTTCAACAACCCGAGATCCCGCAATGGAAGTGGGAAAGAATAACGATGGATTTTATCACCAAACTACCAAAAACGACGGGCGGTTATGATACCATTTGGATTATTGTTGACCGTCTCACCAAATCCGCACACTTCCTTGCCATGAAAGAAACGGACAAAATGGAGAAACTTGCACAACTTTACATTAAGGAGATCGTAGCCCGACACGGTGTACCTTTATCGATTATCTCCGACCGAGATGGCCGTTTCGTTTCTAGATTTTGGCGTACATTGCAAGAAGCGTTGGGAACGCGTTTAGACATGAGCACCGCATATCATCCTCAAACCGATGGACAAAGCGAACGTACAATCCAAACCTTGGAAGACATGTTACGAGCTTGCGTGGTTGATTTCGGAAAAGCTTGGGACAAGCACTTACCTCTCGCCGAGTTCTCTTATAACAATAGTTATCACGCGAGTATTAAAGCCGCACCTTTTGAAGCGCTATATGGCCGCAAATGTCGTTCACCTCTTTGTTGGGCCGAGGTAGGCGACGTGCAAATCACCGGACCCGAACTCATTCACGAAACCACCGAGAAAATCGTTCAAATCCGAGATAGGCTTAGGACGGCCCGAAGTCGTCAAAAGAGCTATACCGACAAACGACGCAACGATCTTGAATTTCAAGTCGGTGACCGAGTAATGTTAAAAGTCGCGCCTTGGAAAGGTGTAATCCGTTTTGGGAAACGCGGGAAGCTGAATCCAAGGTATATTGGTCCTTTCGAAATCTTGGAGCGTATTGGAACCGTTGCGTATCGTTTAGATCTTCCGCCTCAATTGAACTCCGTTCATCCTACCTTCCATGTATCTAACTTGAAAAAGTGTCTTGCCGAACCCGATATCGTCATTCCTCTCGAGGAACTTACTATTGATGACAAACTTCATTTTGTGGAGGAACCGGTTGAAATTGTGGACACCTCCGTCAAGACATTGAAACAAAGCCGAATCCCGATTGTTAAAGTCCGTTGGAACGCCAAAAGGGGACCCGAGTTTACTTGGGAAAGACAAGATCAAATGCAAAGGAAGTATCCTCATCTATTCGTGAATTCGGAAACGCAAGATCTCGAGGAAGAAACAACGACTACTACGCCTACTTAAATTTCGGGACGAAATTTCTTTTAAGGAGTAGGTAATGTAACATCCCGCCTTTTTCCATTTACTTTTCCGTTATACTAATATAAAGTCCGTTATATGTTTATAACATCTCCCGTTGATACGCGTTTTAAATTATCTCGTTTAGGTAATTTACGCACCCGAACGAAAGTTGAGGGACTAAACTTGACAAGGGATCAAACCCTTGACTAGGTCAAAGGGTCAAACCCCTTTCACTCATTCATTATCATCTCCATCTCTCTCTTTCTCTCTAGCAAGAACACACACACCATTTCCAAATTCATTCAATCATCATCTAAATCCGATCTAGGAGGCTTACAACAAAATAAATTACATATTCGTGATCCTCTCTTCATCCTCTTCGTTTTGGTACCAACTTCATCTCGTTTGGGTAACATTTCTAAAACACTAGTTTTCTTTAAATTTGTGTTCTTGACTTAAAAGTATGTTAATTAGTGTCTATGGCTCATTGTGATGTCGTGTAAGTAATTTGTATGCTCGATTTGTTGTTTTTGGTGTAACTAGTTCATTATGAAAATTACTTGCTAAATCCTTGATTTTGGATGATCAAATGTTATTAGATTGTTAATGTGCATGTTTTAAAAGTGTTACTAGTATCATTAGCTTCATTTGGATGTAAAGATTGATCTAAGAAACCTCTTAAACTTGATTATGAAATTTGGTGATTTTTGGTTAGGGTTTCATGAACTAGGAATGGATTTTTGATGCATTAATGACATGAAATGTTAATTGTAAGTGTTAGGTTGTGTTGTATGCTTAATTACCTTCGAAACGGCATATTGTTCATGTAATTTGGCTATCGAATCATTAAATGGCGTTTATGACTTGTATGCATTGAATGAGGAGCATTGATTGCGGTTTTTGGTTGTTGTAAATGAAAGTTGATTGATAAAAAGTGCATAGTTGCGTTCTTTGTCAAATTACCTTTCCAACGATATAAGGTGCGAGTTCTAAATGTTAGCGGTTTGTAATTTATGCTTGAAAGAGTTTTGATTTGGGACTTGAACAATTGAGACTGACCAGGTACCAGCGCACGGCCAATGCCGCGGCGCGGCCAGACTATGTCGCGGCGCGACATAAGCCGTGGTCAGGTTCTGACCACCATGTCCAAATTACGAAAAATGTTTGGCATACTATGGACCTCCGATTCACATGAAACCTGTTCTAACATACTCATATATGATTAAAAACCTCAGAAAAATAGTTCGGGACCCGACCCGAACATGTTGACTTTTTCGTTGACTTTGACCCGACCAAGTTGACTTTTAATCAAACTTAACCAAATAATTGTGCAATCGTTCTAACATGTTTTTATACTTGTACCTTGCATGAAACATGACAATTTGATTCACATGCTATTAGGATCGAGTCTTAACGAGCCATATGACTAATTGAACATCTTTGACCTATCGTGTTTACCGTTATTGATACAAACCTATTGTTTAGGTCAAGACTAGCATTGTTCTTTGCACACGTTTACTTGTTGAAGTACTTTACTACTCGTGCACTCAAGGTGAGATCATAGTCCCACTTTTACTCTTTTTGAACTTACATTTGGGATGAGAAAACATAAACATTTCTTTACTAAGTGAACACAAGTACAGGAAAAACAAACATTCTACATACGAGTTTAGAACAAAATCCTCAATTCGATTATCATTAGTTACACTTGCCGGGTGTAAGCGAGAACTTATGTTGTATGGATCCATATGGGTTTGACAAACCCTCATTCAAACGGTTCGCTACCGTTTACGAATGAAATATATTTTCGAGAAACAGTGTATGTTCTAGCACTAAGTGATGGGGTTCAATGGAAGGAAATGTTAAGCATTGATAATTGGGTGCTCGTGAAACAAACTTTTGGAATGTATTACTATTAATTCATTGATGCAAATCTTGTGGTTCACTTGTACTTACTTACTTAAACCTATGATTTCACCAACGTTTTCGTTGACAGATTTCTATGTTTTTCTCAGGTCCTTGAACGATACATGATACATGCTTCCGCTCATTATTTTGATACTTGCATTGGATGTTGAGTATATATGCATACATGGAGCGTCTTTTGACTACTTTTAAATTGTGTCGCATAAGTTTCATTTGTACTTAAAACTTTGTATCGTAACTTGTGGTGGAACTATTCTCGTAAACTTTGAACAATCTTTACATTTGAAATGAATGCGACATATCTTTTGGTCAACGTTGTTTTAAAGACTTATGACCACGTAACGGGACCTAAGTAGACGGCGCCGTCAAACATGATTTGGTCGGGTCGCTACACGGCTTTCCAAAATAACTGATCGATTAATGCACACATTTAATACTCGAATTTGATAAGTGCACATTTATGATTCGGGCATTTAATGCATACATACAACACGCCGTTTTGTAGGTAATCGAGCATACAATACAACTAACTACTTACTAACAATAATTCATGGCATTCAATGTATCATCTATTCATTTCAAGCTTATCAAACCCTAACCCAAATTCACCAAAAATCACTAATCAAGTTTATGGAGTTTTCTCAAGCAACCTACACATCAAATTGAAGCTAGTGATACTAGGAACACAATTAGAACATGAACTTTTAACATCTAACAACATATGATCATCCAAAATTCAAGAACAACACACCAAAATTCAAGTTCATGCTAGTTATACTAAAACAACGAGATCGAGCATACAAATTACATACACGACATCACAATGAGCCATAGACACTAACTAACACCATTTCAAGTCAAAAACACGAATTTAGAGAAATCTAGAGTTTTAGAAATGTTACCCAAACGAGATGAAGTTGGTACCAAAATGAAGAGGATGAAGAGAGGATCACGAATATGTAATTTATTTTGTTGTAAGCCTCCTAGATCGAATTTAGATGATGATTGAATGAATTTGGAAATTGTGTGTGTGTTCTTGCTAGAGAGAAAGAGAGAGAGATGGAGATGGTTGAATGGTGGTGATTGGGGTGGACTAGGTGACCTAGTCAACTAGTTTGCCCCGTATCAATTTTAGTCCCTCGAGTTTGTAGTCGGGTGCGAAAATTACCTAAATGGAATATTTTAAAACGCGTATTAACGGAGGATGTTAAAATCCAATAACGGAAAAATATTAAGAATGTTAGCTAACGGAGGATACGAATTTAGTTACGAAGGATATTTTTAAAATAAAAAGACGGGCGTTAAAATAATTTAACGGAAAAATGCGGGATGTTACAAACACCTCCTTCTGCCCCTGTACGTGGTGGAGCACTAGGAATTGGAGTAGAAACTGTCTCCTGTGACACTTGTTGAGCTATAGGTGGTGATTGATGAGTCGATTGGGTTTGTTGTATTGGTTGTTGTTGTTTTTGTCCTTGAGTTTGAGTGGGCGGTGTTCCTTGGGTAGCACTTGTAGCAGATCTACCAGCATCTTTATAAACCAACTTGAACCTTCTTTTCAGTTTTAGCTTAGTTGAAACCTGAGAACTCTCATCTTCAACCATTCTTCTTTTTGATCCCCTTGAAGCTTCTTCACCAACATCAGGATTAATATCACCAATCTCATCAACTAAACCTTCTACACCTGAACCACCTGCAGCTTGAGTATTCACAGGTTGATCAACTTCTTCATCACTGTTAGCTACCTCAAAATCAGGCTCTCAATCAGATAAACTGTTTTCGTTTCTCCACTTCTTTCCTGGTGGACACCGATAATCCTCTCGAGCAAGATGACACACCAGCTTGCCATCACTAGCACTTTTCTTCTGATTCAATCGGTTGAACGTAAGATCTGTCATATGTTTCAAATCAATGGCATCTTTCCTCAATCTTGGCAAATCAACAGTTTGCTGGTTGATCATAATTTGTAAGAACCTTGGATAGATCAAATATAACTTGCTCGTCACATTCTCCACCAGTAGATCAAAGATGACCCCGGAGAAATTAAAATCAGCTTTTAAGACTAAAGCAGCAAACATTCATTGATAGATTTCACTCAGTTCATCAAACCCTCCTTGCAACGGACTTAAACACCTCAGTACAACAAGTGACAAATATCTATACGGTGGTGTGAATCCACTTCTTTTAATCGTTGCTCTCGTAATATCACCAGAATACTTGCATCTTAACACACATCCAGTAATCTTTGTCTTTGACAACTTCTTCGGCATATTCTCATCATCCTCAAACAAGAAAGTGTTTCGAATTGTATCTTTAGAAATCTGAATCTCCTGACCACAAACAGTACTTATAATTACCTTCCTGTTATCTACAGTCTCAACTCTTGCACGTTCCCAGAACTCTCTCTGATGTGAGTAATATGCTATACAGGGCATAGAGATAGCTGCAAATACTCTTGAACGTTTCAGAAACTCAATTACCCCCTTGTACTTACCAGCATTAGGACCATTCTCATTTAGACATGCAGTGAGATTAGAGCCACTGTTAGCTTTCAATCCTGGAAGATCAATAGAAAACGGACCTCCCGATGACTCAGTATCGGATTCATGTGCAATGTTTTCTGGATCAGCTTGAACACCTGACATTATGAAAATAACTGCAAACACAATTCAAATTAGCATCATAAAGACAATATCACAGTATGATCATCACAGAAGATATTACATTATAAAGACTAATAGATCAGGATCTCAGTTACACGATTACATGTCCGAAGTAGAATTAATACAGACATAGAATAGTGTATTAATGCTAACAAGCTAGCATTATCAAATTACATAACATGCTGAAACTAACAAACACATGAACATAAATTCAGAATCATTCATCCCATAATGGAATCCTCTGGCACTAGCTTTTCCTCATGTTGAATTACACCAAGTTTCTCAAACAAGGTATATAGTAAAGCTGCGTATGGAAATGGTTCTTCCATCTCAAGAAGATCTTTCATCACATGAATGAGAAAATGGCCCATATTCACTTGAATACCTTCTAGCAGGCAATACAAAAGCATAGCTTTAGTACCAGACAACAAATTATCTCCTTCTTTCCTAAAGGTCACATTCCTTTTGATGATTCTCAAGTGTATCTCATGTTGTTGTGACACCTCGTCATCACTAATTTCTACCCTACATGCATTAACTACTTTCCCTGGCTTGCATAACCTTGCAACTATGTCAGATAGTCTGAATCTGTTGGGAATATTTCGTATATCTTTGCTAGGATACAAAATTTTAACCCAAGTGTGCGGGACATTCAATAGGTTTGAAAATTCCTCCATAGTCCACTTAAACTGATGGTCAAATAGACCTGAGTGCACAAACTTCTTCTTCCCATCTTCTAAGGCAACATTGGCATAAAATTCCCACAACAAATCAGGACAAAAGTAATCTCCAATGTCTAAAAATGCTTGACATCCAATTTGTTCCCAAAGACTATAGGTCTGTCGAGTAGCAATGACCTTTTGTTCCACTAAGATGGGTCGTCCACTAGCTAGAATTCTCCTACGGTCAATGTTAAACATCCATTGCCCAACAAAGGATCCACCTGACATCCTAATACAGACTACAAGCACTAGCATTAGATAAGCACAACAGAAATTACCAGAGACCAAAAGAATTCATTCAAATATAACATAAAAATCGACCATCGGTTCAATCAAGTGACCATCGGTCGAGGGACTGGACCATCGGTCCGATGGTCTAGACCTACGGCAGTTGGTCTAAAGCACATCTACAAACTGATCAATTTAGGACCTACGGCCGAGTGAGGTGTCATCCGGCCGAGTGTGAGACACCATCGGTCGATGGTCAGAGACCATCGGCAGGAGGTAGTTCATCAGATCTGTTTGATTAAAAACCCCAATTCTACCAATCTGTGGTTTCTGGTTTGGATTTTGGTCACAATAGCAGCTAAAGAGGCCGATAAACATATATAAATCATCAATTTCAACAGATAGTTAACAAAAATCACTAGATTGGCATGTTAACCTTCGAACACAAATTAAACGATTCAGAACAAATGGAAACGAATTAGATTACCTCGATTATGGCGCTGGAATCACGATAAAAAGATGTACAATTCACACGGACCAAAACTCCTTTCACTTAACTTGTAAAACTAGGGTAAAATCAATCAAACTTGCACAAAGTGACTGACCCGTTTGACTCTGGGTCCTTTTATACCCTGTCAGAGACCATCGGCCGATGGTCTAATCCTTCGGCCCGAGGGTCTTGACACTCGGTCGAGTGTCTTTGTCCATCGGCCGGATGTAATTACAGTCGGCCGGTGGTCTGGGCTTTTGAAAAACTTTAAAACTTAACCCTTTTCATATTCAAACTATACTTCTTTTATCACATTTACTCCCCCTGGGACTGATCTCCACAGTATAAGTCAAACACGCTTTGTTCCTTTAAGCTCCAAACACTTTAATCAAATTTAACGAAAAACATAGGATCCTTTCGCAGTAGACCTTTTCGAGAACTGAGTTGTTTGGCTTAAACCATAAACAGAAATGCTCATGCAACTAATCTTATGAATGCAAACAATTTCAGATATGCATGCACATGCAAAAACACAAAGCAAATAACTGTACAAGACCCAGTGTGTCATGATTAGCAATATTATAACAGACGTAATCAGTAACATTTAACCTTTCATATCCGTAGTGAATTAACTTCTAACATCAGTTTCATTAAACATTAACATTAACAAATGCATGATGTTATCGACATAAGAACAAGAAAAACTGCTTATCATGAATCACACTTCAAGGAGTATAGCACATCTTTTTGTGAGTTGATATATCAAATTGATTAAATCTTTTGATTCGGGGATCAGAACTGAACTATATTGACAAGTTATTCACAGTTCATTCATTAACTTATTTGATAAAGCATATACAGAACAACTTTCTAATATATCAGTAAACATTTATCAACTTTCACCCTATACTTCGATGATCACGTTATATTAATTACCTTAACACTTTTCAATATTAGACTTTGATCACGAAGTCAGTCCTCATTTGAGATCGCACGATGTTTCAGGTAGAACAATTGAGCACAACATGTTGACGCTGTCCTCTTATCACATCAATGTTCTTTCAATTTGATTGAACAGAACCATCTCACGATGTTTCTAGCAACCCTGTCAGCCATGAGCTTCTACCTTAAACTTACACTTTTCGTTTCAGATAACCTTGTGAATCTCAAATTTATTGCATACTTTGAAAAGACGCATACCGGCCGCTATAAACCCCATACTTAAACGGAAATCGTATGATGTATAATGTTGGATTGATGGTAGTGATATATATATTTGAGTGATGGAACGCTAAGATATCCTCCAGAAGATATTCCCTCTATCCAGGTCAATAGGCATAATCCCATACCACAGACAAAAGATGTGAAATTCACTAATTGAGATGTGAACTGAATGATTTAAGTTCTCTATATCTGATGATCTGATAAATTCTCCCCCTCGGATGTAGATAACTAAAGTGTTCATAATAAGTCTCCGATTGGAATATATGTTGTCGCAGACATAGAAAACCGAGGAATCTCTGAAGCTTTGTTCAATTCTTGATCCATGATTCTCTTGCAGCTAGGTGGCGCATCAAATTATTTACAACTTTAAATGAATAAACATAAACAAACCATAACTTGCAATTTTTTTTATTTTTTTATTTTTTTTGAATTTTTCTGATGTTGCCTTTTCTCCATAAATAAAACAAACAAAGTAAATAAGTGAATACAACTATACATGATGATGATGATGCACCACTGTCTTTGACTTTATAGTAACTGCATGGAAAACCAATCTTCTGATATTGAAATCTAGAACCCGGTGACATTGCAATATACAAATCATTCTGTGTCTGTGATACAAGACTGCACTTCTCAACCCTTCAAGAGAAAACACCTCCCTTTGGGTATCCGATATGTACGTTGTTGGATTTCGGTCCAAGTAATAAAGGTAAATAGAAACAAGTATGCATCCTAGACAAAGTATGCTCACCTTGGGGACTCACAAAATTATCCTTTTGCTACCGAGTATAAATCGTAGTAGGGGAGACCTCAACCGTCTGTTGAGTTTCTGAACAACCATTTCTCAGTACATATTCAGTGATAAGTAGGTGACTACCCTCAACCGCTGTAAACCTTTCCATGATTTCCTTATCATGATATTTACGCTTTGTTCGTATGATCATCTCTATCTAGAATTAGGCCAATAAAGTCTACTAACACATTATCAATCATTCTATATTACTTTTATTTCATAACTTACATGTCAGTTCAGTATTGCAATCACTTTCCACAAACATAACAAGCAACTCATTTTCAGGTTTTTTTTAATTTTTTATGGATTTTCCATTTTTCAATTTTTATTTGTTTTTCTGGTTTTTTTTATGGCTTTTTGATTTTCTCTGTACAAAAGCATAAATTTATCTAAAAACATAAGCAAACATGCAGAAATATCATGAAAAACTAATCTATCATGCAAATGAAAAGTAAACATGCAAATGATCTACAAACTACCATGCAAAACTATACATACTCTACAAGCAGTTTCTTAACAATTCACAACTCAGTCTCAGGCTTAGGTTCCTCTGTGTCAGGAACCACATCTTTAAACAACTTAATACCTATCTCTTTTAACAGAAATTCAAAGCGTGGTTTATCAAAAGCTTTTGTGAAGAGATCAGCCCTTTGGGCTGAAGTGTCTATTTGCACTACATCTATCAACTTTTTCTCATAGCAATCTCTAATGAAATGGTATTTAATCCCTATATGTTTCATTTTAGAATGGTTAACGGGATTTTTAGTGACAGCTATGGCAGCAGTATTATCAACATAAATAGGAGTGTTAGAGATTTGCAAACCGTAGTCACGTAGTTGTTGTTGAATCCAGATAACCTGTGATGTACAGCTGGCCGCGGTAATATATTCAGCTTCACAAGTGGACTGAGCCACTGCTGTCTGCTTCTTACACTGCCAAGTAACTAATTTGCTACCAAGAAATTGACACCCTCCTGATGTTGATTTGAAATCTTTCTTACAACCTCCATAGTCTGAATCACTGTATGCTGTGAGATCAAAACCATCCTCACACGGATACCATAACCCTAAGCTGGGAGTATCTTTCAGATACCTCAGAATCTTCTTAACCACGAACATATGATGAACATTAGGATTCGCCTGATAACGAGCACACAGGCAAACCACAAACATAATATATGGTCGAGAAGCTGTAACGTACATTAGAGAACCTATGAACGCCCTGTATAAAGTAGGATCCACTGGAGCACCCTCACAATCGGGTGAGATCCCATGATTAACCGACAACGGAGTCTTAGCTGGTCTCTCTTTATCTGCCTGAAAGCGCTTTAGGATATCAGCAACATACTTAGTCTGATGCAAGAAGATGCCTTTATCCATTTGAGCTACCTGCAAACCTAAGAAAAACTTTATAGTTCCCATGGAACTCATTTTAAACTTTCGTTGCATAACCTTCTCAAATTCATCAACCATACTCTGATCTGTAGACCCGAAGATAATATCATCAAAATAGACCTGCACTAACATAAGGTGTTGTCCCTTCTTTTTGATGAAAAGTGTCTGATCAATGACACCTCTTCGAAAACCATTCTCTAGCATGTAATTGGACAACGTAGCATACCATGCTCTAGGAGCTTGGTGAAGACCATACAGTGCCTTTTCTAGTCGATAAACCTTTTCTGGAAAATGCGGATCTTCAAAACCAGGTGTTTGTTCAACAAACACTCTTTCATTGATCTCGCCGTATAAAAATGCACTTTTAACATCCATCTGAAAAACTTTAAACCCCATGAACGATGCAAAAGCCAAGAAAATCCTGATTGCTTCCAGTCGTGCAACCGGAGCAAAAACCTCATCATAGTCAATTTCAGGGATCTGTTGATATCCCTTTACCACCAATCTAGCTTTGTTTCTGATAACGATACCCTATTCATCCTTCTTGTTCTTCAAAACCCATTGAAGACCATAGGGTACACAACCATGCGGTGGATTGACTAGCTTCCAAACCTTTTAGTGTTTGAATTGTAACAGCTCCTCTTGCATTGCACTAACCCACTCGTCAAACTTCAATGCCTCATAAGCATCTTTAGGTTCAATTTAACACACTTAACATGAGTGAGCATGCACAAATATTCTTCCTGTCTTATTCAACGTTGAATAAAAAGCTGTTGCCACATTCGCACTCTCTGTCTGAACATCTTCCACTACTGTTGAACTTACACTAGTCACGGGAACCTCTGATGTAGTCGGAACTTCAGATGTAGAGGATGCATTAGACTTACCTAGAGGAATACTAATGTGAGGAATGCCTCTTGAATCCACATAATAATCATCAAGTCGTTTAGGTGGCAGAATCACACGATTGGATCTACGTACACCTCCTGCTTCAGTTGGCGGTTCAGTCACTGTTACAGTTGGTGGTTGATTATATAGAGGATTAAGATGTTCCTCAGTCAGTTGTGTTCGACTAACTTCCTCGTCATCTTTAAGCTCACTATCTTCATCTGTATATACTACCCCGTCCTCATTTGAATCAAAATCACCTCTAACACTCTGCGGACTTGGTTGCAAGCTAGAAACTGGATTCTGAACCTGCACTGGAGTAGGGATAACATTTTCAGAAGTGTTTTGAGAATCAAACAATATCTGAGTCAGAACTTCTTCATCTGTAGTGTCTGGCGGAAGATTGAAGGAATCAAATAACTTATCATATTCAAACTGCCATGCGAATCCTTTACTGACACGAGGTGGAGCATTGCGTTGAATATCAACCTCATAACGTTCTTCCACACACTTGGACTCAGTATTATACACCCGTTTGTTCGGATTCCCATATCCCAAGAAGATACCAGAGATCACCTTTGAATTAAATTTTCCTCCAGCGTCTCGTACCAGCATAGTACAAGGTGCACCAAAGGGTTCAAAATGTTTAATGTTTGGCTTTCTCTTGTGTAACAGTTCTTAACATGTTTTACCATGTCTCTTCACCACTAGAACTCTGTTCATCACGTAGCATGCAGTACTCACGGCTTCACCCCAGAAAACAATTGGAAGACATGAATCTGCTAGCATTGTTCTTGCGGTCTCAATTAGAGTCATGTTCTTTCTTTCAGCAACACCGTTTGATTGAGGTGTATAAGCAGGACTGAACTGTTGCTGTATCCCCTTCTCATTACAGAACAGCAGCATCTAATTGTTCTTAAATTCCGTACCGTTATCAGTACGAATCTTTCTAACCTTCAACTTATACAAACTTTCGAGCTTCAGAATCAAAACTTTAATATGATCGAAAGTATCTGACTTGTGTTTCAACATTACGACCCACGAAAACCGGGAATACTCATCTGTAACCACCAAGCAGTAAGACTCTCCGGTGAGAGTTTTACAGTTAACTGGACCAAAGAGATCCATGTGTAACAGTTCCAAAGGAATATTAACAGAATGATGCTTTTTGGTAGTATGTGACTTTCTAGTCTGCTTCCCCTGTTTACACGGAATACATACTTCAGGAATATGAAAATTCTTAACATTCACACCATCAACTAATCCATTGTGGACTAGATTATTCATCTTCCTTAGACTCAGATGACCCATACGCTTGTGCCAAATAATCGACTCCTGTTCAGTAGCTTTAGAAACAAAGGCCTGATGGCCTGAAGCTGCTTTAACATGAACCTTACGCATATCAAGGATATAGAGATCCTTGCACCTTGGAGCCGTCATCAGAATCATGTCTTCCGGAATTACAAACTCTTTTCTCAAAATATAACAAAACGTATCATCAAAAGCAATTGAATACTTTTTGTCAGCAACTTGTGAAACTGAAAGCAGATTGTTCGACATCTGCTCTACATAATTAACTTTATCAAAGCTGACGTTCTCATTAGAAATAACACCCTGAGCAGTAATAAATCCTCCTTCACTACCTGCAAAAGAAACTGGTCCTCCATCTACTGTTTTCACATTAGACATCAAAGACAAGTTCCTTGTCATGTGCCTGGACGCCCCACTATCAACAATTCAAGTACTGCAGTGTGGATTGTAGGCGACCTGCACATTAAAGTAAGAGGATTAGTTAGAAAGGGCCACCCATGCCCTAATGGCAGTGGGTTTCCCATCAACACCAACAATTGGCAACTCCACCCATTGTCCTTTAGATCCAGAAGGACCTTCAGGATGTTGAACACTCTTAACTTCTGATTTAGGTTTCCAAACTGTGTTATTCGGTAATAGTTTTCTATAATAATCATTAGTTTGAAAAACCTTTTTATCATTTGTTTGCACTGAAAAAGAATTAAACATCGGTGAAGGTGATCTCCTATTAAAGAACCGATTTGGACTAAGATCAACCTTCCTTCTTGGTGTCTGTCGAATGGGTCTGCAATTCATAGCCCTGTATCCCAACCTCCCACAATTGAAGCAGTTAACATTATCAAAATCATGAGAATTAAACACTTTGCGTCTAATTGGTGAAAACTGTCTCCTAGGTGGTTCAGTATGTTGTCTAGTCGTAGGGGATGACGAGACTTGTTGCTTAACAGTCTGTCGACGACCAGGCGGAACATACTTGGACACACTCCCAGATTTGGAACTTGCCTCTGTTGGTGATTGTTCTACCTTAGGACCTGATTCATCTATCCTGCCCTTACTGACAAACTTAGGTGACACTCCCTGGGTGTTCTTCTTCTTATTCTGTTTGAGAGTCACATTTTTCTTAGACTGAGCCTTTTGACTCTCAGTCATCTTACTAGCATTAACAGGATTTTTCAGAATGGTAACTGGTTTAGTGACAAGCTCAAATGGTTTGCTGTCTTTCTCAGTGTCGATATCAGTATCTGACTCTGTTTCATAGACAACATCTAAAGGCTTCTTCGACTCAACTATCTTAACAGTACTCTCAACAGGTGCTTCTTTAGGCTTACCATATTCTAGTTCTACAACAGGACCCTTACTTTTCTCAACTGGTTTGTTAATATACTCACCTAAAAGTGGCAGGGCAACCTGGTTGTAACCTAAACCCTGCTGTTTAGGAGGATTCAAAGTCTGTTTCACATAAGACATCCTCTGCCAATTGTCGATCCTAGCTTTTTCAGACTCGTATTTCAACTTAAATGAATCCCTTTCAGCCTTAAGAGTCTCTATCTGTCACAAATACATAGTAATCACTTTTCCATCATCTATAACCGTTGATTTTAAGTGACCCACCTGATTTTCTAAAGACTTAATCACATCAACATAGTCTTTCTGTTTATTAAGGTAGAAAAGCGCATCATCATAGTTTTTTTTTATTAGTTTGATTCTCCAAACTTAAATTCTTAAGGTCAACTCTAAGCTTAGGACAAGTCTCACATGTAACAGATATCTCATTAAGCTTTGTGATAACACATTCAAGCCTCTCAATTTCCTGTTCATAACCAATGCATTTAGAACAATTAGAAACTGAGTCAATACATACCTTATCATTTCCAGGCGTGTTAGCCATGAATGCATAGTCATTTCTTCCAACATGAGAATCTGCATCTGATTCTGACTCTGACTCTGAGCTCGTACTATCCGAGTAATCAGCCTCATAACCTCCTCTACTCTCACCTTGATCTCCACAAACTGGACTCTGAACAGTAACAATCTTCTCATCATCACTCTTAAGATCACAGTTGAGCAAATGTTCCAGCTCCTCTCTGAACCAAGTACCAACATGATAACTCATCCCTTCTTCTTCATCAGACGAGTCAGTAGTAAACTCAAAATCTGATAAGTCCTGAGCTTTGCGAAACTTATCATACAACCTATCCTTAATCCTCTTCCTGAAGCAAAGTTTCATCAGCTCTTCTACTCTCTTCAACCTAGCATCACATTTGCACACATAACATGTGCAATTCGGATTATCTTTACCCGTACAACCTGCATTTTTCCGAACAATTCTTTCCTCTTCAATTTCTGCTTCGCTTTTACCTACAAACACAACATTAGCCTTTTGCGTATCTACCGAGATGGACCAGTCACATACTTCATCCGCATACGTTGTAGTCAAAGCCTTGGATTGAACAGAACCCGAAGATTCTTTCTCTACAATTACATGTTGTGGTGTAACTGAGATGGTTGTCTGGTGAAAAGGATCATGAAAACCAGGCTTGGGTGGTCTCATGCAAGTCTTCTTAAAATGACCATATTCATCACAATTGTAGCACCTAACCTTTGACATATCAAAACCAAATTTCGAATCTCGATTCAAACTCAACGATCTTTGTCCTGCTTTCTTCAAGTACTTTCTAGCACGTCTCACAATGCTACCCATACAGTAAAGTATATCCATTCTCTCAAGCTCGTCCTCATCAATCTGATCATAGTCTTCATTTTCAAGATGACTATTAAGCACCTGTCCACCAATCATATCGTTGTATGAGTTAACAACAATAGCTTCTAATGCCATATCTTCCTGAATAGATTCTCGAGATCTCTTCTTGATATTCTCAGTGTGAAACACAGGAGTTTGAGTCTGAGTCTGTTGAATCGGAGAATCCTCAATCATCTTAATTGTAGAATTTTGAGCTTGTAATTTAGCATTAAAGTAGCCCGACTGAGACGATGGTGCAGACATTTGTGAAGCATTGGCTGATATGTATGCTGTCTGTAGTGGAGCATGAGTACCAGAAGACGAAGCTAAAGATGATGCAGCAGCTGCTACAGAACCAAGTCTCTTTCTCTTTGCTTCATCTTGAATGTCCTTCTCCATCAACTTCGACGTAAAAGCTGTTAGTGTCAACGGACGACCTGATGAGCTGTACCTGTTCTGAATCTTTTCAATCTCATGATCCCACTTTTCTGGAAGACCATCTTTTAACACCCTTACTGCCTTTTCATTAGGCACCTCGATCCCATAATCTGCCATCTCTGTAACCAATAATCGATATCTTTCCAAAGTCTGTCCTAGAGATTCTGAGGGAAGAGCTGCAAACATCCTCCATTCATCCTTCAAAACCTTACCCTTAGTCGCACGATAAGTAGATGTACCCTCTGTTGCTGATTGAAGAGCCAACCAGATAGTATACGATGTTTTGTTTCGGTTCTTAAATTGCTGAAAAATCTCCTTAGACAACGCTTGGGTTAGCTGAGCATAACATCTACACTCAAGATTGTACTCTTCACGCTCTGTGGGACTAAACTGTGAAGTTTCTTTGGGTTCACCATCTGTTCCGCATGGCCATACATACGGATTCTCAATACATTCCTAAAGTCTAGAGTCAACTCCGTTTAAATAACAAACCTAACTTTCCAGTCCAAGAAATTCTTAAGGTTGTCAAGTCTAGGTACTTTATTCGCTGATCCAGATTCACTTTCATTAAGTAACAGTTTTTGTAGTCCAGGTACAATTACTAACGCGCTGTATTCATTTGTCATTTGTTCATTAGTGTCAGACATTTTGACTGATTAAGATTGATTAAGATTACTTAAGTGCAATTAAAAGATTCTGTCTCAAAAGTGGATCGGCCGAAGGACGAGACGATAGGTCGGAGGACGGTGACAATCGATCGGAGGTCTAAGACTGACGGCTGATGGTGAAAACTCAGTAGCTCAATCTTAGCGTAAGGACCTTCGGTCGATGGAAGAGTCAGTCGGCCGATGATAACAGACGATCGGTCGGTGGACAAAAGACGAACGGCCGATGGTTAAGACAAACGGTTCTAAGTTATGAAAGACTGTCCTCCGGTTCACTGATAGACGATCGGTCGATTGTGTCTGACGTACGGTCAAGGGTCGTGACGAACGGTCGATGGTCGAGGACGATCGGCCGAGGATAGTTCTTACGAATTCTGGGCAAAAAAACTAGGGTTTTTCGACAAAAACTTCAATCTTGATCAAATTTGACGTTCTAGACTTAAACAAAACCGATAGAAACCTCAGAAAAACACCCTTGAACAAAAATAGACTCGAAAACACAAGATTTAAACGTAAAAATTTCAACTTTTGATTGAAAACCCGTTTTGACCAAAACCCTAAAACAAGAAAACTATAAAATCGACTCAAAAACGTTTGGATCAGCAACTCTACGCTCTGATACCACTTAACTATGGACCTTAGATCAAACATATTAACCTAGATTAACGGCGGAAACGATAACTAGGGCGAGTCGAATACTTAATTAACTATCGGGATCAATCTAACCAACAAATAGTTGATATAATCGATGCCTAGAGCCTTGTATTCGGTTGGGGATTGGTCTGGGACGATAAACACAGAGTGATACGACGGCTAAAGGGTTTGTGGTGTGTAACCTTACAATGAACCACAAAACCCGTATATATATATATCTTCAGTGACCATCGGCCGGTGGTCTGAGACCTACGGCCGATGGTGAGAGTCCCTCGATCGATGGTCCCTACCATCGGTCGATGGTCTGAGCAGCCAACCAACTGCTCTTAACCATTTCACGACATTATACTAAGCAATTCAAATACAAAGTATTAATGACGATGTTCATACATGACTGAAATACGAAATACAAAACTAATAGAACTTATTACATAATAGAACTCGGGATTATGCACCAACAATTGGCCTAGCGGTATCGAGGCAACTAATCCAATCAAGAGGATGTGGGTTCAAGACCAAGAATGTACATTATAAATTTATAATATAGTCGTTGAAAGATTTGTCTAACGTGTGCGAGTTTGCTATTCAACATGGGATTGTCCCATTTGTGTGAGTTTGCTATTCAACATGGGATTGTCCCATTTAAGTTGTTTATTTAAAAAAGTAGTTAAGCTTCAAGAAACAACATGATGAGTGGTTAATACTTATTACAGGATAATCATTTGATTATGTTGTATTAGAGTTTTTTAAAGTGATATTATAAAGTTTGTTTTATAATTTAACATGAACACTTAAGAAGTTAACATCATTGTATTTTATATAAACTTTTTTCACGAACTATTATTAATTTATTATGATTTGTTTTTTTAGCTTATTAATTTTTAAACATAAACCATGTTAATACTAAGTTCCAAATATTTATTGTAAGTTGTTGACACTTGTGCCTTTTTGTTGGAATATGTTCAACATTATCGTTATATCTTTTAACATGTCCCCCTAACTTTAATCAGGACCGGTCCAACATAATCTAATGTTCTAGGCGAGTCGTTAAAAAGGTGCCCTCTCGAAACAAATACTGTAACTTAATAACACAATATGTTTTAGGGGGTTTGAACCTAGTCAAGTTAAGTGATTAATCCTCACTCCGATTTTTATTATTGAATTAAAGTTTTACAATTACAAGTCATACATCTTCTAAAATGATGTCTTTTTTGCAAATTCTCCAAGTTATTTTGTGATAGTCTAGACCTGCTAAAAACTTGTTATTGATATTCAAAATACGGATGCAAAAACTATGACCATATGATGATTGTTGCGCTATTTTGTATAAGCATATATGGTATATTTTATGTGTATAAGTTTGCAAAGAATTTGTAAATTGAATTGATAGGTTGCAGTTGAGTGGGCTCCACATGATATGATATTCTAGTTGGCTAATATTTAACTGATCATAAATTAATTAATAGGCTAAAATATTCTAGAGACAGAATTCGGAATGGCCAATTGTTGATTTCATTCCAGTATGCTAAAATAATAAACTTGATCTTATTAATGAAACTTGTATTCTAAATGACCCATATAAATAAATAAATGGTGGTGCTCCATATTGTGGTGCCATGAGCCATTGTTCATCTGGACCATATCAAAGCCTCACATGACTTTAATTTTTACCTACGCCCCCACTTCCCCTCTATTGATTTCTGGGAAATTGTTCAAAATACATTTTTTTTAAGACTTCAAACAAAATACATTTTTTTAAAAAAATTGTCTTTTTACACCATTCGGTAGACGGAATTTCTGTCTACCACCTTTATCTGTCGTCTACTACTATTTTTTCATAGTAGTAGACAGTAACAACAAGGTAGTAGACAGTGAGAACAAAGCAGTAGACAGCCAATTACAAGGTAGCTGACCGTCTACTGCCTTGTTGTTATTGTCTACTACCTTGTTGTAAGTGTCGACACCAATAATACATATCAGTCGACACCTACAACAAGGTAGTAGACAGTAACAACAAGGCAGTAGACGGTCAGCTACTTTGAAATTGGTTGTCTACTGCTTTGTTCTCACTGTCTACTACCTTGTTGTTACTGTCTACTACTTTGTAAAAATGGTAGTAGACGACAGATAAAGGTGGTAGACAGAAATCCCGTCTACCGAATGGTGTAAAAAGGCATTTTTTTTTAAAAAAGTGTATTTTGTTTGAAGCCTTAAAAAAAGTGTATTTTCATCAATTTCCCTTGATTTCTCTATGCAATTGTATAGTTTGATGTATCGTGTATATTGTGTGTGTATGATCAATCTGTGTATGAAAATGTTAATATCGATATATGTGTGTACGATTTGCATCCAATATGTATTGAGGTCTAGTTAGAGAGATCACAGAGTTTACACCTTTTGTCGTTTTGAGGCCCAACATAACGACTTTCTATGAGGAGGCCTACACATGTTGAGGCCCAACAATTTACATCACGTATTATTAATATTCCTTTCCCTCCATTGTAAATAATATTAAAATATATATAATGAATGAAATGTGAAGATTTTTTTTTATTAATCAAAGTATTCGACTCGCTCTATAAAGGCATTAATCTATGTATCCTAGTCAAAAACAAAAGAGATTCATATACCTACAATACATACTTGAAGATGTGACTAGAAAATACTAGTAATGAAAAAGAATATTACTGATGTAACCATTCTTTTATGTACCTCTATATCAGTTTAAAGTATACTCTGAATAGTGTAGTTTAATCTCAAAACCAAATTTATAATCATTATGAATACCTAATGATTAAAAATAATTGAAAGAGACATTTCAAACACAAAAGGAATGCAAATTTAAGCATCTTAAAGTACCATCAAAGGCACACATAAAAAAAGTATTTCAGAAATCCCTAGCCCCAAGGAAAAAACATAAAAAAAAATAAAAAAATAAATAAAGATTTGAACTCCAATCCAACACAATAGAATTCAACAAGAAATAGACATGACCCAAATGTTGGGGTATAATTTTAACATGATGAGTCAAATCCAAAGTTACTTTCTACATCTTCTCAATTAAAAGAAAATTGGCCCCTCAAGATTCTAGCTGGAAAAAAGCATATGAAAAGGAGAGTTTTGAGTACACAAGATAAAAGAAAAAGCAAACCAAATAGTTATGTTTTGCTTGTTGACAATTTTTTAAAAGTGCAAAACCCATTTCCATGTGGGCCTATTATGCTTTTACTCTTTTTGTTAGCTAAAAAGACAAAAAGTATGAAAAAAAGAAAACCATAAAGTAGCACAATAATAACAAAGAAAAATTTTCATTAAGGAAGTGAGCATAATCTGTAAAGGATGAATTAAAGCACCATTTTTTATCATGAAAACTAACTAAAAGAATTCAAAATCTAAATAAGGACCCGATGATCTATCCGAATCAGAAACTTTCTTGTCGTTTTGAGGCAATGTTGACTTAACCGTTTGATTCAAGAACGAAAGATCAACAGGTTTTGGAATCTCGGGTGGTTGAATACCCCGAATAAGAGCCCAATTTATGCTTTCGAAAAACGGATGTTGTTTAATCTCTGTTGCACCTCTTTTGTACCCTAATCTTTTTTGCGGATCCTTAACAAGTAGACCCCGAATTAAATCCTTTGCAGCGAAACTAATGTTTGACCCCTCGGGAAACTTTAAAGATTGACCGACAACATTAAACAACGTTTCGCGATTACCATTGCCTTTAAAAGGCGTTTTCCCATGTAATAATTCGTACAAAAATATACCAAACGTCCACCAATCAACCGCACTACCATGACCATCACCTCTAATGATTTCGGGTGCTAAATACTCGTGGGTCCCAACAAACGACATGGACCTAGCGGCAGTTGGTTCTACTATTAGCACAGGACGCGAATCTATGCTTACAGTGGTTTTACTTTTTTCTGTTTTGGGTTTTGACGTTTTCGATGAATTGAAGAAACGGGGTTTGAAACAAGAAGGTTGAAAACAAGTTGGCTCGACACACGCAGGTAGCCTACAAGACGGTTCGATGCATGATTGTTGGATACAATATGAAGTACCGGTGCAAGATGGCTCGTTTGTTGACTTGACTAATCTTGGACTAACACAACAACGTAATGACAAATCGAAATCAGACAACATAATATGACCATCTTCTCTAACTAAAACATTTTCGGGTTTTAAGTCTCGGTATACAACACCCATCATGTGTAGATACTCTAAAGCAAGAAGCACTTCAGATGCATAAAATCTGCAAATCAAAATAAACAACACAATTAAGCTCCAAATGCACACTAATATAACAAGAATAAACTTTTTTATCAATAAAACAGTATAGCTAAACAAGTAGTTTCATCTACCAAACTGGAAACATTAATTAAAAGAATGTTATTTTCCTCAGCTAACATACATATTTTTTGGAAGGGAAATTGTTAAAAAAAAATAAAAATTGTAAACTTAATGCACATTTTTCTTGTTAACAGAAGGTAACATAAAATCATTTTCTCAAATCTAATGAAACATTCACAAGCAAAAAGGCAATTTTCATAGCTCAAATGTCAATTAAATTATATAATTATAATTATAATGTTATGGTTAAGTAATTAATCAAATTGATGATAACAAAGTAAGAGTAGTAAAAATTAACCTTGCAGCTTGTTCATTGAAATGTTTGCCAGGCTGTCGTTGTCGAAGAATATGAAGATCACCACCGCTACAAAACTCCATTAACAAACACGAAAGCTTATCGGTATCGAAATGCGAATAAAGTGTAGGAAGAAAAGGGTGATCCAACATCCCTAAAATCTCCCTTTCAGTTTGAGCTCTAACTAATTTTTTTCTACCAACAAGCATACCTTTATCCATTACTTTAACAGCAAACAAACACCCCATATTCCTTAACTCAGCTAAATAAACACTCCCAATATCCCCAAATCCAAGTTTTTTCAATAACCTAAAATGTGATAAACTTAAATCACCATCTTTACCTTTAACTGATTGAATAGCATCCCATCTAATATCATTCGATTTATGAGGTTTTGAAGGACAAAAGTTTCTAACTTTAGGTTCATTAGGATTAGGATCAACACTGTAACAACAACTAGATGAACTTAAGCTAGATTTATCATCACTTACTTCAGATTCTTCATTTAGGTTTAAATGAGTTACATCTTTACAACACGTGGACACACTAATGGTGCTGGTGCTGATGCTTAAATCTGTTCTGGGACTATTGGAGCTGTTGCTGAGATCAGGTGATTTAGATGAGCCATTATTAGGGCTAGTAATGGGTTGAGTTAGTTTGTTCATAGAAGGAGACTGTGTGTGTGGGTGGGTGGGTGCCAAGTGTTCGATGAAATGCCTGAGAGAGGAAAGATTGGTGGTATAAAGTGATGTGGTTGGGTGTGGTCAAACTGAGGGTTTGGTTCCGCCGAGGTGGTCAAACGGGAATGGGAGGGGCGCGAAATAAGGAGTTATTATGGGGAATCAAACAAGTGTAAGTTTGTGTGTGTGTGGGTGTTTAAATTTTGAAAATACGATAATGGGTGGTATATTGTATTGGTAATTTGGTATTTTATTGTTTTTGCATTGAGATGCCCAACGAATTTGAGTATTGAGATTCTTATATACCACACCCAATAGAATATGCCAAAATAGATGATTTTTTTAATATTTTTTTTTCAAATATATATATATATATATATATATATATATATATATATATATATATATATATATATATATATATATATATATATATATATATAAGACTCGAAGATTCGGTGAGACAACAGTACATTGACCATCGCTCTGTTCGTTCTAAACAATGTGAGACACATTAGAATAACAATATTACAATAGAGATTGCAACCAAACGAAACCGCCAAACCTAAAGCCTAAAAAACATAGACATAAACCCGACCCCGAATCCAACCCGCATCTACACCCCGCAGAAACCACAAATTCAAATCAAACACTGGGAACCCAAGAACACCTAACCCGAGGCCAATTTGCCGAAGTCGACTAAGTCAACAACTCCGGTAACAACGTCAAGCTCACTAAAGACCTAACGACGGGAAAATGGAATGTATGAACCAAACTTGCAGCAGTCGAACGGAACCAAATGCAGAATCAAACTGTAAAGGAGCCAATCATCTCCGCCAATTTTTAAGGACAATTACAAACCGCACGCTCAAGCAGTCGGACAACAGCCTGTCACTAACCCCTTTTTGCCACCGCCTTCAACCACCGAGGGCAAATAAAAGCTGCTAGCAGCCATTTAAGGCCGTGAGCAGCCACCACCTCCCCTCAGCCGTCTTCGATTGCGGCAGGACCACCGAGAACATGCCGGATTTCAACACAAAACACGTTCCAGCATACCCCTACCTAATCTACCCCACACCCACCAAAAACCGAAGCCCGACTAAGTGAAGTGTAAAGTTTCAGGTGGAACTCATCGCCTACATACCTTACCAAGAAGAGCAAACAGCGACAGAGACGGAGAAAAGAAGCGGCAAGGATAACCCTACCACCAGCCAGAATCTTCACCAAAAAACACCCCAAACCCTAACGTTTTTCAGAATCCGGGTATGAATCAATCGCATTCGTCGCCTGAAAACCAGAAATGAGACCGGAGCAAGAAGATCGACTCAAAAACCGTCGGGGAAGAGAAATACGGTGGACTTTTATTCCGACGGAAAGCAAGTAACACCGAACCACCAGCGAGATGTCGGTGGTCGGAGATGACAAACACCCTACCCTACAAACCGCCGATCGATGGAAGAAGAGGGGGAGAGTGGCGGCGGCTCAAAAATAAAATTAGGGTTTTAGATGTGAAGAAGAGTGGAAAGCAAAGAGTTTTTTTTATATGAATGAACAGTTTAAGCTACAACTTATTACTCCGTGGTATAAACTACGAAGTATTTTTTTTAACCTAAATATCTAATTTGTTTTATGAGCCAACTAATATCAGAACGGTGACTCAGTTCACCTATAATTTAAATTGTCAAGAGTGAATCTATGTGATCTTGATAGTAGGGAGTATATTTTTTTTGCTGATGTGAATTCGAGACCTCTAGGTCGACATTAGGCCACCACCCTTGTAGTTAACTAACGTTACTTTGTAAGGTAATCTTTGACAAATCATAATGTACAATTATAGATATACTATAGTACAATTATATATACATATAGTACAATTATATAATGCCTAGTGCTAATGGATATGGTGAAAACGAGGGAGTGAGATGATCACACATTGTTGAGGGAAATCGTTTACAGAATATATATTTTTTTATCTTTAAAAATATTACTCATTCTATCTCTAATTTACTATCCAATAAACAATTTTGAGATGTATCAAATCAATTATTCACTTTTTATAAATAGAAAAATATAAGAAGATTAAGTTATATATTATGTCTTTAATATACGTGGATATGATTAAAAGAGAAAGAAAAAGTAAGGGTAAAAATAGAAAGTAAACAGACAGTACAATACTTTTATGATATTTCTTTAAACTGTGTGTTTTTTGTTTGATGATAATAAATATGAGACGGATTGAGTAATATTTATTACGTCAGCCTATAACTCTTTCCATCTCAATTTAATAGCCTCCGGACATAAAATGCACAAGTAATTAATGTCATTATCACAATGTACTTTTTGTTAACATTTTTACTTCTAGTTTGTTGGGTACATTTTTTTTACATGCATAAAATAATGGTATAAAAATTTACCTCCTTGTTCTTATTAATTTATAGAAATGAAGTATTACCATAAAGGGTTAAATCTAGGGATGGCAATGGCCACCCGATCCAGTAGATATCCACCCGATTCACCCGCTTCGTAATGGATATGGATGAACCTAGATGGATATGGATACGGATATGAATGAACCTAAATGGATATGGATATGAACATGGATGAAAATTTTCATCCATGGATATATCTATTTACACCCGAAATAGATATACACATACATACATACAGACATATGCTTACATATTTACTATTATAAATGCACTTACTGCTAGATTTTCATTTTGTTTTCAACCTTATAATGAAATAACTATGATATATTATAATAAAACACGTACATCTAACAAAATAAACATACAAATTACATATTTAATTTTTTATAATCTATGTTTAATAGTAAATTCAACAATTTTGTTATATTTTCGACAAAGATTACACATTCTTGTTGATAGATTTTAATTATATCATGTTTATATTTGTTTTTATTATAATACATTTTTGTTTTTATCGTATATTAGAAAATACTATAACGTTTTTTAAATATCCAACGGATATCCATTAACCCGCTTAATCCAGTGGATATGGATATGGATGGATGGACTGAAATTAAATGGATATGGATATGGATATGGATGAACAATAACTAAATGGATATGGATATGGATACGGCATCACCCGATCCATATCTGATCCATTGCCATCTCTAGTTAAATCAGTTTGGTTTTAATGTATGTTGTATACCAAAAAAGTATTATTGTATGTCATAAATTTTAAAAATATGTGTTAATGTAAACAAAATGTGATCGGTTACCTGCTAGACCGGTAAAACTAATTATGTGTCATTTTTTTAACTGAAGAAATTACTCAAATTGTCCCTGTAGTTTGCTCATTTTGTGTGTGCAGTCCCTGATGCTAACATACGTTAAAATGTCCGTTGAATCAAATCTGATGTGTAATGACCCGGGAATTTCCGACCAAATTTAAACCTTAATCTTTATGTGTTTCCGACACGATAAGCAAAATCTGTAAAGTTGAGTTTAGAAAAGTTTGAAACTATAACCATGTAATCAATTACCCTTTGACTATTCCCGACGATTCACGAACAAATGTGTACAAATAAATATGTATATGTATAGATATACATATATAAATAAATAAATATAAACATAAGTATATATAATAAATTGAAATAATAAGATACAATTTAATCATTTGAATTGAATATGAAAGATAATAATTAAAATAATAATGTTGTGACTAAAATAAACATATATGTGAACATATATAATTTCTATACATATTTAATGTTATATATATATTATATTAATGTTATATATATGTTAGTGTAAGGTCATAATTAATAATATGTAATATTAAGTTTGATTACGGGTTAAAATTAGAATTAAATATAATTGTTATAATTACTTTCAATATTTTTTTTAAATATTAATATCAGTATTGGTATTGTTAACCCTATTATTATTATCATTGATATAATTAAAATTTTAAGAATTGTAAGGTATGTTTATCAAAACACAAGTTAAAAATATAAGTATTATTAAAATTATAATCTAAATATGATTTAAATATTATTAGTAATTAAAATTATCATTTATTATATTTAACATGATCATAACTATTTTTATAATTATAATTATAATTATCATCATTAGTATTATTGATATTATTATCATTATTATTGTTTTTATCATGATTATTTTGATTAGTAATATTTTTATTATTATTTTCTATTATAATAATTATCAGTATTTTTATTATTATTATTATTAATATATTTATTTATATTTACTAATTACTAATATTAACATTAATTGTAAATAAAATATATATAAAGATAAATCTGATAATAGCAGTTATATAATTAAAACCCGTAAGAAATTATTTCTATCATTATCAGTTATTTTTTTGTTGTTGCTGTTTTTTATTTACTCGTGGTAGTCTGTCGGATTGATTCTGGTACAAACAATAACAATCAATTTATGTTACAGCAACAATCCACCATTTACGCTATATAATATCTAGTATTGATCGCGATTTAACACTGAAGTTTTAGAAAACAGAAAATTCAAGGAAACGGCTTTCCTGTTCGTGATACTTTCTGATCATAACTCAAATTCGAATTTATTTTCAGAAACTATAAATGAGGTTTTGTTGAGAGTCTTTTATACAAACTTTCTGTAAGATATCAGAATCCAAATCCTTAAATTGAGCTTTAATTTTGTGGTCAAACTATTATTTTCAAAAAGTCAAACCAATCATTCTTGATAAAATTCGAGCTTGTTTTTAAGTTTTAATTTAAATTGATTATCCATAAAGTTTCTATAATAGATTTAGAACATTTTTTGTGTAGAAATCGTGGTCTAAAACTTCTTAGAATTCGAATTTGATGTTTGGGTTTAAAAGAGTGTTCATCGTTCTCTTTATTTGTTTTTAATTTTTTTTTTGTTTCTGTTAAATTAAATTTCTTAAACAAGTTTCAGTCTGTTGGAAATACGAATTTGATTTTGAGGTCATTGTGGTACCAACAAACTGTAGTGGTGGTATAAGTTTTGCCTTAGTCGACTAGCATGGAAGAGGAAAGGAGACAGAAACATATACTATTTATATCTATCAGGAAGTAAAATATAACAGATAAGCAGTAATGGTTCCATGGTTTGATGAGTGTGTTGGGTTTCGAGAGGTCACGGGTTCAAACCCTGTTCGAGTCATTCTTTTTACTAAAAGCCTTGAAAGGTAGTTTTCTAATTGTTATTATTATTATTATTATTATTATTATTATTATTATTATTATTATTATTATTATTATTATTATTATTATTATTATTATTATTTAACAAAAATATCATTATTAACAATATTATTATTATTAAAATTATCATTACTTTTAAAGTTATTTTTATTATTATTATCAGTAAATCATTATTATTAAAACTATCATTAACAATAAAAGTAATATTTTTATTATTATTATTAATAGAATCATTAACATTACTATCTTATTAATAATATTAAGTGTTATAATCATTTTACCACTATTAATATTATTATGGTTTCATTATAATTACTATTAATAATGATAGATTTAATACACATAACATAACAAAAATTTAATATATTTTTAAATACAAAATGAATATAGGAAACGTATATATATATATATATATATATATATATATATATATATATATATATATATATATATATATATATATTAGCAATATAAAAAGAATATAATTAATAAATCTATATTTGTTCGATTACAACTATGAATATTAATAAATATACAAATAATATAGGTTCGTGAATCCGAGGCCAACCCTACACTTGTTCAGAGATGTTATATGTATTTTTACTACAAAATACAATATGGTGAGTATATAGTTCCCTTTAAACTCTAAATATTTTGGGATGAGAATACACGCATTTTATGATTTACGTTATGGACACAAGTGATCAAAAATAGATTCTATGTTGAGTTGTACCATAGCATATTTCTTTATACTTGGTAGCTAATATTTACATGAGGAATGTAAACGCGAATCCTGTTGATAGATCTATCGGGCCTGACAACCCCAACCGGGCTCGATGATCAGTTTTCAACGGTTGCACAGTACTTCATTTCTGTATACTACACTTGGTACGGTGTAGCGATTATTTAAGAATATGCTGCGATGATTTAAATGTTAAGTATGGTTACCAAGTGCTCAACTACTTTTACATACACTTGCGAGTGTATTATGTTTAATTATATGAAATCTTGTGGTCCATAGTTATTACGCTGCTAGCATCAAACCTATATATCTCACCAACTTTATGTTGACGTTTTAAAGCATGTTATTCTCAGGTACGAATTAAGTCTTCCACTGTGCATTTGCTCATTTTAAGGACATTACTTGGAGTCGATCATCGCAATGGGACCAAATGTTAAGGACTTCGTCCGGATGGATTAGTAGCGGTCCTTTCATGATGCCAAGCATGTGAGGGTACATTGTTAAGGCGAGGGATCAACTGCGTAATTCATGATACTTGAGTGACCAACAAAGTCGGAGAAAAACATAAGTGTTAAATGTGAAATATAAGACAGACGTTAGGGACCAACAACATAATTTTTTCTTTAATGAATACCTTATTTGTCAGTTTAAACTTTATATATATTGATAATAATACATAAACAAGATCATAGCTTACACTGATATATTCTTTTGATACATAGCCTACATCAGAATAAAAGTTGAAAGTATATGATTTATTTGTAGCTTTAATGCTAATTTGAACAATAAAGAAAACGAATATTGGACTATTAAATTAGAACGGATGGATAAATTAGGAGGGAGGGAGTATAACGATTGTTTTAAAAGATAACTATGTTGCTCTTGTTTTAAAAAAAAAAAATACTATGACATCAATTAATGAAAAAAAGGAAATGTTTCCATTGTGATGTAATGTTGCTGTCAACATTGTAATGTAAGGCAATGTTCAGTCTTTTTCAGTCTTTCTGAAGAAATGTTGACGTGGAGCTGATGTGGAGTTCGGTCTTTATAAAAATGTTTGTCATGGTTGGGAGTAGTCTAATTAGACAAAAAGATAAGTATAAAATAAGAGTAAAACTAAAAAATTAACAAAAAGTACAGTTTAATAATAATACCTAGTATTTCTTAATCGATTCAATGTTAGTGGATTATACAGTTAGTTTTAAGTTAGTGGATTATATCTCGTCCGATCCTTAGAATATGCGAGTTGATACGACCTAATTCGAGAGGGTCAATCTCCCTAAGAATTGAAGAAGAAAGGAAGATAATTGGAAATTTTGTTATTGAAATATGATTATTCTGATACCCATTACAATTACAAACTCACTACTTATAACCAATAGCTAACTAATTTCTTAACAACTGATCCAACAGCTACTGCCACGTGGCCATGCTTAACAAACTAATAACAACATTTCTAATTAGCATGTGCTTAATTCTTTCTGCTGGTACATTTGGGCGGGTCAGTTGATAGTTGATCTTTAGTTGATCTTTTGGGTCTGCTCTTATTGTTTTATGAGTTGACTTCCTTGTCTGACTGATTTCCAATCCTATCATTGCCATGCTCTTCAAATTAACCATGTCCTCATGGTTGATATTATCTTTCATATGATCATTATAACACCCACTTTTATGGCCTAGAATTTATAAGTGTCTCGATATTGTTTTATTATATAATTTTAATATGATACTTAAATTATAGTTAATTGATAGGAATTAATTAGAAAAGTGAAAGAAGAAATTATGTGGGAATTATTTATTAAGTGGTCAGATGAATTATCTTTGTGACGATGGTCACGAAAAAAAAATTATCTGTTTATCTAAATTGAACTTCGTTAGGGTTGCGTAACGAAAGCATTGTGTTTTAGATAACAGATATTATATATAATTTATAATAATAATAATATGGCTGCATTGTAGGACTTTTTAAGTTAGTACGTACTATGGTCAAAAATAGATTAAACTTGGAGTATATGTGGATATATAAGCTTCCACGTTAACACGAGTGGTTAAAATTTATATTGATTGAATTATCTCAAATGACTAGGCTAGTTAACATTATCTTAAAGGATGACCAAGATGCCTAGTCATATTACTTCATCTTAAGACTAACATGCATGTATGCCACGTAAATTTATAACTCGACAACAAAACACATCTATAAGTTTTAGAGTGCTTAGTCACCTCTTGATCACTAGTATAAAAAGACATATTAGGAGCAAGGAAGTTAGAGCTATAAATGTTATAAGTGCGTCAAGATAAAGATCGCTAAGTGAGTGTTCTCGTATAATCTTTATAAAACTAAGATATATGCTATTATTGTATTAATTGCTATGTGATAAGATACGGGCTATGTACATTTATTATGAGATATTATTTTATATATTGAGAATGGTGGATTTGAGTTTGAAAGAGCTAAAATATTATTATAAAAGAAACGTAAGTGTTTGTTTTGTTACCTGTGCGCAAGTCACACGCACGTGGGTCCTTACATGTGTGTAAACTCTCACGTGTCTGAGGTTTGGTTGGTTTCAACCATGATCTAAGTTTGATTGATGTTATTATTTACTGAGATTGTCTCTGACTTGGAAGTATCCTTTTACCAAGTGACAAAGGGAAGGAGAAGACTCAGTAATATAAGATCTCTGAGTTCTTGCCTTGTGATATCAGGTGAGTGGGACTATCCTTACGAATGTTGTTATTTAGTAACATGCGTAGTTACTAGTCATTGCCATGAACCACATGATTAGACGGATTACCATAAGTGATTATATTATTGATATATACTCTGTGAATATGGTTAAGTGGTTATATGTGCACAAGTGTCCACCTTCGACCGGGTAGGTGGAAGAGGTCAACCTTGACCAGGTATGTTGGGTTCGGTTGCTACTATCTATGCAGTATAGTTCAAAGGACGCGTTCGTTGCGTCATGAAGACTATACGAGAGAGTCAGTAGCATGGACTATCGGTAAGCCCTAGCCCGATCAGCTAGTGGTTGAGGACCCTGTACAGGTCACCGGTCCTCTTGAGATACTTTTCAGTATGTGTTTATATTGATGCTGGGCTTGAGACTATTTAGTGATATTTGTTTGGATATCTCATTCACTTAGCTTCGTGTTAATCCCCCACATCATCTCCCCCCTGTAGGTTTGGTGCTTTTATGCTCGGAACAGGAGAAGTCGTTTGTGGTCTAGAGATGTTTGACACGCTTAAACTCTGATGTTTTGTAATAAAAATAATACTTATTGTATGTTTTAAGTAACACTGGAATAAACGTATGTTGTATAATATTTATACGTTTTGTTATATAATATGTTGGTTTGATTTCCGATGTGTTTAAAAAAAATACGGTGTTATAAGTTGGTCTCAGAGCTTAAGTTTGGCAGCATGTACATTTTAATGAATGTCGTGTTCCCAAATATAGACTTAAGTTGTGTCCAACATACGAGTGGAGGAAGGCCTTAGTGAATGAGCTGAATATGCTTGTTAATATTGTGGTAGTTGATAGGCACTAACGAATTATCAACTAAGCTTTTGTGAGATGTTGTGATCAGACAGATATGGCTAACCAAAATTCCCTTGAGAATACCCCTACGACCCCCAGAATATTCAGAGCACCATCTGCAGAACATGATACCAGGGAAGATCAACAGGAATACATTTATCAGTTGCAAAGTGAGTTACAAGATATGAGGGAAGAAAAATGACAGTCACAATCAGTTCAATCTACTGTTGCTCCAACGACATGCATTCAGTCTATACCTCCAGGTTTCCCAACACCGCAATATATATCCGCACCCTTGGGAAATGTGCCACCACAAACACAACCACAAGTCCAATCGCAGACGCCATTTTAGTCTCAACCCCAGTTCAATTACTCGTGCCAAACCCCTGTGACGTACCCGAATCAATTCCTGTTGTTTCAGCAATCACAAGTCGAGCCTCGAAAAAAATGTAGCTTCAAGCAGTTTATGGATTGTAAACCACCGGAGTATTGCAGAAGTACTAATCCTACTGTGACTTTAAATTGGTTGAGAGAAGTTGACCGCGCGTTAGATGCATGTCAGTGTGAGCCGAAACTGAGAGTTCTTTATGCGAGTCGATTGTTCAAAGATCGAGCTATGGTATGGTGAGATTCCATTACTGCCCACATACCCAAGGAGCAGATAAGTCAGATCAACTGGGAACAATTTTATAACAATGTTTGTGAGCAGTATTGTACGTCTTTTGAACTTGGGAGAATTAGGAAGGAATTTATGGATTTAGAGATGACTGATCAAATGACTATGGATGACATTATCGAGCAATTTAATGATAAACTCAGGTTCGTACATCAGTGGGTCCCCGATGAACAATCTTGAATCCAGCATTTTGTTGATATTCTAAAACCCGAGTATCGTACGATGGCCAGATCAGCAACAAGTTTGTCTTAGGCCTTTGTGATGGCCAAAACCGCAGAAAGTGATGTGAAGGATGGAATCAGTCTACGAAAGGAGAAATTGAATCAACAGAAACAACCAACAACGAGCCAATCTAGCTTTGAGGAAACGACTGGGTACAATCAGAAAGGGCAATCCACTAGAAGTGGATCTGTGTCTAATCAGAGAAAATGGTGTGGTGAGTGTAGATCTTCACATACCCGGCAATGTTCAATAGTGACAAAATGATGTCTCCGTTGTGGAGTAATGGGGCACGATGCTTAAATTTGTTCGTTCAGAAACAATGTGTGTTGGAACTGACAGAAAGAAGGGCACCGATATGCACAGTTTCCTTCTGCAACAAGATCATATTCTGGGGCAGGGTTAGGGGTAAGGGCAGTATCAGCCGGGGGATCATATGCTTCCACAACGGGGCAGAAAAGAAAGAATCCTCCAGCTCCTGAGGGTCGAGCCTTTCAAATGTCAGTAGATGCTGCTACTGCTACTGATGACATGATCACGGGTATGTTCTTAATAAACTCTATACCTGCTCGTGTGCTATTTGATTCTGGAGCAAACCGCTCCTTCATGTCTGTTACATTCTGTGATAAGTTGAAATTACCTGTTGAATTGATTTCTACTCCTTTAAGAGTAGAAGTGGCTCATGGTAAGACGGTTCCAGTCAAGACATCTGTGTCTGGAGCTACCATTGACATAAATGGAGGCCTTTTTCCTATGACTTGTTTGGTGATGCCTATAGCTAGTTTTGATGTAGTATTAGGCATGGATTGGTTAAGTCACACTAGGGCTAGCATTAAGTGCCATAAGAAGATAATTTCTTTTCCTTTAACCAATGGGACACGCGTTGTGGCTCGTGGGGAACGTGGTGGGTTTAGTTATCCCATAATTTCGATAATGAAAGCTAAGAAATCTCTGGCCAAAGGGTTTGAATCTTTTCTGGCATATGTCATTGACGCAAAGTGTGATGACCCGGAAATTTCTGACCAAATTTAAACTTAATCTTTGTATGATTAACATTTCCGACATGATAAGCAAAGTCTATGAAGTTGAATCTCAAAATTTTTGAACTACTTTTATATATTTAAATACCCTTCGGTTGTTTTCGACGTTTCGCGAACAATTATATGTAAATAGATACATATATACTATAACTTGAAAAGGTAACAATGTATTAATTGTTTGATACCGTACATTAAACTTATTAGTTTAAATATCTATTTGAATATATATGATAAGTTGAAATATTTATTATTAAAATTTATTTATAAATAACTTCCAATGTGTATTTAAAAACTGATTTATGTATATTAAAAAGATATATACATATATATAATTTCAAGTTATTTAGTAAACGATAGTAACATTCGTTTATTGATTCGATTGATATTTAGATAAGTTAACTAAAGCGTTTAAGATGAACCAGTAAAACACTAATTTGCTACAGTATTTTCAAATTGCTACAGTACCCAAAATGCTACAGTGTTTTCGAAAATCACTATTTGCTACAGTGAATGCTACAGTAAAACACTATTTTAAAATGTATTTTAACAAATATCGAGACAATGATTTATAGAAGTAAATGACCAAAACACTCAAATGTATAAGTTATATTTCGAGTGATATATTTTAGGGATAATTTAAGGCTATATTTTGACTAAGGTACGTGTCCCAAAATGTAATGGACAAGTTTTCTCAGCGTACGAAGGGACACTCGAAAAATCGGGACCGGAACATAAGTCGAGTGACGACATACGACTTATCGGAACAAAAATTAGAAATCAACTATGCGCGGGAATAAAATATAATATATAATTAATTAATTTAAATTATATATATTATATTAATATAATAATATGTCGACAAGCGTTAAAACAAAAACATGTGAGCTGGAAAAGTTACCCATGCGATCGCATGGGAATTACACTTCCCAGCCATGCGATCGCATGGCAGGGAATTCCAGGCCACATCTATTTAAGCTCGAGCTTTTTCTATTTCTGCTGCATTCCTTTCTCAACCTCGATCTCTTTCTCTATTATTATTATTATTATTATTATTATTATTATTATTATTATTATTATTATTATTATTATTATTATTATTATTATTATTATTATTATTATTATTATTATTAAGATTAATATTATTATTAATCTTAATATTATTAGTAGTAATATTATTAATTAGTATTATACATAAAATACTACGACGAGGTCATGAGCGTGTCACTTTCAAAATGGTTTTCAAGCGGGATAGAGCTAAGGAAATTATGGGTTATTGCCAAGGAGGTTATGGGTAATGTTCGGGGGTATATTTGTGAATCAAACTTAGTGTTTATCATCTCTGTTACGTCTACGTACTTTCCTACAATATTGAATCTCAATACTGATACGTAAGCACTCATATTTTATCTTTTATATATTAATTGTGTATCCATGTCTAGTGCTCGAGTATATATATGTATACATGTTTGTATGCTAAATTTCGTCGCTAAACAGTTTATAATGAATCACGAATTAAATACATATATTACTGGTAAAAGATATATGATATACATATTTTTGGAAAGCTGGCGAAAAATCAATAACTTTTCATTTAGATATCGAATAGTTTCGATGAACGGATTAAAAGATATGATCAACTGAATTATGATTGACGTTAATTGAAATTGCTTTTGAATCTGCAATTAAGATTTAAACAACTTGTTTACGAGATTTATAAATTGGATTTTTGAATATTATCAACCGAGTAAATGAATCCTTATACAAGGTACGTCTCGTTTTGTTGAACTATTGTCAAAATTGACTTTTTGAAACGACTTTGGATAATTTTTGTATGTCGATCTCGAGCATTAGGATTGTGATACACTATGACCTGACCTAGCTTGATAGACATTTATTGACCAACATATGTTCTCTAGGTTGAGGACTACGGTTATTTGATATTCCGAGTTTCGATCACATTTTGGTGAACGACTTTATATGCTACTAAGGTGAGTTTTATTGCTCCCTTTTTAATTGCTTTTGCAATATATATTTTTGGGCTGAGAATACATGCAATTTATTTTAAACGCAATGGATACAAGTACATACTTAATTCTACACTGAGTTTGAACCGAAAATCCCTTAGCTTTGGTAACTAGTAGCTGCCAGTACATAGGATATGGACTGGTGAGCGCGAATAACAGTATATGGATCCATAGGGCTTGACATCCCCGTCTGAGCTAGAGTGCTAGCCTTTTAACGGACGTGTGTTATTTGAGTTTAGGACACGTTGGTTTGCGTGTATTAAAACGAATGGGGTATTTATCATTATAACGTTAAAGCTTAGTTACCAGGGTGCTCTGTTAGGTAGAATCTTTTGATAAACGTTTCTAAATGAAACAACTGAAATCTTGTGATCCACCTTTATATACAGATTATGCGAAACACTAAAACTATGAACTCACCAACCTTTGTGTTGACACTTATTAGCATGTTTATTCTCAGGTTTCCTAGAAGTCTTCCGCTGTTTGCTTATATGTTAGACAAGTTATGTGCATGGAGTCGTACATGGCATATTTTTCAAGGAAACATTGCATTCACCAAATCATCACCATGTATCTTATTTTGACTGCATTGTCAACGGAAGTACTATTGTAAACTATTATTTACGGTGATTGTCTATATGTAGAAATCATCAGATGTCGAAAACCTTTGATTTAAATATTCATTTATGGTGTGCCTTTTCAAAAGAATGCAATGTTTACAAAACGTATCATATAGAGGTCAAATACCTCGCAATGAAATCAATGAATGATGTATTGTCCATATGGATTTGGAGCGATCGTCACACAAAGAAAGATCAGAAAACGGCGTCCGATATCCCAGTAGTTTCTGAATATCCGGAAGTGTTTCCAGATGAACTACCAGGGTTACTGCCAGTTAGAGAAGTCGAGTATAAAATCGATCTAGTGACGGGAGCCACTCCTATTGCTAAAGCTCCGTATAGATTAGCTCCTTCAGAAATCCGTGAGATGATGTCTCAAATTTAGGAGTTGTTATTCGTCCAAGCTCTTCGCCATGGGGTGCACCAGTGTTATGAAATGTCCCGTTCTTATTGATTAAAAACGTTCCATATTAATTGATTTCGTTGCGAGGTTTTGACCTCTATATGAGACGTTTTTCAAAGACTGCATTCATTTTAAAACAAACCATAACCTTTATTTCATCAATAAAGGTTTAAAAAGCTTTACGTAGATTATCAAATAATGATAATCTAAAATATCCTGTTTACACACGACCATTACATAATGGTTTACAATACAAATATGTTACAACAAAATAAGTTTCTTGAATGCAGTTTTTACACAATATCATACAAACATGGACTCCAAATCTTGTCCTTATTTAAGTATGCGACAGCGGAAGCTCTTAATAATCACCTGAGAATAAACATGCTTAAAACGTCAACAAAATGTTGGTGAGTTATAGGTTTAACCTATATATATCAAATCATAATAATAGACCACAAGATTTCATATTTCAATACACATCCCATACATAGAGATAAAAATCATTCATATGGTAAACATCTGGTAACCGACATTAACAAGATGCATATATAAGAATATCCCCATCATTCCGGGACACCCTTCGGATATGATATAAAATTTCGAAGTACTAAAGCATCCGGTACTTTGGATGGGGCTTGTTGGGCCCGATAGATCTATCTTTAGGATTCGCGTCAATTAGGGTGTCTGTTCCCTAATTCTTAGATTACCAGACTTAATAAAAAGGGGCATATTCGATTTCGATAATTCAACCATAGAATGTAGTTTCACGTACTTGTGTCTATTTTGTAAATCATTTATAAAACCTGCATGTATTCTCATCCCAAAAATATTAGATTTTAAAAGTGGGACTATAACTCACTTTCACAGATTTTTACTTCGTCGGGAAGTAAGACTTGGCCACTGGTTGATTCACGAACCTTAAGTTCCTTGGATAAACCTACTGGAAAAGAGAAAAATGGATCTAGCTTCAATGGATCCTTGGATGGCTCGAAGTTCTTGAAGCAGAATCATGACACGAAAACAAGTTCAAGTAAGATCATCACTTAAAATAAGATTGTTATAGTTATAGAAATTGAACCAAAGTTTGAATATGAGTATTACCTTGTATTAGAATGATAACCTACTGTAAGAAACAAAGATTTCTTGAGGTTGGATGATCACCTTACAAGATTGGAAGTGAGCTAGCAAACTTGAAAGTATTCTTGATTTTATGAAACTAGAACTTTTGGAATTTATGAAGAACACTTAGAACTTGAAGATAGAACTTGAGAGAGATCAATTAGATGAAGAAAATTGAAGAATGAAAGTGTTTGTAGGTGTTTTTGGTCGTTGGTGTATGGATTAGATATAAAGGATATGTAATTTTGTTTTCATGTAAATAAGTCATGAATGATTACTCATATTTTTGTAATTTTATGAGATATTTCATGCTAGTTGCCAAATGATGGTTCCCACATGTGTTAGGTGACTCACATGGGCTGCTAAGAGCTGATCATTGGAGTGTATATACCAATAGTACATACATCTAAAAGCTGTGTATTGTACGAGTACGAATACGGGTGCATACGAGTAGAATTGTTGATGAAACTGAACGAGGATGTAATTGTAAGCATTTTTGTTAAGTAGAAGTATTTTGATAAGTGTATTGAAGTCTTTCAAAAGTGTATAAATACATATTAAAACACTACATGTATATACATTTTAACTGAGTCGTTAAGTCATCGTTAGTCGTTACATGTAAATGTTGTTTTGAAACCTTTAGGTTAACGATCTTGTTAAATGTTGTTAACCCAATGTTTATAATATCAAAAGAGATTTTAAATTATTATATTATCATGATATTATGATGTACGAATATCTCTTAATATGATATATATACATTAAATGTCGTTACAACGCTAATCGTTACATATATGTCTCGTTTCAAAATCATTAAGTTAGTAGTCTTGTTTTTACATATGTAGTTCATTGTTAATATACTTAATGATATGTTTAATTATCATAATATAATGTTAACTATATATATAACCATATATATGTCATCATATAGTTTTTACAAGTTTTAACGTTCGTGAATCACCGGTCAACTTGGGTGGTCAATTGTCTATATGAAACCTATTTCAATTAATCAAGTCTTAACAAGTTTGATTGCTTAACATGTTGGAAACATTTAATCATGTAAATATCAATCTCAATTAATATATATAAACGTGGAAAAGTTCGGGTCACTACATGTTATTTGTGAAAAAGAAAGATGGAACACTCCGAATGTGTATTGATTATAGAGAACTGAATAAGAGGACTGTGAAAAATAAGTATCCTCTTCCCAGAATCGATGATCTATTCGATCAACTCCAGGGAGCTTCCTTCTTTTCTAAAATCGATTTGCGCTCAGGGTATCATCAGGTTCGTGTTTCTGAATCTGATATCCCTAAGACAACTTTTCGTACGCGTTCTGGTTACTATGAATTTCTTTTTATGCCATTTGGCTTAACGAATGCACCTGCAATTTTCATGGACTTGATGAATCGAGTGTGTCGACCGTTCCTTGATAAGTTTGTGATCGTGTTTATCGATGATATCTTAATCTACTCTAAGACAGAAGTCGATCACGCATCACATTTGCGTCAAGTATTGGAATTGCTGAAACATGAAAAGCTCTATGCGAAATTTTTAAAATGTGAATTTTGGTTGAGAGAAGTGCAATTTTTGGGTCATATTATCTGCAAAGATGGTATTAAAGTAGATCCAGCAAAGATTGAAGCAGTAATGAACTGGAAATCCCCTAAGAGTCCTACCGAGATTAAGAGCTTTTTGGGATTGGCTGGTTATTATCGTCGTTTTATAAAGGATTTTTCTAAAATCGCCGGTCCTTTGACAAAACTGACGAGGAAAGATGTGGCGTTTCAGTGGAACAGTGAACAAGAGGTAGCTTTTCAAACCTTGAAACAGTTACTGTGTCAGGCTCCTGTGTTGACTTTACCTGAGGGGTCTGAGGATTTTATCGTGTATTGTGATGCTTCGTTAGCAGGGTTGGTTTGTGTGTTGATGCAGCGAGATCGGGTGATTGCTTATGCTTCCCGACAGTTGAAAACACATGAAAAGAACTACCCTGCACATGACCTAGATTTGGCTGCAGTTGTGTTTGCGTTGAAATTATGGAGACACTATCTCTATGGTACGCATTGTGTAATCTGCACCGATCATAAGAGTTTGCAATACATCTTTTCATAGAAAGAATTGAACATGCGCCAGAGAAGGTGGCAAGAGTTGATCAAAGATTATGATTGCGAGATTCGTTACCATCCTGGTAAGGCAAATGTTGTTGCTGATGCTTTAAGTCGTAAGGGTTCCATTGACACTGTTAAATTCATGCGAATTGAGATTGTCTTGGATTTGATTGACCGACTGAAAATCTCGCAACTTGAAGCTTTAAAAGACGAAAACTTAAAATCTGAATTAATGGTGAAACAAAAAGAGGATTTGACTAATGATTCTCGAGAATTGAAAACCTACCATGACAGGGTTTGGGTACCAATGATTGGAGGTTTGAGGGATTTAATCCTAATAGAAGCTCATAAATCGAAGTTATTGATTCACCCTGGCAGAACAAAGATGTATAATGATCTGAAAAAGTTGTATTGGTGGCCTACGATGAAAACTGATGTCACCCATTTCGTAGAGATGTGTCAGATTTGTGCTCAAGTGAAAGCTGAACGCCAGAAACCATATGGGTCGTTGCGTCAATTAGAGATTCCTGAATAGAAGTGGGAGCATATCACCATGGATTTTGTGACAAAGTTACCCCGAACCCAGAAAGGAAACGACATGATCTGGGTAATAGTCGACCGACTAACCAAGAGCGCGCATTTCTTGGCCGCTAGTGAAACAACTTCTTTGAGTAAGTTGGCACAAATGTATCTAAATGAGATAGTATCACGTCACGTGATTCCTTTATCTATCGTGTCTGATCGATATTCAAGATTTGTATCGAACTTTTGGAAGAGTTTACAGCAGAATCTAGGAACTCGTGTGAATCTGAGTACGGCGTATCATCCTCAGACTGACGGTCAAAGTGAATGAACTATTCAAATACTTGAGGATATGTTACGAGCTTGTGTTTTGGAATATGGCGGTTCTTGGGATACTCATCTGCCATTAGTTGAATTGGCGTATAACAACTCTTATCATTCGAGTATCGAAATGCCACCATACGAAATGTTGTATGGTCGACGATGTCGTACTCCAACATGTTGGTTAGAGGCAGGAGAAAAACAGTTTGCTGAACCATAAATAGTTCAAGAGACCGATGAAAAAGTAGCAATTACTCGAGAAAAGCTAAAAGCTGTAATAGACAGGCAGAAAATGTATGCTGATCCGCGTTGACGACCAGTAACTTTTCTTGTGGGTGAACTGGTGTATTTGAAAGCTTCACCATGGAAACGGGTAATTCATTTTGGTAAACGTGGAAAATTAGCACCTCGCTATATTGGGCCTTTCCGTATCCGACAAGTAGTCAACGATCAAACTGTTGTGTTGGATCTTCCACCAGAGTTATCTGGTATTCATGATACCTTTAATGTATGTTATCTTCGCAAGTGCAAGGTAGATGACGAAATTCAGATTCTTTCACTGCAAGATTTGAAAGTGGTTATGAATAAAAAGTTAGTAGAAGAACTCGTTAAGCTATTAGATAGAAAAGTCACCAAGCTTAAAAAGAAACAGATTTCTATGGTGTTGGTTGTGACGACCCAGGAATTTCCGATCAAATTTAAACTTAATCTTAATATGATTTCGACACGATAAGCAAAGTCTGTTAAATTGAATCTCAAAATTTTTGAACTGTTTCATGAAATCATTTAACCTTTGACTGTGCCCGACGATTCACGAACCTTTAATCGTAAATAGAAATGTTTATATATATAAATTACTATACATGTAAATAAGTATATTGTAAATTAAATAGATTAATAAACTATTAGGTGATTAGATATTATGAAAGAAAACTTAAACTTAATAATTAAAACATAATTAAAAATAAAGTCATTACAGTAATATTATTATTACTTTCATTATTACTATTAATATAAATATCAATATCAGTATTATTAAAATTAAAGTTATTATTATTGTTATTATTCTAATTAAAAAGTTATGATTATTAAATTTAAGATGTTAAATAGAAAATTATTATAAGGATGATTAAAGATACAATTCTAATTATTGTTATGTTTATTTATTATTATTACTAAAAATTATCATTTTTAGTAGTGTTAATATTATCATATTATTATTTATTATTTATTATTTATTATTACTAATTTCTTTATCAATAATATTATTATTACTAGTAATATTATTATTTGTATTATTAATAGTACTAATATATTTTTACTTGATTAAGAATTATAAACAGATATATAAACACATTTATATATATATATATATATATATATATATATATATACATATATATATATATATATATATAAATACAATTATATGAATATAAATTATATAAATATGTATAATCTGTACTGTTAGCTATACTTGTCAAACTATTTTTGATTTTGTTTTTGGTCTCCAAATATCGTACCCAGTATCCAATCCAACTAGATGCAAACAAATTCTGTTCACCATTCCTTTCTTTATCTTTATTTTTGCTGTTCCTGATTATTCGATTAATAATTCTTGTTGATCAATCTCTGGCTACAAAACAAGTGAATACTCTGTGTTTTTAAAGGAAACTCATTCCATTTTACATTCCCAATATCAATTACAACAATCAATAGCAGTTAAATTCATAATTTTTTTAACAGCTCGATACCTCTGTATTTTCCACTTTTAAACCAAATCACGAATTAGAACGAAATTTAGAAATCTAATAATGCAGTTTTATCGGAAATCTTGCATTTAAACTATCTGGAAAGATTCAATATCCAATTTTTCTTATCGAGTTCCAATTTTTAAGTCAAAGTTCTATTTTAAAAAGTCAAACGATGTGTTCTTTGTAAAATTCGAATCTGTTTTGATGTGTCAATTTCAATTGAGGTTATAGAAAGTTTCTAGAAAGGATTTATGATCTATTTCATGTTATAACTTTAACCTAAACATGTCTAGATTTTGAAATCAAAGTTAGAGTTTAAAAGTGTTCTTCGCGATTGTTTTTGCTGCTGCCAAACCTTTCTGTTATTTAATTGATTAAGGTATCACAAAAATACGCCTTTTCCTTTTCAATTTCATTTATACATCGAGTTCTTAAATTGCTATTATGATTGATTATAAACCGGGCAGTCTGAGTCTAGGTTTGATGAAGAAGAAAGTAAACAGAAAGAATACGAG
The DNA here is from genome assembly GCF_046630445.1 of Rutidosis leptorrhynchoides. NCBI lineage: Eukaryota > Viridiplantae > Streptophyta > Magnoliopsida > Asterales > Asteraceae > Rutidosis > Rutidosis leptorrhynchoides. The sequence continues at coordinate 92,849,507 of NC_092340.1, read as the reverse complement.
TTTTAAAGAATTAAAAGGGTATTAAATCAGAAAAATGAAACTAGCTGGATGGTCATGGGTGTTTTCGTATAAGCGGGAGGTCTCAGGTTCGATTCCTGCTGATGACAACTATTTTTTTTAAACCCTTTATGAGGTAGTTCTATTTTTCTAAAATTTATTATTATTATTATTGTTATTATTATTAATTTCAAAATTATTATTATTGTCATTTATCAATTATTATTATTATTACTAGATTATTATTGTTATTATTATTATATTTATTATTATAATTATTATTTATGATTGTTGATATTTAGTAATATAAGTAATAAGAGTACTAGTAAAATTAATATTATTATCATTTTTGTTATTACTAATATTATTATCATTATTATTATTATTATTATTATTATTATTATTATTATTATTATTATTATTATTATTATTAGTATTAATATTATAGTTTTTAACATTATTATTACTAATATAAGTATTATGATAAAATTCTCATTTATTATGATTATAAATACAAGTATGAAAATTATTATTATTATCACTAATAGTTGTATTTTTATTATTATTATGACTATGATTAGGATTATTATTATTATTATTATTATTATTATTATTATTATTATTATTATTATTATTATTATTATTATTATTATTATTATTATTATTATTATTATTATTATTATTATTATTATTATTATTATTATTATGAAAATAATACAAGTTATCATTAATCTCATTAATATTAGTATTAGTATCACTTTTGTAACCAGTATTATTATTATTATTATTATTAAACAAATGTATCATTAATAACAATATTATTATTATTATTAATAATAATATTATCATTTTTAATAAAGTTATTATTATTATTATTAATAAATCATTAATATCATAAATATCATAAACAGTAAAATTAATATTTTTACAAGTATTATTATTAATATCAATAGAGTTATTATTAACATAAGTATATCATTAATGCTATTACCATTATTTTTACTAATATTAACTTAGTATAAATTAGAACTACTGTTTCGATAAACAAATGAAATACATACATACATATATATATATATATATATATATATATATATATATATATATATATATAACACATATAACATAACAAAATTTAATATTTTATATACAAAATGAACATATAAAACATATATATATTATTAACATAAAAATGATATAAATAATAAGTTTATATATAATTGTTCGATTACAACTATGTATATTAATAAATATACATATGATATAGGTTCGTGAATCCGAGGCCAACCTTGCATTGTTCAAAGTCGTCATATGTATTTTTACTACAAAATACAGTATTGTGAGTTTCATTTGCTCCTTTTTAACTGCTTTTGCAATATATATATATTTTTGGGACTGAGAATACATGCGCTGCTTTTATAAATGTTTTACGAAATAGACAAGTAATCGAAACTACATTCTATGGTTGGATTATCGAATCGAATATTACCCTTTTTAGTCTGGTAATCTAAGAATTAGGGAACAGAAACCCTAATTGACGTGAATCCTAAAGATAGATCTATTGGACCTAACAAACCTCATCCGGGTTATGGATGCTTTAGTACTTCGATTTTATCATGTCCGATGAGAATCCCGGAATGATGGGGATATTCTAGACGCGTTCTGTTAATGTCGATTACCAGGTGTTCACCATATGAATGATTTTTATCTCTATGCAGTTTGTGCGAAATGCCTGATATGAGATGATGTTTATGAAAAATGAAAATAGAAATCTTGTGGTCTATTAAAATGATGAAAATAAATGTTTATGATAAACTAATGAACTCACCAACCTTTTGGTTGACACTTGAAAGCATGTTTATTCTCAGGTACGAAAGAAATCTTCCGTTGTGCATTTGCTCATCTTAGAGATATTACTTGGAGTCATTCATGACATATTTCAAAAGACGTTGCATTCGAGTCATTGAGTTCATCAAGAATATTATCAAGTCATTTACAGTTTAGATATATTATGAAATGGTATGCATGCCTGTCAACTTTCGGTGAAATGAAAGTTTGTCTTTTAAAAACGAATGCAATGTTTGTAAAATGTTTCATATAGAGGTCAAGTACCTCGTGATGTAACCAAATGTAATGTATTCGTCCAGATGGATTAGGACAGGTCTTTACAATGGTAAAATGGAGACATAGTTTAGGATCGAATTTAACCTGGGAAACAGAAGAGTTGATGAAATATAGATACCCTTAATTGTTCGACAATGACCAGATTCCGAGGACGAAATCTTCTTAAGGTGGGTAGATTTATAACACCCACTTTTATAGCCTAGAATTTATAAGTGTCTCGATATTGTTTTATTATATAATTTTAATATGATACTTAAATTATAGTTAATTGATAGGAATTAATTAGAAAAGTGAAAGAAGAAATTATGTGGGAATTATTTATTAAGTGGTCAGATGAATTATCTTTGTGACGATGGTCACGAAAAAAAATATATCTGTTTATCTAAATTGAACTTCGTTAAGGTTGCCTAACGAAAGCATTGTGTTTCAGATAACAGATATTATAGTTATATAATTTGTAATAATATGGCTACATTTTAGGACTTTTCAAGTTAGTACGTACTATGGTCGAAAATAGACTAAACTTGGAGTATATTTGGATATATAAGCTTCCACGTTAACACGAGTGGTTAAAATTTATATTGATTGAATTATCTCAAATGACTAGTCTAGTTAACATTATCTTAAAGGATGACCAAGAATCCAAGATGCCTGGTCATATTACTTCATCTTAAGACTAACATGCATATAAGCCACGTAAATTTATAACTCGACAACAAAACACATCTATAAGTTTTAGAGTGCTTAGTTACCTCTTGATCACTAGTATAAATAGACATATTATTTCACAACTAAAAGTCACGCCTAGCACCAGAATACGGTTGCATCAAGTGGTCATAATAGGAGCAAGGAAGTTAGAGCTATAAACGTTATAAGTGCGTCAACATAAAGATCGCTAAGTGAATGTTCTCGTATTATCTTTATAAAACTAAGATATATGCTATTATTGTATTATTGCTATGTGATAAGATACGGGCTATGTACATTTATTATGAGATATTATTTTATATATTGGGAATGGTGGATTTGAGTTTGAAAGAGCTAAAATATTATTATAAAAGAAACATAAGTGTTTGTTTTGTTACCTATGCGCAAGTCACACGCACGTAGGTCCTTACATGTGTGTAAACTCTCACGTGTCTGAGGTTTGGTTAGTTTCAACCATGATCTAAGTTTGATTGATGTTATTATTTACTGAGATTGTCTCTGACTTGGAAGTATCCTTTTACCAGGTGACAAAGGGAAGGAGAAGACTCAGTAATATAAGATCTCTAAGTTCTTGCCTTGTGATATCAGGTGAGTGAGACTATCCTTACGAATGTTGTTATTTAGTAACATGCGTAGTTACTAGTCATTGCCATGAACCACATGATTAGACGGATTACCATAAGTGATTATATTATTGTCATATACTCTGTGAATATGGTTAAGTAGTTATATGTGCACAAGTGTCCACCTTCGACCGGGTAGGTGGAAGAGGTCAACCTTGACCGGGTAGGTTGGGTTCGGTTGCTACTATCTATGCAGTATAGTTCAAATGACGCGTTCGTTGCGTCAGGAGGACTATACGAGAGAGTCAGTAGCAGGGACTATCGGTAAGCCCTAGCCCGATCAGCTAGTGGTTGAGGACCCTTTACCGGTCTCCGGTCCTCTTGAGATACTTTTCAATATGTGTTTAGATTGATGCTGGGCTTGAGACTATTTAGTGATATATGTTTGGATATCTCAGTCACTTAGCTTCGTGCTAATCCCCCACATCTTCTCCCCTGTAAGTTTGGTGCTTTTATGCTCGGAACAGGAGAAGTCGTTTGTGGTCAAGAGATGTTTGACACGCTTAAACTCTGATATTTTGTGATAAAAATAATACTTGTTGTATGTTTTAAGTAACACTAGAATAAACGTATGTTGTATAATATTAATACGTTTTGTTATATAATATGTTGGTTTGCTTTCCGCTGTGATTAAAAAAAAATACGGTGTTATAATCATCATCTATTTAATACACCCTGATTACTTCTTCAACAGGTAGCAATTCCGATTTAACCAACACTTGATGAATCAACGCACAGTCCCTCAATATTTTCTAGTATCCAATATGTAATGTAGCAGCAGAATTGGACCAATGTAGTTTTATGATTTTGGTAAAAACACACAAGCTAGCACTTCATCGCCGCTAAACTTCTGTAAAATTGATACAATAACTAACTCCCATTCTTTACAGGGTTGTGCAGTTTTATGCTTGTATAATATTGCTATTAATGTCATTTGAACATTTGCATTCAAAAATATTTGTTTATCAGTTTCAAGCATCTCCTGATACTTATATGCCACAACCACGATATAAAAACCATCATGTTTAGACTTTCATTTGGGCCACAAGTGCATCATCTTCTTTTCTTTAAATCGATACTTGAAAATTCTGACTAACTGGATTTGAAGATGAATATAATAACAATGAAATTTCACTGACCCAATAATCCCATTGTAATCTGAATAGCCTCAAAATTGACTTTAGCATTAACATTTTGGCTAGTCTGCTCATTGTGAATAGCCTCGACGTTGTCTTTAACATTAAAATTTTGGCTAGTCTGCTCATTGTGAATAGCCTCAAAGTTGACTTTAGCATTAAAATTTTGGTTGGTCCGCTCATTGCGATATTCAACCTTATTATTATGACTAGTCTGCTCATTGCTTTGTCTTTTTAAAGAAACCATCTCCTCATGGTTCACATCTCCTGATATTTCTCCATGATAATCAACAGAGGCGAAGGCACATACAAAGTGATGGGGTCAACTGACCCCAACGAAATAATTAGTAACTCGAAATATATCTTTAGTATTTGATATTTGATGAGACTAAGCAACTGTCAATGTGGCATATTGGGTGTCTTAAAGTTACTAGACTTGAATATTGTAGTTTGTGCATGATAAAATCCTTCCATTTGTTATTTTTTATGAATTTATTTAAAGTGTATAGAATGCATATCCTTTGCCTTAGTTTTATTATACTTTACTGTTATGACAATGAATTAATAATTTAATAATAACCATATATATATACATGAAAACTACTCCGTATCATCTAGTACTAATACTTTATGAGATAGAGATTTTTCTAACGATACCGTTAACCTGTACAAAAATTTTATACATAGTAAAGTAATTATATGTTGACTTGATTTACTCTAAAGCCATTGTTAGAAAAATCATATTTTAAATGATATTTTTAATATCAATTTAAACCGAATACATTTCTCTATAATATATTTAATTTATATAAATATCAGTATTATTAATCATAAATTTCGTAACTCGATAAACTTAATCTTAAGTATATTATGTGACCCCAATCACCTTAAATTCTGGCTCCGATATTCAACATCATCAACCCAAGTAGTTTTCTCATTTGGATGGTCACCTATTCCTTTCAGACCTGAATCATTTTCCTTTACAGAATATAACGTATCCAAAAAATTATTGCCATTATTCTCTGCTTTTGAAACTTTAAGGTCAGAAACATGCACTCTTGATGCATCATTCACTTGTACTATCCCTCTTGAAATACTACTGTTAGTACTTTGATTACAAGAAATATCAATATTTTTATATGCATTTGATAAAGATAAAAGGCCATCTTGTTTATTATACCACTCAATATTGCCACTTTTAGCATTTAATTTATCTTCATATGAAGAAAGACCAAAATGTACCTTGAAAGCTATGACAAAATTAGCCCAAGAATGGACCTAATGAGTCATCTTCATCCACTCAAACCAACTATTTGCAATATCATCCAAATGCATCGATGCATACAACAATTTCTGAGTTTCAGTCACCTTGTGAAACTCAAAGAACTTCTCTGATTTGTACAACCATTCAACCGGATCTCCATTTCCCCCAAATCGAGGAAAATCAACCGTCACTTTCTTCGATTGCATTACTGTATCACCACCACTAGATTGACCTGAAATCGGCGTTATTCTAGGCGGCTGAGTTCGTTGATTATGAGATGCAATCGAAATCAATGGTTGTAAAGTTTGAATGATTCGGTCTGTTAATTTTTCCAACAGTTCGTCTTGATTGGACAATTCCGTCATGGTTGATTGTTCAAGAACAATGAAAGCATCAAAATGATACGACTTAATTCGAGAGGGTCAATCTCCTTAAGATTAAGAATTGAAGAAGAAAGGAAGAGAATTGGAAATTTTGTTATTAAAATATGATTATTCTGATACCCATTACAATTGCAAACTCACTACTTATAACCAATAGCTAACTAATTTCTTAACAACTGATCCAATAGCTACCGCCACGTGGCCATGCTTAACAAACTAATAACAACATTTCTAATTAGCATGTGCTTAATTCTTTCTGCTGGTACATTTGGGCGGGTCAGTTGATAGTTGATCAGTTGATCTTTTGGGTCTGCTCTTATTGATTTATGAGTTGACTTCCTTGTTTGACTGATTTCCAATCCTATCACGAGTATATCTGAGTTTTCATGTTTTATCAAAACATCTTATTCTATTCAATGTTAGTGGATTATACAGTTAACTTTACAGCGACATGGCCGTTCTATTAGACTATTAATTGCTATCAATTTTACGTTTGTTGTTCAGTAATTAAAAAGTAGGATTTTTTTCATACAATTTTTTCATATATATAAGAATTTTGTTGCCTATTAACATAAAAGTAGACATGTGATGACATTGGTCAGGGATTGTACCAAACCGGTCGAACCGATTGGTCCAATAGGTCAGACCATAACATTCACTTTTCGGTTGAACTAAAAATGGGTTTTCGGAATTTTGCTTCCAGTGATGAACATATATATACTAGTACCAGTTTTGTAGAAAATAAAGTTTTATAGTTAAAATTTGAAAAAGGTGAGAATGAAAATAAAATACAAAGTGAACTGAGGGGACTTTATGTTTTAACAAAAATGTATTTAAGTAAAATTGAAGGAATCGCTTGAGTTTGGGAAGTGAGAGACAAAAACCAGGACCAATAGAATGGCGTCATAAAGTGGTAAAGGGTGGGAACTACGAGGAAGACAAGGTGCGACCAAATTCACTCCCAAACTCTGCCCAAACCGTTTCACGGGCACCAGAAGACGCTCGTATTCACCTTAAACTTGACAACTACCCATTTTCTTTTTATTTAAATTAAATAAATAATACTCCCTCACTCTCATATTAATATTTAAGTATTCCATTTTTGATATGTTACAAATTAATAGTCCACTTTCATATGTAAATAAGAATAATAAGATAAATTTCTATTATGTTCTTAATGTATTTGAATTTGAATATATAATTAGAAGAAAAAAAAAGTAAGGGTAAAACTAAAAAGTAAACAGAAAGTACAGTACTTTTATTTTATGACATTTTTTTAAACTGTGTGTTTTTTATCTGTTAACTATTAATATGGAACGGATGGAGTAATTAATTAATAATATCAATAAAATATTAAAATATCAAATCCTAAAAATAAAAAATTTTATTTCTATAGTTACAGAATCTGATATTTTTGTTTTTTGTTCGTTCGATTGTTTCGATTCATGGATAGGTCGCGTGATCTTATTTAAATCCGGGTTTAGTTTAGCTCGAATGTATCTTGTCATTTTTATCTTGTCGGTTGACATCGGATTGTTATATATTCAACAACCCTGACATTCTGGTTGACATCAGATTGACATCAGATTGTTATATATTCAACAACTTTGAGCTCGAACGAGCCATCCTTATCTTGTGGTTCGCACTCGTGAGCATAAAGTCGCTCCGCGCAACAACCTGGTCCCTCTCAAAGTTGAGTTGTTTATTTGGCGTACTCGACACAAAAGGTTACTTACAAGAGTTGAACTTGACAAGAGAGGTATGGACTTGGGTATCGTACGTTGTCCGGTTTGTGATAATGGTTTGGAATCAGTAGAGCACTCCATCATCTTATGCATGTTCGCTTTTGACATTTGGAATCGAGTTTATGATTGGTGGAAGCTCGGCCCTTTTACAAACTTGAGTATAAATGAATCTTTTCTTGGGAATGGGTATAATTTCACCTCCGACTTGGAAAAACAGTTGTGGCAAGCAACGGAATGGGTTATAGGATACATGATTTAGAAAAGTAGAAACGCTTTCACTTTCACTAAGATAAAACCGACATCTGCAATGGTTTTCAAAGATATCCAACTTAAATGCTTACAATGGTTCTCTAATAGGATCAAATGCACAAATATTGAATGGGATGTCTGGCTTGCAAATTCACGAGTTTACGATTTGCTAGCTTTATCGTCTAGGAGATCCGGGATAGGTTAATTTATTGTCCTCCACGCAGGTTTTTTGCCCCACTCCTGGAGTAGTCGTTTTGGTCGAGAGAATTTGGGGTGGATCGGGGTGCTTTGTCGCTGAATTGCCAACACTGTGCTCTGTCCCCACTCCAGCTTGTTTAGTAAATTCTTCTCAAGTCCAATCTCACCCTTAATGATAATGAACGGACTAAGGCATTTTCCGGCACACTTGTGGAGTCTTACTATCTCGGTTATATATATTTTCGTTTTGTTTTCCTAGATATAGTTCCGTTTTTGTAATTGTGACATTATTGTAATTATTTCGTGTTGATATATATAATATATACTTTCTTTGGTGTTAAAAAAAAGTAATAGTACCGTGTTTACTAAAAAATATATTATAGAATAGTATATTATCTTAAAATTCAAAGTTGATTTATTTCACCATAAGACCATTTGTAGTGGTTGGGGGCGTGGGTTGGGGGCGTGAGTTGCTTTTTGATGACTAGGACGTGTGGGTTGTTTGTGTGGAGTAGTGGTGGTGTGGGTTTTTGGTGTGAGTTAGGAGTATTATGATGATGTGTTAAAATATAATTGGGTTAAATACTAAAAGGGGATAAAAATAACAATTTTAAAATAATAATAAAAAAAAACACCCACACCATTGCCCAAACCGTTGCCAGGCCACGCACACCCTTCCCTCTCTCCTCACCCACGTACCGATACCCCATGTTTGGAGGCGTGGCTGGCTGCCACCTCAGCTCCGACGCCGTGGAGCAGGCACCGCTAAAGGGGTCTAATTATCGTTTTCTAAATTTTAGTTGATATATACAGACTTATAATCACCTTTATTTCTATATTCTTATTCATAATCTTTGTTCCATCTATCATACGTACAACCGAAGTGGTATGGATACCTTTTCGTTAATTAGTTTTATGTCAAAATCCCTGCGTTTACAAGATGAACTCAACAACAAACGGTATATATATATGTAGATTGCATATGATATATTGTACTATTTGGTTATGTATGTTAAAATATTGATGCAAACTAAAAGCCAACAACTGCCCACCTACAAAAATTGACTACGAATTTTCTTGTTTGTCTTATTCATTTAATGCATTGTAGGCTATGTTATCTTCAAAATCTTTCAATATCTTTGGCATGATTTTCTCATAAAGTTGGTTAACATCTATCATTTATTACTTTGGTTTATTAGGCTTACATTTTTGTATTTAAGCATACGTAAGGTGTATCATTTCAACTCAATCAATACACATTCTCTTTTGCAATCTATCTTATTTCATATTGTTTTCCTTACCTTCACATTTACAGCAATTTAAACTTATTGTTTTATGGTATCTAGAGCTTGGTTTTAAACTTGGTTAAAGTTTGATCCTAAGTTAAACTTGTGTGCAATTACTCAAAGTTCAAAGTTAGTTATCTTGCTATCAAAAATGGAAGGCACAAATGGTAACAATGGTGGTATGATCAATGGCATGGAAAGACTTGTAGGTAACAACTACAAGTATTGGAAGATATGTATGGAGGCTTATCTTCAAGGTCAAGATCTATGGGAACTTGTGGCCGGAAGCGATGCCATAATTCCCGTATAAACTCTTGAACAAGGCGAGTCACGAAGAAAATGGAAGATTAAGTGTGGGAAGGCTCTCTTTGCGTTGAGGACATCAATTAGCAAAGAGTTCATAGAACACGTTCGTGATCTTAACTCGCCAAAGGAGGTTTGGGATACTCTTGAGAAACTCTTTACCAAGAAGAATACCACGCGGTTGCAATTCTTGGAAAATGAGTTAGCAATCTCAAGACAAGAAGGTATGTCAGTTTCTGAATATTTCTTACGGGTGAAAACTCTTTGTTCTGAAATTTCAGAGATTGATACAAACGAGAAAATTAGTGAATCTCGGTTGCAAAGATATTTAATTCGTGGTTTGAAGAAAGAGTATGCTCCATTCATAACCTCAATATAGGGGTGGTCTACTCAATCTTCGGTTGAAGAATTAGAGAATTTGCTCTCTAATCAAGAAGCTTTGGCCAAACAAATGGCTAAAGGATTTGAATATGATGCGGTATTGTTTTCAAAAGGGAAGAACTTCAAGAAAGGTTCTTCTAGCAAAGAAAAAGAAGAAGATCAAACTAGTTACAAAAGTAACTATGAAAAGAAACCTCCCACATGTTACAAGTTGTCACACCCCCAAATAGGGCCTGAGGTATTTGTGATTAATTATATCAAATCACAGTTGTATAAACGAGAACGACTTTATATGAGACGTTTTATTGAGTTTTGAAGCGGAAGATAAATAGATTACATTGTATTTAATAAACAACGCATTAAATGTCTTTAATTGATATGATATGTAATGAAGACTCCAAGCATAGCAAGCAATCATCATCAAATTAGCAAATGCAAGTCCTTCAAATTATCCATGAATGACTCGTTGAAATGTTGCTTTCAATTAGCAAATACACAGCGGAAGCATTAAGTAGAACCTGAGAATAAACATGCTAAATAGTGTCAACCAAAAGGTTGGTGAGTTCATAGGTTTATCATAAATAATGATTTCAATAATAGTGTTAGACCACAAGATTTAATAAAGTTGATATAGAAATATCAATATAAAGTATTGATTGATATAGAAATACCAATCTAAAAGTAATGCTAAGTTTGTAATATCGCGACTAAACAAAAGTTACCCAGTAACACTTGTTATTCGTGTCGTTGAATCATTATTATGCAGTCAAAGACCAACGGTCAACTGACTAGAGACGTCACTCTCAGTAGCGCTACTCACAATAACTAAGCTTGCATCTTATACCTCAGCAATTAACGATATTACGGCAGGGATTTAGCATGACAAAGCATGTATATAGCATAAAAGTTTGAGTACTTGTGTCTAAACGTAAAACAGTTATAAAAGTTGCGCATGTATTCTCAGCCCAAAAATATATATAAAAAGGGAGCTATGAAAACTCATGATACGATACGACAAGTTGTAGTAATTATGCATATGATGGCACTGAACAAGTGTAGGGTTTGAAATGTCCCGTTCATATTGATTATAAACGTTCCATATTAATTGATTTCGTCGCGAGGTTTTGACCTCTATATGAGACGTTTTTCAAAGACTGCATTCGATTTTAAAACAAACCATAACCTTTAAAATATTACGACGATTATCAAATAATGATAATCTAAAATATAGCGTTTTTCACACGACCATTACATAATGGTTTACAATAATATTACACATCAACATAAGTCTTCGAATGCAGTTTTTAAACAATATTATACAAGCATGGACTTCAAATCTTGTCCTTAATTTAGTATGTAATAGCGGAAGCTCTTAATAATCACCTGAGAATAAACATGCTTAAAACGTCAACAAAATTGTTGGTGAGTTATAGGTTTAACCTACATATTATCAAATCATAATAATAGACCACAAGATTTCATTTTTATAACACATCTCTTATCAGACATTTCGCAAACTGCATAGAGATAAAAATCATTCATATGTTGAACACCTGGTAACCGACGTTAACTTAATGCATAGAATATCCCCAAAACAGAACCTCTCATCTGTATAATAATCTCGAAGTACTAAACCATCCATAACCTGAATGGGGGTTGTTAAGCCCAATAGATCTATCTTTAGGATTCGCGTCAATTAGGGGCCATTTCCCTAATTCTTAGGCTACCAGAATTGGAAGGCGATATTCGGTTTAATAATCCAACCATAGAATGCAGTTTCGCATACTTGTGTCTATTTTGTAAAACATTTATAAAACTGCATGTATTCTCATTCCAAAAATATTAGATTTTAAAAATGGGACTATAACTCACTTTCACAGATTTTTACTTCGTCGGGAAGTAAGACTTGGCCACTGGTCAATTCACGAACCTATAACAAATATGTACATATATATCAAAGTATGATCAAAATATATTCACAACACTTTTTATTACATTTTAATGATTTAAGTGTATTAAGTCAGCTGTCCTCGTTAGTAACCTACAACTAGTTGTCCATTGTTTGATGTACATAAATAAATTGATATATATTATCTTGAATCAATCCACGACCCAGTGTATACACGTCTCAGGCTAGATCACAACTCAAAGTATATATATTTTTGGAATCAACCTCAACCCTGTATAGCTAACTCCAACATTACTGCATATAGAGTGTCTATAGTTGTTCCAAATAATATATATACATGGGTCGATATGATATGTCAAAACATTTGCATACGTGTCTATGGTATCCCAGATTACACAATATATTAGAATACATGTAATACAATATGAGTTAGCTAGGATATGATTAATATAGATTTGTTACCAATTTTCATGTAGCTACAACAAGAAAAATTATCCAATCTTGTTTTACCCATAACTTCTTCGTTTTAAATCCGTTTTGAGTGAATCAAATTGCTATAGTTTCATATTGAACTTTATTTTATGAATCTAAACAGACAAAGTATAGGTTTGTAGTAGGAAATATAAGTTAAAAGTCATTTTAGTAAGAGGTAGTCATTTCAGTCGAAAGAACGACGTCTAGATGACCATTTTGGAAAACATACTTCCACTTTGAGTTTAACCATGATTTTTGGATATAGTTTCATGTTCATAATAAAAATCATTTTCCCAGAAGAAAAACTTTTAATCAAAGTTTATCATAGTTTTTAATTAACTAACCCAAAATAGCCCGCGGTGTTACTACGACGGCGTATATCCGGTTTTACGGTGTTTTTCGTGTTTTTCGATTTTAAATCATTAAGTTAGCATATCATATAGATATAGAACATGTGTTTAGTTAATTTTAAAAGTCAAGTTAGATGGATTAACTTTTGTTTGCGAACAAGTTTAGAATTAACTAAACTATGTTCTAGTGATTTCAAGTTTAAACCTTCGAATAAGGTAGTTTTATATATATGAATCGAATGATGTTATGAACCTCATTACTACCTCAAGTTTAGTAGGTAAACCTACTGGAAGTGACAAGAAATTATCTAGCTTCAAACGATCTTGGATGGCTTGAAAGTTCTTGAAGTAGAATCATGACACGAAAACAAGTTCAAGTAAGATTATCACTCGAATTAAGATAGTTATAGTTATAGGAATTGAATCAAAGTTTGTATATGAGTATTACCTTGATTTAGAATGATATATTTCTGTAAAAAACAAGGATTTCTTGAGGTTGGATGATCACTTTACAAGATTGGAAGTGAGCTAGTAAACTTGGAAGTATTCTTGATTTTATGAAACTAGAACTTGTAGAATTTATGAAGAACACTTAGAACTTGAAGATAGAACTTGAGAGAGATCAATTAGATGAAGAAAATTGAAGAATGAAAGTGTTTGTAGGTGTTTTTGGTCGTTGGTATATGGATTAGATATAATGAATGTGTAATTTTGTTTACATGTAAATAAGTCATGAATGATTACTAATATTTTTGTAATTTTATGAGATATTTCATGCTAGTTGCCAAATTATGGTTCCCACATGTGTTAGGTGACTCACATGAGCTACTAAGAGCTGATCATTGGCGTGTATATACCAATAGTACATATATCTAAAAGCTGTGTATTGTACGAGTACGAATACGGGTGCATACGAGTAGAATTGTTGATGAAACTGAACGAGGATGTAATTGTAAGCATTTTTGTTAAGTATAAGTATTTTGATAAGTGTCTTGAAGTCTTTCAAAAGTGTATGAATACATATTAAAACACTACATGTATATACATTTTAACTGAGTCGTTAAATCATCGTTAGTCGTTACATGTAAATGTTGTTTTGAAACCTTTAGGTTAACGATCTTGTTAAATGTTATTAACCCATTGTTTATCATATCTAAAGAGATGTTAAATTATTTCATTATCATGATATTATGATATATTAATATATCTTAGTATGATATATATACAGTTAAATGTTGTTACAACGATAATCGTTACATATATGCCTCGTTTCGAAATCATTAAGTTAGTAGTCTTGTTTTTACATATGTAGTTCATTGTTAATACACTTAATGACATGTTTACTTATCATTTATCATGATTAAACATAGTGTATCAATATCTGAATATGATTCATATATATTTAGTAAGACGTTGTTATAACGATAATCGTTATATATATCGTTTCGAGTTTCTTAATTCAATAAACTCAATTTTATGTATATAACTCATTGTTAAAATACCTAATGAGATACTTACTTATCATAATATCATGTTAACTATATATATAATCATATATATGTCATCATATAGTTTTTACAAGTTTTAACGTTCGTGAATCACCAGTCAACTTGGGTGGTCAATTGTCTATATGAAACCTATTTCAATTAATCAAATCTTAACAAGTTTGATTGCTTAACATGTTGGAAACACTTAATCATGTAAATAACAATTTCATTTAATATATATATAAACATGGAAAAGTTTGGGTCACTACAGTACCTACCCGTTAAATAAATTTCGTCCCGAAATTTTAAGCTGTTGAAGGTGTTGACGAATCTTCTGGAAATAGGTATGGGTATTTCAGCTTCATTTGATCTTCATGCTCCCAGGTGAACTCGGGTCCCCTACGAGCATTCCATTGAACCTTGACGATCGGTATCTTATTTTGCTTGAGCTTTTTACCCTCACGATCTATTATCTCGACGGGTTCTTCAATGAATTGTAGTTTTTCATTGATTTTAATTTCGTCTAAAGGAATAGTGAGATCTTCTTTAGCTAAGCACTTCTTCAGATTCGAGACGTGAAAGGTATTATGTACATTGGCGAGTTGTTGAGGTAATTCAAGTCGGTAGGCTACTGGTCCGACACGATTCTAAAATCTTGAATGGTCCAATGTATCTTGGATTTAGTTTCCCCCGTTTACCAAATTGAACAACGCCTTTCCAAGGCGAAACCTTAAGCATGACCATCTCCCCAATTTCAATTTCTATATCTTTCCTTTTAAGGTCCGCGTAGCTCTTTTGTCAACTCTGAGCAGTTTTCAACCGTTGTTGAATTTGGATGATTTTCTCTGTAGTTTCTTGGATTATCTCCGAACCCGTAATCTGTCTATCCCCCAATTCATTCCAACAAATTAGAGATCTACACTTTCTACCATAAAGTGCTTCGAACGGTGCCATTTTGATACTCGAGTGGTAACTGTTGTTGTAGGAAAATTCTGCTAATAGTAGATGTCGATCCCAACCGTTTCCAAAATCAATAATACATGCTCGTAGCATATCTTCAAGAGTCTGTATCGTCCTTTCGCTCTGCCCATCGGTTTGTGGATGATAGGCAGTACTCATGTCTAGACGAGTTCCCAATGCTTGTTGTAATGTCTGCCAAAACCTTGAAACAAATCTGCCATCTCTATCAGAGATAATAGAGATTGGTATTCCATGTCTAGAGACAACTTCCTTCAAGTATAATCTCGCCAACTTCTCCATTTTATCATCTTCTCTCATTGGCAGAAAGTGTGCTGACTTGGTGAGACGATCGACTATTACCCAAATAGTATCATAACCACTTGCAGTCCTTGGCAATTTAGTAATGAAATCCATGGTAATGTTTTCCCATTTCCATTCCAGGATTTCAGGTTGTTGGAGTAGACCTGATGGTTTCTGATGTTCAGCTTTGACCTTTGAACACGTTAAACATTCTCCTATGTATCTAGCAATATCGGCTTTCATACCCGGCCACCAAAAGTGCTTCTTGAGATCTTTGTACATTTTTCCTGCTTCGGGATGTATTGAGTATCTGGTTTTATGTGCTTCCTTAAGTAAACATGTGCTTCTAGCAATAACAACTTGTTAAGACTTGATTAATTGAAATAGGTTTCATATAGACAATTGACCACCCAAGTTGACCGGTGATTCACGAACGTTAAAACTTGTAAAAAAACTATATGATGAGATATATATGGATATATATATATAGTTAACATGATATTATGATAAGTAAACATATCATTAAGTATATTAACAATGAACTACATATGTAAAAGCAAGACTACTAACTTAATGATTTTGAAACGAGACATATATGTAACGATTATCGTTGTGACGACATTTAACGTGTATATATATATATATATATATATATATATATATATATATATATATATATATCATATTAAGAGATATTCATACATCATAATATCATGATAATATAATAATTTAAAATCTCATTTGATATTATAAACATTGGGTTAACAACATTTAACAAGATCGTTAACCTAAAGGTTTCAAAACAACACTTACATGTAACGACTAACGATGATTTAACGACTCAGTTAAAATGTATATACATGTAGTGTTTTAATATGTATTCATACACTTTTGAAAGACTTCAAGACACTTATCAAAATACTTCTACTTTACAAAAATGCTTACAATTACATCCTCGTTCAGTTTCATCAACAATTCTACTCGTATGCACCCGTATTCGTACTCGTACAATACACAGCTTTTAGATGTATGTACTATTGGTATATACACTCCAAAGATTAGCTCTTAGCAGCCCATGTGAGTCACCTAATACATGTGGGAACCATTATTTGGCAACTAGCATGAAATATCACATAAAATTACAAAAATATGAGTAATCATTCATGACTTATTTACATGAAAATAAAATTACATATCCTTTATATCTAATCCATACACCAACGACCAAAAACACCTACAAAGACTTTAATTCTTCAATTTTCTTCATCTAATTGATCTCTCTCAAGTTCTATCTTCAAGTTCTAAGTGTTCTTCATAAATTCTACAAGTTCTAGTTTCATAAAATCAAGAATACTTCCAAGTTTGCTAGCTTACTTCCAATCTTGTAGAGTGATCATCCAACCTCAAGAAATCTTTCTTATTTACAGTAAGATATCTTTCTAATACAAGGTAATACTCATATTCAAACTTTGATTCAATTTCTATAACTATAACAATCTTATTTCGAGTGGAAATCTTACTTGAACTTGTTTTCGTGTCATGATTCTGCTTCAAGAACTTTCAAGCCATCCAAGGATCCTTTGAAGCTAGATCCATTTTTTCTCATTTCCAGTAGCTTTATCCAGTGAACTTGAGGTAGTAATTATGTTCATAACATCATTCGATTCATACATGTAAAGCTATCTTATTCGAAGGTTTAAACTTGTAATCACTAGAACATAGTTTAGTTAATTCTAAACTTGTTCGCAAACAAAAGTTAATCCTTCTAACTTGACTTTTAAAATCAACTAAACACATGTTCTATATCTATATGATATGCTAACTTAATGATTTAAAACCTGGAAACACGAAGAACACTGTAAAACCGGACATACGCCGTCGTAGTAACACCGCGAGCTGTTTTGGGTTAGTTAATTAAAAATGATGATAAACTTTGATTTAAAAGTTGTTCTTCTGGGAAAATGATTTTTCTTATGAACATGAAACTATATCCAAAAATCATGGTTAAACTCAAAGTGGAAGTATGTTTTCTAAAACGGTCATCTAAACGTCGTTCTCTCGACTGAAATGACTACCTTTACAAAAATGACTTGTAACTTATATTTCCAACTATAAACCTATACTTTTTCTATTTAGATTCATAAAATAGAGTTCAATATGAAACCATAGCAATTTGATTCACTAAAAACAGATTTAAAATGAAGAAGTTATGGGTAAACAAGATTGGATAATTTTTCTTGTTGTAGCAACGTGAAAATTGGTAACAAATCTATATTAATCATATCCTAGATAACTTATATTGTATTATACATGTATTCTAATATATTATGTAATCTTGGGATACCATAGACACGTATGCAAATGTTTTGACATATCATATCGACCCATGTGTATATATTATTTGGAACAACCATAGACACTCTATATGCAGTAATGTGGGAGTTAGCTATACATGGTTGAGGTTGATTCCAAAAATATATATACTTTGAGTTGTGATCTAGCCTGAGACGTGTATACACTGGGTCGTGGATTGATTCAAGATAATATATATCAATTTTTTTTCTGTACATCTAACGTTGGACAACTAGTTGTAGGTTACTAACGAGGACAGCTGACTTAATAAACTTAAAACATCAAAATGTATTAAAAGTGTTGTAAATATATTTTGAACATACTTTGATATATATGTACATATTTGTTATAGGTTCGTGAATCGACCAGTGGCCAAGTCTTACTTCCCGACGAAGTAAAAATCTGTGAAAGTGAGTTATAGTCCCACTTTTAAAATCTAATATTTTTGGAATGAGAATACATGCAGGTTTTATAAATGATTTACAAAATAGACACAAGTACATGAAACTACATTCTATGGTTGAATTATCGAAATCGCATATGCCCCTTTTTATTAAGTCTGGTAATCTAAGAATTAGGGAACAGACACCCTAATTGACGCGAATCCTAAAGATAGATCTATTGGGCCTAACAAACCCCATCCAAAGTACCGGATGCTTTAGTACTTCAAAATTTATATCATATCCGAAGGGTATCCCGGAATGATGGGGATATTCTTATATATGCATCTTGTTAATGTCGGTTACCAGGTGTTCACCATATGAATGATTTTTATCTCTATCTATGGGATGTATATTAAAATATGAAATCTTGTGGTCTATTGTTACGATTTGATATATATAGGTTAAACCTATAACTCACCAACATTTTTGTTGACGTTTAAAGCATGTTTATTTTCAGGTGAATACTAAGAGCTTCCGCTGTTGCATACTAAAATAAGGACAATATTTGGAGTCCATGTTTGTATGATGTTATGTAAAAACTGCATTCAAGAAACATATGTTTATGTAATATATTTCTATTGTAAACCATTATGTAATGGTCGTGTGTAAACAGTATATTTTAGATTATCATTATTTGATAATCTACGTAATGCTTTTGAAACCTTTATTGATAAAATAAAGGTTATGGTTGTTTTAAAAATGAATGCAGTCTTTGAAAAACGTCTCATATAGAGGTCAAAACCTCGCAACGAAATCAATTAATATGGAACGTTTATAATCAATATGAACGGGACATTTCAGTTGGTATCCGAGCGTTGGTCTTAGAGAACCAGAAAATTTTCATTAGTGTGTCTTATCGAGTTTGTTAGGATGCATTAGGGATTCTGGATATCGACTGTGTTTTCTTTATAAATGATTGCTTAACATTTTTGTTGGAAACTATATATTTTTAACATGTGAATATTATGTGATATATTAATCTCTTAACGTGTTTGATATTATGTGATAGATGTCTACCTCTAGAACAAGTCTCATTGACTCACCTAATAATAATGAAGAGTCAAATGTAAATTGGAATGATTCGTGGACTGATTCACAAGTTCCCGAAGAGGAACCGGAAGAAGAGTCGGAACCGGAAGAAGAATCGGAACCGGAAGAAGAAATAGAACCAGTGGGGGAAATAATAAAATGGTTAAGTAGAAGAAAATCCTCAACCAACCGATCAAAGTTAATTATGGTCAATGGTGTTTCCGCCAAGGAAGCAAAGTATTGGGAGGATTACCAATTCTCCGATGAATCGGATCCCGAAAAGGATTCCGATGATGTTATAGAAATTAACCCAACACAATTTAATAAGGCAAAAGAGAACAATAAGGGAAAGGGCATAAAAATAGAGAAATTTGATTCCAAACCCGATGAACTTTATATATATCGTCAACACCCGTATTTCTTAAGTTGTGACAATAACCCGGGAACCTCTAAACCACCAGGTTTTTCTAAATCAATGTGGAAAATGACGGCTCGTATTAGGGGAACATCATATATCCCTAGAAACTTGCCAAAACGAACCAAAACAGAAGAAGAAGAAACGAGCGAGTCGGAATAAGATAGTTGTATTTGTGTGGTGTAATATATGTAATATAGTGTGCTTATGCTTTATGATATATGTAAAAATTGCTTGTATTAATAAGTATTTTTTTATGAATCTAACTCTTGTCTATTTTACAGTATAAAAACACAAAATGGATAGACAACCTAATATTTTAAGAGACCTACCCGGAGACATGATTGATGGAATCTTGTCTAGAGTCGGTCAATATTCCTCGGCACAACTATTTAAGGCGAGATCAGTTTGTAAGACATTCGAAGAACGTTCCAAGAATGCCTTGATTTATAAAAGGCTTTCGTTCGAAAGATGGGGGATATCACATTGGGAAATCCATAAGTTACGATGTGTTTACTTTGACGCATATATTGCGGGGAACCCAAATGCTATTTTACGCAACGGGTTAAAAAATTATTTTGACTCAATATATCCGAATATAGGACTTCGTGATTTAGAAAAAGTAGCTAACATGCAACATAAAGAAGCATGTTATGCTTACGGGTTAGTAATGTTCGCTTCTCACCAAAGTGAGAACAAGAACATCGGGCTGCAACTATTAAACAAAACGTTCCCACAAGTGACGGAGTCGGTAATTGGGGTAAGAAATGAGGTTTTTAGGTTATTACGAGACTGTTGGTCATTACGTAACCTTCATCCTTTTGACGATGTTACAACACATTGTCTTACTATCGGTCACAACGGTTATGTTCCACAAAACGAAGGATGGGAAGTGGTATTTGTAAAACCAGAATGCATGACTTGTTTCTGGACATATGAATTACGTGTCTTTATTGCCTTTGCTGAACGCCTTATTTATTAACTAGAATTATCTTCGCAACTACTTTGTATCAAAGTTTTATGTGCTATATTTCATGCTATATGTAAAAAAAGCGGTATTGTAAGTTTGCAAGTTATTGTATAAAGGTTTGAATATGATATTATTTTTTTTGATTAGTTTTTCATATAGAATTGTAGTAGTTGAAATGGTTTGTTAGCTACTAAGTATGAACTTAACGGGTAGGTACTACCCGAATTAAAGAGTATAAAATGCTAATATGAAGAAAGAGCTTTTATAAATAAGTTCATATTACGCTATGAAATACTATAGACTACTATTGATATTCTATATGATTAACTCGTTTCATTTGAATATTTTGAAGGAAATGACACCGACTACTCGACACACCTTGAATTTGAGCGAAGAGGAATTTCGTGCCTTTCTTGCTTCAAACATAGCCGCAGTACAGGCTGCGCTACATACCAACAATAACTCCGAATCTAGCAATGCAGCCAACGGTGCAAGAAATCGTGTAGGATGCACCTACAAAGAATTCACTGCCTGCAAACCTTTGGAATTTGATGGAACCGAAGGACCGATCGGATTAAAACGGTGGATCGAGAAGGTCGAATCGGTGTTTGCCATAAGTAAGTGTACTGAAGAGGACAAAGTGAAGTACGCTACGCATACCTTCACAGGTACTGCATTAACATGGTGGAATACCTATCTAGAGCAAGTGGGACAAGATGATGCTTACGCACTACCGTGGTCAGCATTCAAGCACTTGATGAACGAGAAGTACCGTCCCAGAACCGAGGTCAATAAGCTCAAGACAGAACTTAGAGGGTTACGAACTCAAGGATGTGATATTACCACATACGAAAGACGATTCACAGAATTGTGCCTATTGTGTCCGAGAGCGTTCGAAGATGAGGAAGAGAAGATCGAGGCATTTGTGAAAGGATTACCGGAAAGAATCCAAGAAGATATAAGTTCACACGAGCCCGCCTCCATACAACAGGCATGTAGAATGGCTCACAAACTAGTGAACCAGATTGAGGAAAGAATTAAAGAACAGGCGGCTGAAGAGGCCAATGTGAAGCAAGTCAAAAGAAAGTGGGAGGAAAGCGGTGATAAGAATCACCAATACAACAACAACAGCAATTACAACAATAATCGCAACAACTATCCTAACAATCGCAACATCAATCGCAACTACAACAAACGGCCCAACAACAACAACAACAACAACAATAACAACAACTACAACAATCATCCCAACAACAATAACAACTGCAACAACAACAACAATCAGAAGCAGCTATGCCAAAGGTGTGAAAAGTATCACTCGGGGTTCTGCACGAAATTTTGCAACAAGTGTAAAAGAAATTGTCATAGCGCGGCGAAGTGTGAGGTCTACGGACCAGGGGTTAACAGAACGAAAGGAACAAATGGTGTCGGAACGAGTAATGGCGGAGCAAGTAGTGTTGGAGCAAGTTATGCCAATGTAGTTTGTTATAAATGTGGAAAACTGGGCCACATTATTAGAAATTGCCCGAACCAGGAGAACACGAATGGACAAGGCCGTGGAAGAGTTTTCAATATTAATGCGGCAGAGGCACAGGAAGACCCAGAGCTTGTTACGGGTACGTTTCTTATTGACAATAAATCTGATTATGTTTTATTTGATTCGGGTGCGGATAGAAGCTATATGAGTAGAGATTTTTGTGCTAAATTATGTTGTCCATTGACGCCGTTGGATAGTAAATTTTTACTCGAATTAGCAAATGGTAAATTAATTTCAGCAGATAATATATGTCTGAATCGAGAAATTAAACTGGTTAGTGAAACATTTAAGATTGATTTGATACCAGTAGAGTTAGGGAGTTTTGATGTGATAATCGGTATGGACTGGTTGAAAGAAGTGAAAGCAGAGATCGTTTGTTATAAAAATGCAATTCGCATTATACGAGAAAAAGGAAAACCCTTAATGGTGTACGGAGAAAAGGGCAACACGAAGCTACATCTTATTAGTAATTTGAAGGCACAAAAACTAATAAGAAAAGATTGCTATGCTGTTCTAGCACACGTCGAGAAAGTACAAACTGAAGAAAAGAGCATCAATGATGTTCCCGTCGCAAAAGAATTTCCCGATGTATTTTCGAAAGAATTACCGGGACTACCTCCACATCGATCTGTTGAATTTCAAATAGATCTTGTACCAGGAGCTGCACCAATAGCTCGTGCTCCTTATAGACTCGCACCCAGCGAGATGAAAGAACTGCAAAGCCAATTGCAAGAACTATTAGAACGTGGTTTCATTCGACCAAGCACATCACCATGAGGAGCTCCTGTTTTGTTTGTCAAGAAGAAGGATGGTACATTTAGGTTGTGTATTGACTACAGAGAGTTGAACAAACTTACCATCAAAAACCGTTATCCACTGCCGAGAATTGACGACTTATTTGATCAACTACAAGGCTCGTCGGTTTATTCGAAGATCGATTTACGTTTTGGATATCATCAAATGCGAGTAAAGGAGGATGATATTCCAAAAACTGCTTTTAGGACGCGTTATGGTCATTACGAGTTTATGGTTATGCCGTTTGGATTGACTAACGCACCAGCTGTGTTCATGGACCTTATGAACCGAGTGTGTGGGCCATATATTGACAAGTTTGTCATTGTTTTCATCGATGACATACTTATTTACTCAAAGAATGATAAAGAGCACGAAGAACATTTGAGAAAATGCTAGAAGTATTGAGGAAAGAAAAACTGTACGCTAAGTTTTCAAAGTGTGCATTTTGGTTGAAAGAAGTTCAATTCCTCGGTCACATAGTGAACAAAGAAGGTATCCAGGTGGACCCGGCAAAGATCGAAACCGTTGAAAAGTGGAAAACCCCAAAAACTCCGAAGCATATATGTCAATTTTTAGGATTGGCTGGTTACTACAGAAGATTCATCCAAGATTTCTCCAAAATAGCAAAACCTTTGACTGCATTAATGCATAAAGGGAAGAAATTTGAATGGAAGGATGAACAAGAGAAGACGTTTCAATTATTGAAGAAAAAGCTAACTACGGCACCTATATTGTCATTGCCTGAAGGGAATGATGATTTTGTGATTTATTGTGACGCATCAAAGCAAGGTCTCGGTTGTGTATTAATGCAACGAACGAAGGTGATTGCTTATGCGTCCAGACAATTGAAGATTCACGAGCAAAATTATACGACGCATGATTTGGAATTAGGCGCGGTTGTTTTTGCATTAAAGACTTGGAGGCACTACTTATATGGGGTCAAAAGTATTATATATACTGACCACAAAAGTCTTCAACACATATTTAATCAGAAACAACTGAATATGAGGCAGCGTAGGTGGATTGAATTGTTGAATGATTACGACTTTGAGATTCGTTACCACCCGGGGAAGGCAAATATGGTAGCCGACGCCTTGAGCAGAAAGGACAGAGAACCCATTCGAGTAAAATCTATGAATATAATGATTCACACTAACCTTACTACTCAAATAAAGGAGGCGCAACAAGGAGTTTTAAAAGAGGGAAATTTAAAGGATGAAATACCCAAAGGATCGGAGAAGCATCTTAATATTCGGGAAGACGGAACCCGGTATAGGGTTGAAAGAATTTGGGTACCAAAAGTTGGAGATATGAGAGAAATGGTACATAGAGAAGCTCATAAAATCAGATACTCAATACATCCTGGAACGGGGAAGATGTACAAGGATCTTAAGAAACATTTTTGGTGGCCAGGTATGAAAGCCGATATTGCTAAATATGTAGGAGAATGTTTGACGTGTTCTAAGGTCAAAGCTGAACATCAGAAACCATCAGGTCTACTACAACAACCTGAAATCCCGGAATGGAAATGGGAAAACATTACCATGAATTTCATTACTAAATTGCCAAGGACTGCAAGTGGTTATGATACTATTTGGGTAATAGTTGATCGTCTCACCAAGTCAGCACACTTCCTGCCAATAAGAGAAGATGACAAGATGGAGAAGTTAGCACGACTGTATTTGAAGGAAGTCTCCAGACATGGAATAACAATCTCTATTATCTCTGATAGGGATGGCAGATTTATTTCAAGATTCTGGCAGACATTACAGCAAGCATTAGGAACTCGTCTAGATATGAGTACTGCCTATCATCCACAAACTTATGGGCAGAGCGAAAGGACGATACAAATGCTTGAAGACATGCTACGAACATGTGTTATTGATTTCGGAAACAGTTGGGATCGACATCTACCGTTAGCAGAATTTTCCTACAACAACAGCTACCATTCAAGCATTGAGATGGCGCCGTTTGAAGCACTTTATGGTAGAAAGTGCAGGTCTCCGATTTTTTGTAGTGAAGTGGGGGATAGACAGATTACGGGTCCGGAGATAATACAAGAAACTACCGAGAAGATCATCCAAATCCAACAACGGTTGAAAACCGCCCAAAGTCGACAAAAGAGCTACGCTGACATTAAAAGAAAAGATATAGAATTTGAAATTGGAGAGATGGTCATGCTTAAAGTTGCACCTTGGAAAGGCATTGTTCGATTTGGTAAATGAGGGAAATTAAATCCAAGGTATATTGGACCATTCACGATTATTGATCGTGTCGGACCAGTAGCTTACCGACTTGAGTTACCTCAACAACTCGCGGCTGTACATAACACTTTCCACGTCTCGAATTTGAAGAAATGTTTTGGTAAATAAGATCTCACTATTCCGTTAGATGAAATCCAAATCAATGAAAAACTTAAATTCATCGAAGAACCCGTCGAAATAATGGATCGTGAGGTTAAAAGACTTAAGCAAAATAAGATACCAATTGTTAAGGTTCGATGGAATGCTCGTAGAGGACCTGAGTTCACCTGGGAACAAGAAGATTAGATGAAGAAGAAATACCCGCATTTATTTCCAGAAGATACGTCAACACCTCCAACTGCTTAAAATTTCGGGACGAAATTTATTTAACGGGTAGGTACTGTAGTGACCTGAACTTTTCCATGTTTATATATATATTAAATGAAATTTTTATTTACATGATTAAGTGTTTACAACATGTTAAGTAATCAAACTTGTTAAGACTTGATTAATTGAAATAGGTTTCATATAGACAATTGACCACCCAAGTTGACCGGTGATTCACGAACGTTAAAACTTGTAAAAAAACTATATGATGACATATATATGGATATATATATATAGTTAACATGATATTATGATAAGTAAACATATCATTAAGTATATTAACAAAGAACTACATATGTAAAAACAAGACTACTAACTTAATGATTTTGAAACGAGACATATATGTAACGATTATCGTTGTAACGACATTTATTAAGAGATATTCATACATCATAATATCATGATAATATAATAATTTAAAATCTCATTTGATATTATAAACATTGGGTTAACAACATTTAACAAGATCGTTAACCTAAAGGTTTCAAAACAACACTTACATGTAACGACTAACGATGACTTAACGACTCAGTTAAAATGTATATACATGTAGTGTTTTAATATGTATTCATACACTTTTGAAAGACTTCAAGACACTTATCAAAATACTTCTAATTTACAAAAATGCTTACAATTACATCCTCGTTCAGTTTCATCAACAATTCTACTCGTATGCACCCGTATTCGTACTCGTACAATACACAGCTTTTAGATGTATGTACTATTGGTATATACACTCCAATGATCAGCTCTTAGCAGCCTATGTGAGTCACCTAACATATGTGGGAACCATCATTTGGCAACTAGCATGAAATATCTCATAAAATTACAAAAATATGAGTAATCATTCATGACTTATTTACATGAAAACAAAATTACATATCCTTTATATCTAATCCATACACCAACGACCAAAAACACCTACAAACACTTTAATTCTTCAATTTTCTTCATCTAATTGATCTCTCTCAATTTCTATCTTCAAGTTTTAAGTGTTCTTCATAAATTCTACAAGTTCAAGTTTCATAAAATCAAGAATACTTCCAAGTTTGCTAGCTTACTTCCAATCTTGTAGAGTGATCATACAACCTCAAGAAATCTTTCTTATTTACAGTAAGATATCTTTCTAATACAAGGTAATAATCATATTCAAACTTTGATTCAATTTCTATAACTATAACAATCTTATTTCGAGTGGAAATCCTACTTGAACTTGTTTTGGTGTCATGATTCTGCTTCAAGAACTTTCAAGCCATCCAAGGATCCTTTGAAGCTAGATCCATTTTTTCTCATTTCCAGTAGCTTTATCCAGAAAACTTGAGGTAGTAATGATGTTCATAACATTATTCGATTCATACATATAAAGCTATCTTATTCGAAGGTTTAAACTTGTAATCACTAGAACATAGTTTAGTTAATTCTAAACTTGTTCGCAAACAAAAGTTAATTCTTCTAACTTGACTTTTAAAATCAACTAAACACATGTTCTATATCTATATGATATGCTAACTTAATGATTTAAAACCTGGAAACACGAAGAACACTGTAAAACCGGACATACGCCGTCGTAGTAACACAACGGGCTGTTTTGGGTTAGTTAATTAAAAACTATGAAAAACTATGATTTAAAAGTTGTTCTTCTGGGAAAATTATTTTTCTTATGAACATGAAACTATATCCAAAAATCATGGTTAAACTCAAAGTGGAAGTATGTTTTCTAAAACGGTCATCTAGACGTCGTTCTCTCGACTGAAATGACTACCTTTACAAAAACGACTTGTAACTTATATTTCTGACTATAAACCTATACTTTTTCTATTTAGATTCATAAAATAGAGTTCAATATGAAACCATAGCAATTTGATTAACTAAAAACAGATTTTAAATGAAGAAGTTATGGGTAAACAAGATTGGATAATTTTTCTTGTTGTAGCAACGTGAAAATTGGTAACAAATCTATATTAATCATATCCTAGCTAACTTATATTGTATTATACATGTATTCTAATATATTATGTAATCTTGGGATACCATAGACACGTATGCAAATGTTTTGACATATCATATCGACCCATGTGTATATATTATTTGGAACAACCATAGACACTCTATATGCAGTAATGTGGGAGTTAGCTATACATGGTTGAGGTTGATTCCAAAAATATATACACTTTGAGTTGTGATCTAGCCTGAGACGTGTATACACTGGGTCGTGGATTGATTCAAGATAATATATATCAATTTTTTTTCTGTACATCTAACGTTGGACAACTAGTTGTAGGTTACTAACGAGGACAGCTGACTTAATAAACTTAAAACATCTAAATGTATTAAAAGTGTTGTAAATATATTTTGAACATACTTTGATATATATGTACATATTTCTTATAGGTTCGTGAATCGACCAATGGCCAAGTCTTACTTCCCGATGAAGTAAAAATCTGTGAAAGTGAGTTATAGTCCCACTTTTAAAATCTAATATTTTTGGGATGAGAATATATGCAGGTTTTATAAATGATTTACAAAATAGACACAAGTACGTGAAACTACATTCTATGGTTGAATTATCGAAATCGGATATGCCCCTTTTTATTAAGTCTGGTAATCTAAGAATTAGGGAACAGACACCCTAATTGACGCGAATCCTAAAGATAGATCTATTGGGCCTAACAAACCCCATCCAAAGTACCGGATACTTTAGTACTTCGAAATTTATATCATATCCGAAGGGTGTCCCGGAATGATGGGGATATTCTTATATATGCATCTTGTTAATGTCGGTTACCAGGTGTTCACCATATGAATGATTTTTATCTCTATGTATGGGATGTATATTGAAATATGAAATCTTGTGGTCTATTGTTACGATTTGATATATATAGGTTAAACCTATAACTCACCAACATTTTTGTTGACGTTTAAAGCATGTTTATTTTCAGGTGAATACTAAGAGCTTCCGCTGTTGCATATTAAAATAAGGACAAGATTTGGAGTCCATGTTTGTATGATATTATGTAAAAACTGCATTCAAGAAATATATGTCGATGTAATATATTTCTATTGTAAACCATTATGTAATGGTCGTGTGTAAACAATATATTTTAGATTATCATTATTTGATAATCTACGTAATGCTTTTGAAACCTTTATTGATAAAATAAAGGTTATGGTTGTTTTAAAAATGAATGCATTCTTTGAAAAATGTCTCATATATAGGTCAAAACCTCGCAACGAAATCAATTAATATGGAACGTTTATAATCAATATGAACGGGACATTTCATATATCGGGTTCCGTCTTCCCGAATTTTAAGATGTTTCTCTGATCCTTTGGGTATCTCATTCTTCAACTTTCCTTCTTTTACAACCCCCTGTTGCGCCTCCTTTATTTGAGTAGTAAGGTTAGTACGAATAATTATGTTCATAGCTTTTACCCGTATAGGTTCTCTGTCCTTTCTACTCAAAGCGTCGGCTACCACATTCGCCTTCCCCGGGTGGTAATGAATCTCAAAGTCGTAGTCATTTAATAATTCAATCTACCTACGTTGCCTCATGTTTAGTTGTTTCTGATCAAATATATGTTGGAGACTTTTGTGGTCGGTATATATAATACTTTTGACCCCATATAAGTAATGCCTCCAAGTCTTTAATGCAAAAACAACAGCGCCCAATTCCAAATCGTGAGTCGTATAATTTTGCTCGTGAATCTTCAATTGTCTAGACGCATAAGCAATTACTTTCGTTCATTGCATTAATACACAACTGAGACCTTGCTTTGAGGCGTCACAATATATCACAAAATCATCATTCCCTTCAGGCAACGACAATATAGGTGCCGTAGTTAGCTTTTTCTTCAACAATTGGAACGCTTCCTCCTGTTCATCCTTCCATTCAAATTTCTTTCCTTTATGCGTTAACGCAGTCAAGGGTTTTACTATTTTGGAAAAATCTTGGATGAATCTTTTGTAGTAACCAGCCAATCCTAAAAATTGACGTATATGCTTCGGAGTTTTTGGGGTTTCCCAGTTTACAACGGTTTCAATCTTTTCCGGATCAACCTGAATACATTCTTTGCTCACAACATGTCCGAGGAATTGAACTTCTTTCAACCAAAATGCACACTTTGAAAACTTAGCGTACAGTTTTTCTTTCCTCAATAATTCCAGTACTTTCCTCAAATGTTCTTCATGCTCTTGATCATTCTTTGAGTAAATAAGTATGTCATCGATGAAGACAATGACAAACTTGTCAAGATATGGTCCACACACTCTGTTCATGAGGTCGATGAGCACAGCTAGTGCGTTAGTCAAACCAAACGGCATAACCATAAACTCGTAATGACCGTATCGCGTCCTGAAAGTAGTCTTCGGAATATCATCCTCCTTTACCCACATTTGATGATATCCGGAACGTAAATCGATCTTCGAATAAACCGATGAGCCTTGTAGTTGATCAAATAAGTCGTCAATTCTCGGTAGTGGGTAACGGTTCTTGATGGTTAGTTTGTTTAACTCTCGGTAGTCGATACACAACCTGAATGTACCATCCTTCTTTTTGACAAACAAAACAGGAGCTCCCCATGGTGATGTACTTGGTTGTATGAAACCACGCTCTAGAAGTTCTTGTAATTGGCTTTGAAGTTCTTTCATTTCACTGGGTGCGAGTCTGTATGGAGCACGAGCTATTGGTGGAGCACGAGCTACAAGATCTATTTGAAATTCAACGGATCGGTGTGGAGTTAATCCCGGTAATTCTTTCGGAAATACATCAGGAAATTCTTTTGCGACGGGAACATCATTGATGCTCTTTTCTTCAGTTTGTACTTTCTCGACGTGTGCTAGAACAGCATAGCAACCCTTTCTTATTAGCTTTTGCGCCTTCAAATTACTAATAAGATTTAGCTTCACGTTGCTCTTTTCTCCGTACACCATTAGGGGTTTTCCTTCATCTCGTACCATGCGAATGGCATTTTTGTAACATACAATTTCTGCTTTCACCACTTTCAACCAATCCATGCCGATTATCACATCAAAACTCCCTAACTCTACTGGTATCAAATCAATCTTAAACGTTTCACTACCCAGTTTAATTTCTCGATTCCGACATATATTATCTGCTGCAATTAATTTACCGTTTGCTAATTCTAGTATAAAATTATTATCCAAAGGCGTCAATGGACAACTTAATTTAGCACAGAAATCCTTACTCATATAGCTTCTATCCGCACCCGAATCAAATAAAACATAAGCAGATGTATTGTCAATAAGAAACGTACCCGTAACAAGCTCCGGGTCTTCCTGTGCTTCAACCACATTAATGTTGAAGACTCTTCCTCGGCCTTGCCCATTATTATCTCCCTGATTTGAACACATATTTTTGTAATGGCCCTTCTTCCCGCATCCGAAACAGGTAATGTCGGCATAACTTGTTCCGGCCTTATTTGTTCCCTTAGCCATTGATCCGTAGATTTCGCACTTTGTCGCACCATGGCCCTTTCTATTACACTTAGTACACACTGCTGTACAGAGCCCAGTCGGATGGTATCCTTCACATCTCTGGCAGAATTTCTGCCTCTTGTTATTATTGTTGGGATTGTTGTTGTTGCGGTTGTTATTGTTGTTGAAATTGTTGTTGTAGTTGTTGCTGGGGTGGTTGTTGTTATTGTGTTTGTTGTTGCGAAAATTGGTGCGATTGTAGTTGTGATTGTTGGGTTGATTATTGAAATTGTGACCCTTGTCACTGGTTTCTTCCCATTTCCTCTTGACTTGTTTCGTATTGGCTTCTTCGGCCGCCTGTTCTTTAATCCTTTCCTCAATTTGATTTATAAGTTTATGAGCCATTCGACTTGCCTTTTGTATGGAGGCGGGCTCGTGTGAACTTATATCCTCTTGGATCCTTTCTGGTAACTGATAATGCTAAAAACGAACATATATTTCATAACATTATCCCTCAAGAAAGACAAGCTTTTAGTTGCGATTGTTCTATTTACAAGTGATATTCGTTTAAATAATAAAAGGTGAAGACAAAAGACAGATTCGACGAATTGAAGACGCAAACGACCAAAAAGCTCAAAAGTACAAAATACAATCAAAGAGGTTCCAATTATTGATAAGAAACGTCTCAGAATTACAAGAGTACAAGATTCAAAATGCAAAGTACAAGATATTAAATTGTACGCAAGGACGTTCGAAAATCCGAAACTGGGACCAGAGTCAACTCTCAACGCTCGACGCAACGGACTAAAAATTACAAGTCAACTATGCACATGAATATAATATAATATATAATTAATTCTTAAAATTAATATATATATATATATATATATATTATATTATATTATATTATAAAACCGTCGGCAGAAGAAAACAACCAAATGTGAGCCTCCCCAGCTGGCCATGCGATCGCATGGCCTGGAGGCACAAAAGCCATGCGATCGCAGGAGCTCCTTTTTCAGTTCACAGGCCTATAAATTCGCAGTTGACGTAATATCCATCAATATATCCATCCTCTCTATATCTATACGTAATATTTATATTTAGAATTTATATTTTAATTTTAATTTTAATTTTAATTCTAATAATAAGGGTATGTTAGCAAATGTTGGAAGGGTGTAAGTCGAAATTCTGTCCGTGTAACGCTACGCTATTTTTAATCATTGTAAGTTACTTTTTAATTTAATGTCTCGTAGCTAAGTTATTATTATGCTTATTTAATCCGAAGTAATCATGATGTTGGGCTAAAAATATTAAAATTGGGTAATTGGGCTTTGTACCATAATTGGGGTTTGGACAAAAGAACGACACTTGTGAAAATTAGACTATGGGCTATTAATGGGCTTTATATTTGTTTAACTAAATGATAATTTGTTAATTTTAATATAAAGATTTACAATTGGATGTCCCTATAAATAACCATATACACTCGATCGGACACGATCGGCGGGGTATTTATATGTACGAATAATCATTCATTTAACCGGACACGGGAATGGATTAATAGTCACTCAAATTATTAAAACAGGGGTGAAATTATGTACAAGGACACTTGGCATAATTGTTAACAAAGTATTAAAACCTTGGGTTACACGCAGTCGATAACCTGGTGTAATTATTAAACAAAGTATTAAAATCTTGTTACAGTTTAAGTCCCCAATTAGTTGGAATATTTAACTTCGGGTATAAGGATAATTTGACGAGGACACTCGCACTTTATATTTATGACTGATGGACTGTTATGGACAAAAACCAGACGGACATATTAAATAATCCAGGACAAAGGACAATTAACCCATGGGCATAAAACTAAAATCAACACGTCAAACATCATGATTACAGAAGTTTAAATAAGCATAATTCTTTTATTTTATATTTAATTTCCTTTATTTTATATTTAATTGCACTTCTAATTATCGCACTTTTATTTATTGTTATTGTATTTAATTGCACTTTTAATTATCGTACTTTTTAATTATCGCAAGTTTATTTTATCGCACTTTTATTTATCGCAATTTCATTATCGTTATTTACTTTACGCTTTAAATTAAGTCTTGTATTTATTTTTAATATTTTACATTTAGGTTTTAACTGCGACTAAAGTTTTAAAATCGACAAACCGGTCATTAAACGGTACAAAACCCCCCTTTAAAATAATAATATTACTTTTATATATATTTGTATTTTTATAAATTAAACTAATATAGCGTTAAGCTTTGTTTAAACATTTTTTTTCCCTGTGGAACGAACCGGACTTACTAAAAACTACACTACTGTACGATTAGGTACACTGCCTATAAGTGTTGTAGCAAGGTTTAAGTATATCCATTCTCTAAATAAATAAATATCTTGTGTAAAATTGTATCGTATTTAATAGTATTTCCTTGTAAAATTTAATAGTATTTTATACCCCTTAGCTTTGACATCAAGTATTTTTGGCGCCGCTGCCGGGGACAATCTAGCTTAAAAGCCAGAAGCGCAACGCTAATATAAAAAAAAAGATTTTTATTTTTAGTTTACTTTTATAAAAAAATACACTTTTGTAAAAATACGTTTTAAATATTCGAAAATATAAAAAGAAAAACAAAAATATAAATATTTTTAAGAGTTTGTAAGTTATATAAAAAAATTTTTCTTTATCTTTATTTTATAAAAAAATAAGTTTTATTTAATTTATATAAATATATTACATAATTTTTTTTATTAAAACAGCAAAACAGAAAAAAATATAATAAAATAAAAACTCTCGGCCTGTACTGTAGCAGCCCAGTGTCTGGCCCGAAAACCTAGCCCATGCGATCGCATGGCTGGGTAACTAAGAACTCATGCGATCGTATGAGCTCTGCAGACACGCCAGAATTGACTGAAAACTGCAATCATTACGATTTTATTATTAATTATATATATAATGTAGTGACCCGAACTTTTCCATGTTTATATATATTAATTGAGATTGATATTTACATGATTAAATGTTTCCAACATGTTAAGCAATCAAACTTGTTAAGACTTGATTAATTGAAATATGTTTCATATAGACAATTGACCACCCAAGTTGACCGGTGATTCACGAACGTTAAAACTTGTAAAAACTATATGATGACATATATATGGATATATATATATATATATATATATATATATATATATATATATATATATATATATATATATATATATATATATATATATATATATATATATATATATATATATATATATATATATATATATATAGTTAACATGATACTATGATAAGTAAACATATCATTAAGTATATTAACAATGAACTACATATGTAAAAACAAGACTACTAACTTAATGATTTTTTAAACGAGACATATATGTAACGATTATCGTTATAAAGACATTTAATGTATATATATCATATTAAGAGATATTCATACATGATAATATCATGATAATATAATAATTTAAAATCTCATTTGATATTATAAACATTGGGTTAACAACATTTAACAAGATCGTTAACCTAAAGGTTTCAAAACAACACTTACATGTAACGACTAACGATGTCTTAACGACTCAATTAAAATGTATATACATGTAGTATTTTAATATGTATTTATACACTTTTGAAAGACTTCAATACACTTATGAAAATACTTCTACTTAACAAAAATGCTTACAATTACATCCTCGTTCAGTTTCATCAACAATTCTACTCGTATGCACCCGTATTCGTACTCGTACAATACACAGCTTTTAGATGTATGTACTATTGGTATATACACTCCAATGATCAGCTCTTAGCAGCCCATTTGAGTCACCTAACACATGTGGGAACCATCATTTGGCAACTAGCATGAAATATCTCATAAAATTACAAAAATATGAGTAATCATTCATGACTTATTTACATGAAAATAAAATTACATATCCTTTATATCTAATCCATACACCAACGACCAAAAACACCTACAAACACTTTCATTCTTCAATTTTCTTCATATAATTGATCTCTCTCAAGTTCTATCTTCAAGTTCTAAGTGTTCTTCATATATTCTACAAGTTCTAGTTACATAAAATCAAGAATACTTTCAAGTTTGCTAGCTCACTTCCAATCTTGTAAGGTGATCATCCAAACTCAAGAAATCTTTGTTTCTTACAGTAGGTTATCATTCTAATACAAGGTAATAATCATATTCAAACTTTGGTTCAATTTCTATAACTATAACAATCTTATTTCAAGTGATGATCTTACTTGAACTTGTTTTCGTGTCATGATTCTGCTTCAAGAACTTCGAGCCATCCAAGGATCCGTTGAAGCTAGATCCATTTTTCTCTTTTCCAGTAGGTTTATCCAAGGAACTTAAGGTAGTAATGATGTTCATAACATCATTCGATTCATACATATACACTGGGTCGTGGATTAATTCAAGATAATACAGGGTTGAGGTTGATTCCAAAATATATATAGTTTGAGTTGTGATCAATACTGAGATACGTGTACACTGGGTCGTGGATTAATTCAAGATAATATTTATCGATTTATTTCTGTACATCTAACTGTGGACAACTAGTTGTAGGTTACTAACGAGGACAGCTAACTTAATAAACTTAAAACATCAAAATATATTAAAAGTGTTGTAAATATATTTTGAACATACTTTGATATATATGTATATATTATTATAGGTTCGTGAATCAACCAGTGGCCAAGTCTTACTTCCCGACGAAGTAAAAATCTGTGAAAGTGAGTTATAGTCCCACTTTTAAAATCTAATATTTTTGGGATGAGAATACATGCAGGTTTTATAAATGATTTACAAAATAGACACAAGAACGTGAAACTACATTC
The DNA here is from genome assembly GCF_046630445.1 of Rutidosis leptorrhynchoides. Classification (NCBI taxonomy): domain Eukaryota; kingdom Viridiplantae; phylum Streptophyta; class Magnoliopsida; order Asterales; family Asteraceae; genus Rutidosis; species Rutidosis leptorrhynchoides. The sequence continues at coordinate 92,813,146 of NC_092340.1, read as the reverse complement.
TATGGTTAAATTATCGAAATCGAATATGCCCCTTTTTATTAAGTCTGGTAATCTAAGAATTAGGGAACAGACACCCTAATTGACGCGAATCCTAAAGATAGATCTATTGGGCCTAACAAACCCCATCCAAAGTACCGGATGCTTTAGTACTTCGAAATTTATATCATATCCGAAGGGTGTCCCGGAATGATGGGGATATTCTTATATATGCATCTTGTTAATGTCGGTTACCAGGTGTTCACCATATGAATGATTTTTATCTCTATGTATGGGATGTGTATTGAAATATGAAATCTTGTTGTCTATTATTATGATTTGATATATATAGGTTAAACCTATAACTCACCAACATTTTTGTTGACGTTTTAAGCATGTTTATTCTCAGGTGATTATTAAGAGCTTCCGCTGTCGCATACTTAAATAAGGACGAGATTTGGAGTCCATGCTTGTATGATATTGTGTAAAAACTGCATTCAAGAAACTTATTTTGTTGTAACATATTTGTATTGTAAACCATTATGTAATGGTCGTGTGTAAACAGGATATTTTAGATTATCATTATTTGATAATCTACGTAAAGCTTTTTAAACCTTTATTAATGAAATAAAGGTCGTGGTTTGTTTTAAAATGAATGCAGTCTCTGAAAAACGTCTCATATAGAGGTCAAAACCTCGCAACGAAATCAATTAATATGGAACGTTTTTAATCAATAAGAACGGGACATTTCAGTTGGTATCCGAGCGTTGGTCTTAGAGAACCAGAATTTTGCATTAGTGTGTCTTATCGAGTTTGTTAGGATGCATTAGTGAGTCTGGACTTCGACCGTGTTTACTTGAAAAATGATTGCTTAACAAATTTTGTTGGAAACTATATATTTTTAACATGTGAATATTATGTGATATATTAATCTCTTAACGCGTTTGATATTATGTGATAGATGTCTACCTCTAGAACAAGTCCTATTGACTCACCTAATAATAATGAAGAGTCAAATGTAAATTGGAATAATTCGTGGACTGATTCACAAGTTCCCGAAGAGGAACCGGAAGAAGAGTCAGAACCGGAAGAAGAATCGGAACCGGAAGAAGAATCGGAACCGGATGAAGAAATAGAACCGGTGGGGGAAATAATAAAACGGTTAAGTAAAAGAAAATCCTCAACCAACCGACCAAGGTTAATTATGGTCAATGGTGTTTCCGCCAAGGAAGCAAAATATTGGGAGGATTACCAATTCTCCGATGAATCAGATTCCGACGAGAATTCTGATGATGTTATAGAAATTACTCCAACTGAATTTAAAAAGGCAAAAGAAAATAATAAGGGAAAGGGCATAAAAATAGAGAAATCTAATTCCAACCCCGATGAACTTTATATGTATCGTCAACCCCCGAAGTCCTTAAGTTGTAACAATGACCCGGGAACCTCTAAACCACCAGGTTTTTCTAAACCAATGTGGAAAACGACGGCTCGTATTAGGGGAACATCATATATCCCTAGAAACTTGGCAAAACGAACCAAAATCGAAGAAGAAGAAACAAGCGAGTCGGAATAAGATAGTTGTATTCGTGTGGTGTAATATATGTAATATAGTGTGCTTATGCTTTATGATATATGTAAAAATTGCTTGTATTAATAAGTATTTTTTTTTATGAATCTAACTCTTGTCTATTTTACAGTATAAAAACACAAAATGGATAGACAACCCAATATTTTAAGAGACCTACCCGGAGACATGATTGATGAAATCTTGTCTAGAGTCGGTCAGAATTCTTCGGCACAACTATTTAAGGCGAGATCAGTTTGTAAGACATTCGAAGAACATTCCAAGAATGCCTTGGTTTATAAAAGGCTTTCGTTCGAAAGCTGGGGGATATCACATTGGGAAATCCATAAGTTACGATGTGTTTACTTTGACGCATATATTGCGGGGAACCCAAATGCTATTTTACGCAATGGGTTAAGAAATTATTTTGACTCAATATATCCGAATATTAGACTTCGTGATTTAGAAAAAGCGGCTAATATGCAACATAAAGAAGCATGTTATGCTTACGGATTAGTAATGTTCGCTTCTCACCAAAGTGAGAACAAGAACATCGGGCTACAACTATTAAACAAAACGTTCCCACAAGTGACGGAGTCGGTAATTGGGGTAAGAAATGAGGTTTTTAGATTGTTACGGGACTGTTAGACATTACGTAACCCTCATCCCTTTGATGACGTTACAACACGCTGTCTTATCAACGGCCATAACGGTTATGTTCCACAAGACCAAGGATGGGAAGTAATCCTAGTAAAACCAGAATGCATGACTTGTTTCTGGACGTATGAATTACGTGTCTTTATTGCCTTTACTGAACGACTTGTGTACTAGCTAGAATTATCTTCACAACCATCTTGTATCAAATTTATTGTGTGCTATATTTCATGCTATATGTAAAATAAGCGGTATTGTAAGTTTGTAAAATATTGTGTAAAAGTTTGAACGCGAAATATTATTATAATCAGTTTTTCATATAGAATTGTAGTAGTTGAATTGTATATTAGCTACTAAGTATGAACTTAACGGGTAGGTACTACCCGAATTTAAACTTATAAAACGCTAATATGAAGAAAAAGCTTTTATAAATGAGTTCATATTATGCTACGAAATACTATTAACTACTCTTAATATTCTGTATGATTAACTTGTTCCATTTGACTATTTTGAAGGAAATGGCACCGACTACTCGACACACCGTGAATATGAATGAAGAGGAATTCCGTACTTTTCTAGCTTCAAACATAGCCGCAGTACAGGCTGCGCTACATACCAACAATAACCTTGGATCTAGCAGTACAGGAAATCGTGTAGGATGCACCTACAAAGAATTCACTGCCTGCAAACCTTTGGAATTTGATGGAACCGAAGGACCGATCGGATTAAAACGGTGGACCGAGAAGGTCGAATCGGTGTTTGCCATAAGTAAGTGTACTGAAGAGGACAAAGTGAAGTACGCTACGCATACCTTCACAGGTTCTGCGTTAACATGGTGGAATACCTATCTAGAGCAAGTGGGACAAGACGATGCGTACGCACTACCGTGGTCAGCATTCAAGCACTTGATGAACGAGAAGTACCGTCCCAGAACCGAGGTCAATAAGCTCAAGACAGAACTTAGAGGGTTACGAACCCAAGGATTTGATATTACCACGTATGAAAGACGATTCACAGAATTATGCCTATTGTGTCCGGGAGCATTCGAAGATGAGGAAGAGAAGATCGACGCGTTTGTGAAAGGATTACCGGAAAGAATCCAAGAAGATATAAGTTCACACGAGCCCGCCTCCATACAACAGGCATGTAGAATGGCTCACAAACTAGTGAACCAGATTGAAGAAAGAATTAAAGGACAGACTGCTGAAGAGGCCAATGTGAAGCAAGTCAAAAGAAAGTGGGAGGAAAATGGTGATAAGAATCACCAATACAACAACAACAGCAATTACAACAATAATTGCAACAATTATCCCAACAATCGCAACATCAATCGCAACTACAACAAATGGCCCAACAACAACAACAACAACAACAACAACAACAACAGCAACTACAACAATCATCGCAACAACAATAATAACAGCAACAACAACAACAATCAGAAGCAGCTATGCCAAAGGTGTGAAAAGTATCACTCGGGGTTCTGCACCAAATTTTGCAACAAGTGTAAAAGAAATGGTCATAGCGCGGCAAAGTGTGAGGTCTACGGACTAGGGGTTAACAGAACGAAAGGAACAAATGGTGTCGGAACGAGTAATGGCGGAGCAAGTAGTGTCGGAGCAAGTTATGCCAATGTAGTTTGTTATAAATGTGGAAAACCGGGCCACATTATTAGAAATTGCCCGAACCAGGAGAACACGAATGGACAAGGCCACGGAAGAGTTTTCAATATTAATGCGGCAGAGGCACAGGAAGACCCGGAGCTTGTTACGGGTACATTTCTTATTGACAATAAATCTGCTTACGTTTTATTTGATTCGGGTGCGGATAGAAGCTATATGAGTAGAGATTTTTGTGCTAAATTAAGTTGTCCATTGACGCCTTTGGATAGTAAATTTTTACTCGAATTAGCAAATGGTAAATTAATTTCAGCAGATAATATATGTCGGAATCGAGAAATTAAACTGGTTAGCGAAACATTTAAGATTGATTTGATACCAGTAGAGTTAGGGAGTTTTGATGTGATAATCGGTATGGACTGGTTGAAAGAAGTGAAAGCAGAGATCGTTTGTTACAAAAATGCAATTCGCATTATACGAGAAAAAGGAAAACCCTTAATGGTGTACGGAGAAAAGGGCAACACGAAGCTACATCTTATTAGTAATTTGAAGGCACAAAAACTAATAAGAAAAGGTTGCTATGATGTTCTAGCACACGTCGAGAAAGTACAAACTGAAGAAAAGAGCATCAATGATGTTCCCATTGCAAAAGAATTTCCCGATGTATTTCCGAAAGAATTACCGGGATTACCCCCACATCGATCCGTTGAATTTCAAATAGATCTTGTACCAGGAGCTGCACCAATAGCTCGTGCTCCTTACAGACTCACACCCAGTGAGATGAAAGAACTGCAAAGCCAATTACAAGAACTTTTAGAGCGTGGTTTCATTCGACCAAGCACATCACCGTGGGGAGCTCCTGTTTTGTTTGTCAAGAAGAAAGATGGTACATTCAGGTTGTGTATCGACTACCGAGAGTTGAACAAACTTACCATCAAGAACCGCTACCCACTACCAAGAATCGACAACTTATTTGATCAACTACAAGGCTCGTCTGTTTATTCAAAGATTGACTTACGTTCCGGGTATCATCAAATGCGGGTGAAAGAAGATGATATTCCAAAGACTGCTTTTAGAACACGTTATGGTCATTACGAGTTTATGGTCATGCCGTTTGGTTTAACTAATGCACCAGCTGTGTTTATGGACCTTATGAACCGAGTGTGTGGACCATACCTTGACAAGTTTGTCATTATTTTCATTGATGACATACTTATTTACTCAAAGAATGACCAAGAACACGGTGAACATTTAAGAAAGGTGTTAGAAGTATTGAGGAAGGAAGAATTGTACGCTAAGTTTTCAAAGTGTGCATTTTGGTTGGAAGAAGTTCAATTCCTCGGTCACATAGTGAACAAAGAAGGTATTAAGGTGGATCCGGCAAAGATAGAAACTGTTGAAAAGTGGGAAACCCCAAAAACTCCGAAACACATACGCCAGTTTTTAGGACTAGCTGGTTACTACAGAAGGTTCATCCAAGACTTTTCCAGGATAGCAAAACCCTTGACTGCATTAACGCATAAAGGGAAGAAATTTGAATGGAATGATGAACAAGAGAAAGCGTTTCAGTTATTGAAGAAAAAGCTAACTACGGCACCTATATTGTCATTACCTGAAGGGAATGATGATTTTGTGATTTATTGTGATGCATCAAAGCAAGGTCTCGGTTGTGTATTAATGCAACGAACGAAGGTGATTGCTTATGCGTCTAGACAATTGAAGATTCACGAACAAAATTATACGACGCATGATTTGGAATTAGGCGCGGTTGTTTTTGCATTAAAGACTTGGAGGCACTACTTATATGGGGTCAAAAGTATTATATATACTGACCACAAAAGTCTTCAACACATATTTAATCAGAAACAACTGAATATGAGGCAGCGTAGGTGGATTGAATTGTTGAATGATTACGACTTTGAGATTCGTTACCACCCGGGGAAGGCAAATGTGGTAGCCGACTCCTTGAGCAGAAAGGACAGAGAACCCATTCGAGTAAAATCTATGAATATAATGATTCACACTAACCTTACTACTCAAATAAAGGAGGCGCAACAAGGAGTTTTAAAAGAGGGAAATTTAAAGGATGAAATACCTAAAGGATCGGAGAAGCATCTTAATATTCGGGAAGACGGAACCCGGTATAGGGCTGAAAGGATTTGGGTACCAAAATTTGGAGATATGAGAGAAATGGTACTTAGAGAAGCTCATAAAACTAGATACTCAATACATCCTAGAACGGGAAAGATGTACAAGGATCTTAAGAAACTTTTTTGGTGGCCGGGTATGAAAGCCGATGTTTCTAAATACGTAGGAGAATGTTTGACGTGTTCTAAGGTCAAAGCTGAGCATCAGAAACCATCAGGTCTACATCAACAACCCGAAATCCCGGAATGGAAATGGGAAAACATTACCATGGATTTCATCACTAAATTGCCAAGGACTGCAAGTGGTTTTGATACTATTTGGGTAATAGTTGATCGTCTCACCAAATCAGCACACTTCCTGCCAATAAGAGAAGATGACAAGATGGAGAAGTTAGCACGAATGTATTTGAAGGAAGTCGTCTCCAGACATGGAATACCAATCTCTATTATCTCTGATAGGGATGGCAGATTTATTTCAAGATTCTAGCAGACATTACAGCAAGCATTAGGAACTCGTCTAGACATGAGTACTGCCTATCATCCACAAACTGATGGGCAGAGCGAAAGGACGATACAAACGCTTGAAGACATGCTACGAGCATGTGTTATTGATTTCGGAAACAGTTGGGATCGACATCTACCGTTAGCAGAATTTTCCTACAACAACAGCTACCATTCAAGCATTGAGATGGCGCCGTTTGAAGCACTTTATGGTAGAAAGTGCAGGTCTCCGATTTGTTGGAGTGAAGTGGGGGATAGACAGATTACGGGTCCGGAGATTATACAAGAAACTACCGAGAAGATCATCCAAATTCAACAACGGTTGAAAACCGCCCAAAGTCGACAAAAGAGCTACGCTGACATTAAAAGAAAAGATATAGAATTTGAAATTGGAGAGATGGTCATGCTTAAAGTTGCACCTTGGAAAGGCGTTGTTCGATTTGGTAAACGAGGGAAATTAAATCCAAGGTATATTGGACCATTCAAGATTATTGATCGTGTCGGACCAGTAGCTTACCGACTTGAGTTACCTCAACAACTCGCGGCTGTACATAACACTTTCCACGTCTCGAATTTGAAGAAATGTTTTGCTAAAGAAGATCTCACTATTCCGTTAGATGAAATCGAAATCAACGAAAAACTTCAATTCATCGAAGAACCCGTCGAAATAATGGATCGTGAGGTTAAAAGACTTAAGCAAAATAAGATACCAATTGTTAAGGTTCGATGGAATGCTCGTAGAGGACCCGAGTTCACCTGGGAGCGTGAAGATCAGATGAAGAAGAAATACCCGCATCTATTTCCAGAAGATTCGTCAACACCTTCAACAGATTAAAATTTCGGGACGAAATTTATTTAACGGGTAGGTACTGTAGTGACCCGAACTTTTCCATGTTTATATATATTAATTGAGATTGATATTTACATGATTAAATGTTTCCAACATGTTAAGCAATCAAACTTGTTAATACTTGATTAATTGAAATATGTTTCATATAGACAATTGACCACCCAAGTTGACCGGTGATTCACGAACGTTAAAACTTGTAAAAACTATATGATGACATATATATGGATATATATATATATATAGTTAACATGATACTATGATAAGTAAACATATCATTAAGTATATTAACAATGAACTACATATGTAAAAACAAGACTACTAACTTAATGATTTTTAAACGAGACATATATGTAACGATTATCGTTGTAAAGACATTTAATGTATATATATCATATTAAGAGATATTCATACATGATAATATCATGATAATATAATAATTTAAAATCTCATTTGATATTATAAACATTGGGTTAACAACATTTAACAAGATCGTTAACCTAAAGGTTTCAAAACAACACTTACATGTAACGACTAACGATGACTTAACGACTCAATTAAAATGTATATACATGTAGTGTTTTAATATGTATTTATACACTTTTGAAAGACTTAAATACACTTATCAAAATACTTCTACTTAACAAAAATGCTTACAATTACATTCTCGTTCAGTTTCATCAACAATTCTACTCGTATGCACCCGTATTCGTACTCGTACAATACACAGCTTTTAGATGTATGTACTATTGGTATATACACTCCAATGATCAGCTCTTAGCAGCCCATGTGAGTCACCTAACACATGTGGGAACCATAATTTGGCAACTAGCATGAAATATCTCATAAAATTACAAAAATATGAGTAATCATTCATGACTTATTTATATGAAAACAAAAGTACATATCCTTTATATCTAATCCATACACCAACGACCAAAAACACCTACAAACACTTTCATTCTTCAATTTTCTTCATCTAATTGATCTCTCTCATGTTCTATCTTCAAGTTCTAAGTGTTCTTCATATATTCTACAAGTTCTAGTTACATAAAATCAAGAATACTTTCAAGTTTGCTAGCTCACTTCCAATCTTGTAAGGTGATCATCCAAACTCAAGAAATCTTTGTTTCTTACAGTAGGTTATCATTCTAATACAAGGTAATAATCATATTCAAACTTTGGTTCAATTTCTATAACTATAACAATCTTATTTTAAGTGATGATCTTACTTGAACTTGTTTTCGTGTCATGATTCTGCTTCAAGAACTTCGAGCCATCCAAGGATCCGTTGAAGCTAGATCCATTTTTCTCTTTTCCAGTAGGTTTATCCAAGGAACTTAAGGTAGTAATGATGTTCATAACATCTTTGATTTAAAAGTTGTTATTCTGAGAAAATGATTTTTATTATGAACATGAAACTATATCCAAAAATTATGGTTAAACTCAAAGTGGAAGTATGTTTTCTAAAATGGTCATCTAGACGTCGTTCTTTCGACTGAAATGACTACCTTTACAAAAACGACTTGTAACTTATTTTTCCAACTATAAACCTATACTTTTTCTGTTTAGATTCATAAAATAGAGTTCAATATGAAACCATAGCAATTTGATTCACTCAAAACGGATTTAAAATGAAGAAGTTATGGGTAAAACAAGATTGGATAATTTTTCTCATTTTAGCTACGTGAAAATTGGTAGCAAATCTATTCCAACCATAACTTAATCAACTTGTATTGTATATTATGTAATCTTGAGATACCATAGACACGTATACAATGTTTCGACCTATCATGTCGACACATCTATATATATTTCGGAACAACCATAGACACTCTATATGTGAATGTTGGAGTTAGCTATACAGGGTTGAGGTTGATTCCAAAATATATATAGTTTGAGTTGTGATCAATACTGAGATATGTATACACTGGGTCGTGGATTGATTCAAGATAATATTTATCGATTTATTTCTGTACATCTAACTGTGGACAACTAGTTGTAGGTTACTAACGAGGACATCTAACTTAATAAACTTAAAACATCAAAATATATTAAAAGTGTTGTAAATATATTTTGAACATACTTTGATATATATGTATATATTGTTATAGGTTCGTGAATCAACCAGTGGCCAAGTCTTACTTCCCGACGAAGTAAAAATCTGTGAAAGTGAGTTATAGTCCCACTTTTAAAATCTAATATTTTTGGGATAAGAATACATGCAGGTTTTATAAATGATTTACAAAATAGACACAAGAACGTGAAACTACATTCTATGGTTAAATTATCGAAATCGAATATGCCCCTTTTTATTAAGTCTGGTAATCTAAGAATTAGGGAACAGACACCCTAATTGACGCGAATCCTAAAGATAGATCTATTGGGCCTAACAAACCCCATCCAAAGTACCGGTTGCTTTAGTACTTCGAAATTTATATCATATCCGAAGGGTGTCCCGGAATGATGGGGATATTCTTATATATGCATCTTGTTAATGTCGGTTACCAGGTGTTCACCATATGAATGATTTTTATCTCTATGTATGGGATGTGTATTGAAATATGAAATCTTGTGGTCTATTATTATGATTTGATATATATAGGTTAAACCTATAACTCACCAACATTTTTGTTGACGTTTTAAACATGTTTATTCTCAGGTGATTATTAAGAGCTTCCGCTGTCGCATACTTAAATAAGGACGAAATTTGGAGCCCATGCTTGTATGATATTGTGTAAAAACTGCATTCAAGAAACTTATTTTGTTGTAACATATTTGTATTGTAAAACATGATGTAATGGTCGTGTGTAAACAAGATATTTTAGATTATCATTATTTGATAATCTACGTAAAGCTTTTTAAACCTTTATTGATGAAATAAGGGTTATGGTTTGTTTTAAAATGAATGCAGTCTTTGAAAAACGTCTCATATAGAGGTCAAAACCTCGCAACGAAATCAATTAATATGGAACGTTTTTAATCAATAAGAACGGGACATTTCATATAAACCCTAATTAGGTTATTCTTAATTTATTAATTAGTTATTAGTTTTTATTTAATTTGTATTATTTAGTTAAATTAGTTTAATTAAATTATAAATTTAATACTTTTATAAAATAAATAATATAAAAATAATATTTTTATAAAAATTGTAATTTCTACAACATTTAATATATTTTTATATTTTGTATCTTTTTAATTGTTTTAGCGTAATTTTTGTATTTTTCGCTCGTATTTATTTTTAAGATATAATTTTTGCCATAGTTATTTTTATATCTAGAATTTTAGGCTTTGCCGTAAAATCCCTTAAGTGATTTTTCTTTAGACTAAGATCTAAGTGCTTTAGAATTTTGCCACGCCTTTTTAAGTTTTAGTACCTTTTTAAGATATTGTCATTTGGGATATAGTTTTACTTGTAAGCTTTAATATTTTTAGACGCAACTTTTAATTTTTAGTTTTTAGTTCCTTTTTAAGTTTCAACGCGCTACTTTCTTATTTTTATTTTTCGACGCCTTTTACCTATGTATCAATTATCACTACAATTAGTAATCTCAATTTGCAATTTTAATTTTAAGTTAGTGATAGTAATAAGGTTGGGTTAGTCGAGTGTTTTTAAAATTTTATAAGTCGCTCTTTTTCTTTTCTTTTTCTTTTCTTTTTCGACCTTTTTCGACGCGCTCTTTTTCTTTCTTATTTCTCGCTATTCTAGTTTTTAGGACATAGATTTTTATTCTACTTCTTATCTAAATTTCTTAAAATTACGAAAATTTATTTTAAGTGGTTAAATTGATAGACTTCAAAATTTTCTGGTTCGTAGTAATAGTTGGATTTGTACGTGGACCGGGTTATTGCTGCGAAACAGTACTCAATTATATTGAGACCAAACGAATCCTGCCCCTCTGCTGCATCTTTTGGCTATTCGAAACGTGGGCAAAATCAGAAAAGTCTATTAATTGGATAACTTATATAATTTTTCTTTCCTTTTTAAAAACCAATAGGATATTCAGTGAATGCACCGAGCAAGACGTTCACTACCTTTTGTACGTTCACCACCTGTAACTAGATCAAGACATTTAGCTAATATTACCGCCGTTGATTTTTCTTTAGAATCGTCATCCAGTCGACCAAGTACTCCAGTTCAAATTTCCGATAATCCATTTTTTGAACCCGACATCACAATTGAGAATCCGGAGAATATTCAGGGATAATTCATAGATCCTGAACCATTAAATTTTCCTCCGGAACCACCAATCATTCAAACAGAGATTGTTGAGGAACGAACCATTAAATCAGAATCCTCTAGTGATTCAAATTCAACAAATTCAATTATGGAAGTAACAGAACCTTTAAGTATGGAAGACCGAATGAGAGCTAAACTCACTGGCCAAGGTCACAAAATTACTCATCCAGACATTAATGCGCCAGATTATGAAATCAAAGGACAAATTCTACACATGGTGACTAATCAATGCCAATTTAGTGGTGCGCCGAAGGAAGATCCAAATGAACATCTTCGTACCTTTAAAAGGATCTGCACACTATTTAAAATAAGAGAAGTTGAGTATGAAAAGATATATCTCATGTTATTTCCCTGGACTTTAAAGGGAGAAGCCAAAGATTGGTTGGAATTGTTACCTGAAGGGGCGATTGATACATGGGACGTTTTAGTTGAAAAATTTCTTAAACAATTCTTTTCGGTATCTAAAGCCGTAAGACTTCAAGGAGAAATTGTTACGTTCACACAGAAACCAAATGAAACTCTATATGAGGCATGAGCAAGATTTGGAAAGTTATTAAGAGGATGTCCGCAACATGGTTTAGACACCTGTCAAATAGTACAAATATTCTACCAAGGATGCGACATCACTACAAGGAAAGACATCGATATAGCAGCTGGTGGTTCCATTATGAAGAAAACAGAAACTGATGCTTACAAAATTATTGATAACACTGCTTCCCACTCACATGAGTGGCACCAAGAAAAAGATATCGTTAGATCATCTAAAGCAGCTAGAGCCGATTCTAGCCATGACTTAGATTCCATTTCTGCAAAAATAGATGCTGTCGAGAGACGAATGGAAAAGATGACTAAAGATATCCACTCAATACGAATTAGTTGTGAGCAGTGTGGAGGACCACATTTGACAAAAGATTGTCTCAGTATTGAACTAACAATGGAACAAAGAGAGAATGTTTCATATCTAAACCAAAGGCCTGGAAATAATTATCAGAATAATTATCAACCGCCAAGACCGATCTACAATCAAAACCAGAATTATAATCGAAATGTTCCATACAACAACCAACAAGGTCCTAGCAATCAACAAGTATCCAATAATACTTACAATCAGCAAATACCTAATTTTCAAAACAAACCACCACAAACCGATGATAAAAAGCCGAATTTAGAAGATATGATGACGAAGCTAGTTGAAACTCAAACGCAGTTTTTCACATCTCAAAAACAAACTAATGAACAAAATGCTCAAGCATTTAGAAATCAACAAGCTTCTATTCAAAATTTGGAACAAGAAGTAAGTAACCTAGCAAGGTTAATAGGTGAAAGAAAACCGAGAAGTTTACCTAGTGATACAAATGCTAACCCCCGGAATGAAACAGCTAAAGCCATTACCACAAGAAGTGGTACAACACTTAAACCACCTGAAATACCTGTAACTTCTGATGAAACTATTCCTACTCCACAAGAACCACAACCTGATCAAGATAAGGAAAAAGAACCGGTAGTTGAAAAGGTTAATGAAGATAACACAGTTAAGGCTAAACCTTATGTTAAACCATAACAACCACCACTTCCTTACCCGAGTAAAATGAAAAAAGAGAAACTTGAAGCCGAGCAATCCAAATTCTTGGATATGTTTAAACAGATAAATGTAAATCTTCCTTTCATTGATGTGATTTCAGGAATGCCTAGATATGCTAAATTTCTGAAAGATCTAATCTCAAATAGAAAGAAAATGGAAGAACTCTCGGCTGTTACTATGAATGCTAATTGTTCAGCAGTGCTGTTGAATAAGATACCAGAAAAATTATCTGATCCAGGAAGTTTCACAATTCCATGTTTTCTGGGTAGTCTTAGTTCAATAGAAGCATTAGCAGACTTAGGTGCTAGTATAAATTTAATGCCGTATTCATTATACACTAAACTAGACCTTGGAGAATTGAAACCAACCAGAATAAGTATACAACTAGCTGATAGATCAATAAAATATCCTAGAGGGATAATGGAGAATATGCTAGTTAAAGTTGGTGCTTTAGTATTTCCAGTAGATTTTGTTGTTCTGGACATGGAAGAAGATTCTCAAGTTCCTCTCATATTAGGAAGACCATTCTTAAACACGGCTAAAGCAATGATAGACGTGTTTGGTAAAAAATTGACCCTAAGTATAGAGGACGAGAGTGTTACCTTTTCAGTTGATAGAGCAATGCAACAATCGCAATCTGCAGATGATACATGCATTATATTCAAACTATAGACTCACATGCAGAATTGTTAGAAGAATTTCCAGAATTACAAGGAACAGGAGAATGTTCTTTAGGAGAAGGAACTGAACCAATTGATGAAGCTGAAATGTTAGCTACACTAATAGCAAATGGATATGAACCAACAACAGATGAAATTCAAATGCTAAAAGAAGAAGACAGATATCGAAACAAATCATCGATAGAAGAACCTCCGAAATTAGAGTTAAAGCCACTTCCAAACCATTTGGAATACGCTTATTTACATGGTGAATCTGAATTACCTGTAATAATATCGTCTTCTCTTACTAAAAATGAGAAATCTTAACTCATTTCTGTGTTGAAAGCTCATAAACCAGCCATTGCATGGAAGATTCATGATATTAAAGGAATAAGTCCTTCGTATTGCACACATAAAATCCTTATGGAAGAAGGTCATAAAACGTACGTGCAACGCCAACGAAGACTAAATCCTAATATGCAAGATGTTGTTAAAATTAAACTGCTAGATGCAGGTTTAATTTATCTAATTTCTGATAGTCCATGGGTAAGCCCAGTTCAATGCGTGCTTAAGAAGGGTGGCATGACTGTCATTACAAATGAGAAAAATGAACTTATTCCTACTAGGACCGTAACAGGATGGCGTGTTTTTATTGATTATAGAAAATTAAATGACGCCACCAGAAAAGATCACTTTCCCTTACCTTTCATTGATCAAATGTTGGAAAGATTAGCCGGAAACAGTTACTATTGTTTTCTTGATGGATTTTCCGGATATTTTCAAATTCCAATAGCACCCGAAGACCAAGAGAAAACCACATTCACTTGCCCTTATGGTACTTTTGCTTACAAACGCATGCCATTTGGACTTTGCAACGCCCCTGCAGCCTTTCAAAGGTGCATGATGGCGATTTTTCACGACATGATAGAAGAATGCATGGAAGTTTTCATGGATGACTTTTCAGTCTTCGGCGATACATTTGAATCATGTCTAGTTAATCTGGAACGAATGCTTATTAGATGCGAACAATCAAATCTAGTACTTAATTAGGAGAAATGCCATTTCATGGTTAAAGAAGGCATCGTTCTTGGACATAAAATTTCAAAAGAAGGAATTAAAGTGGATAGAGCTAAAGTAGATGTAATTGCTAAACTTCCACATCCCACCAATGTTAGAGGAGTTAGGAGTTTTCTAGGGCATGCCGGTTTTTACCGATATTTCATAAAAGATTTTTCTAAAATTGCCACTCCTATGAATAAACTCCTAGAAAAAGATGCTCCATTCATCTTTTCAGATGAATGCATCAAATCTTTTAATATTCTTAAAGAGAAACTCACTAATGCGCCGATCATGATAACACCAAATTGGAATCTACCGTTTGAACTTATGTGCGATGCAAGTGATTTTGCAATGGGAGCCGTTTTAGGACAAAGAATTGAAAAACGATTTCAACCTATATATTATGCTAGTAAGACGTTACAAGGAGCACAAACAAATTACACAACTACTGAAAAAGAACTCCTTGCTATTGTCTTTGCTTTTGACAAATTTCGTTCATATCTCGTTTTAGCAAAAACGGTGGTCTATACCGACCATTCTGCTCTTAGATACCTATTTTTGAAACAAGACGCCAAACCAAGATTAATCCGTTGGATCTTACTCTTACAAGAGTTCGATATTGAAATCCGAGATAAAAGAGGAGCAGAAAATCTCGCCGCTGATCATCTTTCTCGTCTTGAAAATCCCGACTTAGAAGTTCTAAATGAATCGGCCATACAAGACAACTTTTCTGATGAATATCTATTGAAGATAGATTATAATGAAATTCCATGGTTTGCAGACTATGCAAACTACTTAGTATGTGGATTCCTTGAAAAAGGATTATCGTACCAAAAACGAAAGAAATTCTTCAGTGATATAAAACACTATTTCTGGGAAGATCCACATTTGTTTAAAAGTTGTCCAGATGGAATAATACGCCGATGTGTATTCGGAGATGAAGCTAGTAAAATTTTAAACCATTGTCACACAGGACCAACAGGAGGGCATTATGGGCCTCAACTAACAGCAAGAAAAGTTTATGATACTGGGTTCTATTGGCCTAAAATTTACAAAGACGCACACCTTCTTTGCAAATCCTGTGATGCTTGTCAAAGGGCCGGAAAAATAAGTCAACGTGATGAAATGCCACAAAATGTCATTCAAGTATGTGAAGTATTTGACATTTGGGGTATTGACTTTATGGGTCCATTTTCAAAATCTCATAATAATCTATATATTCTCGTAGCCATTGATTATGTATCTAAATGGGCGGAAGCACAAGCTCTCCCAACTAACAATGCACGAGTTGTAGTCAACTTTTTAAAACGTCTTTTTGCAAGGTTTGGAACACCGAAAGCTTTAATAAGTGATCAGGGAACTCATTTTTGTAATAATCAACTTGAGAAAGTTCTTAAAAGATATGGAGTAACTCATAAAATCTCCACTGCATATCATCCACAAACAAGTGCACAAGTTGAAAATACCAACCGAGCTTTAAAACGTATTCTAGAAAAAACCGTAGGATCAAATCCGAAGGAATGGTCCATTAAATTGGAGGATGCACTTTAGGCTTTTAGAACAGCCTACAAAACTCCAATTAGAACCACACCTTTTAGACTCGTTTATGGAAAAGCATGTCATCTTCCAGTAGAAATTGAACACAAAGCATTTTGGGCTTTGAAGACATGTAATCTTGATTTACATGAAGCTGGACGTCTACGGTTAAGTCAACTAAACGAATTAGAAGAATTAAGACATGAAGCATACGAAAATTCATTAATCTATAAAGAAAGAACAAAGAAATGGCATGATAAAAGAATCAGAAGTTTAAAAGAATTTAAAGAAGGAGACAGAGTTCTTCTTTTCAATTCACGATTCAAGCTATTTCCTGGAAAATTGAAATCAAGATGGTCTGTGTAGAGACCCGTCCTAATCCATCCGGACGAAGTCCATATCGATTACAAACGATTCACAACAGTTGATTACATCGCGAGGTAATTGACCTCTATATGATAAATTTTACAAACATTGCATTCGTTTTTAAAAGACAAACTTTCGTTACATCGACAGTTGACAGGCATGTAAAGCATTTCATAATATATCCAAATATAATTGACTTAATAATAATCTTGATGAACTCAACGACTAGAATGCAACATCTTTTGAAATATGTCATGAATGACTCCAAGTAATATCTCTAATATGAGCAAATGCACAGCGGAAGATTTCTTTCGTACCTGAGAATAAACATGCTTTAAAGTGTCAACCAAAAGGTTGGTGAGTTCATTAGTTTATCATAAAGAATCATTTCATAATTTTAATAGACCACAAGATTTCATACTT
This sequence comes from Rutidosis leptorrhynchoides, assembly GCF_046630445.1. Lineage (NCBI taxonomy): Eukaryota > Viridiplantae > Streptophyta > Magnoliopsida > Asterales > Asteraceae > Rutidosis > Rutidosis leptorrhynchoides. The sequence continues at coordinate 92,795,967 of NC_092340.1, read as the reverse complement.
CCATTTCTCATAATCATACGTCCCATGCATAGAGACAAAAATATCATTCATATGGATTGAACACATGGTAACCGACATTCACAATATGCATATAAGAATATCCCCATCATTTCGGGATCCTCCTTCGGACATGATATAAATTTCGAAGTACTAAAGCATCCGGTACTTTGGATGGGGCTTGTTGGGCTCGATAGATCTATCTTTAGAGTTCGCGTCAATTAGGGTTTCTGTTCCCTAATTCTTAGATTACCAGACTATATAAAAAGGGCATATTCGATTAGATAATCCAACCATAGAATGTAGTTTCGATCACTTGTGTCCATTTCGTAAAACATTTATAAAAGCAGCGCATGCATTCTCAGTCCCAAAAATATATATTGCGAAAGCATTTAAAAAGGGAGTAATGAAAACTCACTTAATGTATTTTGTAGTAAAAATACATGGAACGACATTGAACAAGTATAGGGTTGGCCTCGGATTCACGAACCTATAACATTTATAAATATATTAACACATATAAAGGTAATCGAGCAAAATTATATATTATTAATGATTTAATTGTTATTTTAATTATATTTTTCATTAGTAATCAAATTAACTATACTTATTTCATATACCCTAGATAAATAAAAATATATATATATATATATATATATATATATATATATATATATATATATATATATATATATATATATATAGTTATGTTATATGAGATCAATATATTCTTTATTTATTGTAGTAGTAATAATAATACAAATGCTAATAATAATACTAATAATAAAAATGATAAAGATAATAATAATAATAATAATAATAATAATAATAATAATAATAATAATAATAATAATAGTGATTTTACTAATACTAACAATAATGATAATAAAATTAGTCATATTAGTGATAATAATATTAATAATTTTAATATTTAACATATCAACAACAATAATAATAATAATAACAACAATAATAATAACAATAATCAACAACAATAATAATAATAATAATAATAATAATAATAATAATAATAATAATAATAATAATAATAATAATAATAATAATAATACCTAATATAAAAGGGTACTCGTTATTAGGGTTCCTCAAAAAAATACAGATCGAGATGCAGAGCAATCTTCAGAGGACGAATTTCGTCATCACGATCCTAAACGCCATCAAGTATCAACTGCGATTTATAATAACAATTTCGTCTCTGTTTAGGTGTTCTTCACGAGATCAACTCCAAAGTCAATCGAAAGCTTCTCTGATTCGATCCATAAATTTGCAGGTTAATCCACTTATAATTTCATATTCTTGAATGTTTGTTTCATCTATTTGAAGCTTCGAATAGATTCATAACATCAAATACTTCATAAATTTTCAGTTCTAGGGTTTATGACCGAAAGATGAAATCTTCAATTGAATTGTTGTAAGTGCTTTCAGGTTCAAACATTGATCAACGAAGGTTATTCCAGGGAATTGAAACATGTTAAATGAAGGATTCGAGGTCTGAAAACACTTAGAAATCGAGTTTTAAACTTGAGGTTCCTAAATTGAATATCATCACTGTTCTTCTTAATTTTGATAAATCTGATGTTGTTTGATTGATGATTCTTCACAAACAGGTTAGTCGCTATAATTATAAGATTATGAAATCGTTTTGGAGTTCAATTTCATTATATTCAAATTTATGAAAAATTTGGTGCTCGTTGTTCTTGATTTGATTCACAGTTACCCCTTCACATTTGAGTATTGATTTGGTTAGTAATGTTTATAGTGTTGTGGTTTGATTGTGAAGTGATTTGCAGCTGCAGTTGCAGATGCAGTCTTTGACGATTTAAATGGTAGCTTCTGGACAGAAAGGAAACAGGTTAGATGCAGCAGCAATGGTTCAATGTTGTGATTTCATGAAAGTATTTCTTGAACTGAGTTGAAATAGAAAACAACTTGCAGCAGTCGTGATGGTTTGATGATGTGTTTTACATTGGTACTCGTTCAAGGAGTAGGGGCAATAGCCGTGGAGTGTAACTGTACAACAGAATTTGATGCAGTAATTGATTGTGGCAGTTTTTGATGGTGATGAAGGTTGCAGGATGTGGTGATGGGTGGTTGCAGTTGTGGATGGCTTGTTGAGCAAAAGCAATATCACAGTTTTTGTGCAGTGGTTAATGGTGGTGATGGTTTGAACCAGAACAGAGATAGTCGAGATAGCAGTGTATATGGATGGCAGTGTATATGGATGGATGGCAGTGTATATGGATGGAAATCAAATGGTTGTACAAGTAGGATTGATTCTTGTTTTGTAATGATAGAATCTTTTCTTTATTTGTGAGCAGACAGCATAAATAAAAAAAATAATATAAAAAAATTAAAAGGTAGATGTTGATCACTAACAAACTTGGCTGTACATGTGAAGGAATCTGCTTTTGGTAATGAGATTTGGAAAATCAACACAAACCAAAAACAGTTGATAGATGTATGAAACAACTTGTAAAATTCTACAATTTTAAATAGTTTATATAATTAAAATTTATGTTAATAATTGATAATTACAATAATGTTAATAATTATAAAAAAAATAACAATGATACTAGTTATTATAAAGGTGATAATGATTATCTTATAATTGACAAAAATAATATATTATCTTGTATTCTATCAATAATAACTATATGAGTAATAATGGTTTTAATAATAATATTGATAAAGATAATAATAATAATAATTAATCATAATAACTTAAGATTATAATTTTACTAATAATTATAATGATATAAAAAATTAGATGTATTAATTCTATATATTATATTAAATAATAATATTCCAATATTAATATTGATATTAATATTAATATTAATACTAATTAATAATGAAAGTAAATTATATGGTAATGTTATTATAACATATATATAAATAATAAATATTAAAGATTCAATAAATTATATAATGGGTAGATATGATATAATAAATGGAAAATATACTAAACTTAATTAACAGGTCTGGATATAATTGTTATTATTATCATAACTAATAGTAATATTATTAATAAAATTAATAAGTTGTAATATTAATATATCTAATTACAAGTTAAAAATATTATTATTTTAAGTTATTATATATATTCATATAGTTATATTTATATTTATATGTATACACATTTAATTACAAATAATGGTTCGTGAATCGTTGGGAATGGTCGAAGGTCAATTGAATGTATGAAACAGTTCAAACTTTTCAAGACTCAACATTACAGACTTTGCTTATCGTGTCGGAAACATATAAAGATTAAAGTTTAAATTTGGTCGGAAATTCCTGGGTCATCACAGTACCTACCCGTTAAAGAAATTTCGTCCCGAAATTTGAGTGAGGTCGTCATGGCTAACAATAAATATGTTTTCTTGACGAATATGAGCTGAGAAATAGAGTTTTCATCATTACAGAATAATACAGATAAAATAATTCGATTATACGAAGAGCATGAATGAAACTATCATGAGAGAGGTCCCAACGGGCATCGTCCACCTTCGCCCAAAAACTTGCCCAAATTTTTAGCCGTTAGTAAAATAAAAAAATTTTCAACGGCTATCTCAACGGTCACTTTTACACTATAAAAAAACCAACCATATACTTCATTTTATACACTCAAACATATATTTCTTTTATATTTCCACCTTTCTCAAAAATCAAAATCAAACACTCCCAAACTGCAAAATGTTAACACTTCCCTCAATGATTGTTTCATTCGATGTTCATTACGGAGGTGATTTCCGTAATCAAATGAAAGAATATAAGTGGGGCGACAGTATTTCGTTTGAAGATATCGACATTCGTGATGTTGGTTTACAAGACTTGCTATCCTTTCTAAAGGAAAAATTTCCGTGTGAATTCACGTCTGTGTTCTTTTATAAAGACGATTATGATGCGGATTGTAGGGCAAGTTTTCTGTGTACCGATGATCAATGGTACTTTATAAAAGATACCATTGAAGATCGCGGTAAACGCATTTCTTTGTATGCGGTTCTTGAAGATGAAGAGACGTTGGGTTATCGTTACCTCGATGAATCAGCTGAAGCAGCAGTTGAGACATCAAGAGAAATACCGATGTCTCCAGAGTACCTTACGAATGGTGAAATGACTGGTGAACGCTACTTTGCAGATGATAATTGACGACGACGAGTAGTTTGATTGTAATCTTTTAATTTTTAATTGTCGTGATGTTTTAATTTTTAATTATTTGTAATTTCAGTGTTGTTGTCGAGTTTTATATCTTCCTTTATGTTTCGGAGCTCTTCGTCTTTTTAATCTCCTCTCGATCTCTAGTAAAACGAGTAATGGTCTAGAATTTGTAAGTATGGAGTTTCGAGTGAATTTAATGTTATAATCAAGAAAGAACGTAATAGCACGATTTGATTAGTCAAATTACCAGAATCATTGAGAGTAGAGCTATCAAGAATATACTTTCTTGATATGTTCAGAAGTTAATTAGAATGAAAGAGTTATGTAACATGACACATGATGGTGGTATGATCTACTGTGAACCATCATGTCCCATTAGAACTCAGTATGACTTACTATAATATAATCACGTTGATCAAGTGTCATTATATTATACTAACTCATGCATCAGTTCCCAACATTACTTCAATAACATTCATATTTTAAGCTCGAAAGTTTACAGAATATAGAAACTAACAGTTTCTATATGATGTAACACTGATAGCACAAAGAGATAAATGATTTCAGATAGTATTAGTTATGAAAATATATTCAGAAATATCGAGGATATTTATAATGAAAGATACGATAATATCTTTGAATATCTAAGATCAGAGGATGATGGAGACTATTGTTCGCAAGGGTTTAGAGTAATGAGCAAAATATTCACTAAAGACTTCAGCAGACATTGAATCATTTAGATTCTTTGAAGTTAAACTTATTCTTTGTGATTTGTCCACGGTTTTCTTCAAAGTTTCGCATAATCTGCTTTTCGGTACTAGATTTTCTATTGAATGTTTCCAATATAATGATACACAGGAAGCACGAAGAGGTATATAATTTCGGATGAGAATATCTTTGAAAATATTCTCAGAAATATCGAAGATATTGATGATGATATTTTGGAATTTCTAAGTTCGATGGTTGATGGAGAAAGATTTTCCGCAAGATTTTAAGATGACTTAGGAGCAAGATATTCTCTAAAGATTTCAACGGATCCAGAATTATCTGGAATCTTTGAATATAGGGTATGGTCCTTGTATTTGTCCTTGGTCTCCTTCGTGGTTAGCTCAATCCGTTTTCCAGTTCCAACTTTTCTGAGCTTTTCCAACATACTATTCTTTATCATCAACTTTCGATGATTAAGGTCGTTTACGGTTGTCTATGGTTTCTACTGCTTCATTCACCTTTTCCAACATTCAGAGTATTGACTTGTGACTGAGTGCTTTTCAGAATTTCAGAATGAGAGATCATAATTCCTAGAGATAAATGTCATACATATAACTGTTGATGTAGATATGTTGTGAGTCTTCAAAGTACTGATTGCTGATTCTCGGTAATTATTATGGCAGTTCTCGTTACAAGATGCGGATGAGTATATGATAGGGTTTCAATGAATAAATATAATGATTTGTCAGAGAGATTTAAGCCAAAAAGCAACGAGGTTGCTGGTACGTCTGCTGGTAATATGGTGGAATATAAAAGAATTCTCCGGTATTAAAAAGGGTAATTGTATATATCAGGATTATAGTAAGGCTACTTCGAATGACGGTCGAAGTTGACTTGCTGGAGCTGTGACAAAATTGGCTACTTTGAAAAGGGATCGCAAAGTTATTTTTGCTAATAATTGCCAAAGGTTCTGACGCGGCTACGTGTTAAACTTTTACCCAGTTGCCGAGAGTTTCTTAGGTGCATAACTATATGCATAAATCTTTTCTTCCGTAGATGAAGTGTGGTTGGTTTATCCTCTCGATTGAGGTGTTTTCAAGAATCATGAAAGGTTTGAACGCGGATTGTAATCGTCAAGATACAATTGAGGTTTAAGATGAAATCAAGTGGCAGACTTGAAGAATTGTTTAGTTTCATATGTTTTAATCAATATTTTAATTCATTTTAATTGTTCAATGTTATTAGTCCACGGTCGATAGTCCACAAATAACAGTCCAATAATTCATATATAATTTAATATATAGTATTCGAAATAATTAATACGTATCGTGACCCGAGTACATGTCTCAGACTCGATCACAACTCAAACTATATATATATATATATATATATATATATATATATATATATATATATATATATATATATATATATATATATATATATAGATGGGTCGATATGATATGTCAAAACATTGTATACTTGTCCCGATATTTAAAATGCGTAAATAACAGAATGACGATAAATAAAGTGCGTAAAATAAATAACAGAAATTAAATGACGATAAATAATATTGCGAGAATGTAAATTGCGATAATTAAATTGCGATAAATAAAATGTAACCAGTTAGCTAGGAACAGTTAGCTAGGAACAGTTAGCTAGGATCTTGTTAGCGTGGTTTCTTAACAAAATTTCATATTGTTAATTAGTCTGTTTCTAATCAATTTTTTTTTTGTCCATTATTTCTTCATTATGCCACTTGTTGGATTCTGATATATCAAAATCCAAATTTGAAATTGGATGAATATGGTTATTCTGTGGTGAACGGATTTGTATATCGGTGGATGTAAATATGATAGTAAATGATTGTTGAATCAGATTCGAAGAATGTACAGTTTAACTTATTAATGTGAAATCTAAATATTCCTCGGGTATTACCTACCCGTTAAAATATTTTCACCATTAACAGTTTGTACGAAAGAATTTTTAATTACAATCTTTATGAAAATATACTTACATATATATCCTCTTCAGATGTAATCATGGATTTAATGAGTTAATATGATATTAATCTCATTTGATTTACCGTTAGAACAAGAATATATAATCTCTAAAACATTAGAGATTACATAATCGCTATGTCGAACGAAGATAAAATAGATAGAACGATACATAGTACAATGTTTATATTCGAGGTACAGAATGAGATGTTGAGACATGAATTGTTGATGGTACTGGTGCTGTTACTGATGGTACTGTTGGTGTCGGTGATGTTGCCGAAGCTGGTACATTTTGCACCATATTCTCCGAATTGATTATTCGAGAGCGAAGTTCGTTGACTCATTACTCTAGGACGATTGTATGTCGGAACGAGCGGATGAATAAGGTTCAGAATTGCGGATAGAATATAATCTTGTTGAGTTAACCTGAAAATGAGACTGAAAATGGTGTCTCGAACAGGTTCGCCGGTAAACGCTTCAGGTTCATTGTCAAGAGGTGAATTCGGTTGGTGGAAGGGATTGCCTTCTTCTCGTCTCCATTAATTAAGTCGACTACGAACCCATCAGATGAATTGGGGATGGATGATTGGTTGATTCATTCTGCTGACGTTGCTTCCAGAGCTTAGATGACTATCCATTCGGAATAACTGTCGGGATAACTATCGGAATAGTTGTCGAAATCCGAGGGACTCGAATTAGTTGAAGAATTCATCTCGTACGATCAGATGAAGGATTTTCGATAAGAAATAGATTATAGGATGTATATTAGTATCCTGCAATACATAATTTACATATGCATATGTAATACTAAAATCTCATAAGTTACGGAGGAATCTACGGAAGCTGTCAGGTAAAGATAACAATAACAGATATGCTAAGATATGAATTAGCAGATACGCTAAGATATGAATTAGTAGATACGCTAAGATATGAATTTTTTTGTCTATACACTATTCATGCAGTCATTGCAATTAGATGTGTCTAGACTAAGAATAATAAGCAGGTAATTTATTAAGGATGATAAACAAATGATTTATGACAAAATGATAAGCAAAACTTTTGACATGCAGACACGGTCGAAGTCCAGACTCACTAATGCATCCTAACGACTATCAGTTAGGCACGCAAATGCAAGACCTGGTTCGCTAAGACCACCGCTCTGATACCAACTGTAGAGACCCGTCCTAATCCATCCGGACGAAGTCCATATCGATTACAAACAATTCACAACAGTTGATTACATTGCGAGGTAATTGACCTCTATATGATAAATTTTACAAACATTGCATTCGTTTTTAAAAGACAAACTTTCGTTACATCGACAGTTGACAGGCATGTAAAGCATTTCATAATATATCCAAATATAATTGACTTAATAATAATCTTGATGAACTCAATGACTCGAATGCAACATCTTTTGAAATATGTCATGAATGACTCCAAGTAATATCTCTAATATGAGCAAATGCACAGCGGAAGATTTCTTTCGTACCTGAGAATAAACATGCTTTAAAGTGTCAACCAAAAGGTTAGTGAGTTCATTAGTTTATCATAAAGAATCATTTCATAATTTTAATAGACCACAAGATTTCATACTTCCATTTCTCATAATCATACGTCCCATGCATAGAGACAAAAATATCATTCATATGGATTGAACACCTGGTAACCGACATTCACAATATGCATATAAGAATATCCCCATCATTCCGGGATCCTCCTTCGGACATGATATAAATTTCGAAGTACTAAAGCATCCGGTACTTTGGATGGGGCTTGTTGGGCCCGATAGATCTATCTTTAGAGTTCGCGTCAATTAGGGTTTCTGTTCCCTAATTCTTAGATTACCAGACTATATAAAAAGGGCATATTCGATTAGATAATCCAACCATAGAATGTAGTTTCGATCACTTGTGTCCATTTTGTAAAACATTTATAAAAGCAGCGCATGCATTCTCAGTCCCAAAAATATATATTGCGAAAGCATTTAAAAAGGGAGTAATGAAAACTCACTTAATGTATTTTGTAGTAAAAATACATGGAACGACATTGAACAAGTATAGGGTTGGCCTCGGATTCACGAACCTATAACATTTATAAATATATTAACACATATAAAGGTAATCGAGAAAAATTATATATTATTAATGATTTAATTGTTATTTTAATTATATTTTTCATTAGTAATCAAATTAACTATACTTATTTCATATACCCTAGATAAATAAAAATATATATATATATTTATATATATATATAGTTATGTTATATGAGATCAATATATTCTTTATTTATTATAGTAGTAATAATAATACAAATGCTAATAATAATACTAATAATAAAAATGATAAAGATAATAATAATAATAATAATAATAATAATAATAATAATAATAATAATAATAATAATAATAGTGATTTTACTAATACTAACAATAATGATAATAAATAATACTAACAATAATGATAATAAAATTAGTCATATTAGTGATAATAATATTTGTAATTTTAATATTTAACATATCAACAACAATAATAATAATAACAACAATAATAATAATAATAATCAACAACAACAATAATAATAATAATAATAATAATAATAATAATAATAATAATAATAATAATAATAATAATAATAATAATAATAATAATAATAATACCTAATATAAAAGGGTACTCGTTATTAGGGTTCCTCAAAAAAATACAGATCGAGATGCAGAGCAATCTTCAGAGGAAGAATTTCATCATCACGATCCTAAACTCCATCAAGTATCAACTGCGATTTATAACAACAATTTCGTCTCTGTTTAGGTGTTCTTCACGAGATCAACTCCAAAGTCAATCGAAAGCTTCTCTAATTCGATCCATAAATTTGCAGGTTAATCCACTTATAATTTCATATTCTTGAATGTTTGTTTCATCTATTTGAAGCTTCGAATAGATTCATAACATCAAATACTTCATAAATTTTCAGTTCTAGGGTTTATGACCGAAAGATGAAATCTTCAATTGAATTGTTGTAATTGCTTTCAGGTTCAAACATTGATCAACGAAGGTTATTCCAGGGAATTGAAACATGTTAAATGAAGGATTCGAGGTCTGAAAACACTTAGAAATTGAGTTTTAAACTTGAGGTTCCTAAATTGAATATCGTCACTGTTCTTCTTAATTTTGATAAATCTGATGTTGTTTGATTGATGATTCTTCACAAACAGGTTAGTCGCTATAATTATAAGATTATGAAATTGTTTTGGAGTTCAATTTCATTATATTCAAATTTATGAAAAATTTGGTGCTCGTTGTTCTTGATTTGATTCACAGTTACCCCTTCACATTTGAGTATTGATTTGGTTGGTAATGTTTATAGTGTTGTGGTTTGATTGTGAAGTGATTTGCAGCTGCAGTTGCAGATGCAGTCTTTGACGATTTAAATGGTAGCTTCTGGACAGAAAGGAAACAGGTTAGATGCAGCATCAATGGTTCAATGTTGTGATTTCATGAAAGTATTTCTTGAACTGAGTTGAAATAGAAAACAACTTGCAGCAGTCGTGATGGTTTGATGATGTGTTTTACATTGGTACTCGTTCAAGGAGTAGGGGCAATAGGCGTGGAGTGTAACTGTACAACAGAATTTGATACAATAATTGATTGTGGCAGTTTTTGATGGTGATGAAGGTTGCAGGATGTGGTGATGGGTGGTTGCAGTTGTGGATGGCTTGTTGAGCAAAAGCAATATCACAGTTTTTGTGCAGTGGTTAATGGTGGTGATGGTTTGAACCAGAACAGAGATAGTCGAGATAGTAGTGTATATGGATGGCAGTGTATATGGATGGATGGCAGTGTATATGGATGGAAATCAAATGGTTGTACAAGTAGGATTGATTCTTGTTTTGTAATGATAGAATCTTTTCTTTATTTGTGAGCAGACAGCATAAATAAAAAAAATAATATAAAAAAATTAAAAGGTAGATGTTGATCACTAACAAACTTGGCTGTACATGTGAAGGAATCTGCTTTTGGTAATGAGATTTGGAAAATCAACACAAACCAAAAACAGTTGATAGATGTATGAAACAACTTGTAAAATTCTACAATTTTAAATAGTTTATATAATTAAAATTTATGTTAATAATTGATAATTACATTAATGTTAATAATCATAAAAAAAAATAACAATGATACTAGTTATTATAAAGGTGATAATGATTATCTTATAATTGACAAAAATAATATATTATCTTGTATTCTATCAATAATAACTATATGAGTAATAATGGTTTTAATAATAATATTGATAAAGATAATAATAATAATAATTAATCTTAATAACTTAAGATTATAATTTTACTAATAATTATAATGATATAAAAAATTAGATGTATTAATTCTATATATTATATTAAATAATAATATTCCAATATTAATATTGATATTAATATTAATATTAATACTAATTAATAATGAAAGTAAATTATATGGTAATGTTATTATAACATATATATAAATAATAAATATTAAAGATTCAATAAATTATATAATGGGTAGATATGATATAATAAATGGAAAATATACTAAACTTAATTAACAGGTCTGGATATAATTTTTATTATTATCATAACTAATAGTAATATTATTAATAAAATTAATAAGTTGTAATATTAATATATCTAATTACAAGTTAAAAATATTATTATTTTAAGTTATTATATATATATTCATATAGTTATATTTATATTTATATGTATACACATTTAATTACAAATAATGGTTCGTGAATCGTTGGGAATGGTCGAAGGTCAATTGAATGTATGAAACAGTTCAAACTTTTCAAGACTCAACATTACAGACTTTGCTTATCGTGTCGGAAACATATAAAGATTAAAGTTTAAATTTGGTCGGAAATTCCTGGGTCATCACAGTCTGGACCATTCATAGTCAAAAGAGTTTTCCCATACGGAACGATAGAATTAATAAATTCAAATGGAATTGAATTTAAAGTTAATGGTCACAGAGTTAAACATTACATAGATAGTACGATGGAAGTCGACAACGAAGTTAGTCACAATTTCGATACCACAGCTAACTAAGTGTGGGGAGAATCAAGTCTTTAAAGGATAATAGGTATTTCTGTTAGAGTTAGATTTTCTGTTTTCGTGTAGTTCTCGAAAATGGAACCCGAATGGTCTTTCCTTAGCAGACCTAGTCTTCTCCCCCATTCTGAATTTTTATTTTTTTTAGGAAATGAAGACTTCCTGTGAACTAAACCATGGTCTAATGCTACACGCTTTGATCACTAAACATAATAATGACACACTTCCGAGTGAAATAATATCAGTAATCAGAGAAAGATTGGACGGAGTAAGAAAAGAATCCAGATGCGAAGATAATAAGTTACAATTTGGTAAAGGAAAATCAAAATCCGCAGTTAAAAGAAGAGCACGACACCTAGAAAGATGTCACAAATGCGGAAAATGGTTACATGGAGGTAAATGTTCAAATAATCAAACCTATTCAAACACCGAATTTGTTACTTTATGCAGAGACGGACCGTTCATATGTTTAGAAGAAAAAACGCTGAATGCTCGAGGTTACGCCTATGTAGCTATGGAAAACCAATTAAACCAACTATCTTATGAGTGGGATAGATCGTATCACTAAGAATACTATCTCACAGGTAAGTCTGTACAGTTTTTATTTTTTATTTTTATTTTTTTTAACCTTTTGATAATAAACGCTAATTTGTTCGCTATAAAGTATTAAATTGGTATTCGATGAAATTAGGTTTGGCGACCGAAATTATTGATATCATTCAAAAATTTATTACATCACTGCGAAATTTAACGTTTATTCTTAAGGTATAAATATCTTTAATCAATCAACCCAAAATATTTCAAAAATTCGTCATGAGTTAAATTAGGTCATGGAACCGAAATTACTTTACCGAAAAGAGGGGCGCATATTTTTGATAATATTTGATTGATTAAAGTGGGATAAAAGCCAAAAAGATTTTTAATTTTATTTTTACTTTGTTTTTAAAATTAATATTAAATTAATATTGTAAACTTTTTAAATTAATATATTTAAAATTGTAAATATTTGAACAATTGATATTTTTAAGTTTGTATGTATAAAAACAAAAATATAATATAAGTTTGGTGTGAATTTTTAATTTTTAAAAATATGAATTTTTAATTTTATGCATTTTAAAATTAAGTTTGGTGTGAATTTTTAATTTTATGCATTTTAAATTTAAGTTTGGTGTGAATTTAAAAACAAAAATTTACTTTATTTCGTTAAGTTAAAAATATGATTTTTAAAATTCGTCGTGAGTTGAAGACTAGGTCTTTGAACCGAAATTGCTTTACCCGAGGGAGGGACGAGAACTTTTATTATCATTATTTTTAATCTTATTGAATTAAAGTATGCCAAAAACATTAAAAAACCCAAAAATCTTTACTTTTAAAAACCGCGCTTTGATTTGACAAATTTTAAAGTTTTGTCGAGGGACAGACTAGGACAACGATCCGAAACGCCCTCGCTCCTAAAGGAAAACAAAATTTTTAGAATTTTATTAATTATATGTTTTATAAAGTATAAGGTTTTACATAAAAAAAAAAGCTGAAAGTACTGTAGCCGGCACCCCATGCGATCACATGGGGTTTGCACTTGGAACCCATGCGATCGCATGGGGACCAAATGCAGGCCAGAATCAAAACAGACAGCGGGTCTGTCTTCTCCACACAAACACTAAACTCTTTCAAATCTTCACCAAATTTCGCCAATTTTCCACCGTAATTCGTCATTTTTCTTGCTCTAATCATGCCTAGATTCTCATTCTTCAGCAAAATGGTAAAAATTACACCCCTAAACTCATAAATTTGCTAGTTTTTGTGATAATTACCAATATTTTACCTAATGCAATTTTATTAATTTCTAGTGTAATTAGTGTTAAATTGTTAGTATTTTATGCATGTATAACCTAGATTGATGCTATTTAACATGATTTGAAGCCAAAAACTTCAAAATTTTTAGAAATCTAGGGTTTGTGTTCTTGAGCAATTTGGGGCTTTTTGATATAAACAGGTTATGGCCGATTTTCGTCATGAATTATTGCTAAATTGAGTAGTGTAACATGTTTAGATAGTTAAATGATCCAAACATTGATCCTAAACATGATTTTTAGAGATTAAAGTGGACTTTTTAAGTCCAAAATTCATGAACTTGATTAATTTGATATATTTGCCATTTGAGACTTGTTTAATTATTAGTAATGACTATTTTGACATGTTATTTGAGTTAAAAGCTTATGAACTTTGTATACATTTTCATATGTGCTTATTTTAAAAGTGTAGAATTGTGAAAAATTGTGAAAATGTGTATAAGTTTAATTTTGATTTAACATGTTATAGTAATTGTTGTTATTTTGCTAACACTAATGCATATTTGGATGCACAAATTTTGTGTTTAATGTGTTTTGCAGAAAGCCGATACTGGAGGTTCAGGAGCATCATCATCTAGACGACCAGCACCAGCACCAGAACCAGAACCAGAAATGCAACACGAACAAGAACCACAACAACAGCCTGATCAGCACATACCTTATTATGATCCAGTACAGTTTGTTGATGAATTCATAGTATTCCCAATGAGGCCGCCAGTAGAATTCCCAACGATTCCTGAGCACACTCTGCATCCTAATCTGAGATTTGATAGGAGATGGAGAGATTACGAGACATATCAAAGGAACAAATTCAAATTGGTAACAAAAAATGTAGAGGTGCCAAGGGTAATCGATTGGGTTTCTTTGGAAACGGTCCATCTAGCTGACCGTGTTAGACAGCTTTTAGTTCAAAGGTATGGCAGTTCTTCTTTTACAGATTGGGAACGTCTTTTCACCATTCGTAGACCTGTATATAAGGAATGGTGTGTTGAGTTGATGAGTACTGTATCACTTGATACAAATATAGTTAGAATAGATCACTTGATAGGTTTATCCTTGGTGGTAGGATGTACAGAATGTCCATGCTGGACATGGCCAGGGCTTTACAGATATATACTCCTGGTGAGTTGCTACTACCCGATTGTACAAACTTGATTCATTAGGGTGAAAGGGTAGATAGCAACTTTGACGCTGACGCCATTTGTAGGCGTATGTCACATTTTGATGTTTTTACACGAGCAGGAGGACACTCCAATACACATATTGACAGAGCCGAGCTTCGTATTATTCATAGATTTTTGGCTAACTCGATTACACAGAGAGGTCATAATAAAGAAAAAATTACCTTACATGATTTATTCTACCTAAAGTGTATTCGGGATCCTAGAAGCTTTGTCAATATCCCTTATTGTGTTGCTTTTTATTTATCTAAAATGGTAGAGGGAATGCAGGACGGGAGTATAATAGGAGGAGGTATTTTTGTTACTCTCATTGGAGAGTATTTAGGTGTTGATAGGAATCAAGGGGGTCCATTACAGCTTTGTAGAGAACAGGTTGAGCCCTTAGGATTGAAAGTTTATGTGGGTGCTAAGGTATTGAAAAGTAGACGTAACCAGGCAGTACCCTATGAGGGATCTCATCCTTAGGTAGAGAGAGGCTCAGACGAGGAAATGGAGGAGGCGGAAGACATTAGGGATGTCTTTCGAGATGCTATTCTTGACGTCCACATTCGTATAGATGAGGAAGCAATGAAGAACGCGGCCAGACATAGTATGTATGAGCAATGGAACTCCGAGCGAGTATACGAGGATTATAGGCGACGCCAACACGATAGCTGGTTAGTTCATCAGCACCAAATCATGAGCCAGCTATTATATCAGGTACCAAATAACTATGTACCTACTCGACCTGCTCATTTTCCGCCACACAGCCCCGATATCCGACCACCCTTTAACCGGTATGACTATAACCAAGCCTATCAGAACACCTATAACCAACAATGGAACCCACCTGACGAGATGAACTGGAACCCATATCCAGACTGATTTAGTTCCATTTGGTTATTTATATGATTTTTATGTTTTTATATTTTTACTTATTCATGTTTAAACTTATGTTATTGAATATACTTATGTAATCTTTATCATTTTTATTATTATTGTGTACTAATATTTCACATTTAGGATTTGAAAGTGGGATATTAAGTCCCATTTCAAATTGCCATGCATGTTTATATTTGTATGTATGTATATTGTAAATTGTACAAAACAGGGTAAAACAGCGCATTTTCAAAGACTGGCATTAAGTTCAGCAAAAGCTACTAATTTTGACGACAAGATGACAAAGAAATGTGATGTAACAATGTGACGATCGCTCCAAATCCATATGGATGAACACGTCATTCATTGATTTCATTGCGAGGTATTTGACCTCTATATGATACATTTTGTAAACATTGCATTCTTTTGAAAAGGCACACCATAAATGAATATTTAAATCAAAGGTTTTCTACATCTGATGATTTCTACATATAGAAAATCACCATAAATAATAGTTTACAACAGTATTTCTGTTGACAATGCAGTCAAAATAAGATACATGGTGATGATTTGGTGAATGTAACGTCTCCTTGAAAAATATGTCATGTAAGACTCCATGCACATAGCTTGTTTAACATCTAAGCAAACAGCGGAAGACTTCTAGAAAACCTGAGAATAAACATGCTAACAAGTGTCAACACAAAGGTTGGTGAGTTCATAGTTTTAGTGTTTCGCATAATCTGTATATAAAAGTGGATCACAAGATTTCAGTTGTTTCATCCAGAAACGTTTATCAAAATATTCTACAAAATTGAGCACCCTGGTAGCTAAACTTAACGTATATATAATTTTTACCCTTTGTATAATCATCTTAATAATACACGCAAACCAACGTGTACGCTTCTCAAATAGCATACGTCCGTTAAAAGGCTAGTGCTCTAGCTCGGACGGGGATATCAAGCCCTATGGATCCATATACTACTACTCGCGCCCACCAGTTCTTATAACCGGCAGTTACTAGTTACCAAAGCTAAGGGATTTTCGGTTCAAACTCAGTGTAGAATTTAGTATGTACTTGTATCCATTGCGTTTAAAATAAAGTGCATGTATTCTCAGTCCAAAAATATATATTGCAAAAGCAATTAAAAAGGGAACAAATGAAACTTACGCATATAAATATTGTAAATCAGTTTATAAAGCATTTGCATGTATTCTCAGCCCAAAAATGTAGAGAGTAAAAGGGATCATATGAAACTCACTCAAATCAGTTTTAGTTTTTGTATTCATTTTATAAAACAGCGCATGTATTCTCAGTCCTAAAAATATATATAAAAAGGGAGTAATGAAACTCACTCAAATCAGTTTTAGTTTTTGTATTCATTTTATAAAACAGCGCATGTATTCTCAGTCCCAAAAATATATATAAAAAGGGAGTAATGAAACTCACTCAAATCAGTTTTAGTTTTTGTATTCATTTTATAAAACAGCGCATGTATTCTCAGTCCCAAAAATATATATAAAAAGGGAGTAATGAAACTCACTCAAATCAGTTTTAGTTTTTGTATTCATTTTATAAAACAGCGCATGTATTCTCAGTCCCAAAAATATATATAAAAAGGGAGTAATGAAACTCACTGTTTAATATTGATATACAATATTGTAGGAAAGCACGTAGACGCATCGGAGATGATAAACACGAGGTTTGGTTCACAAAAATATCCCCGAACATTACCCATAACCTCCTTGGTAATAACCCATATTTTCCTTAGCTCTAGCTCGCTTGGAAACTCGTTTTGAAAATTACTTGGACAGCACTTCGTCTTAATATTTTATGTACATTATTATTTTTGTATTGCAAAAATAATAACACTAATAATAAAAAATAATAAGATTAATAATAATCTTATTAATAATAATAATAATAATAATAATAATAATAATAATAAATATTATACGGAGTAATATATATTTGAGTATGTGTGTGTGATTTTTCATTCGAGCAAAACACCTGAATTTATAGTACCTGGCCTGGAATTCCCCTCCATGCGATCGTATGATTTTGTAGAAGAATTCCCATGCGATCGCATGGGCTCCTTTTCCAGCTCACAAAACTTTTGTATTTTTTTTTGTCGACATAATAAATAAATATATAATATATATAATTTTAATAATTAATTATATATTATATTAAATTCACATGCATAGTTGATTTGTAATTTTAGTTCCGATAAGTCGTACGTCATCACTCGACTTATGTCCCGGTTCCGGTTTTTCGAACGTATTTTCGTACGTTTAGAAAACTTGCATTTTACGTTTCGTGACACGTACCTTTGTCAAAATATAGACTTAAACTATCCATAAACTATGTCACTCAAAGTGTATCTTATACGTTTGAGTGTTTTGGTCATTTACTTCTATAAATCATCGTTTCACTATTTGTTAAAATACATTTTTAAAATAGTGTTTTACTGTAGCAATTCACTGTAGCAAAGTAAATTTTACTGTAGCAAATAGTGATTTTCGAAAACACTGTAGCATTTTGGGTACTGTAGAAATTTAAAAATACTTTAGCAAATTAGTGTTTTACTGGTTCATCTTAAACGTTTTAGTTAACTTATCTAAATATCAATTGAATCAATAATCAAATGTTATTATCATTTACTAAATAACTTGAGATCATATATATTCAAAAAGATATATAAACCAATAAGTTTAATGTACGGTATCATTTTCATAACACTTTGTTACGTTTTCAAGTTATAGCATATGTATCTATTTACATATAATTGTTCGCGAATCATCGAAAATAACCGAAGGGTATTTAAATATATAAAAGTAGTTCAAAAATTTTGAGATTCAGTTTTACAGACTTTGCTTATCGTGTCGAAAATGTTAATCATACAAAGATTAAGTTTAAATTTGGTCAGAAATTTCCGGGTCATCACAGTACCTACCCGTTAAAGAAATTTCGTCCCGAAATTTGAGTGACATCGTCATGGCTAACAATAAAAATGTTTTAATGACGAATATGAGTTGATAATAGAGTTTTATCTATGTTTGAATAATATGGATAAAATAATCCAATTACTCGAAGCGTATGAGAGAAGTTATCGTAATCAAGTGAAATGGAGAATAGAGATGCGTCTTATCTCTTGATGTAGTAACGATTGATTTCCGGATTTTAAGGAATAGAAAATCTTCATAATTTAAATAAGATTTGATTTTTCGGAATTTGCGGAAATTAGGATTTTCTTTGATTAAATGCGTAATCTGACTCTATTACTGCGTCCGATATTTTGCTATAAATTGACCTCTTCCGTTTCATTTATTTTCAACACTCCTATAATTTTCGTTATTATTTCATACATCCCAATAGATTGTGAAAATGCTTAATCCAGTTCTGATTCTTGATATTTTCCTGGCTATCGTATCCTTCATTCTTCTTTTTCATCTGCCACCAGAGGAAGTTATTTTCTTCTACTATTACCTTGGGGTTATAGTGTTTTTCATTCTCCCGTGTCTTTATATTGCTATACGCATTGATATACACGGTTTGTAATTTCGAGGTTGTTTTCGGGCTTTATATTTTCCATTATATTTCAGAGCTTCATGCTTTCGTTTTCTCTTCCCGACTTTAAGTCAAGCGAATAATGGTCCAAAATTCGTAGGTATGGATTTTGAAATGAACATAATTAATGTTCTAAGAAAGAAACGGTAATGGCACAATTTGACTTGTCAAATTACCAGAATACCTCGAAAAAGACCGAATCATCAAGAAAAATATTTTCTTGATATGTTTAGAGGTTAAATAGAATGAAAGAGTTATGTAACCTGGTTCATGATGAGGGTATGATCTGTGAACCTTTATCACGTTCCATTAGAAACTCAGCATGACTTATTATAATATAATCACGTTGATCAAGTGTCATTATATTATACTAACTCATGCTTCAGTTCCCAACACTACTTCAAAAACATCCATTTTTCGAAATTTTCAGAAATTAGAAACTAAAATAGTTTGTTTTATGGTGTAACACAGATATCGTAAAGAGAAAATTGATTTTCGATAAGAATGATTATGAAATTATCTCCAGAAATATGGAGGATATTTATAATGAAAGATACGATGATATCTTAGAATTTCTAATATCAGAGGATGATGAAGAATATTGTCCGCAAGGGTTTAGATTCGGAAGCAAGGTATTCGTTAATGGCTTTAGCAGATACTGAATCATTTGGATTCTTTGAAGGCAGATTTCGTTCTTGTGATTTATCCACAGCCTCTTTCATACTTTGCTCAATCCGTTTTCCAGTTCCAAACTTTCTCTTTTTCTCAGCTTTACCACCATACTATTCTTTATCATCAAACTTTTGACTGTTAAGGTCGTTTACAGTTTTTGCTGCTTCATCAACATTTTTCCAAAATTCGGAGAACTAGTTTCGTAGTTTGGGGTGTTTTTCGGAAACTTCACATTCGAAGTATGTAAGTCCAGGAGGTAGACGTTATATGTACACATATAACTGTTGGCGTAGACGTGCTACAAGATTTCAAAATACTGATTGCTAATTCCCGATAGTTGGTATGGCAATTGCCGTTACAAGATGTGGATGAGTACATGATACGGTTTCAATGAGTATACTTTACTGTAGCAATTCACTGTAGCAAAGTAAATTTTACTGTAGCAAATAGTGATTTTCGAAAACACTGTAGCATTTTGGGTACTGTAGAAATTTGAAAATACTTTAGCAAATTAGTGTTTTACTGGTTCATCTTAAACGTTTTAGTTAACTTATCTAAATATCAATTGAATCAATAATCGAATGTTATTATCATTTACTAAATAACTTGAGATCATATATATTCAAATAGATATATAAACCAATAAGTTTAATGTACGGTATCATTTTCATAACACTTTGTTACGTTTTCAAGTTATAGCATATGTATCTATTTACATATAATTGTTCGCGAATCATCGAAAATAACCGAAGGGTATTTAAATATATAAAAGTAGTTCAAAAATTTTGAGATTCAGTTTTACAGACTTTGCTTATCGTGTCGAAAATGTTAATCATACAAAGATTAAGTTTAAATTTGGTCAGAAATTTCCGGGTCATCACAAACAACAGACGGAATGAACAAATGATATGCACCATTTATCATTCAGCAAACAAACGCCAATATGTTTGGAAACTTTGGTAAAATTTAATCATTTTTACGCTAATCACCCTCAATAATTTAAATTGTTACCGATTTCTTGAAAATGAGGGCATTGCAAGATCTTAAGTGTGGGAAGGGGTTAAATTCTTTCGGATTTTAAAATTTTTACTTTATACACTTGGTTACCATTAGAAATACTAGTAAAGTAGTAGTTGTATTAGAATCTAGTGCTCTCTGATAATAAAGAACAGCCCTAGTCTTATATACTGACTACCCAATTCTAGTAAAATTTTTCAAAATTTTCAATTAAATGAACTCAAAATCATGTTTATACATATTTATGAACGATAAAACTAGGTGTTAACACCGAAATTATTGTTACCTCGGAAAGGACATAAATTGAGAAACAAACCAAAATGTTAAAATTCATTTATAATGGAATAGAGGACAATAAAAAGGAAAATAAAAGCCAAGTGTGGGAAAAATTACCAAGTTATCTTAAACATATGTCACATATTTCTGTAACAAATAATTGAAGATACTTTTGCTTTGGACTAAACTAAACTGTTTTACCCGATGAAAGAAAAGAAGAGATGGATCTATACGATGAATCAATTCCATCATTAAAAGGAAGTAAAGTCTTTCAAAAAAGAAACGCGCTTCTTGATTTAGGTCATGAAGTTGTCGTCCAGACCAGCTGTAGGTTGATGAAAAATCTAGAAAAGTCATCTCTAAAATCAGCAGGAAATCCACGGACCTCAGCATAAAACAGGGTCACCAAGTGGTCAGATTTATCCTAACTATGAGAAGGATTTATCTCGTACAATGGGGGGGGCACCGTGCAAATTAGCTTGATAAGACTAATGAATCAGACCCCCAGAAAGGATAATCTCCTTAAAAGATCAAAAATCAGCTTTTAAGCCTGATATTACTCAATCCTAGAGATTGACCTTAAAGATTGAGAATTACAAACTCATGGAATTCAATGATATCTAAACTCGAGCTTGAACGAGAAAATATTTTGATCAAAATTACAAACCGATTTGTTTTCTGAAAACCCATTTTTCAATGCGTTCATTACCATTGAACGTAAAATCCTAGGAATTCACCTGGAATTCATTAGGTCACCTGAACCAAATCGGGTGTCAACCGTAAGAACGGTGGTTGCATAGCATGGTCAAAGACAGGACCTTTTGCCAGACCGAAAAATCATAAGGGTGAGCTTTACTATTGCTCCTACCAAGGATAGTAATTGCGTCCGACACATTATAGACCATAATTAAAAGAATGTCAGGGGACATTGCCTTAAAAGTTGCTTGTTCAACGCTTTCCTTTACAACCGGACGGTAGTTTACTGAAAGGTAATATTCGGAACAAGTAGACTGGACGTGTTGCTTTCCCAATACAAGGTTAGCAAGTGGGTGACACAAAACCGCAAGTTTTGAGCTAAAATTTTCAAATCTGAAACCCACCAAACCCACAAAAATATTTTGCAAACACCGGTGAAGGGTTATTCTGGAAAACTTATCTAGGGTAAAAGCAAGATTTAATTTTCAAAAAGATCAAATATTTTCATAAAGATCCAATTTCCTTAATGGATCTAAATTTTATAGTCATGTGGGACTGTAAACCACATCGTTACTACCATTGTTTATACCGCCGTAAAGAAATCACTGATGTACAAAGTGTGAAGAATAAAGAAGTGATTCTAGTATTTCAAGACTATATTGCTTGAGGACAATCAACGCTCAAGTGTGGGAATATTTGATAATGCTAAAAACGAACATATATTTCGTAGCATTATCCCTCAAGAAAGACAAGCTTTTAGTTACGATTGTTCTATTTACAAGTGATATTCGTTTAAATAATAAAAGGTGAAGACAAAAGACAGATTCGACGAATTGAAGACGCAAACGACCAAAAAGCTCAAAAGTACAAAATACAATCAAAGAGGTTCCAATTATTGATAAGAAACGTCTCAGAATTAAAAGAGTACAAGATTCAAAACGCAAAGTACAAGATATTAAATTGTACGCAAGGACGTTCGAAAATCCGGAACCGGGACCAGAGTCAACTCTCAACGCTCGACGCAACGGACTAAAAATTACAAGTCAACTATGCACATGAATATAATATAATATATAATTAATTCTTAAAATTAATATATATATTATATTATATTATAAAACCGTCGGTAGAAGAAAACAACCAAATGTGAGCCTCCCCAGCTGGCCATGCGATCGCATGGCCTGGAGGCACAAAAGCCATGCGATCGCATGAGCTCCTTTTTCAGTTCACAGGCCTATAAATTCGCAGTTTGGTGAACGTAATATCCATCAATATAGTCATCCTCTTTATATCTATACGTAATATTTATATTTTAATTTTAATTTTAATTTTAATTCTAATAATAAGGGTATGTTAGCAAATGTTGTAAGGGTGTAAGTCGAAATTCTGTCCGTGTAACGCTACGCTATTTTTAATCATTGTAAGTTATGTTCAACCTTTTTAATTTAATGTCTCGTAGCTAAGTTATTATTATGCTTATTTAATCCGAAGTAATCATGATGTTGGGCTAAAAATATTAAAATTGGGTAATTGGGCTTTGTACCATAATTGGGGTTTGGACAAAAGAACGACATTTGTGGAAATTAGACTATGGGCTATTAATGGGCTTTATATTTGTTTAACTAAATGATAATTTGTTAATTTTAATATAAAGATTTACAATTGGATGTCCCTATAAATAACCATATACACTCGATCGGACACGATGGGCGGGGTATTTATATGTACAAATAATCGTTCATTTAACTGGACACGGGAATGGATTAATAGTCACTAGAATTATTAAAACAGGGGTGAAATTATGTACAAGGACACTTGGCATAATTGTTAACAAAGTATTAAAACCTTGGGTTACACGCTGTCGATAACCTGGTGTAATAATAAACAAAGTATTAAAATCTTTTTACAGTTTAAGTCCCCAATTAGTTGGAATATTTAACTTCGGGTATAAGGATAATTTGACGAGGACACTCACACTTTATATTTATGACTGATGGACTGTTATGGACAAAAACCAGACGGACATATTAAATAATCCAGGACAAAGGACAATTAACCCATGGGCATAAAACTAAAATCAACACGTCAAACATCATGATTACGGAAGTTTAAATAAGCATAATTCTTTTATTTCATATTTAATTTCCTTTATTTTATATTTAATTGCACTTCTAATTATCGCACTTTTATTTATTGTTATTGTATTTAATTGCACTTTTAATTATCGTACTTTTTAATTATCGCAAGTTTATTTTATCGCACTTTTATTTATCGCAATTTCATTATCGTTATTTACTTAACGCTTTAAATTAAGTCTTGTATTTATTTTTAATATTTTACATTTAGGTTTTAACTGCGACTAAAGTTTTAAAATCGACAAACCGGTCATTAAACGGTAAAAAACCCCCTTTAAAATAATAATATTACTTTTATATATATTTGTATTTTTATAAATTAAACTAATATAGCGTTAAGCTTTGTTTAAAGATTTTTTTTTCCCTGTGGAACGAACCGGACTTACTAAAAACTACACTACTGTACGATTAGGTACACTGCCTATAAGTGTTGTAGCAAGGTTTAAGTATATCCATTCTCTAAATAAATAAATATCTTGTGTAAAATTATATCGTATTTAATAGTATTTCCTTGTAAAATTTAATAGTATTTTATACCCCTTAGCTTTGACATCAGTAACCCTTTTACAAATGCGTCAATTTTCTCTTCTTCATCTTCGAACGCTCCCGGACACAATAGGCACAACTCTGTGAATCGTCGTTCGTACGTGGTAATATCAAACCCTTGTGTTCGTAACCCTCTAAGCTCTACCTTGAGCTTATTGACCTCGTTTCTGGGACGGTACTGCTCGTTCATTAAGTGTTTGAATGCTGACCACGGTATTACGTAAGTAGCATCTTGTCCCACCTGTTCTAGATAAGTGTTCCACCATGTTAACGCAGTACCCGTGAAGGTATGCGTGGCGTACTTTACCTTATCTTCCTCAGCACATTTGCTTATAGCAAACACAGATTCGACCTTTTTGGTCCATAGTTTCAGTCTGACTGGTCCTTCAGTTCCATCGAATTCTAGAGGTTTACAGGCAGTGAAAGCCTTGTAGGAGCATCCTACTCGGTTTTCTGTGGAGTTAACTCCACTGCTAGACCCTGAGTTATTGTTGTTTTGCATTGCAGCCTGTACTGCGGCTATATTTGCTGCAAGGAAAGCACGAAAGTCTTCCTCACTCATGTTCAAGTTCTGACGAGTAGTCGGTGCCATTTCATTCAAAAAAGCCAAAAGAATTAAGTTAATCATATAGAATATTAAGAGTAGTCAATAGTATTCCGTAGCATAATATGAACTCATTTATAAAAGCTTTTTCTTCATATTAGTGTTTTATAAATTTTAATTCGGGTAATACCTACCCGTTAAATTCATACTTAGTAGCTAACATATAATTCAACTACTACAATTCTATATGAAAAACTGATTATAATAATATTTCACATTCAAACTTTTATACAATATTTTGCAAATTTACAATACCGCTATTTTACATATATCATGAAATATAGCACATAAAAACTCTGATACAAAACAGTTGCGAAGACAATTCTAGTTAATGTACAAGTCGTTCAACAAAGGCAATAAAGATACGTAATTCATACGTCCAGAAACAAGTCATGCATTCTGGTTTTATTAAGACTACTTCCCATCCTTGGTCTTGTGGGACATAACCGTTGTGACCGTTGACAAGACAGCATGTTGTAACATCGTCAAAGGGATGAGGGTTTTGTAATGTCCAACAGCCCCGCAATAATCTAAAAACCTTGTTTCACACCCCAACTACTGAATCCGTCACTTATGGGAAGGTTTTATTTAAAAGTTGTAATCCGATATTCTTTTTCTCACTTTGGTGAGAAGTGAACATCACTAACCCGTAAGCATAACATGCTTCCTTATGTTGCATGTTAGAAGCTCTTTCTAACTCACAAAATCCTATGTTGGGATATGTTGAGTCAAAATAGGTTCTTAACTCGTAGCGTAAAATTGCATTTGGGTTCCCCGCACTTAACGCTTTAAAGAAAATACGGCGTAACTTACGGTCTCCCCAATGTGATATACCCCACCTATCAAAGGAAAGCCTTTTATAAACTAAGGCATTTCTGGAAAGTCTTTCAAATATTTGACAAGTTAATTTCACCATAACTAAATGTGCTGATGAATTCTGACCGACTCTAGACAAGATTTCCTCAATCATATCCTCTGGTAGGTCTTCTAAAATATTCGGTTGTCTACCCTTAACGTCCATTTTGTTTTTATACTGTAAAATAGACAAGGATTAGATTCATAAAAGATAATTAACAAACAATACAAACAGTTTTTACATGGAACATAAAAGTACAAGCACACTACAATACATATAATACACAACATGATTACAACCCTCTAATTTGAATCACTGGTTTCTTCTTCTTCGGACTTGGTTCGTTTTCCTAATTTTCTAGGGATATATGGTGTTCCTCTAATACGAGCCATCGTTTTCCACAATGGTTTAGAAAAACCTGGTGGTTTAGAGGTTCCCGGGTTATTGTTACAATTTAGTAAATACGGACGTTGCCGATACATATAAAGTTCATCGGGGTTGGAATCAGGTTTCTCTATTTTTATACCTTTTCCCTTATTATTTTCTTTTGCTATATTAAATTGGGTCGAGGTAATTTCTATAACATCATCGAAATCCTCATCGGGATCCGATTCATCAGAAAATTGGTAATCTTCCTAACATTTTGCTTCCTCGGCGGAAACACCATTGTCCATTTTTAACTTTGATCCGTTGGTTGTGGATTTTTTTTTATTTAATCGATTTACTGTAGGTATCTGTAGTAACCTAAACTTTTCCATGTTTATATATATTAAATGAAATTAATATTTATATGATTAAGTGCTTCCAACATGTTAAGCAATCAAACTTGTTAAGACTTGATTAATTGAAATAGGTTTTATATAGACAATTGACCACCCAAGTTGACCGGTGATTCACGAACGTTAAAACTTGTAAAAACTATATGATGTCATATATATGGATATATATATAGTTAACATGGTATTATTATAAGTAAACATATCATTAAATATATTAACAATGAACTACATATGTAAAAACAAGACTACTAACTTAATGATTCCGAAACGAGATATATATGTAACGATTATCGTTGTAACAACATTTAATTGTATATATATCATATTAAGATATATTAATATATCATAATATCATGATAATGTAATAATTTAACATCTCATTTGATATAATAAACAATGGGTTAACAACACTTAACAGGATCGTTAACCTAAAGGCTTCAAAACAACATTTACATGTAACGCCTAGCGATGACTTAACGACTCAGTTAAAGTGTATATACATGTAGTATTTTAATATGTATTTATTCACTTTTGAAAGACTTCTATACACTTATTAAAATACTTCTACTTAACAAAAATGCTTACAATTACATCCTCATTCAGTTTCATCAACAATTCTACTCGTATGCACCCGTATTCGTACTCGTACAATACACAGCTTTTAGATGTATGTAATATTGGTATATACACTCCAATGATTAGCTATTAGCAGCCCATGTGAGTCACCTAACACATGTGGGAACCATTATTTGGCAACTAGCATGAAATATCTCATAAAATTACAAAAATATTAGTAATCATTCATGACTTATTTACATGTAAACAAAATTACAAATCCTTTATATCTAATCCATATACCAACGAACAAAAACACCTAAAAACACTTTAATTCATCAATTTTCTTCATCAAATTGATCTCTCTCAAGTTCTATCTTCAAGTTCTAAGTGTTCTTCATAAATTCTATAAGTTCTAGTTTCATAAAATCAAGAATACTTCCAAGTTTGCTAGCTTACTTCCATCTTGTAAAGTGATCTTCCAACCTCAAGAAATATTTCTTATTTATAGTAAGATATCTTTCTAATACAAGGTAATACTCATATTCAAACTTTGATTCAATTTCTATAACTATAACAATCTTATTTCGAGTGGAAATCTTACTTGAACTTGTTTTCGTGTCATGATTCTGCTTCAAGAACTTTCAAGCCATCCAAGGATCCTTTGAAGCTAGATATATTTTTATCACTTCCGGTAGGTTTATCCACAAAACCTAAGGTAGTAATGATGTTCATAACATCATTCGATTCATATATATAAAACTACCTTATTCGAACGTTTAAACTTGTAATCACTAGAACATAGTTTAGTTAATTCTAAACTTGTTCGCAAACAAAAGTTAATCCTTCTAACTTGGCTTTTAAAAACAACTAAACACATGTTATATATCTATAGGATATGCTAACTTAATGATTTAAAACCTGAAAACACGAAAACACCGTAAGACTGGATATACTCCGTCGTAGTAACACCGCGGGCTGTTTTGGGTTAGTTAATTAAAAACTATAATAACTTTGATTTAAAAGTTGTTCTTCTGGGAAAATTATTTTTCTTATGAACATGAAACTATATCCAAAAATCATGATTAAACTCAAAGTGGAAGTATGTTTTCCAAAATGGTCATCTAGACGTCGTTCTTTCGACTGAAATGACTACCTTTACAAAAATGACTTGTAACCTGTATTTCCGACTATAAACTTATACTTTTTCTGTATAGATTCATAAACTTAAGTTTAATATGAAACCATAGCAATTAGATTCACTCAAAACGGATTTAAAACGAATAAGTTATGGGTAAAACAAGATTGGATATTTTTACTTGTTGTAGCTACGTGAAAATTGGTAACAAATCTATACAAATCATATCCTAGCTAACTTATATTGTATTATACATGTATTCTAATATATTATGTAATCTTGAGATACCATAGACACGTATGCAAATGTTTTGACATATCATATCGACCCATATATATATATATATATATATATATATATATATATATATATATATATATATATATATATATATATATATATATATATATATATATATATATATATATATATATATATATATATTATTTGGAATAACCATAGACACTCTATATGCAGTAATGTTGGAGTTAGCTATACAGGGTTGAGGTTGATTCCAAAAAATATATATACTTTGAGTTGTGATCTAGCCTGAGACGTGTATACACTGGGTCGTGGATTGGGTCAAGATAATATATATCAGTTTGTTTCTGTACATCTAACTATGGACAACTAGTTGTAGGTTACTAACGAGGACAGCTAACTGAAAATATTTAAAACATTAAAACGTATTAAAAAAAAAAGTTGTAAATATATTTTGAACATACTTTGATATATATGTACATATTTGTTATAGGTTCATGAATCGACCAGTGGCCAAGTCTTACTTCCCGACGAAGTAAAAATCTGTGAAAGTGAGTTATAGTCCCACCTTTAAAGTCTAATATTTTGGGATGAGAATACATGCAGCTTTATAAATGTTTTACAAAATAGACACAAGTACGCAAAAAGTACATTCTATGGTTGGATTATTAAACCGAATATCGCCCTTCAAGTCTGGTAGCCTAAGAATTAGGGAAATGGCCCCTAATTGACGCGAATCCTAAAGATAGATCTATTGGGCTTAACAACCCCCATTCAGGTTATGGATGGTTTAGTACTTCGAGATTATTATACAGACGGGAGGTTCTGTTTTGGGGATATTCTATGCATTAAGTTAACGTCGGTTACCAGGTGTTCAACATATGAATGATTTTATCTCTATGCAGTTTGCGAAATGCCTGATAAGAGATGTGTTATAAAAATAAAATCTTGTGGTCTATTATTATGATTTAATAATATGTAAGTTAAACCTATAACTCACCAACAATTTTGTTGACGTTTTAAGCATGTTTATTCTCAGCTGATTATTAAGAGCTTCCGCTGTTGCATACTAAATTAAGGACAAGATTTGAAGTCCATGCTTGTATAATATTGTTTAAAAACTGCATTCGAAGACTTATGTTGAGGTGTAATATTATTGTAAACCATTATGTAATGATCGTGTGAAAAATGCTATATTTTAGATTATCATTATTTGATAATCGTCGTAATATTTTAAAGGTTATGGTTTGTTTTAAAATCGAATGCAGTCTTTGAAAAACGTCTCATATAGAGGTCAAAACCTTGCGATGAAATCAATTAATATGGAACGTTTATAATCAATATGAACGGGACATTTCAGTTGGTATCCGAGCGTTGGTCTTAGAGAACCAGAAATTTGCATTAGTGTATCTTTTCGAGTGTTTTAGGATACATTAGTAAGTCTGAACTTCGACCGTTTTTTCTTTAAAAACGATTGCTTAACACTTTTGTTAGAAACTATATATTATTAACATGTAAATATTATGTGATATATTAACCTCTTAATGTGTTTGATATTGTGTGATAGATGTCTACCACTTGTACAAATCCCATCGACTCACCTAATAATAATGAAGAGTCGAATATAATTTGGGAAGATTCACAAATTCCCGAAGAGGAACTGGAAGAACAGGAATCAGAAGAGGAGGAACCAGAAGAAGAAGAGGTTCCGGAAGAAGAAATATTGATACCTATAGTAAATCGATTAAATAAAAGAAAATTCTCAACCAACGGACCAAAGTTAATAATGGTCAATGGTGTTTCCGCCGAGGAAGCAAAATATTGGGAAGATTATCAATTTTCCGATGAATCGGATCTCGATGAGGATTCCGATGATGTTATAGAAATTACCTCGACCCAATTTAATAAAGTGAAAGAAAATAATAAGGGAAAAGGTATAAAAATAGAGAAACCCGATTCCAACCCCGATGAACTTTATATGTATCGGCAACATCTGTATTTCCTAAAATGTAACAATGACCTGAGAACCTCTAAACCACCAGGTTTTTCTAAACCATTTTGGAAAACAACAGCTCGTATTAGGGGAGCATCATATATCCCTAGGAAATTAGCAAAACGAACCAAGTCCGAAGAAGAAGAAACGAGTGAGTCGAATTAAAGAGTTGTAATCATGTTGTGTAATATATGTAATATAGTGTGCTTGTACTTTTATGTTCTATGTAAAAATTGCTTGTATTGATTTTTAATTATCTTTTACGAATCTAATCCTTGTCTATTTTAGAGTATAAAAACAAAATGGACGTTAAGGGTAGACAACCGAATATTTTAGAAGACCTACCAGAGGATATGATTGAGGAAATCTTGTCTAGAGTCGGTCAGAATTCATCAGCACATTTAGTTATGGTGAAATTAACTTGTCAAACATTTGAAAGACTTTCCAGAAATACCTTAGTTTATAAAAGGCTTTTCTTTGATAGGTGGGGTATATCACATTGGGGAGACCGTAAGTTACGCCGTGTTTTCTTTAAAGCGTTAAATGCGGGGAACCCAAATGCAATTTTACGCTACGGGTTAAGAACCTATTTTGACTCAACATATCCCAACATAGGATTTCGTGAGTTAGAAAGAGCTTCTAACATACAACATAAAGAAGCATGTTATGCTTACGGGTTAATAATGTTCGCTTCTCATCAAATTGAGAAAAAGAACATTTGGTTGCAACTTTTAAATAAAACATTCCCACAAGTGATGGACTCGATAGTTGAGATGAGAAACAAGGTTTTAAGATTATTACGGGGCTGTTGGACATTACGAAACCCTCGTCCTTTTGATGACATTACAACTTGCTGTCTTGTCAACGGTCACAACGGTTATGTTCCACAAGACCAAGGATGGGAAGTAGTCATAGTAAAACCAGAATGCATGACTTGTTTCTGGACGTATGAATTACGTGTCTTTATTGCCTTTGTTGAACGACTTGCGTATTAACTAGAATTGTCTTCGCAACTGTTTTGTATCAGAGTTTTTATGTGCTATATTTCATGCAATATATAAAATAGCGGTATTGTAAGTTTGCAAAATATTGTATAAAAGTTTGAATGTGAAATATTATTATAATTAGTTTTCATATAGAATTGTAGTAGTTAAATTGTATGTTAGCTACTAAGTATGAACTTAACGGGTAGGTATTACCCGAATTAAAATTTATAAAACGCTAATATGAATAAAAAGCTTTTATAAATGAGTTCATATTATGCTACAGAATACTATTGACTACTCTTAATATTCTATATGATTAACTTAATTCTTTTGGCTATTTTTGAAAGAAATGGCACCGACTACTCGTCAAAACTTGAACATGAGTGAGGAAGACTTCCGTGCTTTCCTTGCAGCAAATATAGCCGCAGTACAGGCTGCAATGCAAAACAACAATAACTCAGGGTCTAGCAGTGGAGTTAACTCCACAGGAAACCGTGTAAGATGCTCCTACAAGGCTTTCACTGCCTGTAAACCTCTGGAATTCGATGGAACTGAAGGACCAGTCGGACTGAAACGATGGACCGAAAAGGTCGAATCTGTGTTTACTATAAGCAAATGTGCTGAGGAAGATAAGGTAAAGTACGCCACGCATACCTTCACAGGTACTGCGTTAACATGGTGGAATACCTA